>NC_052161.1:95553487-96153487 GCF_902713615.1 Scyliorhinus canicula | reverse complement strand
TGGGCTAGCCACTGCAGGGACAAATGCTGGAAGTAGAGTTCGCATTTTGTCTTCTGCTGCTGAAGATTGGTGTTACTTTGTTCGAATCAATCTCTTCACTCGTTTGGAGATTCAGTCCGGTCTCTGGCTGCAAGTTTCATACAGATCAAAGCCTTGCCTTACTTTGAGGATGTGGGTTGGTCAGTGGAAATCCTGTATTCTTATGTTTTGTAAAGGATTAGGACACTGAAGTGGTTAGGCTATGGGGTTCTGAGAGTCAGACTTGAGGTTTCTCTTCTCTTCACAGATGTGGCCTTTCAACAGGGTCAAGAAAATCTAACTGTTTTTATCTGACTCAAGACCATACTTCCTCTGAAGACGATTGGCCGATGATCCCAGCCCACTCTCAATAGGAGCACAGTGCTGAGGACACCAGCCGCCTTGAATGTCTTTGCAACCAAATCCTTCCCGGGAGATTTTGGTGACCTTTGCCATATTAATCAGACCAATGCATCAAGATGATCAATGCTTTTCTATACATGAGAGAAGCTGATTCCAATACTTTCCCATAGAAAAAGATGAGAAAGATAGGGAGAAAGGGAGAGAGTGAGAACAAGAGAGAGAGAGAGAGAGACTGAGGGTGACAGATATTCAGTTTAATCGATCAGCAGCGTTTACACAGGCATAGAGGGCAATTGGCAAAATGCAAGTCGCAATCAAATTCAAAATGCCAACCCCTTGACATTTAAAAATAGAAGAGATATTTATTCCATTAAAGTGTAGCTGGCCTACAATGCCAATCACCTTAGCTAAATAACAACAACACAGCCTATATTTATATGGCACCTTTAACCTTACAGATCACCTCAAGTGATTTTACAGGAGCATTATAAATCAAAGTTTTACACTCAAGCCAATTGTGGGGGATAGATGAGAATACTGAGATTGGGAGGCGATGAGGCCAGTGGGGGGGATTTAAAAACAAGGATAATAACTTTAAATTCATGTCGTTCAATGAAAACAGGGATCATAGAATACCTACAGTGCAAAAGAGGCCATTAAGCCCATCAAGTCTGCATTCACCCTCAGAAAAAGCACCTACCAAAGCCCAATCCTCCATCCTATCCCCGTTACCCCACCTACGGACAATTTATCATGACCAATCCACCTCACCTGCACATCTTTGGACTGTGGGAGGAAACCGAAGCACCCAGAGAAAACCCACGCATTCAATTTTTAAAATTAATGTTTTTTATTGGGTTTTTGAACATGGTATAATTACTGTTATGTACACAGGATAAGAAACATATATATATATATATATATATACACATATAAAGAAGAGAAGGGCACACCCAAACATACCAAAGAGAAGAAAATAGTACATAGTAAAACTAAAATACAATAAATAATAAAATAGAATAACTGGTAGGGTATTGTGCACCAGCTCAACAGCAGCAGCTCTGTACACCTGGCAAAATTATTTACAACACATAAGTAGGCGACTGTTTGTAGAGGGGTGGGGGGGGGGGGGTGGAGAAGGGGGGGTGGGGGAGAAGGGGGGTGGGGATTGGGGAGGCAAATATACATTCGGGTGCCGGGGAGATAATTACAGTGGGCGATACTCGGCTGTGTTTCGTGTTGTTGTCGCTTGCTTCTCCCGGACGGATCTCGCTGCCGTCTCGCGCTCGCCTCCGTTTCTGCCGTTCCTCCCGTCTTCCGTCTTTATTTTCCTCGTTCCCTGCTCCTGGAGATGCCATGCTCATTTTGGTATCCCGTGCCTTCCTTCCGGCTCTCATTTCCCTGCCTCCCCCCCCACCTCGCTGTTTCTCCTCTCTTGTTCCCTATCTCGTCCCCCCCCGTGGTTCGCCTTTCTTTCCTCAGGTTTAGCTGTCCCCCCCCACCCCCACCCCCACCCCCATGGTTCGCCTTTCTTTCCTCAGGTTTAGCTGTCTCCAACCCCCTCCCACCCGTGGTTCACCTTTCTTTCCTCAGGTTGCTGTCTCCCCCCACTCCCCCCTTCCCCTCCCAGTCTGTCTCTCCCTTTCATGCTTTGGCTACTTTCCCCTGATTCTTGGCTACTTTCCCCTGACTCTTGCCTACCTGGCTATTCTTCCTCTTGTTCGTTGGCCACAAACAGGTCCCGGAACAGTCGCGTGAATGGCTCCCAAGTTCTGTGGAAGCCGTCGTCTGACCCTCGGATGGCGAATTTGATTTTCTCCATTTGGAGAGATTCAAACCCATGCATTCATGGGGAGAACGTGCAAACTCCACACAGTCACCCGAGATCGGAATTGAACCCAGGTTTCTGGTGCTGTGAGGCAGCAGTGCCACCATGTCACCAGGGCATGGGATGATTGTGGAGTGAGAGTTGGTGTGAGTTAAGAAGTAAGCAACAGAGTTTTGGATGGCCTTGTGTTATAGTGGGTAGAATGTGAGAGACCAGTCTAAACCCACTGTCCTGCTCACTCCCCACTGTTGTATAACAGACTGGCAAATATATTTGTGAATAGTCCTAAGAGTCAAAAGGCTTATGTATAACTATGAAGACGGCTTCTGATCGACCTGGAACAAACACCCTACTACATGGTGGCAGCTTGTGGAAAAATTCAAGATTTTGTCGAAATACAGAGAAAGAATAAAAAGCTGGAAGGCGGAGAAGAAATTCAGCAAAGCATTCTGACCTGAAAAGAAACGTCAGAATCAGAGGTGCAGAAGAAAAATCACCAAAAAAATGCTCCAAGGAAAGGCCTGGAAGCTGGAGGCAGAGATTTAGAATTCCTTACTGCAAGAGAGGACCCCAACTGAATCTTTTTTTGACAAAGCAGTTTGAGAGTGCAGAGCACAGGTCCAATCTGCTGACTGGTGGCTCGGCATTTCCAAGGTGATAAAAGACACCATTGCAAATTGCCAGGTGTGAGTGTTGCACGAGCAGGTCCAAAGAGTGCCCCTCGCCCCCACACAACTTCAGGCTGGGCCATGGGAGAGGCTGAGCATTGACCTGTTCATCTTCAACAACAAATCTTTCCTTATAGTGGTGGACTGAATGGGTTAGGGGTGACACAATTATAAGAGGCTTAGAGAGGCAGTACTTAAGGCACTGAAAGAGATACACATGAGCCACAACATCCTGAGATTGTGTCCAATAACATCCACAATTTTCAAATGCGTGACTTCACGCACTTTGCTATCACGCCCGGATTCCACCACTTTACCTGTTTCCCAGGGAACCTACAGTCAAATCAGGAGACTGAAAGAGGGGTCCATACAGTAAAAGCCCTTCTAAAAAAGAATGGGGACTTCCCCACAGCATTGTTCACAGACAAGTCCACTCTTTTACAATTCAGCCTATCCCCATCCAAACTCCCGGAGAGCAGGAAACTCCACACACCATCCAATCCTGCTGAAACAAAACTCATACCAGGGTTGGTAATCAAGGCTTACCAGGACATCCAAGCAAGAATTCAGTCCTCCAGGCAGAAGCAGGCTTTCTGCCTGCAACAGAAGGTACCACACCAGGCATTTACTACAGAAAGGAGACAAGGTTTGGATTAACAACCTGGGGAGAGGAAGAACAAGGACAAACCTTACTCCAACCTGGTTGGCACCACAGAGGGCTCAGTCAGGAGAAACAGGAGGAGTCTCCTCCCCATTCCTGGACTGCCCATCCCCATTGTGCAATGGAGAGATGGCAAAGAACTTACCCAGAAGCAGAACAACCTCCAAGCCTGCCAGACATACCAGCCATAACAGATTTACCACTTCTCTGACAGTAGTGTGAAGGAGACATCGAAGAGTCATAAGGCCTCCAGACAGACTGAACCTTTGAATTCAAGGGCTTGAAGGGGAGAAATGGGGTGATGATAATATAATAATGATGATGTCAATGTATGAGAGTCATAACAGTGGAACTCATAAAGTAAACTATAGCCACTTACAAAACATTGGATAAAGACCTGGGGAGGTAGTGTAGGGTCTGGCACATATAGGGTTTATGTGGGGCTGAGTACAGTACTGCCCTTACAGTGATGTAGGAGAGCACATGACCAGCACACGGGGTCAGTGTAGTGTTGGTCAGAGCTATGTGTACCAGCCAGCACGGAGACAGCTCCAAGCTTATAACCTTTACTCTATATTTTTTAATAGTTCCAAGAATCAATAAAGACTTACAGTTAATCTATGTTATGACTAAGGAGGCTTCTTCAGGCCTACCAAACTGTAACCAAGACCTGACAACACCTCCCTTTGATGGGGGGCCCTCCCTTTGATGGAGATCCAGGTTCCATGAAAGGCCCTGCCGCCCTCACGGTAATGTGTCCACCGCTGCTCCATGAGCTGAGATTGCCAAGATCTCCCTGCCTGGCCTCTGCTACCCCCCAGCCTTACTTACCTTCGAGGGCACCCTTCCACAGAAGCACCCTCTAACCAGCGATGTAGCCTCAGAAGTGGCCACCTCCTGCCATGTACCGCTGTACTGCTCGTCCTCTGACTGTGTTGCAGCTCTTGGGGATTAAGGCTATCCTTCAATAGGTGGCAGCCAATGCACCAGTTACCACCACCTGCCACGTTTAGCCCTGGCTGTTGGACTTCCAGATAAGCAGAAAAATTAAACCCAAATATCACATTTTCTGTTGAAACTGTTTCTAAACTCTGTTCAGCTACAGTTTGTGGCGGAAAAATCCATATTTTAACCACCTTTTGTGTAAAGGTTATATTTCTAATCAGCCCTTCCCTAACTTTGCGCTATTTTCAATGTATATAGTCTCATTACCACTTCACCGAACAACAGAAACAATCTATCACTATTTATCTTGTCAAAACTACTCATAAATCTCACACGGAAAAATAAACACGGCTTCAAAAAGATTGCAAATAATTTCTTTCTGATCATTAACCTTGTCCCAACGTCCTCTCTGACGTTGGTGGTTCTAATCTTCAAACAACTTTAGCATTTTGAAAATGAGCTGAAAACTTGCACATCGCCTCAGACATTGACCTCGGTTATGTTTATCATGGAATCTGGGCTGCAATTCTGGGGTGGTTTATTCTTGAATTTATAACAAGCCAATTTGCCTCCTTGCCAATGTCACCATTGTACTTTTTTGATTCACAGTGCCAAGTATATATTCGATTTTGTTTGAGGCATGTTTTAACTGTTCCTGTTCTGCATCCACACTCACATAGCACATTAATGGACAGTGTGACGATCCCAGTTGATGGCATAACTGGATGGTTCTGTAAGCTGGCCACTGGACACGACCAATGGGCATTTACGATACACACAGAGGTGACATTACCACAGGGGGGGCATTACACCAACCCATATAAAAGGGACACAGCACACTGGGTACTGGGGTTGCCACCTCCCAAGGTGAAATCTTCGTCTGCGTCATTGTGTTCCAAGACCATATCACCATGTTTTGTGTCGGAACTGGCATTGGGCTCGCGATGTCCAAAGAAGAATTCAAGGTCTGAGTCATAGTCTTCAATGAAATGAAAATGAAAATCGCTTATTGTCACGAGTAGGCTTCAATGAAGTTACTGTGAAAAGCCCCTAGTCGCCACATTCCGGCGCCTGTCCGGGGAGGCTGGTACGGGAATCGAACCGTGCTTCTGGCCTGCTTGGTCTGCTTTAAAAGCCAGCGATTTAGCCCAGTGAGCTAAACCAGCCCCTCTCTGTATCATCTCTTTGGGCAGTGTTAACTGCTTGTTGCAGGATTCTACGGAGGTTACTTTCAGCTACTGGTCAAATTTCAGGCATTGTGCTGTCGTTCCAGGTGAAAGAATCTGGTTTTACGGCTTTAAAACTTTTTTTCGTGTTTTAGGACATGTCCCTTTTAAGTGGGCCTCTGACGTCATGATGCGTGTGACGTAGGTCGTAGGAAGCGATTGCACATGTGCAGATCGCTGTTCCTTTTCTTGGGGCCATTTTCTTAACTGTGCATGTGCGACTCCTTTCCCAAGATGGCCGCCAATCAAAACTGCCGTTTTCTTCAATGGAAATCTTACCTTTGCCTCGTGGTGAATGTTGGCGCCACTTTTACTATTTTTTCTTGTATATTCCTCGCAGAATTCTTGGAATTTGTCCAGGACTGCCTGGAAGTCACTCTTGTTTTGCCCCTTTGAGTATTTGAAGGTCTGGAAGATTTCAGCTGCTTCTGAACCCACGATGGTAAGTAGAAGCTTTATTTTCTCTGCATCTGCCACGCCATCTAGGTCAGACGCTACCAGGTAGATCTCGAATCTTTGCCTGAACCAACACCAGTTTTGACTGAGATTGCCTTGGTACCTGAGCTGCTGTGGAACCGGAATCCTGAACATCATCTTGCCTGGCTGCTGTTGCTGGTTGTCACTGTTTGCTGAATTGTAACTATATGGATTTAAACAGGCCACTCCTGCGTACCATGTTTTGTTATGCTCTTGACGTAGGATAAGCTGCTTCCTTGATGTGCACTCTGACAAAGGAAGGTTCAGATTTGGAGATAGCTTTAACACATTTGTTAAACTGTTAACGATTCTCCTACTTGGATTCAACTCTCCTGTTAATCCTGCTATAGACTGACAAACCAGTCGTGTACAATCCAGGTGGTGGGTGTGTACACAGGGTTCAAATCAACCCTGTGTACACACTGAGTGTCTGCACTGGAAAGAGGAAGATCATGTGTGCTGTGTCCTTTATATATGGGTTGGTGTAATATCCCCCCCTGTGGTAATGTCACCTCTGTGTGTAGAGTGAATGCCCATTGGTTGTGTCCTATCTTACTGACCTATTGGTTGAATGTCTGTGTGTCATGTCTCTGGTGCTCCCTCTCGTGTCTAGCTAGTCTACATGTATTTACATTAACCCCTTGTGTATTTACAGTGATGCATATCACCACACTAATACGTATCTGTACTAAATTACTGCTAGTAGAACCCTGCAGTGCAGAAGGAGGGCATTCTGCCCATCAAGTCTGCACTGACCCTCTGAAAGAGCACCCTACCCAGGCCCACTCTCTTGCTGTATCCTAGTAACCCCACATCACGGCTAAACCACCTAACCTGCACATCTTTGGACTGTGTGATGAAACCGGAGCACACGGAGGAAACCCACGCAAACACAGGGAGGACGTGCAAACTCTACAGAGACACTCCTCCAAGGCGGGAATCGAACCCGGGTCCCTGGCACTGTGAGACAGCAGTGCTGACCACTCTGCCACTGTGTTGTATCGATCCCATGTACAGAGGTTGTAGTTGTCAGTGCCGGATGCTGAACACTCTAATGTCTCACCTCCTAACTCCTCAAAAAGTTGTCACCATCTGTAGGTCAGTTAGCGGAAACGGTGGGGCTGGGGATTTTCTACCTTTCCCGCTGGCAGGATCTTCCTGTCCCACAAAAGGCGATCCCCCCCACCCCCCCGCCTTCCCCCATGGGGTGAGCAAGCCAGGCGAAATGCCGGAGACATTGGTGGAACTGGAGGATCTGGCTGACGGGAAGGATCGGAAATGCCGGTCCCTCGTTCCTCTGTGAAAATTCAAGTTTTGACTTCAGAAGGAAAGATGGGCAGGGAAAGGGTTGATCAGCCTCTCCTGAGCCTGCGAACACCATGCTGCTATTGATTTCTCTTTAGTTTATGATAGCAGGAGCCTGTTAAGTGAAGAACCTGAAACTAATTTAGATGCAAAACCTCTGAACTGTTGAACGAAGACTGGCTTTAAAGCAGTGGCCAGCTTAAACAACCTAAAAAGACTTTGAAGTTAAACTGGGCCTGGTTCTATTTTTATACTGTTGAACAACCTTTGCTTGCCCTCATGTAATACATAGTGGATTGCTGAAGCAGCAATTTGTGTTTAACCCAGTTTAGAATCTTTTCAGCCTCTGCTTCTGTGTTACAAGCTTTATTTAGAGCACAGTACATCTTATGTCAAATGTTTATCCTATTCATTGGCCTTGTTGTTTATATATAAAGAAAAGATTACCCCCATTCGCTACACTCGTTCTTTCACGCACGTAGCTGGGGAAGCAATTTTGGTTCAATGTGGAGGTTAACAATCCTTCCAATGGTTTCAGCTGTGAGAATGATTTTAATATCACCAGAAATTCATATGTGAACAATGGTCTGACTTGGGTGGCCAGAGTCAAATTTGAACTTTTCCTCATGTTCATAGAATCCCTACAGTGCAGAAGGAGGCCATTTAGCCCATTGAGTCTGCGCCAATCTGAAAGAGCACCCTACCTAGGCCCACTCCTCTACCCTATCCCCACAACCTTCCCTAACCCGCACATTCTTAGGACACTAAGGGACAATTTAGCATGGCCAATGCACCTATTCTGAACATCTTTGAACTGTGGGAGGAAACCGGATCACCCAGACGAAACCCACGCAGACAAGGGGAGAAAGTGCAAACTCCACGCAGACAGTCACCCAAGGCCGGAATCGAGCCCGGATCCCGGGCGCTATGAGGCAGCAGTTCTAACCACTGTGCCACCATGCATCTAGCATCTGGAGGCACTTAGATTATCCTGTATGCGGTGATCATGGCGCACACATGAGTGGTCTCCTGTGCTGCCCATGCCTCACGCCCTGCTCATCCTAGCCCTCCCCGGCAACCTCCTCATTGGACAAGGCCTGACATTCAGCATCCTCCACCTCCAGCATGTGTCGTCTCTCTGCAACACGTTGTTATGGAGGACAAAGCAGACCAGCACGATGTGGGAGACTCTCCTGGAGCTCCACTGGAGAGCCCCACCAGGATGGTCCAGGCACGTGAACCGCATCTTCAGGACCACGATGCACCATTCGATGACGCTCCTGGTTGCTCCTGGGCGCCGTTGTAACGGTTCTCCGTGTCAGTCCGGGGCCTCCGGACAGGCATCATTAGCCGAGATTGCAATGGATGACCCCTGTCGCACAAGAGCCAACCCCTCACCCGAGTGGGTGCCTCGAATGTGTCGGACACTGCTACATGCGCCAGATGAATGTGTTGTGCACGCTGCCTGGTATCGGGCACAGATGTGCATGATGTGCAGCTGGTGGTTCCACACCAACTGCACGTTCATGGAGTTTAAACCCTTCCAGTTTATGAAGGGCACCCCCTCATGTTGCGATGCTCATAGGGTGACATATGTTCCATTGGTCACACCCTGGACCTGGGGCATGCCTGCGATGACAGTGAATCCCACTGCCCAGGTGACCTGGAGGGCTCAGTCCACATTGTAGTTCATATAGTGTGCACCTGGGCATATAGGGCATTTGTGATGGCGAAGATGCACCTGTGTACAGAGGGAGAGCCCAGACAGGACCCCACTCAGTGCCTGGAAGGACCCCGTGGCACAGAAGTTCAGGGTGCATCACCTTGACGGCCACAGAGAGCGGGTCTCCTCCTCCATGCCCCCTCGATTGCAAATCCGTCAGAGATGTTGCACGGTCTCCCTGCGCAATCATGGCTATTGGCAACACGCTTGGTCCAGGCGCTGCCGAGGCTTGATGCGGCGTCCCCTTAACACTTCTCCCTCGGCCTGCTGGATGGTGTTGCACGTTTTGCTATGAGTGTAAAACGCGTTTATTGGGGTGTATTAACTTCCAAGTGCTTAACACCACTAGGCTCTGTTCTATGTATTTATTCAGCTCAGGAGTCGCCAGGTGCCGTATAGACACCGTCACGAGTATTCCAAGGTCAAGTTCAAAGTAATAAAGACGATACACCGATTAGTAAGGTCCAAACGATCAATATTTATTATACAATTATAATAAATACTCATGCACACTCTAAGAGACTAAGCTATGACTAAACTAAAGTAATCAGAATACTTATCTAACAGGAACAGGCAAGGTCAGGGAGCGAGGCCTTCGTCCCGGTCTTGGGCTGCAACCTTCAGCAAGCGTTCTGGTCACTGGGGGGTTTAGCGGGCTTAGTTCGCGTAGCGAGCGTCGTACTGGCACTTACGGTTCGGCGGCTGGTGCTCAACGGCTGGAGTCAGGATATAGCTTCAAGGTCTTGGTCAGGGCCGGAGCACGGAACAACAGACCTGACAACACGAGGTCCCTGTCTTTTATAGGGATCCCAATGTCCTTCCCTCTTCTTGGGCGGGCTTTAACCTTTGGTTATCTATTGGGTCAATTCCTCATCGATACTGTTTGAATTCCCCAATGCGAGGGGGTCTCCGTGATGGGGGGGGCGTTTCTTATGCCCTTTTGTTTGGAGGTTTCTGGTGCCTCGATGTCTGGGCCTTGGTTCAAATGTGTCCATTCAGAATCAAATGTTTCTATTGTGTGGGTGTTCAGGTCTGATTGCCTCATTAGTATGCAAAGCGTTTTGCCATTTGCACCTAACTAAGGTCTTCTCACCTGAGCCCAAACTGGTTTCTGCTACTTGCAGAATGCAAAATGCTGTCTTTGCAGACTGCTGTTTTGGCTAAACTGCCTTTTTCCCTGCAGTCTTAGCGCTTGGCTTACTTTGTAGCTCAGCGTCCATTTTAGGTGGCTACATTCCCTCCTTGTGATCCTCACAATCAAAATATTGTGAAGGATCACCTATGTACGTTGCCTTGAGTGCATCTGGGTTGCCTTCTTTGTGTTCCCTGACCTCTTGCCAGTTCCTGGGCTACTCTATCTTAAACTATGGGAGGAAAAAAATTTTAACTGACATCTCTATTTGGCCCTATGTCAAAGGGGACATGCATTACCACAAACGGGAACCTCTACCTATCACAATTATCCTTAACTTAACTTAAACCTTTCCTTACAGACTCTAAAACCTTAACCATTCACACCACAACATCACACTTCCTAACTCGGCAGTCGAGTATAGGACAATATAATACATGGGTACATTTCTTTATTCATTACACAGTGCGTTATTCATCATGGGGCAAAGGGGATTGATGAAATCGGAAAATAGGAGATCGAACTCCATAGACGGAGGGGCAGGAACGGGAGGCTCTCCTCTTCCACTTCCTCAACCTGAGGGTCTGTACAAGTATGGAGAGGATCGCAATCACTAGCAGTGATTCGATTACGTATGACATGGAGTACCATGTCATAAATTTTGTGCACCAGGTCTGAACCTCACTGATCAGAGCTGAGCACTGGGGAGTGGCTGTAAGGGAAACATTTACGGTGGGGGTTGTGGGGGAAACGTGTCTTGCTTCCACACAAACAGATATAACAGTTAAAAGCAATAGTTGAGCTTCCATCATCTTCAACTTGTTCTTCCTTCTTTCTTCCTCCTGTATGGACAATCCTTGCTTCGATCCCTGTCTCGTCCTTCGAAAGCTATGGGATCAAGCACAGTATCTGTCAATACACAGTTTAAGATCTTTACCTGTTAGTGCATCTGTCTTTTAAATTCCAATTGACCCTTTAAAAATGACTGGCCAAGTCACACCCTGTGACTCCCCTCATTTTTTTTTTTTCAAAAGCGAATTTGAAGACCAGAATACACCTAACAATCCTTCTCCTGCGAGCCGTCTCGTAGGCTTTGCTAGTTTACCATCCGAATGTTCCCGGATGTAAATAGCATGTGGGATGGCGGCCTAAGGGCTCCCTAACGAAAAATGAAAACAAAATTTTGAAAGAAACGTCCGAATGAGTTGCGTATGGGCCGCGACGGGTACGAGTTGGATGGGATCCCCGGGTAGGGCCATACCCGAGCTTGGCTGACCAAAGTGGGTTCTCAGACAGGGCGGGTCCTCAGTGCCGTTTGTCCACTGCCTGAGTAACCTGGAGTAAACGGGTAAGAATGTGTTAACCGTGACTTGCAGCCTCTATTCGCCGAATAGAGGGGCACCTAAAAACAATGGAGGAGCCAAGATGCTCCTCCATCTGAAAACATGAGCTGGGCTTCAGACAATTTAGCCGATAAGGTGAGCTTCTCACCATAGAAGTTCTCAGAGGTTTCGGCAGAGAAACTAAAGTGCGTGTAAGGTGGTCACAAGCCTTACAACTTGAAAAGATCTCCAATCAAACGGGTTTGGGAACTGAAGTTCTCAAAGGTATCGGCGGACAAGCTAACGTGTGTGTGAGGTGGTCACAATCTTTTCAGCTGAAAAGAAGATGTCCATCCTCCAGCTGAACCATTTACAGTACTGAGACAAAACAAACATAAAACGAAGACAAACAAACGTGCAGGTTCCATCAGAAAGGACATCGTTTCCCTCAAACGATTCCTATTTTACATCATCTGGACACCTCACTTTTCCTCTGTCTCTGTGAACAGGGTCACAAAGGGGTTGCCGTGTCGGGATTCAGACACCGTGTCGTCCTGCTCTCCCGGATCCCACACCCTTGTGTGGATCAGGCATGATATTTTTGCATTATGTGACCGGGGGTCACTTTCATCGTTGCGGACAAGTCTGTACGAATTGTCCCTGTGCCATAGTGTTGGGTCCAAACGTGAATGGGTATTGTCGGGGTCGTCGGGGTCGGGTGGTGGGTCTGGGTTTTTAATGTAAGTGACTTCCATGGGGTCACTGTAGTCGGGGTCATAGTCGCTGCTATGTGGGCTGTAGTGTGGTGTGCTGTGGCTGTCCTCAGAGTCAGTGTCTGCATCGCTGTCTCTGCCGCGGCAGCTTGTGGGCATTTCGGGGCGTGGTCTGTCGTGGTCTGTAGGCGGAGTCGTGGGCGAGTCCGATGACGAACTGGTCTGTGAGGGGGATGGTGGAAACGTGTCTCTAGTGGGTGGGGTGAGGTGTTCTGCTGCGTCTAGCAGGACGTGGTGTGCATGGTTGGCCTGTGTTCCAAATGCCTTTAACTGGTTGATATGGAACCACGCGGTCTTACCATTAGGGTATTTTATCCTATAAACTGAGGGGCTAATTTTATCCGAAATTGAGTATGGGCCGGAATATTTTGGAGCCAAAAAACTGCTGGGGTTGTAAACAGATAACATTACCTGTTGCCCAACCTGGAATTCTGTGGGGTGTACGGTCTTATTAAAACAAGCTGTGCGTTGTTTACGGCGTTTCCCTAGCTGAACTGCGGCTGCAATCTGTGCAGACCTCACAGTCTCAACCAAGTCTTTAACCGTCTTTTCGTGTGTGAGGGCCGTCACTTCGGGGCTGGTCATGTCCAGTCCTAAAAGGAATTCTGTACCTTTCATAGGGCGTCCGGTCATGAGTGTGTGTGGTGTGTATCCTGTGGAAGTGGAAACAGTGTTCCTTATGAACATGAGTGCAAATGGGAGCACTGAATCCCATGTCGAATTGTTCTCCTGTACCATTTTCCTAAGGGTAGTTTTTAGGGTCCGATTCATGCCCTCCACAATCCCGCTGGACTGTGGATGATACGCAATGTGGAAATTTTGTTTTATGCCGAATATTGTCAGGACGTTCTTCATGACCCGTCCTGTGAAGTGAGATCCCTGGTCCGAATCAATACTTCGGGGTAAACCCCATCTCGTGAAGATGTGGTGGGTCAGGATCTTTGCAGCTGTCTTAGCTGTATTTGTTCTAGAGGGGAATGCCTCTACCCATTTGGTAAAGGTATCGATGACCACCAGAACGTATTTATAGCCATTCCTACAAGGGGGCAATGGTCCTATAAAATCGATCTGGAGGTTTGTCCAGGGGCCGTTAACTGGTCGAGTATGCCGAAGTTGTGCCTTTTTAGAATACCTCTCCGGGTTATTCTGAGCACAAATAAGGCAATTCTCAATATAATGCGTTACATCAGTCCTGAGATTAGGCCACCAACAGAGTTGTCTGAGGTGCCTCGTGGTTGCATCAATTCCCTGGTGCCCGTGGTTATCATGAAATAAAGCAATCATTGCATTCCTGTCCTGCTGCAGGACCACATAAAGTTGTTCCTTTATGATCACACCCTCATGTGTGGTCAGTGCGTGTTTAAATCTCTCGTACTCAGGCACAAAGTTGCCTTTGAAAACCTCCCTGAGATCCTCATCCTGCTTCTGTGCTGCTACAAGATCTTTAATATCTGTCTGTGAGATTTGGACTGCACTCACAGGGGCGCTAGCTGGTGCGCTAGCTGGGGGGGTCCATAAGTGTCCTCGCCTGGAACCTGCCTTAGCCAGTGCGTCGGCTTTTACATTCCCAGGGGGGGATGACCTATGGTGGCTTCTTACTTTGATAATGCCGAAGGTCCTGTCCTTCGCTTTCTCTAAAATGTGCTTGAGTAAAGGGGCTGATGGAAGGGGTTTCCCATCTGCGGAGACAAAACCTCGTGTCCTCCACAGGGGCAGAAAATCGGTTAAACTATTGCAGACATATAAACTGTCCGAATATATGTCCGCTGGGCTGGGGAAAGAATCGGGGTGGTCCACTATATAAGCTATGGCCGCGAGCTCTGCTGCCTGCGCGCCTAAGTGACCTGGTAGTTTTAAAGCTATCTCTTCGAGAGCGCGCCCCTGCGCGTCCTCTACATAGATGCCGCATCCTGTGATACGCTCACCTTCTAAAACTGTGGATGAACCGTCTACGTAAATCCTCAGTGGTCCACACGTGTCTGTGGGTTGGGGGCTTTGTTTTGGGTTCCCTATCTTCCTGGGGGGTGTTTTTGCGATAAAGGGTCCTGTGTTATGCAGGGGAGCTACAATTTCACAGTCATGGGGCTGTCCGGGGTATTGGAGGTTGTCTGCTAAATATGTGTGTGTGCGGGTCCGTTTTACTGTAATGTCCCGTCCTTGTAGAAGTAGTGTCCATCTAGCTGCCCTAATCTGGCTAACTGAACCGTCCTTCAGTCGACCGTCTAGGAGTAACTGTGTGGGTGTGTGTTCGGTCAGAATAGTAATGGGGTTGAGTCCGGTAATGTATGAGAAGTATTGTACTGCCCAGAAGACAGCAAGGAGGTGCCTCTCACAGGCAGAGAATCCTTGTTCTACCGGGTCTAACAGTCGGGAGGCATAAGCCACTGGTCTTAGCTGCTCGTGCCGTTCCTGAAGCAACACGGCCGAGAGGGTCAGATCGGTGCTCGCTACCTCTATTGCATAGGGGGAAAGTTGGTCTGGGACTAGCAGCGCGGGTGCTACGCTAAGGGCTCGTTTTAACTCCTCCACAGCCCCTGTATGCTGCGGAAGCCATTCCCAGGGGGCTCCTTTCTTAAGGAGGTCTGAGAGTGGGGCGGCTTTTGTCGCGAATCCGTCGATGTGGTTCCGACAATAGCCAACCAGTCCTAAAAACGACCGGAGGGCCGAAACATTTTGGGGAAGGGGCAATTTGACAATCGAATCAATTCTTTTGAATTCGATCTCGCGTTTGCCGTGTGTGATGACTGTTCCCAAATACATCACTTTATTTTCCAAAATCTGGGCCTTTCTTGGGTTAACTTTACATCCAATTGAAGTCAACAGTTCCAGGAGTTCGGCCAGAAGCGTAATGTGCTCTGCCTTTGTGTCTGTCTGCAGTAGTAGGTCGTCTACATACTGTACCAGACATTCGGGGCGGGAGAATTTCTCTAAACCACTTGCCAGCTGTCGGTGGAAAATGGAGGGGGAATTGTGGAATCCTTGTGGGAGGCATGTCCACGTATACTGCTGTGATTTGAAGGTGAAGGCAAATTTGTACTGGCACGCTTTTGCCAATGGTATTGACCAGAATCCGTTACTGATGTCCAATACCGTGAAGTATTTGGAGTTGAGTCCCTGCTTGAGCATGGTCTCGGGACTAGTAGCTACCGTTGGGGCTACTGCGGGGGTTACTTTGTTGAGTTCCCGATAATCGATGGTCAGACGCCATGATCCATCGGGCTTCCTCACTGGCCAAATAGGGGCATTATTGGTCGAGGCTACCGTTCTGAGCACACCTTGCTCCAATAAGCTTCCTATCACCTTTTCTATTTCCACCTCTGCTTCCAGGGGAAATCTATACTGTTTCTGTGGTCGGGGGTCCTGTCCGGTAACGTGAACTGGTCCAGTCATTCTGCCACAGTCATGACGGTGACTGGCAAATGCTGTCCTGTGTTTGTTCAGTAGGGCTTTTATTTGTCTGTCGGTGTGGAGTGTAGTCAGGTCAAATGAGTACTCTCCCACTGCGCTAATCCGATTAGCGTAGTCTCCTACTGTGAGGGTGGCGGGTGCTCTGTCTGATCTAGCCATTCGCCAGACACACTGGTTCACTGGGTCGAATGACAAGCTATGAGCGTTCATAAAATCTATCCCCAGGATGTGTTCTGCTGTCCGGGGAATATTTACTAAAACTACGGGGTGTCTTGTGGAAATGTTCCCTAGCTGGATTGCTACGGGTGCCATAATGTGTCCCTGCTGCGAGTGTCCTGTGAACCCGCTAAGTGTAATGGTGGATGTGGTCGGCCACGTGTCTGCGTGTGCCGTGGTCGTAGAGTTAATGGTGGTGCGGGACCCTCCTGTGTCCCAAAGTAACTCTATGGGCTTCCCTTTTACTCTCGCTGTGACTACGGGTCTCCCTGATGGATCCCATAGTGTGTCACAGACCCAAGTGGGGGAGCCCGAACACCGTCAGTTCGTCTCGTCCACATTGGTGGGTCCTGACTGTACTGCTATATTGTGGATGGGTTTTGCCTTACTGCGGTTCAGAGTGCCTGTCTGCTGGCCTCTCTGAGATCGCTGGGGTGCATTGCATTCCTTTGCCCAAAGCCCTAACTGTCCACAGTTATAGCATTCCTGTCCTTTCTGCTGTGGGCTGCTCTTCCCTTCATTTACCCATGCGGGTTTCTGGTGCTCTCTCACTGCCTGAATATCTGCTGCAGCCTGAGCCTCTTCTGGGGATTGAACCTTACTCTTTCCCTGAATTGATTGCTCCCAAGCGCGGGACAACCTTTTCAGGACCCATTTCTCATTATGGGCCTCTTCTGAGGGGTCATAACTGTTGCAAGCGCTCTGTCCTGCCTCTGTCGCGTGTGAGATTATGGTGCGCGTCCATTTAACCATATTTTCCCGGTTCAAATGCGCTCTATTTAAATCGCCGAAAACTGCGTTGAAATGAATCCACAGCCTTCCTGCGAATGCTGTGGGGTGTTCGGATCTTTTCTGCCGGCACTTATTAAGTCCTTCTACGGGGTCACCTCGATTATACCCTATGGCATCTAAAATGGAGGTGTGCATCTCCTCTAGGGTGCCTCCGGCAACGTTCTGTGGGTCGGGGAGGGCTGCTACCACGGACTGGTCTAAGCTCAGCACGGTGAGCTTAACCTGCTCTCTCTCATCCAGGCCGTACATGGTCGCCTGTTGCTTTACTTTAGCAAAGAACTGGTGGGGGTCTGCGGTGGGGAGAAACGGAGTGATCTTCTCACATGCGTCCCTGAGCTGGGTTACAGTTAAGGGGGTGGTGTAGGTTATATCTGGTGCGCCTTCTGTTGTAGCTTTTCTCTGCGTGGTTACGGGATTCATGGGTGCAGTTATGATCTGATCTGTAGGGGGTTGGGGTGCTTGCCTTTTCTGCTGCGCTGCTGGCGCACATGTTCCCTGAACATAACGCTGCGCTGTCTCACTTAATTCTTGCCAATCTGGGGCATTTTCTCCATCTAACTGGGTTCCAAAGGTGCTTTGAAACCCATTTTGCACCGAAAGCAGCGATTGCAGCTCTGCAATCTGTTTCCTGCATTTCGCGTGATCCACAGTACTTTGCCTTTGTTCTGTGGTTGCAGCATGGAGTGCTCTCAAAGCTGCTTTAAGGTCAGAGCATTGCCTCTGCAAAGCCTCTACCTGCTTGTCAGATTCTTCTCTTATCAGGACGGCACGTTGCACATCCTGATAAGCCTTTTCGTACTGGGTCTGGGAACTGCTGAGATGGGCTAGACAAGACTGATGTGCCCTCTTGGCATCATCCACCTCTCTACCTTTCTCTGCCAACTTCCCTCTTAGATCCATATTTTCCTTTTCAATGTCCCTGACATCGACCTTACTCATTCGGTTCCTTTCTTCTAATTCTGCCCGGAGCGTCCTGACGACCTCCTCTGTGCCTCGCAATTGTGCCAAACAGGACACAATCGCCATCGGCTTACGTGCTTTACTCATGTTCTTTTTATGAATTTGAGAAAGGTTCTCCCACCAAGTATGTCCTATACTTCCGGGACCTGTCTCCTCATTTGAACAAAACTCTTTCCAAAGGGGCCATCCCTTTCCTTGCAGATACTTGCGGAGTTCCAGCTCCCACGTGGGACACTGACCTACCCTGCTACTGCTGCTGGTCGCTGCGACCACAAACCTTTCTGGATCCATCAGACGTTCCATTGCCTGCATGGCCATTTCCTCTGACTCTCTTTTAGTTAATTTGGAACAGGGGGTTGCTGGGGTTGTGTTTCAAGAAACGGGTACGGCTTACGCTATGTTCCGTTCACAAAACTACCGAAAGTTTGTCGCAACAAAAATGCTTTCAGTTTTACCTTACAGCCCTGTTAGTACGCATGCACTAAACACACTTCCGAATTACGCTTATTAGTTTGAACACCTTGAATACTTGTGATTTTCTTTACTTTCTTACTTTCTCTGTAATTTGGAGTTCTAATTCAAATTTCAGGGTCCTGGACGGAGTGGGGGTACCACTTGTAACCGTGTCCCGTCAGGATGTCGCCACTAAATGTTGCACGTTTTGCTATGAGTGTAAAACGCGTTTATTGGGGTGTATTAACTTCCAAGTGCTTAACACCACTAGGCTCTGTTCTATGTATTTATTCAGCTCAGGAGTCGCCAGGTGCCGTATAGACACCGTCACGAGTATTCCAAGGTCAAGTTCAAAGTAATAAAGACGATACACCGATTAGTAAGGTCCAAACGATCAATATTTATTATACAATTATAATAAATACTCATGCACACTCTAAGAGACTAAGCTATGACTAAACTAAAGTAATCAGAATACTTATCTAACAGGAACAGGCAAGGTCAGGGAGCGAGGCCTTCGTCCCGGTCTTGGGCTGCAACCTTCAGCAAGCGTTCTGGTCACTGGGGGGTTTAGCGGGCTTAGTTCGCGTAGCGAGCGTCGTACTGGCACTTACGGTTCGGCGGCTGGTGCTCAACGGCTGGAGTCAGGATATAGCTTCAAGGTCTTGGTCAGGGCCGGAGCACGGAACAACAGACCTGACAACACGAGGTCCCTGTCTTTTATAGGGATCCCAATGTCCTTCCCTCTTCTTGGGCGGGCTTTAACCTTTGGTTATCTATTGGGTCAATTCCTCATCGATACTGTTTGAATTCCCCAATGCGAGGGGGTCTCCGTGATGGGGGGGGCGTTTCTTATGCCCTTTTGTTTGGAGGTTTCTGGTGCCTCGATGTCTGGGCCTTGGTTCAAATGTGTCCATTCAGAATCAAATGTTTCTATTGTGTGGGTGTTCAGGTCTGATTGCCTCATTAGTATGCAAAGCGTTTTGCCATTTGCACCTAACTAAGGTCTTCTCACCTGAGCCCAAACTGGTTTCTGCTACTTGCAGAATGCAAAATGCTGTCTTTGCAGATTGCTGTTTTGGCTAAACTGCCTTTTTCCCTGCAGTCTTAGCACTTGGCTTACTTTGTAGCTCAGCGTCCATTTTAGGTGGCTACAATGGCCAGCTCCCCAGTCTCACCAGCTGGCCCCTGCTCCTCTGGGGGCAGGCACCTGTTCTGCCGGAGCCTCCTTGAGCAGCTCCTGTTTATGCAGCCACAGTGCGTCCCTGGGGGCTGCCACTGTGAGGCCGAAGCCAAGCATTCCTGGCTTCTCTCTGAAATCCATTATTTAAAGGGGTAAAGGACAGACATGTTAGCATGGTGAGTCCTCCCATACCCATCCAAGTCCAACGGGCTACATAATGGCCCAGGCTTGCATTGCAAACCCCGTCCCCACACCTCCACCCCCCACACCCTCCACCATCCCAATCCTACCCCTGGCCATTACCCCTGATGCTTTGCCTTCTGCACTGCACCCCTGGCCCCATCGGTGCCTGGCACTAGTGGGCCTCTAACCCCACCACCAGTCCCTGCCGGTAGAGGCACTGGTGGCTGGTGCTATCCATGTTATCAATATGTTCTGCAGCCCCGAAATTGCGTCCCCTCTGGGTCTACTATGGGTGTCCTCCTTGAGTGGGCCGTGCGATACCCCACCAAAAGGGTGGCACCTTGTTGTGGGTGGGTGTGGGACACCGTATGCCACCAACTGGATCCATGCTTGGTGACATGCATGTGGGCAGGGTGGGTCGGCACCTGTTGGGTCGGTAGCTGCGGTAAGCTGTGAATTCTGTGAGCAAAGCATGGGTTGTGCCTACCTGTGTCAGAGCAGGATGGATGGTGGCAGAGGCACAGTTGGCAGGCGGGGCTTGGTGATGGCCGGTGGTCCCGCGGAGTGGGATAGCTGAGAGGGGAAGTGTGCCAGGGTGGGTGGCAAAAGCATGCATCATCTGTTCGGGGTGCGCTCTTCTCTTCCCCTTCTCCCCCTGCAGCACCTGATGGATCACTGGTGCGCTGGACCATACCGACCCCGCTGATGGGTCGGCTGTGGTCTGAGGGTTCCTAGGGGGTTTGGGGGGGGTCGCCCACATGGCTGGTGGCCCTCTACACATATAAAGGATACAGCGGGCAGTCAGTGGAGTGCAGATCCAGATGGCTGTCTTGCGGACTACAGCAGCGGCGGTTCGTGCTCGGACACCCTGGTCTGGAGGGGACACTGCGGCCTCACGGTCCATCTCCTGTCGTACCCTGCAACTGCCCCCAGCCCTGGCGGAATGCCCCCACTCAGCGGCATAACTGTCAGCCCAATGTTATGGTTTTGGACACACTCCTCTATCTCCCTCAGCAGCCATGGTGCCCGCTCCCCATTTGTAAATACCACAAGCGAACCACGCTGGCATCACTTCTGCCCGGCAGGGGCAGAGCATTGCCGGAGGCCAGAGAGAACTGCGTCAATCTTGTTTATGATATGTTAACTCATGCTACTATACGTTATCCATGGCCAATGCATTCACGCCGCCAGCAAGGCACCAGAGCATGGCGGTTCATTGGGCGCCCAGCGACAACCTCGATTTTCGGCTGACGCCCGATTCTCCGCCCGATTGCAATTTGCGATTCTGACGTCACCAGGTGGAGCATCCAAGCCTTTAACTTCAAGAATGCCTGAAATATAACTTTTTTAGCATTAGAAATGATATTTGTTTGGTGAATTAATAGCAGCTATCACCAGAAAGAGTTTGCTCCTTTGCAAATTAATAAGAACGCATCCATTCACCTCTCTGCACCTTCAAATGAAAAGAACACAACTCTATTTCATTTTTATTTTAAAGTCTTGTGAATTGAAAACTTTGATAAAGAATTAATTCTTCGATTAGTTGCTATGGTCCAATTGCAAGATGTCTCCAGATTGTTGCCCTGGAGATAACAATTTCTATTTCAAAGCATTAAATATTTATGAAATTGGAACGGGCCAAGTTTTATGTGATAGCCTCAGATCAGGAAGTAGATTATATTGAGTTATATCTATGCCTACGATATCTGCTGTGCCTCGCGGGTTCAGACATTTTCTGAACAAGAGACAGCCCTAAAAAAGCGATGTTACAAAGTTGGCCAACTACCTACTGCAAGACAAGGCAACTTCAGCCCAGAAGCAAGATAAAGGGCGGAATTCTCCAAACACCCGCTGCCGGGACGCGATTCTCCACAGAGCAGAGACTCGGCACCACTGGGGCCGGCATGGTCGGTGCGGCACCAGTCGGGGTATGCGCCGACTCTCCGGCACTGGCCAGCGCGCCGATTCTCCAGCCCGAATGGGCCGAGCGGCCGTCAACAAAAAGCCAAGTCCCGCTGGCGCCGTTCTAACATCCTCTGAGCCAGCAGGACCTTGGTATTGAAGGGTCCGGGGGTGGCCTGTGGGTGGGGAGGGGGGGTCCAACCCCGGGGGGCCTCTGTAGTGGCCTGGCCTGCGATCGGGGCCCACCGATCGGCGGGCCGGCTTCTCTGTCAAGAGGCCTCCTTTCTGCCAGCTCCTGTAGCCCTGTGCCATTTGGGCCGGGGCCAACTAGCGCATGCGCATCCCTGCGGCGCCGGGTTCGCGCTGGGTTCGGCAGCTGGAGCGGCATGGGCCGCTCCAGCGCCGTGCTAGCCCACTGTGGCCCGGAGAATCGGGTCTCGGAACGGGCGCCGACGATGGAGTAAAACACTCCCATTTTTACGTCGGCGTCGGCACTTAGCCGCCCGATGGGAGAATCGCACCCATACAGCCTCAAATGTATTCTACTTCCACAATGCCAACACGAGGAGGGATCTCAACATCTCTTCGATTGGCAAGATACTGAACACTAATAACATCCCACTTGTCTTGGTGTCACCCTTAACCGTAAACTTGACATCCCAAAACAAACTGAGCAGCAAAGATCAAACCGCAAGGCAACTTCCTCAGCAAACGTGCTGGCTGTTCATGGGGTACAGATGATCAAACCTTAAAGACTTCAGCTCTTCCCATTGTCTACTCGACTGCAGAGTATGGTGCACCAGTATGGTACAACCCATCCCATGCCAGTCTTGGAGATACCCTGCTCAACACAACAATACGTACCCTCCGATCAACACAAATCCACTGGCTTCTAGTCTTGAGCAACATCCCACCCCCACACCAAGCTAAGACCACTCTGCCAAGGAATAACAGCAGAGGCCCTGTGGCAGCAGGAATGGAACCTAAGTGCCAACATTGAAATCCACTTCCTCATCGCAGGTCCCACAGCCCACTCACCCAGCTTCAATCTGCCACGCCAACGTTGGGCACTCCTCAACCGTTTCCGCACTGTGCTGTAAATTGGAATGAGTGGGGCCTGGCCGGGAACGCGGTCTGCAGCTGTGGTGCCACCTCCCAATCGATTACTCACATCATTGTATACTGCCCCCTGACTAAATCCAGGCGGAGGGCTTGGAAAGTTCGATTTAGCCACTGTGGAAGCTCCTGCCAGGCTTAGTGACTACTGACAAGTCTTTAAACAAAAAACAACTGGAGACCGCCAAACAATTTGGAATAAATGAAATTTCTCCGTGGCCGCTATGAAAATAACATTTTAATAAGTTGTTTAACCTCGATTGTTCCAATTTTATTCAGACCACAATTATAAACACAATTCATGTAAGATAAAACAATCAAAATGGCAACTGGCTCCAAAAACACAGTCAATTACATATTCAAACAGAAAGTGCCGGAAGTACTCAGCAGGTCTGGTGATATCTGTGCAGGGAGAAACAGAGTTACAGTTTCAAATGGAGTCCTCTTCAGGCCCTGCCAGGCCTTCCAAGTATTTCCAGCTGTTTGTTTTTATTTCAGATTTGCAGCACCTGCAGTGTTTTGCTTTCATGGTAATTATTGATCTTCAGACAATTCCCAAGTGAGTAGAAAATCTGGATACAACTGAAGAAAATGTGTGTTCACAAAGCAAATCAAATCAAAGTCCTTCAAAAAGTTCAAATTATTAACCAACCACCATAGCAACCACAACACTAAGGCTAAATCTTATTGTTTTAAACAAATTGCCTCTGATTTAAAAGCTGCACAGGCCCAAATAAATCCATACCAGCGTCTTTATGTTAAAGTATACATTCTAAAGCTTTTGTAAAGATATTTGCACTTCCACGTAACTTAGAAATATGGGGCCCAGTGGGCGGCACGGTGGCACAGTGGTTAGCACTGCTGCCTCACGGCACCGAGGTCCCAGGTTCGATCTTGGCTCTGGGTCAGTGTCCGTATGGAGTTTGCACATTCTCCCCGTGTCTGCATGGGTCTCACCCCCACAACCCAAAGATGTGCAGACGAGGTGGATTGGCCACGCTAAATTGACCTGTAATTGGAATAAAAAGAATTGGGTACTCTAAATTTACTTTTGAAAAAATATTGATCCCTGAACTCAGAAGTGCTAAGGTTGCAATTTCAAAACATATTCGAAGATCAAATCAGTTTAAAAATAGAAGTTCAGCTCCAGCTATACTAAAGAAGATTTGCACCATCCAGGACAAAGCAACCCACTTGATTGGCGCCCTATCCATAAAAAGTCACTCCCTTCACCACCGACGCACAGTGGCAGCAGTGTGTACCATCCACAAGATGCACAACAGCAACTCACCAAGCAACTCAGACAGCACCTTCCAAACCAACGGCCGCTACGATCTAGAAGGACAAGGACAGCAGATACCTGGGAATACCATCACGTGGAGGTTCCCCTCCAAGATACTCACCACCCCCAGCCTGGAAATATATCGCCGTTTCTTCACTGTAGCTAGGTCAAAATCCTGGAACTCTTCCTAACTGCAGTGTCAGGGTGCCTACATCACATACACTACAGCGGTTCAAGAAGGCAGCTCACCACCACCTTCCCAAGGGCAAATACAGATGGGCAACAAATGCTGGCCTAGCCAGCGACGCTCAATGCTCTGGGTCTCTCACATCCCCGGTGCTGCGTCAGCTCCCTTGTTGTTTCAAGGTCCACTTAAGGCACTTGTTATGTATTGTGGCACACTTCTGGCATTGTCAAGAGACTTCAGACTTTGTTCGGAACAAGAAGATATTTACTCAGAAAGAGTAACTTGATACAGGAGGTTTGCAGCACTCGGCTGCCTTGCCAGTACTTCTATGTTTAGTACATGGCTGCCAGGTTTATTCTGCCCAAGCGAGGACCCTACCCTCCGGGATGATCCCTCACTCTCAGTTCCTATTCGGTGTCACAAATGGAGTCTCGGTCTTCCAACGGGAGATGGACCGAATGGTTGACCGGTACGGTTTGCGAGCCACGTTTCCGTACCTCAACAATGTCACCATCTGCAGCCACGACCAGCAGGACCACGACACCAACCTCCGAAAATTCCTCCATACCGCAAAAATCCTTAATCTCACCTACAACAAGGACAAATGCGTGTTCAGCACTGATCGCCTAGCCATCCTCGGCTACGTAGTGCATGATGGAGTTATAGGCCCAGATCCCGAACGCATGCCCCCCTCATGGTGTTTCCCCTTCCCCACTGCTCCAAGGCCCAGAAACGCTGCCTGGGATTGTTTCATATTACGCCCAGTGGGTCCCCAATTATGCGGACAAGGCCCGCCCACTAATCCAATCCACGGTTTTTCCCCTGTTGGCAGAGACCCGCCAGGCCTTCAGCCGCATAAAAGCGGACATCGCAAAGGCCACGATGCACGCAATCGATGAATCACTTCCATTCCAAGTCGAGAGCGACGCGTCCAACGTAGCTCTGGCGGCCACCCTCAACCAAGCGGGCAGGCCCGTGGCCTTCCTCTCACGCACCCTCCATGCTTCAGAAATCCGTCATTCCTCCGCTGAAAAAGAGGCACAAGTCAGACCCATTAGTCGAGAGGGTCCACCTCCTTCATGCT
Source organism: Scyliorhinus canicula (assembly GCF_902713615.1). Lineage (NCBI taxonomy): Eukaryota > Metazoa > Chordata > Chondrichthyes > Carcharhiniformes > Scyliorhinidae > Scyliorhinus > Scyliorhinus canicula. Next base: position 96,128,280 of record NC_052161.1, on the reverse strand, counting down.
AACCCTCAGTACGCCTACGTGGCGTACCCTGAAGGCCGACATGATACGGTCTCCCTACGGGACCTGGTGTAGCCCCGAAGCTGGCCACTTCCCGACATAAAATGGAGCATTGAGTTGCATGTCAGAGAGGCAAGCAGGTTGCAGAACCTCTCTGTGAAGAAATCAGACAGCATAGAAACTAACAAGCTGCGCATATTAATTGAGCGATTCCCGGTGATTCCCGGGCACAATGGACACTATTAAGAATAACAAAGGCCAAGCTAGACTCTTTGGCGCCAGCAGGAGTCCTGGACAATAAGATAAAAATAGCCCCAAGAACCGCCCAGTGATCGAGGAACAGCCCCGTTATTGGGGAAATTCAAATCAATCAATTGGGAAGAGACCCAATCGATTGCAAGTTTATAGAGGGTCCGCCCCAGATGGGCGCAAAACCCAAAACAGTATAAGACCGAACCCCGACCCCAGCTCTCTCTCTTAGCCGGCCCTCCCAGCCGAACACCTTTGCAGCAGCTCTCCAGGAACTTGGACGTGAGAAGGAGAGGCCTGGCTAATTGCTACACCGACAAGTAAGTGTCATACAACGCACGCTATGAGAGTAGACACTCCTGACCCCTTTAGTCCACACCAACTGGAAGCCTGCGGATCCAGGACAAAGCAAGAGGCCATTGTTCCCTGATCCGGCAGTTCCCTTATTCCAGATAAGCATTGGCCTAGTAGTGGGAGGAACAGTTTAGTCTTAGTGTTATGTGCATGAGTAGTAAATAACTGTGTAATAATAAACGTGTCTTGTTTGAACTTACTAACTGGTGTATTGAGTCATTGATCTGAACCTGAACTTGAACCTCGTGGCGGTATCATCAAGATACCTGGCGACTCTAGACCTTAGGAATAAAACAGAGCCAATTGAGTGTAAAGCACACTCACCCAGAACGAGCAACACTGGCGCCCGCTGGATCCCCACCCACACCACCCTCCACCAACCCCACCCTCCCTCCCACCGGCGCACCCCATGGGCGCCCCCTTCCCAGGTTGATCAGTTCTCCCACTGGTCCCATCTAGGGGTGATGAAGCTACTGAAGAAACCGAAGTCACACTCCCGGAGTCACGGATGCCCGAGCCGGCTCCTGCATCACCGCTGAAACTGCGACATTCACAGAGGACGCCCAGGGCCCCCGATTGACTAATTGCTTCATTTTGATATGTACATGTAAATAAATACTGTAAATAATTGTGACATGTAACAAGGCAAAACACTGTACCACCGACGGGTACCACCATAATCACAACCTCTACTACTGTATAACGCAACACCACCACCCCCGCCGGACTCTTTTGTTAAACAGGGGGTGAATGTTGTAGTCGGTATTACGGGTATTACGGTACCCAGGTTGAGGCAACTTCCTCAGCAGGCGTGCTGCCACTCCTCAGTGCACTCATCAGAAGCGCGAACGACGCCGTCGGGGGCTCGGCACATCAGGGGCGGAGCATCGGGGGAGGGCCTCAGGTGACGTCCTGAAGCCATCCCAATGGTGTGCGGTGTACGCCTCAAGTACGCCGTTTTTGAGAGGGCTTGGAGCAGAGGATGTGCTAGGTGGGGGAGGGGGTGGGGGGTTTGGATGCCCGCTGGTGTAGGGCATGGTCCTTGCAGATGGTCACAGGCCAGGGTCTTCCAGGACGGTCACTGCACACTGCCTTGTTACCCGGCCCTTCCCTCTCCCACGCCCCCTTCCCCGACCACCACACCGTGCGCCGGACCCCATCCTCACCCCTGCCATCCAGAGGTTCGATGGGACCGTGAGATGGAATGGCCAGCTCGCATGCAGGGTAGACCCAAGCGGACGGTGGAGAGTGCTACCAAGGGCAGGAGTCAGACTGCATCCAATGATGCGGAGCACTGGGGCTCATCAAAGAACGTGATGCCATCATCCATCGTACCATAGACCAGGCCTGCTGATTCTGCCATTTCAGGGCCCGCACTCTGTAGTGCAGCAGGTCGGAAGCACGGAGCAGGGTGCAGCTGCTGAGAGGGAAGGGGGAATGTGGTGAGTGATGGAACGCTGTACAGGGGAGGAAGTGATTGGACAGGTTGCGGTGGTGGTGGATGTATGGGGGTGGGACCTAATGGCCGAGCTGCTAGTGGCCAGGCCCCTTAGTCAGTGAACCTGGTAGCAATTGGTATGTCCTGGTGCACACAGTAGCTGCCCAGGCCCTAAGCCCTGTCCATCCGGGCCCACATGTGCACCCCCCCCTTGTCAGACGATGCCTGGTGGTCTTGCTCCTTTTCTAGAACTTCACCCCTCTGCTGTGCAATATTCTGGTGACACAGCAGGCCACCATGATATGGGAGACCCTCCTGGGGCTATACTAAATGGCCCCTCCCGAGCAGTCCAGGCACCTGAACTGCATCTTCAGGATGCCAATGCACCACTCGATCATTGGCTCTTGGGTGACCCTGGCATGTGCCCACCTCCATCGACCATGCCCCACACCATTGGGCACCTAAACATCCCACCCCTGGTTGTGGCACGGCCGTCTTTGTCGTGGTTCACTGCATTTGTCCGTGGCATCCAGATGGGTATCATCAGCCATACTGCAGCAGATAACCTCTGTCGCCCAGGAGCCAATCCCTCACCCAGGGTGCCCATAATGTGTTGGGAACCATTGTGTGTGCCAGGATGAAGGCAACGTGCACACTGCGTATTGGGCGCAGAGGTTTACGATGCACAGCTGATGGTCACATGTACATTGAGTGGAACCCCTTTCATTTTTTGGAGGGCACCCACTCAGGCGACGCAGCTCATAGGCGGACATTCATCCCGTCGATAGCCCCTTGGACCTGGGGCACCCCGGCGATGGTGGTGAATCCCACGAAGCGGGCAACCTTATGGATTCAGTCCATATTCAGCTTCATGTATTGCACAGCCTGGGCACACAGTGCCTCCATAATGGTGCGAATGCACCTATGCATGGAGGTCTGGGAGATCCCAGACATGTCCCCACTTGGTGCTTGTAAGGACCCTGTCGCATAGAAGATCAAGGCGACCACCATCTTGATGGCCACTGGGAGCGGGTGTGCTCCTCCATACCCCCACAGGTCCGGGTGTGTGCCATGATGTGGCAGATGTGTCGCACATTCCTGCTGCTCAGCCGGAGTCTTGGGCGACACACTCGTCCGGGAGGTTCTCGACTGACAGGCGGTGCACACGAGGTCTGATGCGCCACCACCCTTCCCACTTTCTCTTCAGCCTGTTGGATGGTCGGCTCTCCATCCTCACTGGCTGGTCCCTTCTACTCTGGGGTGGGCTCCTGTTCTGCAGGGTCCTCCAAGCAGCTTCTGCTCGTACATCCTCATGGTGTGCATCATGGCTGTGGTTAAGCAGAGATCTCTGGGAGAGATACAGATTGATTTACAGAATTTACAGTGCACAAGGAGGCCATTTGGCCCATCGAGTCTGCACCGGCCCTTGGAAAGAACACCCGTCCTAAGGCCACACCTCCACCCTATCCCCGTAACCCAGTAATCCCACCTAACCTTTTTGGACGCTTAGCATGGCCAATCCACCTAGCTTGCACATCTTTGATAAGAAGCAACAAACTCATTGAATTGTGCCCAAAGTGTCATTTTGGCCGGGTTTGGCAGGGTGTTTTTTTTTCTGTCGGCTTTTTTGGCTGAGATCCACATCGGTATTCAGCCACCCTTAGACATTTTTTTGGGGAGTTATTCCCCGATCAAACCCACACTTCGAAATGTTATCAGCGATGGGGAGTTGAAATCGCTGACCAGACTGACTCCACAGAGATCAGGCCTGATGTGTTATCTGTGCTGGTCTAACATCGACTGCAACTGGATGCAGTAAAACGAAAAACAGGCTTTCCACACTGTAGGCATTGCCTTCCTTTGGCTGGACATTGCCGCTTTAAATGGGCAGAGCCACAATTTGGACACGTCATGACGCTGACGTCAGCACGTTCCATGCGCCATCGCGCATGCACAGTGCGGTCGGCCGACATTCGCACATGCACATTGGGGTCTTTGGCCTCGTTGTCTACCCGGTCGTGGCATGCATGCATAGGGACCCTGGAAAAGCGCGCGAAACGGCCACTCTCCTCGATGCTCAGGCCTTGCATTTTTGCGATGGCCTGCACCCTTTCTGCCTCGTGGGAGGCTAGTTTTGCATTTTCTGTCGCCCTGATGCAGGAATAACGAATGATTCCTGGCATGCTCATGGACAACGCACGTCTCGATGGCGACAGAGAGGGTCAACTGTTAGATTTTAAGGGGCTGCTCCCGCAGGGAGTCGGACTGGGCCCCGAAAACGAGCTGATCCCAGATCATGGAATAAGCTATTGAGTCATAATTACATGACTGCGCTAGGACGCGGAGATGGGTCAAGAAGGTCTGAAAAGGTTCATCCTTACCCTGAAGCCTCTGTACCATTCAAAGCTTTCATTCACCTCAATGTCGCGGTGGTTGTCGAATTTCAGCAGAGCCGTCTTGAACTTCGTCTTGTCTTCACCATCGGCAAACGTGAGCGAGTTATAGATGTGGATGGCGTGATCCCCGCAGTCGACAGGAACACCGCGATCTATCGGGCATCCAATGCTGCCTCGAGGTCGGAGGCCTCGATATACAGGAGGAACTTCTGTTTGAAGACTTTTCAGTTGGCGCCGAAGTTGCCGGAGATCCGGAGTTGCGGAGCGGGTTGGATCTTTTCCATGCCGCTGGATGGCTGCGTGCTGGTCTTTGCAGATTCACTCGAGGTAGGTTCATTAGCGTTAATAGCTCTCTGGTACCATGATGTGTTTGTTATCTGTGCTGGTCTAACATCGACTGCAACTGGATGCAGTAAAACGAAAAACAGGCTTCCGACACAGGAGATGGTCCAACACTGTTTTATTGAACCTGTTGATTGCTGTACATAATCTGCTGTGGGTTGACACTCTATTAACCTAACTGATAACCTCCTACTGGCTTGACCAGACTAGCTCTCTACCACATGGTGATGATGTTCATTGGCCTGTGGACTGTGACTATCTCCCTAGCCGTGTCCTGTGAGAGAGAGAGAGCCTTAATGCCCCGTGGGCTTTATAATGGTGATGTCCTGTCTGTTGATTGGTTGTTCTGTGTCGTGTGTGTTCATTGGTTATCCTGTGTGTCAATCACTGCCTGTCTGCATCTCATGATATACATGAGTGGATATTATGACAGGACCACCATTTTGAAAGGGTACTCCGATCTCTAAATGAGCATGAGGATTCTCCCACACGCTCCACCCATGGACAATGTCACTCCCCACACATTTGGGTACTACCTCACGCCCCCCCAAGTGAAGACACCCTGCTATGGAGTCGCTGAGGTTTTTCAGGCCTCCCCACCTCCCCTTTTGGTCCCCCTCTTTCTGGATCGCACCCTTCACGCCCCTGAACTTTAATACCCGACCTTCACCACCCCACCCTTCATACTCTTCCTCATCCCCCCCTTTCATGGGCATGGCCCTCCTCAGGCTCAGATCCTTGGCAACGCCATGCTGGTGCATGGGCACACTGCCGCTTATACCCCTGCCAGAGGGAGAGCCAGGGGGCCACCCTGACCTGACCCCACTGACCTGACCAGGTGGTATTACGCCTTGTCCATGTTTGTGTGGACCAGTACTAATCAGCGTCCGATCCAGGCCTCGCTGGGGAGGCCGTTAGTTTCCGGGCACTAGCAGAGTCCGGAGCCTGCATATTTAAAAGAGCCAAATGGCTCTGACCAATATGCTGACCTGGATCTCGCCCAGCGTGGGAGAGATTCAGACTGCAATGTCTCGTGAGGTTCAGTTGAATCTCGTGAGACATCTCAAGCATCGTGAATCTCGCCAGCAGCCTCTCGCAAAATTCAACGGCCTCATCGCTGTCATAATATATACCAGTATATCATGGTGCAGACACACACTGATGGACACACACATGGACAAATCAACATGTACAACATCAACCGCAGCCAATCACCAGTTAGAATACACACACTATAAAGGCAGAGGGCACCACGGTTCCCGCTCATTCTGGGTGCTGCCTCTGAGTGTAACAAGAACTCATCCAGCCCAGCACAGACTTACAACACGTGCTGAGAGGATCAACTGGTTCGGACAAGGCTTAGGTCTCTAGTTTAAGTTAGCATCATTTAGACCCACAGTCATCGTGTGTTAGTTAGTTAGAAGTAGTTAATAAAATTGAGTTGAACCTTCATCAGTGTTGGAAGTGTCTATTCATCTCTCAAGTCTACACTAGCTAACACTTCAATCACATCGCCAAGCCGTGCATGCCGAGGTTGGTAAATGGCACCGTTAGCTCCATTCTCTCTACACAGATGCCGTCAGACCTGCTGAGATTTTCCAGTATTTTCTGTTTTTGTTGGGGTTAGAGGTCAGTGGGTAACCGGCCCAGTGTATGAAGGGGTAATTCATGCCGGGAGCACTGCCCCGTGATAGCCTCTTGGCACGTCCCCGGCACGACCTGCTGACACAGTGCCAGGGGAGAGATTCCCCTCAGCCATGGGAGGGCAGAGGGGGGAAGGGAGCGGTTGCCCCACCTCCACCCCAAGGGGGGGTTTTCCCTTATCCATGGAGGAGCAATGTTTTTTTAAATTCCAGATCGGGCACCCTTTAAAAAGCATGGCCATATCTGGTAGGCCCCAACCATGACAGCATGGGCCATGACGCAAGATTCCTTCCGCACAGAGTGGTGCAAAATGCGGTGAGAGGAGCCAGCTGCGCCGCTGGCAAGCTAACCGCCTCTTTACTCTCCTCAGCCAGCCACTCTGTGGAAATAGTGGAAAATTCCACCCAACACCGATAGATAGCATCCTCTGGACAAGCAATAACTTTATTTTATTAAGGTGCATTAAGAGTTAATTATTACACGGTATCTTATTTCACATTACTTGTGCCTGTGATCTATATTTAATTAGAAATATTTGCCTTTCCAGTTTCAGCAGGGACACATTGATGTCTCACTGATGAAGAGTGGGAGAGTCCTGTGGAGACAGCAGGTTTTCATTTCTTCAGTCAGCATCTTTTTATGGAATGTGGTCGAATAATGATAGACTTTTAATTAACAGCAAATTGGGTGGAATAAAATCTAACAAGAAGCCTGTGTTGTGTCGGGATCTTACTTTATCACAAAATGACTGTGGAGAGTGGGATGTGCAACTCTCCCCTCTTCTGCTTCCTGCTGAATGCGTGTTCCACACAGACTCCAAAAACCTCCGCAGATTGGATTCTGCTATAGCCTCGGGAGGTGACTCGGGGAATTCACGTGTACCTGGCACTGAGGCACAATGGATCTTAACGATGAACCAGTTCCCTGGAGTGAGGCCATGTTGTGTGGAGGAGGTGGGCCATGTTGCCTGCTGCCAATGCCAAGCAAGTGATCCACTACTGCTTGACAACTGGAAGCTGGTGAGATGAGGGGAAGCCAGGAGGCTGAACTGACCCGACAGGAAGCCAGGTTCAAAGGTGTGGTGTGGGGGGAGGGGGGGGGGGCTGGGCATGGGGAGTGGGGTTGAAAGAGTTGAAGTTGAAAGAGCTCATATTCACTGCTTGAAGTTCACTGTCCTGGTCAATATTCATTCCACAACCAACATCACTAAAATAGATGATCTGTTCCAGATTCCTATTTATGGGAGCTTGCTGCATAAGAACTGGCCACCGCAATTCCTACTTTACAATGGTTGCTGCCCTTTGAAAGTACTTAATTGCTGTAAAGTACCTTGGGAGTCCTGAGATCATGAAATGCATGACATCAATGCAAATACATTTCTTCTTTATTTTCTATCTGCATATTAAAATTGCCCACTATGTGAAAAGGGCAGATGCTCTGGACACCCAGAGCAAGGACCCTCAAAATGGTGGCCATAGTGCAAATGCACCAGGAGCAGACAGCAATTTTCAGAGAGCAATTTTCAGGATGTGCCACATACCTGGTGACATTGCTGTGGTGAATGTACATTGCTTAATTCACACTGTGTAGCATTGTGTCCTTGTGGGCTCTGTCTGTGAGCCGTTGCGCGGCTCTGCCCACAGGGGAAGATGAGGAGCTTGTACAGGGCTCCACCCTTGGCTCCGCCCATGGCCCCTCCCACTACCGGAAGTATAAATTGCTGCAGCCTTGCGAGTCTTCCCTCAGGTCTTCTGGTCACAGGCAGGCTAAGTTGTAAGTCTATTAAAGCCACAGTTTACTTCCTCTCGTGTCTCGAGTGAATTGATGGTCACATCAATTTAATAGACTTAAGAAAACCACTATGGAATCAGACCTCAAACCTGATCGACTAGAACTCGACCCGCAGGCTGCAGAAGCGAAGGAAATCTTTCTACACTGGCTTTGGTGCTTCAAGGCCTACCTGGCTGCATTGACTACCTCCGCTACTACTGACGAGCAGAAACTCAGTCTATTGCACGCACGGGTGAGCCATCGCATCTCTATGCAACTCAACAGTACCGACTCGTATACCGAGGCCCTCACTATGCTCGACGAACTATACGAGCAGCCTGTAAACGAAGTCTACGCGCGGCATATTTTCGTTACCCACCGCCAGCGCCCCGCAGAGTCGCTAGAGGACTACCTGCGCGATCTAAAAGCCCTTGCACGGGAATGTAACTTTCAGGCTGTAACTGCCTCCCAGCATATGGAACTCGCTGTCCGTGATGTGTATGTTGCAGGGGTCCGGTCTAACTATGTGCGCCAGCGCCTCCTCAAAAAAGGGGCCCAGAACTTGGAGGACACGGTAGAGCTAGCAACCTCAATGGAGGTCACGTTTCAAAGTCTTAACTCATTCCCCGCAGACCACGCGACCCCATCGTGGACCCCCGACCAGCAGCTGCCCCAGGCCTGAGCCACACGGCCACCCACCCACTATGGAGCAAAAGCGTGCCATTTTTGCGATCAGCCCCAACACCCACGGCAGCACTGCCCGGCCCGCTACGCGACCTGCAGCAGCTGCGGTCGAAAAGGACATTATGCTAAGGTATACCTGTCTAAATCAAAACCCTCTAACTCTCCTGCTGTTCAGAGCAATCGCTCCCCCAACTCGCAGGCCTGCAGACCCCGTAATGTTGCAGCGTGTCTGCCGACTCCGCCTCTGCCCAACATGTGCGACTCATGGTGGCCGCCACCTTGGCAATCCTCCCCCACGCGGCCGGACATGTGCAAGTCATGGGGGACGCCATCTTGGATGCCATCTTCTTCATCGCCTGCCACGTGCGATCAACAGGGGCCGCCATCTTGGCCAACACACGATTTTCATCTCGACGACTACGACCTCAGCGGACAGTCATCACGGGGCCATTCCAGCACTGCTGATCAAGCCACCAACTACCCGCAACTCAACGCAGTCACTTTGGACCAGTCGCGGCCAAAGAACCTCAGGAGCTCGATGATGTCCGTTCAAGTAAACGGATACAAGACACCGTGCCTCTTCGACTCCGGGAGCACCGAGAGCTTTGTGCATCCAGACCTGGTAAGACGCTGTTCGCTCCCTATCTTCCTTGCACGGCAAACTATCTCCCTCGCCTCGGGTTCGCACTCGGTCCAAATACAAGGGCGAACCGTGGCGACCCTAATAATACAGGGCACCAGCTACTCTAATTTCCAGCTGTACGTACTCCCAGACCTCTGCGCCCCACTCGATTTTCAGTGTAATCTTAGAAGCCAAATACTCAACTTCGGCGGACCCCTACCTTCTCTCACGATATGCAGCTTAGCGACACTAAAAATCGACCCCCCTCCACTCTTCGCTAATCTCACGGCTAACTGCAAACCCGTAGCCACTCGCAGCAGGCGGTATAGCCTGCAGGACAAGGTATTCATTAGAGCCGAAGTCCAGCGGCTCCTACGTGAGGGAGTCATAGAGGCCAGTAACAGCCCCTGGAGAGCTCAGGTGGTGGTCGTCAAGACCGGGGAAAAGTTCCGGATGGTGGTTGATTACAGCCAAACCATTAACCGGTTCACGCACCTCGATGCGTACCCCCTCCCCAGAATTGCAGACATGGTGAATCAGATCGGCCAGTACCGCATATTCTTCATGGTGGATCTGAAGTCTGCATACCACCAGCTCCCAATCCGCCCGGAGGATCGCCACTACACAGCGTTCGAGGCAGATGGCCACCTCTTCCATTTCCTCCGGGTTCCCTTTGGCGTCATGAATGGGGTTTTGGTGTTCCAACGAGCAATGGACCGAATGGTGGACCAGTACGGGCTGCGGGCCACGTTTCCGTACCTGGATAACGTCACCATCTGCGGCCATGATCAGCAGGACCACGATGCCAACCTCCACCGATTTCTCCAAACCGCCCAGAAACTGAACCTCACATACAATACGGAGAAATGCGTTTTCCGCACAACCAGACTAGCCATCCTCGGCTATGTCGTGGAAAACGGAGTCCTGGGCCCCGACCCGGATCGTATGTGCCCCCTCTTACAGCTCCCTCTCCCTCATTGTCCCAGGGCCCTCAAGAGGTGCCTGGGATTCTTCTCCTATTACGCCCAGTGGGTCCCCCAGTGTGTGGACAAAGCACGGCCACTATTTAAGACCATACTCTTCCCACTGTCAGCAGAGGCCCGCCAGGCCTTCAACTGCATCAAGGAGGACATCGACAAAGCCACCATGCAGGCGGTGGATAAATCCGTCCCCTTCCAGGTGGAGAGCGACGCCTCAGAGGTTGCTCTCGCTGCCACTCTGAATCAGGCAGGGAGACCAGTAGCTTTCTTCTCCCGAACCCTCTCCGCTTCGGAACTTCGACACTCCTCAGTCGAAAAAGAAGCTCAAGCCATTGTGGAAGCCGTACGGCATTGGAGGCACTACCTCGCAGGTAGGAGGTTTACCCTCATCACCGACCAGAGATCGGTTGCCTTCATGTTTGACAACTCGCAAAGGGCCAAAATAAAAAACGATAAAATCATGAGGTGGAGGATCGAACTCTCCACCTATAATTATGATATCATATATCGGCCGGGGAAGCTCAACGAGCCCCCAGATGCCCTGTCCCGCGGCACATGCACCAGCACGCAAGACGCCCGCCTAAAGGCTATCCACAACGACCTCTGCCACCCGGGAGTCACCCGGCTCGCCCACTAGATCAAACCCCAAAATCTGCCTTTCTCCACAGAGGAGGTAAAAGCCATCACCAGGGACTGCCCGATTTGCGTGGAGTGCAAACCACACTTCTATAGACCAGACAAAGCCCACTTGGTAAAGGCGTCCCGGCCCTTTGAACGCCTGAGCATCGATTTCAAAGGGCCACTCCCCTCGACCAATCGAAATGTGTACTTCCTCAACATCATAGACGAATTCTCCCGTTTTTCGTTTGCTATCCCATGCCCCGATATGACCTCCCATACAGTCATCTGAGCCATGCACAGTGTCTTCACCCTGTTCGGCTACCCCAGCTATGTACACAGCGACAGGGGTTCGTCCTTCATGAGCGACGAGCTGCGTCAGTACCTGCTCGACAAGGGCATCGCCTCGAGCAGGACTACCAGCTATAACCCCAGGGGGTACGCGACGGTCTGGAAGACCGTCCTATTAACCCTATGGTCCAGGAATCTCCCGACCTCCCATTGGGCAGGAGGTCGTCCACGACATGCTCCATGCAATTAGGTCCCTCCTGTGCACTGCCACTAACCAGACCCCTCACGAGCGATTATTTGTTTTCCCTAGGGGCACGACCATGGGGGCTTCGCTCCCATCTTGGTTGAGGACACCGGGCCCGGTTCTCCTCCAGAAGCACGTCTGGACACATAAAATGGAACCACTAGTAGAAAGGGTACTACTGCTACACTCAAACCCACACTACGCCTTTATAGAACACCCCGACAGCCGTCAGGACACCGTTTCCCTCCGGGACCTGGTGCCTGCAGTATCTACCACTACCACCACCGCAGAGGTACCACTCACACTACACGCCTCTCGACCCCCCACACCCTGCACCCCCGCGCCTATAGGGTTCCTGCGCCCCCCTTCGCCTGCCACACCGGTCAGGAATGTAGCTCTGAACGAACCACCCCCGGAGTCCACCCTCAGAGCCACACCACCCGTCATCACACAGCCATCCAAAGAGGCTGTAACCCCAGTGCTCCGCCGATCCCAACGGACGACTCGGCCACTGGACCGGCTCAACCTGTAGACCCGTCACCCCCGCCGGACTTGATTTTTTTTACAGGGGGTGAATGTGGTGGATGTACATTGCTTAATTCACACTGTATAGCATTGTGTCCTTGTGGGCTCTGTGAGCCGTTGCGCGGCTCTGCCCACAGCGGGAGATGAGGAGCTTGTACAGGGCTCCACCCTTGGCTTCGCCCATGGCTCTGACATGGCCCCTCCCACTACCGGAAGTATAAAGTGCCTTGTGAGTCTGCCCTCAGTTCTTCTGGTTGCAGGCAGGCTCAGTTGTAAGTCTATTAAAGCCACAGTTTACTTCCTCTCGTGTCTCGAGTGAATTGATGGTCACATCAATTGCACAGATGTTAAAATCTACACCATTTTGTAAATGCAGGCTCCCCAGTGATGCAGGCCCGAAAAGGTTGAGACAGGTTCAAGTTAGTCAAATACAGTTGCCATTAATTGGTCTTCACTCTTCAGTGACATTGGAGGATAAAGTGGAGACTCTCCAGCGGTGGAGGATGCTGTATTCATATATTGCTCACCTGTCGCTAAACTTTAACACATGTACAAATAAAGCAATAAGATGCACAGCAAATTGTGGAGAAGGAATGATGAAAATCAGTAATTGTGCAGAAGGATTAATGACAATCATTCACTGCGGAGACTAATTAATGAAAATCAGGCACGGCGGAAACGGATTAATGAAAATCAGTCACTGTGGTGATGGATTAATGAAAATCTGTCACTGTGGAGACAGATTAATGAAAATGTGTCACCATGGACACGGATTAATGAAAATCAGTCACTGTGGAGACGGGTTAATGAAAATCAGTCATGTGGAGACAGATTACTGAAAATCAGTCATGTGGAGACAGATTACTGAAAATCAGTCACAGTGGAGACAGATTACTGAAAATCAGTCACTGTGGAGACAGATTACTGAAAATCAATCACTGTGGAGACAGATTACTGAAAATCAGTCACTGTGGAGACAGATTACTGAAAATCAGTCACTGTGGGGACAGACTAATGAAAATTTGTCACCGTAGACACGGATTAATGAAAATCAGTCACTGTGGAGACGGATTAATTAAAATTTGTCACCATGGACACGGATTAATGAAAATCAGTCACTGTGAAGACTAATTAATTAAAATCAGTCACTGTGGATAGGAATTTATGAAAATCAGTCACTGTGGAGACAGATTAATGAGAATCAGTCATTGTGGATAAGGATTAATGAAATTCAGTCACCAAGGACACGGATTAATGAAAATGAGTCACTGAGGAGACGGATTAATGAAAATCATTCACTGTGGAGACGGGTTAATGAAAATCAGTCACTGTGGAGACGGATTAATGGAATTCAGTCACTGTGGAAAGAAATTACTGAGAAAAAGTCACTGTGGAGACGGGTTAATGAAAATCAGTCACTGTGGAGACAGATTAATGAAAATCAGTCACTGTGGAGACGGATTAATGGAAATCTGTCACCGTGGACACGGGTTAAAGAAAATCATTTACTGTGGATACGGATTCATGAAAATCAGTCTCTGTGGAGACGGATTAATGAAAATCAGTCACTGTGGAGACGGGTTGATTAAAACCATCACTGTAGTGAAGGATTAATGAAAATCAGTCACTGTGGAGACAGATTAATGAGAACAATCACCGTGGAGATGATTAATCAAAAGCAGTCACTGTGGAGACGGATTAATGACAATGAGTAACTGCGGAGACAGATTGAAAATCATTCACTGTGGGTAGGGATTAATGAAAATCAGTCACTGTGGAGACGTTATAATCAAAATCAGCCACTGTGAATACGGATTAAGGAAAATCAGTCACTGTGGATTCACATTAATGAAAATCAGTCACTGTGGAGACAGATTAATGAAAATCTGTCACCGTGGATTACTGAGAACAATCACCGTTGAGACAGATTAATCAAAATCAGTCACTGTGGAGACGGACTAATGACAATGAGTCACTGCGGAGACAGATTAATGAGAATCAGTCATTGTTGAGATGGGTTAATGAAAATCAAACACTGTGGATACGGATGAATGAAAATCAGTCACTGTGGAGACAGTATAATGAAAATCAGTCACAGTGGAGACAGAATAATGAATATCAGTCACTGTGGAGACAGATTAATGAAAATCAGTCACTGTGGAGACAGTTTAATTAAAATCAGTCACAGTGGAGACAGTATAATGAAAATCAGTCACTGTGCTGACGGATTAAAGAAAATTAGTCACTGTGGAGACAGTTTAATGAAAATCAGTCACAGTGGAGACAGTATAATGAAAATCAGTCACTGTGGAGACAGATTAATGAGAATCAGTCATTGTTGAGACGTGTTAATGAAAATCAATCACTGTGGATACGGATGAATGAAAATCAGTCACTGTAGAGATGGAAAAATGAAAATCAGTAACTGTGGTGACAGATTGATGAAAATCAGTCACTGTTGTAGCCCTCTAAGATGGACACCAGTCTACAAAATGGAGAACTGCTAAGACTGCAGGGAAAAACAGCCATAGTAAGGACAAACAGCTTGCAGAAGCTTTCAACAGTGAGACACTCGTAAAAACCGGTTTCAAGGCAGGTGCAGAGACTCAGCGAAAGGTGCAAATAGGAAAGCGATCTGCATACTAATGAGATGATACCGGCCCAGTCCCAGATACAATAAAAACATTTTAAGTATTGATTGATACTTTCTATAGCTACCCAGCCAGAATGGCGCCGGAGAACCCAGGTCAATGACCCCTAGGAACCGCCCCCGCCATCGAGGAATGACTCCAGGATAGGGGAATTCGAATGATATCGATTGGGAAAGACCCAATCGATACCTAGCAGGTGAAAGAGCCCGCCCCAAGGGGCACGGACCTCTAGGACCTATAAAAAGAAGGTCAAGCACATGATTCGGTCTGTTGCTTCCAGACTCCGGCCTAGGCTGTTGCATCTTGACTCCGACCCCAGCCTCCAGATCCTGTCTTTCATCACCGGCCGTTGAGCATCAGCCATCTTTCAGTAAGTGCCAAAACAACGATCGCTACGTGACCCAGGCATTGCTTATACTCTTGCCGACTATTAGTGAACAGAAGGTGCAGTCCAGAAAGGAACAAAGGCCTTATCCCCTGACCTTGCTGGTTCCTACTTAGATAAGTATTTAGTCGTTTAATAGTAGAAATAAGTATTAGTCTTTTAGCGTGTGCATGAGTATTTATTATATCTGTTATAATAAACACTAATTGTTTAGACTTACTGATCGGTGTTTAGACTTATTGCTTTGACCTTGACCTTGATAACTTGTGACGGTGTCTCTGACGGCACCTGGCGACTCCTCAGCATAGATACAGATACAGAGCCAGACCAGTGTTAAGCACATGTCCTTTAAATGGAGGCGTGTTAATCACACTAACAGTAGAACGAGCAACACTGTGCAGATGGATTAATGAAAATCAGTCCCTGTGCTGACGGATTAATGAAAATCAGTCACTGTGGAGACAGTTGAGTGAAAATCAGTCACAGTGGAGACAGAATAATGAAAATCAGTCATTGTTGAGACGGGTTAATGAAAATCAGTCACTGTGGATACGGATTAATGAAAATCTGTCACCGTGATCAAGGATTAATAAAAATCAGTCACTGTGGAGACGGATTAATGAAAATCAGTCACTGTGGAGAATGGTGAATAAAAATCAGTCACTGTGGAGCCGAAATAATGAAAATCAGTCACTCTGGAAACGGATTAATGAAAATCAATCACTGTGGAGACGAGTTAATGAGAATTAGTCACTCTGGATACGGATTAATGAAAATCTGTCACCGTGGAGACAGATTAAGGAAAATCAGTCTCTGTGGAGACAGATTGATGAAAATCAGTCTCTGTGGAGACGGATTAATGAAAATCAGTCACTGTCGAGACAGATTAATGGAAATCTGCCACTGTGGACACGGGTTCATTAAAATCATTTACTGTGGATACGGATTCATGAAAACCAGTCTCTGTGGAGACGGATTAATGAAAATCAGTCACTGTGGAGACGGATTAATGAAAATCATTCACTGTAGAGACGGGTTGATGAAAAACAGTCACTGTGGTGACAGATTGGTGAAAATCTATCACTGTGGATACTGATTAATGAAAATCAGCCACGATTAATGAGAGTCAGTCACTGTGGAGACGGATTAATGAAAATCAGTCACTGTGGAGACGGATTAATGAAAATCAGTCACTGTGGAGACAGATTAATGAGAACAATCAACGTGGAGACCGATTAATGAAAATCAGTCACTGTGGAGACGGACTAATGACAATGAGTCACTGCGGAGACAGATTCATGAAAATCATTTACTGTGGATAGGGATTAATGAAAATCAGTCACTGTGGAGACGTTATAATCAAACTCAGCCACTGTGGATACGGATTAATGAAAATCAGTCACTGTGGATTCGCAATAAAGAAAATCATCACTGTGGAGATGGAATAATGAAAATCTGTCACTCTGGTTATGGGTTAATGAAAATCAGTCACTGTGGTGACAGATTAATGCGAATCAGTCACTGTGGAGACAGATTGATGAAAATCAGTCACTGTGGAGACAGATTGATGAAAATCAGTCACTGTGGAGACAGATTAATGAAAATCAATCTCTGTGGAGACAGATTGATGAAAATCAGTCTCTGTGGAGATGGATTAATGAAAAGCAGTCACTGTGGAGACAGTATAATGAAAATCAGTCTCTGTGGAGACAGATTGATGAAAATCAGTCTCTGTGGAGACAGATTGATGAAAATCAGTCTCTGTGGAGACAGATTGATGAAAATCAGTCACTGTGGAGACAGATTAATGAAAATCAATCTCTGTGGGGACAGATTGATGAAAATCAGTCTCTGTGGAGACAGATTGATGAAAATCAGTCTCTGTGGAGATGGATTAATGAAAAGCAGTCACTGTGGAGACAGTATAATGAAAATCAGTCTCTGTGGAGACAGATTGATGAAAATCAGTCTCTGTGGAGACGGATTAATGAAAATCAGGCTCTGTGGAGACAGTATAATGAAAATCAGTCTCTGTGGAGACAGATTGATGAAAATCAGTCTCTGTGGAGACAGATTGATGAAAATCAATCTCTGTGGAGACGGATTAATGAAAATCAGTCTCTGTGGAGACAGATTGATGAAAATCAGTCTCTGTGGAGACGGATTAATGAAAATCAGTCACTGTCGAGACAGATTAATGGAAATCTGTCACTGTGGACACGGGTTAATGAAAATCAATTACTGTGGATACGGATTCATGAAAATCAGTCTCTGTGGAGACAGGTTGATTAAAACCATCACTGTGGAGACGGGTTGATGAAAAAGAGTCACTGTGGTGACAGATTGAAGAAAAGCTGTCACTGTGGATCCTGATTAATTAAAATCAGCCACGATTAATGAGAGTCAGTCACTGTGGAGACGGATTAATGAAAATCAGTCACTGTGGAGACGGATTAATGAAAATCAGTCTCTGTGGAGGCAGATTGATGAAAATCAGCCACAGTGGAGACAGATTAATGAAAATCAGTCATTGTGGAGACAGATTTATGAAAATCTGTCACCGTGATCAAGGAATAATAAAAATCAGTCACTGTGGAGACGGATTAATGGAAATCTGTCACCGTGGACACGGGTTCATTAAAATCAATTACTGTGGGTACGGATTCATGAAAACCAGTCTCTGTGGAGACGGATTCATGAAAATCGTCACTGTGGAGACGGGTTGATTAAAACCATCACTGTGGAGACGGGTTGATGAAAATGAGTCACTGTGGAGATAGATTGATGAAAATCTGTCACTGTGGATACTGATTAATGAAAATCAGCCACGATTAATGAGAGTCAGTCACAGTGGAGACGGATTAATGAAAATCAGTCACTGTGGTGAAGGATTAATGAAAATCAGTCACTGTGGAGACGGATTAATGACAGTGAGTAACTGCAGAGACAGATTCATGAAAATCATTCACTGTGGATAGGGATTAATGAAAATCAGTCACTGTGGAGACGGATTAAGGAAAAATCAGTCACTGTGGATTCGCATTAATGAAAATCAGTCACTGTGGAGACAGATCAATGAAAATCAGTCACTGTGGTGATGGAATAATGAAAATCAGTCACTATGGTGACAGATTGATGAAAATCTGATTTTCATAAATCTGTCTCCACAGTGACTGATTTTCATTATTCTGTCTCCACTGTGACTGATTTTCATTAAACTGTCTCCACAGTGACTGATTTTCATGAATCCGTCAGCACAGTGACTGATTTTCATTAATCCGTCTCCACAGTGACTGATTTTCATTAATTCGTCTCCACAGTGACTGATTTTCATTCACCATTCTCCACAGTGACTGATTTTCATTAATCCGTCTCCACAGTGACTGATTTTTATTAATCCTTGATCACGGTGACAGATTTTCATAAATCTGTCCCAACAGTGACTGATTTTCATTATTCTGTCTCCACTGTGACTGATTTTCATTAAACTGTCTCCACAGTGACTGATTTTCATGAATCCGTCAGCACAGTGACTGATTTTCATTAATCCGTCAGCACAGTGACTGATTTTCATTTTTCCATCTCTACAGTGACTGATTTTCATTCATCCGTATCCACAGTGACTGATTTTCATTAACCCATCTCAACAATGACTGATTCTCATTAATCTGTCTCCACAGTGACTGATTTTCATTAATCCCTATCCACAGTGACTGATTTTCATTCACCATTCTCCACAGTGACTGATTTTCATTAATCCGTCTCCACACTGACTGATTTTTATTAATCCTTGATCACGGTGACAGATTTTCATAAATCTGTCTCCACATTGACTGATTTTCATTATTCTGTCTCCACTGTGACTGATTTTCATGAATCCGTCAGCACAGTGACTGATTTTCATTAATCCATCTGCACAGTGACTGATTTTCATCAATGTGTCACCACAGTGACTGATTTTCATTTCTCCATCTCTACAGTGACTGATTTTCATTCATCCGTATCCACAGTGACTGATTTTCATTAACCCGTCTCAACAATGACTGATTCTCATTAATCTGTCTCCACAGTGACTGATTTTCATTAATCCCTATCCACAGTGAATGATTTTCATGAATCTGTCACCGCAGTGACTCATTGTCATTAGTCCGTCTCCACAGGAACTGATTTTGATTAATCTGTCTCCACGGTGATTGTTCTCAGTGATCTGTCTGCACAGTGACTGATTTTAATTAATCCGTCTCCACAGTGACTGATTTTCATTAATCCGTCTCCACAGTGACTGACTCTCATTAATTGTGGCTGATTTTCATTAATCCGTATCCACAGTGACAGATTTTCATCAATCTGTCACCATTGTGACTGATTTTCATTATTCCATCACCACAGTGACTGATTTTCATTAATCTGTATCCACAGTGACTGATTTTCATTAATCTGTCTCCACAGTGACTGATTTTCATTAATGCAAATCCACAGTGACTGATTTTTCCTTAATCCGTCTCCACAGTGACTGATTTTCATTAATCCCTATCCACAGTGAATGATTTTCATGAATCTGTCTCTGCAGTTACTCACTGTCATTAATCCATCTCCACAGTGACTGATTTTCATTAATCCTTCACCACAGTGACTGATTTTCATTAATCCATCTCCACAGTGACTGACTCTCATTAATCGTGGCTGATTTTCATTAATCAGTATCCACAGTGACAGATTTTCATCAATCTGTCTCCACAGTGACTCTTTTTCATCAACCCGTCTCCACAGTGATGGTTTTAATCAACCCGTCTCCACAGTGACTGATTTTCATTAATCCGTCTCCACAGAGACTGGTTTTCATGAATCCGTATCCACAGTAAATGATTTTAATGAACCCGTGTCCACAGTGGCAGATTTCCATTAGTCTGTCTCGAAAGTGACTGATTTTCATTAACACGTCTCCACAGTGACTGATTTTCATTAATCCGTATCCAGAGTGACTGATTTTCATTAATTCGTCTCCACAGTGACTGATATTCATTCACCATTCTCCACAGTGACTGATTTTCATTAATCCGTCTCCACACTGACTGATTTTTATTAATCCTTGATCACGGTGACAGATTTTCATAAATCTGTCTCCACATTGACTGATTTTCATTATTCTGTCTCCACTGTGACTGATTTTCATGAATCCGTCAGCACAGTGACTGATTTTCATTAATCCATCTGCACAGTGACTGATTTTCATCAATGTGTCACCACAGTGACTGATTTTCATTTCTCCATCTCTACAGTGACTGATTTTCATTCATCCGTATCCACAGTGACTGATTTTCATTAACCCGTCTCAACAATGACTGATTCTCATTAATCTGTCTCCACAGTGACTGATTTTCATTAATCCCTATCCACAGTGAATGATTTTCATGAATCTGTCACCGCAGTGACTCATTGTCATTAGTCCGTCTCCACAGGAACTGATTTTGATTAATCTGTCTCCACGGTGATTGTTCTCAGTGATCTGTCTGCACAGTGACTGATTTTCATAAATCTGTCTCCACAGTGACTGATTTTCATCTGTCACCGTGATCAAGGATTAATAAAAATCAGTCACTGTGGAGACGGATTAATGAAAATCAGTCACTGTGGAGAATGGTGAATGAAAATCAGTCACTGTGGAGACGAATTAATGAAAATCAGTCACTCTGGATACGGATTAATGAAAATCAGTCACTGTGGAGACGTGTTAATGAAAATCAGTCACTGTGGAGACGGATTAATGAAAATCAGTCACTGTCGAGACAGACTAATGGAAATCTGCCACTGTGGACACGGGTTCATTAAAATCATTTACTGTGGATACGGATTCATGAAAACCAGTCTCTGTGGAGACGGATTAATGAAAATCAGTCACTGTGGAGACGGGTTGATTAAAACCATCACTGTGGAGACGGGTTGATGAAAAAGAGTCACTGTGGAGATAGATTGATGAAAATCTGTCACTGTGGATACTGATTAATGAAAATCAGCCACGATTAATGAGAGTCAGTCACTGCGGAGATGGATTAATGAAAATCAGTCACTGTGGTGAAGGATTAATGAAAATCAGTCACTGTGGAGACGGATTAATGACAGTGAGTAACTGCAGAGACAGATTCATGAAAATCATTCACTGTGGATAGGGATTAATGAAAATCAGTCACTGTGGAGACAGATTAATGAAAATCAGTCACTGTGGATACAGATTAATGAAAATCAGTCACTGTGGTGATGGAATAATGAAAATCAGTCACGATGGTGACAGATTGATGAAAATCTGGCACTGTGGATACGGATTAATGATAATCAGCCACAATTAATGAGAGTCAGTCACTGTGGAGACGGATTAATGAAAATCAGTCACTGTGGAGACACATTAATGAGAATCAGTCACTGTGGATAAGGATTAATGAAATTCAGTCACCATGGACACGGATTAATGAAAATGAGTCACTGAGGAGACGGTTTAATGTAAATGAGTCACTGTGGAGACGGGTTAAGAAAATCAGTCACTGTGCAGACGGGTTAATGAAAATCGGTCACTGTGGCAATGGATTAATGATAATCAGTCACTGTGGAGACGGGGTGATAAAAATCAGTCACTGTGGAGACGGTTTAATGAAAATGAGACAATGTGGAGATGGAGTAATGAAAATCAGTCACTGTGGAGACGGATTAATGAAAATTTGTCACCATGGACACGGATTAATGAAAATCAGTCACTGTGGAGACGGATTAGTGAAAATCAGTCACTGTGGATACGAATTAATGAAAATTAGTCACTGTGGAAACAGATTAATGAAAATCAGTCACTGTGGAGACGAATTAATGAAAATTTGTCACCATGGACACGGATTAATGAAAATCAGTCACTGTGGAGACGAATAAATTAAAATCAGCCACTGTGGAGATGGATTAATGAAAATCAGTCACTGTGGAGACGAATTCATTAAAATCAGTCACTGTGGAGACACATTAATTAAAATCAGTCACAGTGGAGACAAAATAATTAAAATCAGTCACTGTGGATAGGGATAAATGAAAATCGGTCACTGTGGAGACAGATTAATGAGAATCAGTCACTGTGGATAAGGATTAATGAAATTCAGTCACCATGGACACAGATTAATGAAAATGAGTCACTGAGGAGACGGATTAATGAAAATCAGTAACTGTGGAAAGAGATTACTGAGAAAAAGTCACTTTGGAGACGGGTTAATGAAAAGCAGTCACTGTGGTGATGGATTAATGAAAATCAGTCACTCTGCTGACGGAGTAAGGAAAATCAGTCACTGTGGAGACAGAGTTGTGACAATCAGTCACCGTGGACACGGATTAATGAAAATCAGTCACTGTGCAGACGGAGTAATGAAAATTTGTCACCATGGACCCGGATTAATGAAAATCAGTCACTGTGGAGACGGATTCATGAAAATCAGTCACTGTGTAGACAGATTAATGAAAATCAGTCACTGTGGAGAAGGATTAATGAAAATCAGTCACTGTGTAGACAGATTAATGAAAATCAGTCACTGTGGAGAATGGTTAATGAAAATCAGTCTCTGTGGAGACAGTTTAATGAAAATCAGACACTGTGGAGAGAGATTAATCAAAATGTGTCACCATGGACACAGATTAATGAAAATCAGTCACTGTGCTGACGGATTCATGAAAATCAGTCACTGTGCTGACGGATTCATGAAAATCAGTCACTGTGGAGACAGAATAATGAAAATCAGTCACTGTGGAGACGAATGAATTAAAATCAGTCACTGTGGATAGGGATTAATGAAAATCAGTCTTGTGGTGGCGGGTTAATGAAAATCAGTCACTGTGGAGACACATTAATGAGAATCAGTCACTGTGGATAAGGATTAATGAAATTCAGTCACCATGGACACGGATTAATGAAAATGAGTCACTGAGGAGACGGATTAATGAAAATCAGTCACTATGCAGACGGGTTAATGAAAATCAGTCACTGTGGAGACGGATTAATGAAAATCAGTCACTGTGGAGACGGATTAATGAAAATCAGTCACAGTGGAAACAGATTACTGAAAATCAGTCTCTGTGGAGACAGATTAATGAAAATCAGTAACTGTGGAGACAGAGTACTGACAATCAGTCACCGTGGACACGGATTAATGAAAATCAGTCACTGTGCAGACGGAGTAATGCAAATTTGTCACCATGGACCCGGATTAATGAAAATCAGTCACTGTGCAGACAGATTAATGAAAATCAGTCACTGTGGAGACGGATTAATGAAAATCAGTCACTGTGTAGACAGATTAATGAAAATCAGTCACTGTGGAGACAGATTAATGAAAATCAGTAACTGTGGAGACAGAGTACTGACAATCAGTCACCGTGGACACGGATTAATGAAAATCAGTCACTGTGCAGACGGAGTAATGCAAATTTGTCACCATGGACCCGGATTAATGAAAATCAGTCACTGTGCAGACAGATTAATGAAAATCAGTCACTATGCAGACGGGTTAATGAAAATCGGTCACTGTGCAGACGGGTTAATGAAAATCGGTCACTGTGGCAATGGATTAATGATAATCAGTCACTGTGCAGACGGGGTGATAAAAATCAGTCACTGTGGAGACGGTTTAATGAAAATGAGACAATGTGGAGATGGAATAATGAAAATCAGTCACTGTGGAGACAGATTAGTGAAAATCAGTCACTGTGGAGACGGGTTAATGAAAATCAGTCACTGTGGAAACAGATTAATGAAAATCAGTCACTGTGGAGACGGATTAATGAAAATGTGTCACCATGGACACGGATTAATGAAAATCAGTCACTGTGGAGACGGATTAATTAAAATCAGTCACTGTGGAGACGAATTAATTAAAATCAGTCACTGTGGAGACGAATTAATTAAAATCAGTCACTGTGGAGACGAATTAATTAAAATCAGTCACTGTGGAGACGAATTAATTAAAATCAGTCACTGTGGAGATGGATTAATGAAAATCAGTCACTGTGGAGACGGATTAATTAAAATCAGTCACTGTGGAGACAAATTAATTAAAATCAGTCACTGTGGAGACGAATTAATTAAAATCAGTCACTGTGGTGACGAATTAATTAAAATCAGTCACTGTGGAGACGGATTAATGAAAATCAGTCACTGTGGAGATGAATTAATTAAAATCAGTCACTGTGGAGACGAATTAATTAAAATCAGTCACTGTGGAGACGGTTTAATGAAAATCAGTCACTGTGGAGACGAATTAATTAAAATCAGTCACTGTGGACACGGTTTATTGAAAATCAGTCACTGTTGAGACGGATTAATGAAAATCAGTCACTGTGGAGACGGGTTTATGACAATCAGTCATTGTTGAGACTGATTAATGAGAATCAGTTACTCTGGATATGAATTAATGAAAATCAGACACGATTAATGAAAATCAGTCACTGTGGATACAGATTAATGAAAATCAGTCAGTGTGGATACGGATTCATGAAAACCAGTCTCTGTGGAGACGGATTAATGAAAATCAGTCACTTTGGAGACGGGTTGATTAAAATCAGTCACTGTGGTTGCAGATTGATGAAAATCTGTCACTGTGGATACGGATTAATGAAAATCAGCCACGATTAATGAGAGTCAGTTACTGTGGAGACGCATTAATGAAAATCAGAAATCAGTCACTGTGAAGATGGATGAATGAGAACAATCACCGTGGAGACAGATTAATCAAAATCAGTCACTGTGGAGATGGATTAATGACAATGAGTCACTGTGGAGACGGATTAATGAAAATCAGTCACTGTGGAGACGATATAATCAAAATCAGCCACGGTGGATAGGGATTAATGAAAATCATTCACTGAAGAGACGGATTAATAAAAATCAGTCACTGTGGAGACAGATTAATGAAAATCAGTCACTGTGGAGATGGGTTAATGAAAATCAGTCACTGTGGGAAGAGATTATGGAGAAAAAGTCACTGTGGAAACCGATTAATGAAAATCAGTCATTGTGGTGACAGATTGATGAAAATCAGTCACAGTGGAGACAGATTAATGAACATCTGTCACCGTGATCAAGGATTAATGAAAATCAGTGACTGTGGTGACGTGTTAATGAAAATCAGTCACTGTGGAGACGCATTAATGAAAATCTGTCACCGTGGAGACAGATTGATGAAAATCAGTCTCTGTGGAAATGGATTAATGAAAATCTGTGGAGACAGATTAATGAGAATCAGTCACTGTGGAGACAGTATGATGAAAATCAGTCACTGTGGAGACTGATTGATGAAAATCAGTCACTGTGGAGACGGATTAATGAAAATCTGTCACCGTGGAGACAGATTGATGAAAATCAGTCACTGTGGAGTCGAGTTAATGAAAATCAGTCTCTGTGGCGACGGTTAATGAAAATCAATCACTGTGGAGATGCATTAGTGAGAATCAGTTACTGTGGAGACAGAGTAATGAAAATCAGCCTCTGGAGAGACGGATTAATGAAAATCAGCATCTGTAGAGATGGATTAATGGAAATCAGCATCTGTAGAGATGGATTAATGGAAATCAGCATCTGTGGAGATGGATTAATGAAAATCAGCCTCTGTTGAGATGGATTAATGTAAATCAGCCTCTGTTGAAATGGATTAATCAAAATCTGGATTGTCTGATTGCCAATTTTTCATTTCCTCTTTGCGGCTATCAGCAAGAATCTCATCCTTCCCCTTCTCTTCTGGGATTATATATGTTTTATTTCAATCCATGTCTGCTTGATTTGCTTGTTGCTCTTGTTCATTGTGGTACAGGCAGGGACCATTGAATAAATACTTGCATCCCAGGAAGTTACAGAGGAATGAGGAAACTACAGAGGAATGAGGATGTGTTTCTGTGTTCTTGCAAAGAATCAGCACAGGTATGTGGGCTGAATAGTCTCCATCCCAGCAGCAAACTATGAAAATGTTATGGATCATGAAATGTTCCCAAGTTGAACTGTAGCAGATATTTAAGGGGTAGTTATGGCTGATGTACTCATGCTATTTCTAGTGTTAACACTTTTCCCAGACTCCAATGATTAAGTGGATTGTGCAAAGAGAAACACTTTCGGACAGACAGGCCCAAATATTCACTCCTAGGCTGAGAGAATTCCTTATTCTGTGTGACTAACTTTTAAAAATGGCTTCCCAGATGTCCGATTTCTGGCCTTGTGAGTGGCCCTGCTGGATGAAAAATCCGGACAGGCAACCTGGAAAGAAGAGAACAGGATTCCGGGTGCTCAGGCGGACTGGGCAGAAGTTCTGTTTAGGGGTCTGGCAATGTGTCCAAAGTTTATAAATGAAAAATAAAATGTGAAACATTCCATAAGCCTACAACCGTCATCACTACACTCCCCCCCCCCCCCACACTCCCCATGATCGATCCATGACATTCCATGCCACCGCATGTTCCGCCCCCACTCACCCCATAATGCCTCATGCCCCATTCCAACCTATGCCCATGCACTCAACCCCCATGGTCCTTTATTGCCCCTGTGCCAATTTAAATGCCAACTGATGCCAACCCACCCACCACCTTTTGCTCATACATCTGCTGTGCTAACTAACCCAGGGCTAGATTCTCCCCTACCCGGCGTGACGGAGGGTCCCGGCATAGGGGAGTGGCGCCAACCACTCAGGGGTCGGGCCTCCCCAAAGGTGGGGAATTCTCCCCACCTTTGGGGGCCAGCCCCGCGCCGGAGCGGTTGGCACCAGAAGACTGGCGCAAAAAACCGGCGCCCCCGGCAGCGCGGCAGGCCGAAAGGCTTCGCCGGTCGGCGCATGCACCGGCAGTGACGTCAGCGGCCAGCTGCCGCTGACGCCACCACCGGCGCATGCATGATGTGGGGTTCTCTTCCGCTTCCGCCATGGCGGAGGCCGTGGCGGCCGTGGAAGGAGAAAGAGTGCACCCAGGGCACTGGCCCGGAGTCTGAGCGGGAGGCCCCGATCGCGGGCCTGGCCACCGCGGGGGCACCCCCGGGGTTTGATCGCCCCCCCCCCCCCCCCCCAGGACCCCAGGGCCTGCTCGCGCCCCTGATCCCGCCGTTACAGAGGTGGTTCAAACCTCGGCGGCGGGAGAGGCCTCCCAGCGGCGGGACTTCGGCCCATCCAGGCCGGAGAATCACCGCAGGGGCCTCGCCGATCGGAGTGGCGAGATTCCCGCCACCGCCACTTCCCGGGTGGCGGAGAATCTCTGCCACGGTGGGGGCGGGATTTTCGGCGGCCCCAGGCGATTCTCCGACCCTGCTGGGGGTCGGAGAATTTCGCCCCCAGTATCTACCATGGGCGGACCTCAAGCCTCATGTTGAGATTGGTCGAATTAAGTTTTATAAAATGAGGTGTGTTTATCTCAATGTCATTATATTGAAAAGAAAACATGCTCATTCACTAAAATATCATTTACTCCATTTATATACCTTTAACTGAATAAAGCCTTGTAGCAGCAAACATTTAATTCAAGTGTGCAAACCCTTACAGTAACATGCATTGGAATTCATAATCCCACATAAAAAAGTCTATAACCATGTATACGTGTCAATCAACTGTGAAACGGCAAGCACCCTACTGTGATAATGAATGGTTGTGAAATCAGTCATGCAGCACTAATCCAGGAGTGGAATATGTTGACAGAGTGAAATAGCAGACAATCACTTTTTTTTAAACACTCCAGACATGTTTTTCTTAAAGATTTAAAGGGCAGGACAGTTTTGACGGTTTATTTTGACAGGTTTATTGACGGTTCTAATTAGTTTGACAGTAATGTGTTTGTGCGCTTTTAAACTCATATTTATGCCTACTTTTGACAATTCAAAAGGGCACCTGACCTACTACAAGGTGTATCTGACCACTCACAGGGCACCTTATCTCCCGAAAGGTGTCCTTGGACTATATCTAAAGGGGTACCGTACCTCTTCACCTTAGCTATCCGAATAAATCCTTCAAGTTCAGACCTACTCTTACCTGGTCTAATCTGCCCGGGCCAGGTTTCACCCTCCTGGCTGACCAATATCTCACTTCAGTGGAGGCAGCTGACGATTTGAAGGCCCCCGATTCCCGCCCTCTCGAAAATGGGAAGTGCGGTGCTCGGGGACGGGACGTACGATTTTTGGTTGCTTCCACCGTGACAGAGAGGCTCGCCACTATGATGAGAATCTGGGCCGTAGTGTCGCACAGCAACAGGCAAATCATCAATTGAATTAAATCACTGACAAAGCGAGAGGTGGTATGGTGCAAGACCAGTCTGTGACAGGGAAATGCTGAACACAGAAATTTACACCTTCCAACCGGGCTGCCCAATGCATTATCTGTCATCATTGCTCCCTGGTCCATGACTGGCTCTGCTGTTCAGATATCATTTTCAGAGACCTGCCTCTGTGCTTTCACTCTCTCTGGCTCTCAGTGTCAACGTCATCCTTTATGTCCATCTCCATAATGTATTGTTCCCTCACAGAGTGAACAACCGGATGAAGAGGAGTTCCTCCTAATTTCACACAGTGAAGGTCTTAAACCAAAGGAGCCTCATCACAGGAAGAGTTCTGCACTTTGAAATACAGATTTAATGACATTTGATTTTTGAAAGAGGAATATTGAAGCCCTCGACGGGAAAGCGGGACTGTCAACTTGAGCACAAATCCAAACGCTGGTGCATTGATGCCAACGATCCCGGGATTTCTGTTTCCCCGCATGCTGGCAGAATGACGTCCTGCTGAGACAGCAGTGAGGATGTGTCAGCAAGACTGGTCTCTGTAAGCTACAAGACCTGAAGAACTGATAACTCTGCTGACTGGAGCAAAACAACGAAAACAAAACCTGAAAGTGGTCCCAATCTGGCGTGATGTTAAGCTGCAGATTTTGAAGGACAAACATTTTGTTTTAATTTTATTTTTAAACATTTGTTCTTGGAATGTGGGTGTCGCAGGCTGTGCCAGCATTTATTGCACATCCCTAATTGCCCTTGAGGGGGCAGTTAAGCGTCAACCGGATTGCTGTGTGTCTGGCATCACATTTAGGCCCGACCATGTAAGGGTGGCAGATTTCCTTCCCTAAAGGACATTAGTGAACCAGATGGTTACTTACAACAATCGACAATGGTGTCATGGTCATTATCGGACTTTCAATTCCAGATTTTTACTGAATTCAAATGTTACCACATGCAGTGACAGGATTTGAACCTGGGTCCCCAGAGCATTACTCTGGGTCTCTGGTTTACTTATCCAGTGACAATACCACGTCGCCACCACCTCCCCAGATTTAAAGCAGACAAAGCAGTCGAATCTACAAGTGTTTTCTAGACAATCACAGGGAAGATGATGAGGAGGGAAATCTTCATTCTCCGAAGGACAAAGGAACTTGGGTCTATTCTTTGGTTTGAGTATCAATAGAAAACATTGTTTTTAGATTTCCTTTTGTTACTCTTTCATGGGGTGTGGGCATGGATGGCAAGGCCAGTCAGTCTATGTTGCCCACCTCTCATTGCCCTTTGAACTGAGTGGCTTACTAGGCCACTTCAGGGTGCCGTTAAGAGTCGCAAGTAGGTCAAACCAGGTAAGGACGGCATATTTCTTTCCCTTAAGGACATTAGTGAATCGGATGGATTTTATGACAATCAGTGATAGCTGTTATGGTCATCACTATTGAGACTGGCTTTATAATTCCAGATAGGGCGGCATGGTGGTACAGTTGTTAGCATTGCTGCCTCACAGCACCAGGGACCTGGGTTAATTTCCCGCCTTGGGTGGCTGTGTGGAGTTTGCACTTTCTCCCCGTATCTGCTTGGGTTTCCTCTGGGTGCTTTGGTTTCCTCACACAGTCCAAAGATGTGTTGGTTAGGTGGATTGGTCACACTAAATTGCTCCTTCGTGTCCAAAGATGTGTACGTTAGGTGGATTGGCCATGTTAATTTGCCCCTTTGTCTCCAAAGATGTGCGAGTTAGGTGGATTGGTCACGCTAAATTGAGCCTTAGTGTTCAGGGATGTGCAGGTTAGGTGGGGTTACAGTGTTGTGGTGGGGGACTGGGTTGAGGTAGGGTGCCCTTACAGAGGGTCAGTGCAGACCCAATGGGCCAAATGGCCTTCTTTTGTACTGTAGGGATTCTATGATTTATTGATTGAATTCAAATTCCACCAGCTGCTGTGGTGGGATTTGAACCCAGGCCTCTGGAGCATGTCTCTGGGTCTCTGGATTATTAATCCAGTGACATTAGAATGACACCACCATCTTCCCTCAACCACATTCTATCTGGTACAACCTGTCCTTTCTGTTGTCAAATTACATTCTCTAAAGTTAGAAAATAATTGCAGTGTTCGCTTGATTTTTGATCATTTGTATTGTGAGTGAGACTGGAGAAATCTGAGATCACGGACTCACTCATGCCACTACCCGGGTCAGAGAATTATATTTTGACTGAAGAAAATCTTCTTCATGACTCACCCGATATAAAAACAATCATAATTTATAGAGCAAAGAGCTAAATATCTTCCCTTTTTCTGACCGAGTGAAAATAGGTTCCATTGTCTCAGAATTCTCTGTATGATTAGTTTCTCAGCCCTGGGGCATTGTCCTGGTGAATATAAAATCTGACGTTTTTCAAGGTGTCAAGGTGTAACCTAGACAACCCCCTTGAAACACTTTGTTTAACGTCTCACAGGATGACAGCAAACCTGAGTGTGCAAACAGTTATGCACATGTCTTTTTTTATAATGTCATTTACAATGTGTGATCAAAGCAGATCCATAAACCAGGTATGAATTCAGAACTCTTGTTCACAATGACTGAATTAAATTGTCTGCTTTACCCCTGAGAAGAATCTTCAATAGATCATAATGCTCTTTGACATGTTCTCTTCAATGGCCGACAACAGTCCATAAAGTTTTGTTCAATTGCTTAGTTTATTTCCTATTTCCTTTCACATATTCGCTCTTTCGCCCTCTCCCTCCCTCTGTCCTGAAGGCAGACTGCAGATTTCTCCTCTTCCTGCCTCGTTTCGTGACTGAACTCTGCATTTACACAGGGCTCAGTGATCATTTCTCATTAAAGAAACATCGCTGATAATCAAATCACAATCAAAGCTGGTGACACAAATCACTGGAGACGCGCATCCATTTTTAATTCCATGAAGGAAGCTTTGGAGTCAATGAGGTGGCTCGTGTTCTTGTGCAAATAATGTAGCATCTAAACAGCCCGTTGACTCCAGAGCCTGCAGTGACAGGCAGCCGCTGGGTGGGATAGCGTGCCTCCTTTTGCCTGATCAGGCAGTGATAGTTCAGCTCATCCCTGGGCTCCTGCAGTGCCTGCCAAATGCCAGACTTTTAAACAGCTGTAGTCATGAACACACAGAACCACATTATTGCGCTGCTCCCCTACCAACCACTGTAGGGCACGGCATATTGTCGCAGGAGCTCATCAGTGCCATTTAGTGTGTGATTCAAAGTGACATTTTCATTTTTGTTGGCCTTTGCAGCCAACATATAAAACAGCAGCTTCTATCTGAATGTGTGCGAATGAAAGTGGCAGGATGAGAACATCCATGCTCCATTAACCTGCATTAGCTCACGGCCAATTTAGTTGCAACAGGAAGAGCAAGTCTTTCTATCAGAGGCCAATCATAGATGGAAGACCAATTCACTGCTGTGTAATATTGGCTGGAATTCTCTGGTCAGTGGTGCTGTTTCCCCGTTGGTGGCATCCCTCCCCCGGGAGGCCTGGGGTGGTTTCAAAGGGAGATGCCATTGACAAGGTTGGGGGGGGGGGGAGAGATAGAATTCTGCCGCCAGCGAACAGCGCACGGCCGAAAAATTTGTGGCTGGGGAACAGCAGAATACCGCCCATTTTCCCGTATTTGAAAGGGCTTTTAGAAAAACTGAAGAGAAAAATTGTTCAAACGTTCTGCCTGATTTAAGAGAAATATGAACGTAACAATGTCCCAGAATCGCCCGAGAGGAATGTCCCTGGATTTTAAAATATCTTCCCACACGAGACCCAACAAATTCTGAATCAGCTTCCTTAGCAACTGTGGGTAGAATAAGGTCATGCTTACTGTAAGAAAAATTGTCGGGAGCTGGAAAATATTTGGAATGACTTGTATTCTATTGTGCCATGCTATGTTGATCGTAATACTAACTGTAATCCATGCCAGCGATGGATGTGCTGAACATTGTGAATACATCTGCAAACACTTCTGACCTTAGGATGGAAGAAAGGTCATTGACAAAGCAGCTGAAGATGGTTGGGCCTCAGACACTCCCCCGAGGAACTCCTGCAGTGATGACCTGGGATTGAAATAACTGACCTCCAACAACCACAACCATCTTACTTTGTGCTAGGTATGATTACAAACAATGGAGAGTTTTCCCCCTCATTCCCATTGGCTCCAGTTCTGTTAGGGCTCTTTGATGCCATGCTCATTCCAATTAACCTTGCTGTCACTCTCACCTCACTTATTGAGTTCAGCTCCTTTGTTCATATTTGGATCAAGGCTGCAATGAAGTTCGGAAATGGGTGGGCCTGGCGGAACCCAAACTGAGCATCAATGAGCAGGTTATTGAGTGCTACTTGTTTGCATTCATAGAATCCATCGAATCCACAGAATCTCTACAGTGCAGAAGGAGGCCTTTTGACCCATTGGGTCTGCACTGACCTAATGAAAGGGGACCTTACCTAGGCGGACTCCCCATAACCCCACCCTAACCTTTGGATGCTAAGGGACAATTTAGCATGGCCAAATCCACCTAACCTACAAGGGGTAGATTCTTCGGCTGTGCCCGCTGCAGACAGGGGAATTACCCAGCACACTATCAGTATTCACCTGCTATGTGTTGGATTTGTAGTTTTCATGTGATTGCCTCCAGCTTTTGCACTCTTGCCATTTCTTCTCATTGCAATTGCACAGTGGAAAACTGGGGCGAAATTCTCCCCTTCCTGGTGGGCCGGGGGGTCCTGGCGTAGCGGAGTGGCGCCAACCACTCCGGCGTCGGGCCTCCTCAAAGGTGCGGAATTCTCCGTACTTTAGGGGCTAGGCCTGCGCCGGAGTGGCTCATGCTCCGCTGACTGGCGCCAACGGCCTTTGGCGCTACGCCGAATGGCGTCGGGGCTGGACGAAAGCCCTTCGCCGGTCAGCGTGAGTCCGTGCATGCGCCGGAGCGTCAGCGGCCGCTGACGTCACACCGCGCATGCGCAGTGGAGGGGGTCTCTTCCGCCTCCGCCATGGTGGAGACCGTGGTGGCGGTGGAAGAAAAAGAGTGCCCCCACGACACTGGCCCGCCCGCCGATCGGTGGGCCCCGTTCGTGGGCCAGGCCGCCGTGGGGGCACCCCCCGGGGTCCAATCGCCCCGTGCCCCCCCCTGGACTCCGGGGGCCCGCTCGCGCCACCAATCCCACCGGCACAGAGGTGGTTTAAACCATGTCGGCGGGAGATGCCTGACAGCAGCGGGACGCGGGCCGGAGAATCGCCACAGGGGGCCCGCCATTTGCCACGGGGGGCACGCCGACCGGTGGGGCGCGAATCCCGCTCCCGCCGATTCCCAGGTGGCGGAGAATTCCGGCCACGGTGGGGGCGAGATTGACACCGGCCCCGGGCGATCCCCCGACCCTGCGGGCTTCTTGCACAATTGTAACGATGAGTTGATGAAAGGCCATTTACTGCTGTTACTGATAAAGAAAGAATGCAGCTGATCAAAACCAGAACAGAAACTGATACTTACTGACCTTGATTTATGCATCATAGTTGACATTACTGATGGTGAGGAGGCCAGGGCAGCCTCACATTTGCCATCAGCCAAAGTTTTTCAGAAGCAGGACGTTCTTCAGTTGAACAGACCCTCGACCCAGCATAATCAGTCATATTGATATTCCTCCGGGTTATCCCAACGGCAAACAAACTGCATCTAATCCAAGACCAACAAAACCAACATTGGAAGATCACCGGCTTCGACAGGGCTATTCAACACCCAACTGACTGATATTAATGTTTACTGTGTTGCCCTGTAGCTGGTTGGAGAGCTGGTGACAACTTTGTCACGGCCATTTCTGGGTGCCCCAATGGGATTAAATCATTAACAGGTACATGACTGCCAGTCGTCAGTATCTCCAGAGCCTGGAGGATGAGGAGCCCACCTCCAAGAGCTGCCGGTCAAAGAGCAGGCAGCCCTCCTGTATCAACAGTGTTAGCAGGAGTGGCGGACATTGCTGTCGGCCAAGAATGAGGAGCAGCCATGGCGGCAGTCAGGCAGGCTCCAATGAGGGGGATGGAGGGGTTGTTGTGGAATGAAAAGTGTAGGTCTTCCCATGGGAGCGATGACCCTCCGTTGGGCACAGGCCAACCCAATCCCACTCTGATCCACTTTGTTACGCAAAGACGAGAGTAGGATGTAATCGAGGCTTTATTACACTGAGATGTGTGGCCTCCTACAGCAGCTGATGAAATGGCTGCTGTACGGGGAGCACACATATTTATACTCCGCCTACTGGGCAGAGCCAGCAGGCAGGGATCTACCCCTGTACCTGTAGTACAGGAGCCTTACCATAAACACCTATATCAACATCCTAAATATACAATATATACATCAGTGGTGTCTACCACATTCACCCCCTATTAAAAAATGAGTTCAGCGAGCGCGGTGGAGAACTATATACAGAAATTTGTGTTTTAAAAGTACAGATAATATTACAAATTCAGGCGGTCAGGTTCCTTAATCTGTCGTCGGGAGCGCCGTAGTGCTGGTGGCGACTCCGGCGGCGGCTTGGTCTTCGGTGACTCCAGGAGCTTGTTGAAATCCTCTTCATCCCCGGGTGTGGGCAAGGGGAGGACGGATTGTCCCAGAGCAGGGGCTGTGGTGGGGTGCGCCGGGGGGAGGGAGGGTGGTGCCGAAGCAAAGGGGGGGGGTGTGTGGAACCATCTGGTGCCAGGTCCCTGATGGAGACTGTGTCTTGGTGGCCGTCGGGGTATACTACGTAAGCGTACTGCGGGTTGGCGTGAAGTAGCCGTACCCTCTCAACCAACGGGCCCACCTTGTGGAGTCGAACGTGTCTACGGAGGAGAATGGGTCCTGGAGCTGCCAGCCATGTTGGGAGCGAAACCCCAGAGGTGGACTTCCTAGGGAAGGCAAAGAGACATTCATGGGGGGTTTCATTAGTCGCGGTGCACAAGAGCGACCGAATGGAGTGAAGTGTGTCGGAGAGGACCTCTTGCCAGTGGGAGGCCGGGGGATTTCTGGACCGTAGGGCCAGCTGGACGGCCCTCCAGGCCATCCCATTCTCCCTCTCCACCTGCCCATTTCCCCTGGGGTTGTAGCTGGTCGTCCTTCACGAGGCAATGCCCCTGTTGAGCAGGTAATGGCGCAGCTCATCGCTCATGAATGAGGATCCCCTGTCGCTGTGGACGTAGACGGGGAAACCGAACAGAGGGATGATGGTGTTGAGGGCTTTGATGACGGTGGCAAATGTCATGTCGGGGCATGGGACGGCAAAGGGGAATCGGGAATATTCATCGACCACACTGAGAAAGTACGTGTTATGGTCAGTGGAGGGGAGGGGTCCTTTGAAGTCCACACTGAGGCGTTCAAAGGGGTGGGAGGCCTTCACCAGGCCCGCACAGTCTAGAAGTGCGGTTTACACTCCACACAGACCTGGCAGTCTCTGGTGATTGCCTTGACTTCCTCGATGGAGGAGGGCAGTTTGCGGGTCTTGATGAAATGGTAAAAACGTGTGACCCCTGGGTGACAGAGGTTGTCGGGCAGGGTCTGGAGTCGGTCCACTTGTGTGCTGGCACATGTACCTCGGGATAGGGCATCGGGGGCTCGTTGAGTTTACCGGGCCGATACAAAATCTTGTAGTTGTAGGTGGAGAGTTCGATCCTCCATCTCATGATTTTATCATTTTTGATCTTGCCCCGCTGTGTGTTATTAAACATGAAGGCAACCGACCGTTGGTCAGTGAGGAGAGTGAATCTCCTTCCGGCCAGGTAATGCCTCCAATGCCGCACAGCTTCAATGATGGCTTGGGCCTTTTTTTCGATGGAGGAGTGCCGTATTTCGGAGGCATGGAGGGTGCGGGAAAAGAATGCTATGGGCCTGCCTGCCTGGTTGAGGGTGGCGGACAAAGCGACATCTGATGCGTCGCTCTCCACTTGGAATGGTAAAGTCTCATCGACCACGTTCATCGCGGCCTTGGCGATGTCGGCCTTGATACGGTTGAAGGCTTGGTGAGCCTCGGCCGTCAGAGTGCGCGGGCCTTGTCCGCGTAGTTTGGGACCCACTGGCTGTAATACGAAAAGAACCCTAGGCATCGTTTGAGGACCTTAGGGCAGTGGGTGAGGGGGAGTTCCATGAGGGGCGGATGCGATCGAGGTCGGGCCCCAGAACTCCGTTCTGGACCACATAGCCGAGGATGGCTAAGCGGTTCGTGCTGAACACGCACTTCTCCTTGTTATACGTGAGGTTGAGGAGAGTGGCGGTGTGGAAAAATTTGGCAAGGTTGGCGTCATGGTCCTGCTGATCGTGGCCGCAGGTGGTGACATTGTCCAGATACGGAAAAGTGGCCCGCAGTCCGTACCGGTCAACCATTCGGGCCATCCCTCGTTGGAAGATCGAGACCCCGTTGGCGATGCCGAAGGGAACCCTAAGAAAGTGGTAAAGATGGCCGTCTGCTTTGAATGCAGTGTATTGGCGGTCCGCCTTGCGGTGGGGAGCTGGTGGTAGGCAGATTTCAGGTCCACTGTCAAGAAGACCCGATACTGCGCAATCTGATTGACCATATCAGATATGCGTGGGAGGGGGTACGCGTCGAGCTGCGTGTACCGATTGATGGTCTGACTGTAGTCAACAACCATCCTGTTTTTCGCCCCAGTTTTGACCACTACCACTTGGGCTCTCCAGGGGCTGTTGCTGGCTTCGCTGATGCCTTCCCGAAGCAGTCGCTGGACCTCAGACATGATGAAGGTCCTGTCCTGGGCGCTGTACCGTCTGCTCCTATGGCGACGGGTTTGCAATCTAGGGTTAGGTTTGCAAAAAGGGAAGGCGGGTCGACCTTAAGGGTTTGCGAGACTGCACAACGGAAGAGGTGGTCGGGGCCCACCGAATTTCAGGGTTAGGCTCTGGAGGTTGCACTGGAAGTTCAGGCCGAGTAGCAGGGCAGAGCAGAGGTTTGGGAGGACGTAGAGGCGGAAGCCGCTGAACCCCACGCCCTGGACAGTGAGAGTGGCGATGCAGTACCCCTAGATCACCACGGAATGGGATCCGGAGGCCAGGGAGATTCTCTGGTTAGCGGGGTGTACCGCGAGGGAGCAGCGCCTTACCTTATCGGGGTGAATGAAGCTCTCATTGCTCCCAGAGTCCAGCAGGCAGGAGATCTTGTGTCCGTTGACCTTCACTTCAGTTGAAGCAGTCGTGAGGTTGTGTGGTCGAGACTGGTCAATCGTGACCGAGGCGAGGCGTGGCTGGTCGGCGGCGGTTGCAGGCGATGAGCGGACGGATGAGGTGACCGACGGGCAGGGGTTCTGAGTTGAGTAAGGTGGCAGCGTCCATGAGCCACACGTGTTGTGGGGGAGGCAAGCTGGTGCGCCCTGGGGCTACATGTGTCATGAGGAAGACAAGATGGCGGCGCCCTTTGGTCCTGGGAGGAACAAGATGGCGGCGCCCACGGGTCGTACGTGTTGCGAGTCGAGCAAGGTGGCGATGTCCACTTGCCGCAGGTGGTCCAAGGAGGGGAAGATGGCGGCGCGCACTGGCCGCACATGGGAGGTGCCGGGACAATAGCGGTGATTGCGCGGGTCTGGCACACTGCAGTGAAGTGTCCCTTCTTGCCACAGGCCTTGCAGAGGGCGCTGCGTGCCGGGCAACGAGGTCGAGGTTGTTGTTTCTGCCTACAGAAGTAGCATTTGGGCCCCCCGGGGTTGGTTGACTGCCGTACGGCATAGGCGTGGGGTTGGCTGAGGGCCGTCGCTGATGGGGTCCATGATGGGGCGGCTGTCTGCAGAGTCCATGATGCATGGGGGATGGGCCGCGGGGACAGGGGCATAGGCCTGACTGTTGCGTGATGCGACCGTAAGTGAGAGCGCTAGTTTTTTAGTCGCCGCGAGGGTGAGCGTGACCCCCTCTTAGAGGCGCTGGCGGATGTAGTCAGACCCTAAGCCCATAACAAATGCGTCTCTCATCAGCATATCCGAGTGTTCTGTGGCCGCAACGGCCTGACAGTCACAGTCTCTGACTCGGGCGAGCAGGGCATGCCAGAAATCTTCCATTGACTGACCGGGAAGTTGGTGCCACGTGGAGTGGAGGTGTCTGGCGTAGATTTTCTTAGTCCACTGAGCGTAGTTTTCCTTCAGTAGCGCTATGGCCTCTGCGTAGGTTGGCGCGTCCTGGACGAGGGGAAAGACGTTGGAGCTCAGTCGCGTGTAAAGGATCTGGAGCTTCTGTGCTTCTGGAATTGTGTCTGGCGCAGACCCGATGTACGTTTCAAAACAGGCTAGCCAATGTTCAAAGTCCTTTTTGGCGTTGCCTGCTTGAGGATGCAGCTGCAGGCGATCCGGCTTGATGCGGAGGTCCGTCTCTGAAAAACTCAGTGTAATAAATTGATGCACTATCAATTACGCAAAGACGAGAGTAGGATGTAATTGAGGCTTTATTACACGGAGATGTGTGGCCTCCTACAGCAGCTGATGAAATGGCTGTTGTACGGGGAGCACACATATTTATACTCCGCCTACTGGGCAGAGCCAGCAGGCAGGGATCTACCCCCGTACCTGTAGTCCAGGGGCCTTACCGTAAAGCACCTATATTAACATCCTATATATACAATATATACATCAGTGGTGACTACCACACACTCACAGGCCATAGCTTTTACTGGGTGGGCTGCCCACATGGCTGGACCCTTCCCCAGCCCTCCACTGCCAGCAGTAGTAGGATGAGACCGGTCAGTCATTATAAGTGGACTAGGGGTGGGAAGGCCAACCACCACCTTCCCTGCCCCAAACTTAATCAGGCAGAAGCTGGGAATGTAACGGGCTCTGCACCGCATACCTTCCTACACAATTAAATGAGCCCTTCCAACCCACTCATAGGTTGGCAGGGGATTAAATTCCTCCCAAAGATCTCAAAGCAGAATTAGAATGTTAATCATTCGGCCATGACGTCCCAGAGTGGCAATTTGCAATGGATTTCCACTCCACACCGACATGCCTGCAGTTAGATTGTCCCCACCATTCTGACTCAGGCCGGGTGAGCTTAGGCAGCGAATCACGTCCCTAGCTCGAGTGGCGAAGTGGAAAGGAGTGGAGTAAAGATGACATGCCCCCTTTTTACGGCACTACAGGTGAGATCAAAGGTTCCATTGGAAGGGAGATGGTAAGTTTCTAAGGTAAAGGAATGGGACGTGGGAGTGGAGGTTTGGACATCTGCAGGGGGGGTGGGTGGGGTGGGAATATTATGGGGGTAGACTGCTTAGTTGGGGGTTGTTGTGGATCTCCTGGGAGGGCAGGAGGCTGAGGGGAGTCCCGTAGGGATTGGGAGTGTGAGGGAGGGTCTCCTGGAGGGGGGCATAGGGTGTGAAGGTTCCCCTGGATGTTGGGAGTGTGGGGATATACCGTGTGGTGCTTGGTCCGGGGGTTTAAAATAGTTACACTGAAGATAGAAGCACTTTAATGTCCTCTAACTCTTTCAGAGTAAGTATTAGTGTACAATCGGCAGAACCATCCAAAGTTAGCGGTTTATATTGCTTCGGTGGATGGGTCTTAGTGTTGTGGAGTTGTCCAGGGAAGTTAGCCTTTCTATATAACTGCTGCATAAACCCTTCCCTGGGAACCTCCGAGTGGGATTACCTAGCACATCATTGGGGTTTCCCTGCAAATACGATGCTGGGGAGCCAGGAGGTTACCGGCCAACGTCTTGAACAAACACCTCATCGCAGTTTCTCACCCTGATTCTCCGCATTTTGAATGTTTGCTTTTGTACTCTGGAGGCAGCACCACACAGAGCAGAAACCCTGCGGTACAGCATCCGGGGGCACGACGGGCTGCAGTATTACACAAAACAAACATCCCCTTATCCGACAGAAATCAGGGCCCTTTCCAATAATCTCACCTCTGCTCTCTACACAGTACCATGTCAAAGTAGTGAGAGGCAATTTGGCGGGTGGATTTTTAAAAAAAATACATTTCGAGTACCCAATTATTTTTTTTTCCCATTTAAGGGGCAATTTAGCATGGCCAATCCACCTAGCCTGCACATCTTTGGGCTGTGGGGGTGAAACCCACGCAGACATGGGGAGAATGTGCAAACTCCACACGGACAATGACCCAGGGCCGGGATTCGAACCCGGGTCCTCAGCGCCGCAATCCCAGTGCTATCCACTGCGCCACATACCGCCCTATGACGGGTGGAATTTTCCTATTTTCTTCTAAGTACTGACTCAGGCATGAAAAGCACTGTGCTGCACAAATGGTTTTTGCTGCCATTAGAAAATAAATGTTGGAGGCGTGTTCCACGCTGTCATGCAGGCAGGGTGGATTTCCAGAAAAATACAGAACACCCCCCCCCCTCCCCTCGTGGACACGGAGACCCTACCCCCACACACTCGGGGAACAACCCCCTCAAGGTCCTGGGGAATCCATCCCATAGACCTCCCCAGAGGAAGGCTCCTCCCCCACTGCATTGCCCCCTGACACTGCCCCTTGGCACTGCCTGAGCATGCCCCTCTCCCACCTGGGAACCGAGCAGACCTTTGCACCCCCAGCATGATCTCTTCACCTGATTCACCTTGCTCCAGACCTTTTGGTAAACCTTGCTGACGTGACGTGACGTCGGCGATGGAGAAATCCCAATGTGGGGGGGGGGGGGGGGAGGGGGGGAGGGGGCGATACATGGACGCTAAATTCACCGGCAGTGTCTTTGGAGCCAACCACGAACCAGTTGCCTGGGAATTTGCTTCAGTTCAGAGGACATCCCATGGTTTTAGCTGAGCGCAATTGGCATGATGTCCTTCTGGATTCAGAGGTAAGATGGGCTTTCCACAATGTCTACCTTAGAATTTGGAATCCCGGGAATCCCAAGGCTGGACAGTAGGAAAGTGTAGCTAGCTCTCCGACAGTTCATTCCAACATATCTAACATTCAAAGTAGTACATTTGGTACAACTTCAGCATTTGGCAACATAGGACCAGGAGAGGGCCACTCAGCCCCTTAAACCTGTTCAAACATTCAGCTTGATTACGGCTGATGGGACCACGAGAGCAGCAGTGTGCCATTTGACCTTTCAAGCCTGATCTGTCATAATGTCTGATCTGACATGCTCTTAAATTCCACTTTACTGCCTTCCCCCTTAATCCTTGACTCAATTGCAGCTCAAAAATCTCTCCGACTTATATATATTAAATGTCCCAGCCTCCATTGTTCTCTATGTGGAGAATTCCAAAGATTAATGACCCTCAGAGAGAAGAAATTCCTCTCCAGCTCCATCTTCAATGGGAGCCTGTACCTTAAATCCATACAACTGTGTTCTCTTCATGTGTCTCAAAACTCTTACAGTACCATTGAAACATAGAGCACAGGGAGAGCCATTCAGCCCATCCTCTCTCTGTTTTCAATCCATTAATTATCCACCCCTGCTCCTTCCCTAGAGTTTTGCAAATTTCTGTTGTGCTAATGTCCTTTAGGTGACATGTCAAGCCAGGGCCCTATCTGTTTGGTCAGGTGGGGATAAAGATTTGAGGGAGAGAGAAGTCCTATCAGTATGATTGCAAAACATTTTCTCTCAACCATGACAAATTGCCTGCCCATTTACCTCACTGCTGTTTCCTGGAGCTGACTGTGCACAAATTGGCTGTTGAGATTCTTTATAAAGCAAATGACTCAACTTTAAAAAGTACTTCAGTGACTGTGCTGAGGATGTGAAAGGTGCGACAGAAATGCAAGTTTTTCCTTCATTTGCTTAGGGCGGCATAGTGGTTAGCACTGCTGCCTCACAGCGCAAGGGGACCAGATTCAATTCCAGCCAAGCGTAACTGCCTGTGTGGTTTGCACATTCTCCCCATGTTGGTGTGGGTTTTCTCCGGGTGCTCGGTTTCCTCCCACAGTA
This sequence comes from Scyliorhinus canicula, assembly GCF_902713615.1. Classification (NCBI taxonomy): domain Eukaryota; kingdom Metazoa; phylum Chordata; class Chondrichthyes; order Carcharhiniformes; family Scyliorhinidae; genus Scyliorhinus; species Scyliorhinus canicula. The sequence continues at coordinate 96,085,971 of NC_052161.1, read as the reverse complement.
CAAAGACGTGCAGGGTGGATGGGGTTATAGGGATGGGGCGGGAGAGTGGACTTTGGTCGGATGCTCTGTCAGAGGGTCGATGCAGATGCGATGGGGCGAATAGCCTCCTTCTGCACTGTAGCGATTCTATGGATTCCTGGTGGATACTAATGGTGCCTCTTGGAATAATATTGTTGGAGCTTCCCAGAACACTGAGAACTGCCTCCTTTATATTTCTTTGTAAAAGTATTTGTCACTCAGGGAAAGTCACTTTGAATTCATAATGTGTGGGTCCCTGGGTATGGGACCATCCCTGTGATCATAGGGACCCTCACGTTGGCCAGAATATTCTCAGAAATCAGTGAGTTTCAGACCCTAATCTCCAGCTCCCATTTTCAAATAAAGATCAATGCCGGCGTAAAGTGGACAAGAAATCAGAAAGAAAGGACTTCTTTCGCGATAGCACGACGACACACTTCAAATGAAGTAAGTCAGGCTTTAGCAAAGCTGGAACGCTCTGGGATGCTGACCCAGTTGGCTCGATTGGCATGCTTGATGATGTTGCTGAGCTTGTCGCTGTGACAGAGAGTGGCGACGAGTCACAAACAGCTCGGGGCATCATTAGTGCTTGTCCCGCAGAGAGCAAAGGGCATTGGAGAATCGGCAGATAAGCATTAAAACAGACCGGTGAGGGACACTGCAGAATGCACTGCTCACTGTTAACCAAGTCATTTAGAGACATATTGCCTGGCCTATTACTCACTGACAGCTCTTAATGTGGCAAATTCCTAGCCTCAGTGCTCAGATCTGAGGCCAGACCTGAAAGGAGCATGGTATACCTGTCACTGATGAAGATTGATGTCATCTGTCAGCAGCTACAATTTACTGACAATTTATTTATTTATTCTGCTGCTGTGCCAGTGCTACGAGGGTCACCACTCACTCCTCTCTGTCATTCGGGAAATCATTTTAATGGACAACCTCTGCAATGAAATATGACTCTGCCAAGTGACTGCCCTCTTAAATCAACAGTCTATTGTACATCTTAAGTAGCCTGTGGACAAATCCATAAAATAACCACATTCTCATGGGTCGGCTCGATGTGTTTACAGGTAGTTTCGTGTTCTGTCAATAGAATAGCAAGGCACTAGTAGTCATTCTCAGAGAAGCCTGGGCTTTCTGAAGCCTTCTATCATTCAGTCGCAAAAGGAGCTTTTTCCAAGGTTATTAAATTCTGCGCCAGCTGTTTGTACTTCCTCACATTCACTCCATTTCTTTGGCCATTTGATAATTTCCTGTCAATCTGATGTTGGTGCCACAGAACAACATTTTTGTAAAATCTGAAGCCTAAGACTTAACATGAAATATTAATTAACATTGTCATATATCATCACAAAACCAAGACTTACTTTAACCAGATATGGAACTTAACTGTTTTACACGAAAGATTGAAAGGAAAAATAAAAGTTGGGCAGAATCTTGTTGAGTCTTTGGGGGGTCATCCCTGCTGGTTGGAGGGCTGATGAGAGACCCTCTTTTCAGGAAGGCCTGCAGATCAAATCACATGCCAATCAGGCAGTGATGAGGCCATTGGATTCAAGACCCTGAGCAAGGAAGTCCTACCTCGCAAGAGCTGCAGACTTATCAGTGCCACTCAGGTGGCCATGGCTGCTGCCTGAAAGATAGTCTTCCCGAGAGTCCCAGGAGGGTCCCAGGCTACAGGTAAGTAATTTGGGTGTGGGAAGGATCTGCAGGGTGGAGGTGATGGGAGAAGGAAGCATGGGGGTCGAAAGCAAGAGCAAGGGGGATTGACTCCCAAACAGCACCCTTGCCCCCGCTCCCAATGCCCAGTCCCTCTTTCAGGCACTGATTGTCATTGATCGAGGCAACCCACCCCCGTTGAGGTGACAAGCTTCCTGCGCAAGTTTGCCTGCCATGCACGTCTCGCGGGGGCAGGCTCACCTCCAGCTGGGTTAACCCCAACAGGAACCAGTAACGGGATGAGGCTTTTAAGTGGTCATTAAATAGCTGGGCAGCAAGATTGACCATGGATTTTCCTGTCCAAAATGGGAATGAGAAGGTGGGAAGGAGAAGGCATGACCCCCCGCCCCACCCCGCCCTCATCTCATTCCATACGCTTCCTGTCTCCAAACTCACTACCTATGAGAGCAAAACATTCGGACCAATTTGGTCAATCATTTCATGCAACAACTGTAAAATCACAACTAAAAATGTCAACATTTGCAATACATTTTGCATTATTGATGTTGAGCAAAGTTCAAACCTAAGCCAAGTTGAAGGGATAAATATCTCCTCTCCTACATCCATACAATAAAATTGACCCCGTTCTCACTTCCGTTCTGTGATTTAAGTACAAAATATCTCTGTGACAAGGGAGATCTGAGAGATTGGGAAGGGGGGGCCACAGAGCAACACAAACAGAGTAATGAAGAAAGTGTCCACAGGCTTGGGGTCTATGTTCATAGATCTTTGAAAGTTGCCACTCAAGTGGATAGAGCTGTGAAGAAGGCCTATGGTGTGCTAGCGTTCATTAGCAGAGGGATTGAATTTAAGAGTTGTGAGGTGATGATCCCCGGGTGGAACAAACCATTACAAGGGGACATAAATTTAAGATAAATGGTGGAAGATATAGAGGGGATGTCAGAGGTAGGTTCTTTATCCAGAGAGTAGCGGGGGCATGGAATGCACTGCCTGTGGAAGTAGTTGAGTCGGAAATGTTAGGGACCTTCAAGCGGCTATTGGATAGGTACATGGATTAGGGTAGAATAATGGAGTGTAGATTAATTTCTTCTTAAGGGCAGCACAGTAGCATTGTGGATAGCACAATTGCTTCACAGCTCTAGGGTCCCAAGTTCGATTTCGACTTGGGTCACTGTCTGTGTGGAGTCTGCACATCCTCCCCGCGTGTGCGTGGGTTTCCTCCGGGTGCTCCGGTTTCCTCCCACAGTCCAAAAATGTGCAGGTTGGGTGGATTGGCCATGATAAATTGCCCTTAGTGTCCAAAATTCTATGATTAACCTAGGATAAAAGTTCGGCACAACATCGTGGGCCGAAGGGCCTGTTCAGTGCTGTATTTCTCTCTCAGGCTTGGTGGAAGGACTTGCTCCAGCCTGTTGGATCTTCCTGTGATTTGGGCTATGCTGGCGGCATGAGATTAGGACTGTAATATGGCCTCTTTGTAATGTTAGGAGTGTTGCAGTATCTCGTCGGGGCCTCATTACATCATATGTGAGTAAAGTGTCAATGCTTTATGCGCTCAACTTCATCCATGTCCATTTTCTGTACCTTTATCAGCTTGGGACAGCTTCAGGAGGATGTGTCCCTGCGGCAGTAGAGGCACAAGCGGTAACCACTATCCAAACTAATTTGGAATTATCGGGGCTGACAAGCTTGTGACAACCTGGAAAATCCCGGAAAATCCCAGCGCATTGTAAACAGTTTGAGGATCAATATAACCATCCTTTTCCCTCTGTGCTGTGGAATTGAATGTAGCTGAGGAAGTCCTGAGGGGCACATTGGGGCCAGGGTCGCAAAGCCAGTTGAACAAATGTTACATCTTTCCAGAAATAGATCATAGAATTTACAGTGCAGAAGGAGGCCATGCAGCCCATCGAGTCTGTACCGACTCTTGGAAAGAGCACCCTAACCAAGGTCAACACCTCCACCCTATCCCCATATCCCAGTAACCCCACCCAACACTAAGGGCAATTTTGGACACTAAGGGCAATTTATCGTGGCCAGTCCACCTAACCTGCACATCTTTGGACTGTGGGAGGAAACTGGAGCACCCGGAGGAAACCCACGCACACACGGGGAGGATGCGCAGACTCCGCACAGACAGTGACCCAAGCCGGAATCGAACCTGGGACCCTGGAGCTGTGAAGCGATTGTGCTATCCACAATGCTACCGTGCTGCCCTAAATGAGGCCTTCATGATGGGATCAATGTATTTTCCTGGATGTAATTCCTGAATAGGGGCCAGGAGGAGGGTGATCAGAAGTTCAGGAGAAGGGCCATTTGAGGAGCGGGGATGATCGGGGCAGGTGAGCAATCAGGAAAGATAAAAATTGGGACAAGGGAATTTGGGAAAAAGGGCATCATAAGGAGAAGAGGCAATCAGGAGAAGGGGGAAATTGGATGGGGGAAATCATTAGTGGGGGATGAACAAGTTTCATCACGTGACTTGCCCCCACACTCCAATCATTAGGCGGCCAACAAATCCATCCTTGTGATGCACGGCCTTCCTACACCAATTGGAAAGCAGAAAGACTCATCACCCAATTGGATTATTCCTGATTATCAGCCGCCAAACAGTCTTGTTTGCTCCTCTGGTAAAGAAAATGACCCAGATCAAGACAATCTTTTTTTAATGTCCTGCTGATATTTCTCCTGAATTGCACACAGCAGTGTCCTGGTGATTGATCTTCAGTTCCTGGAGACTCCAGGCCAATCCTGGAGGGTTAGCATCCAAGTGGAGGGGTGTTGATTGGGAGGGAGGTGCGATTTAGTGAAAGGGATTGATTGTGGGGATGGTATTGGGATGGGGGTTGATTGGGAGGGAGTTGACGAGGAGGGGGCTTTGAGTGAGAGGAGATTTCATTGGGAAGAGTGTTGAGTATGACAGAGATTGATTATGGGGTTGTTTGGGGGGAGGGGTTGATTGCATGGGGGGTTTGAGTGGAAATGGATTTGAGTGGAAGGGGTGTTGAGTGGGAGAGGAATTGATTGGAAGTGTTTGATTGAGGAGGATATAATTGGGAGGGGGGTTTGATGAGGGGGGTTGATTGCGTGAAAAATTGATTGGGGGGGGGGTTGATTGCGAGCAGAATGTGATTGGGAGGGGGATTAATTGTGAGGGGTCTAATTTGTAAGGGGTTAATATGGAGGGGGTTAATTGGCAGGAGTTTGATTGAAGGAGGATTTTTGGGAAGAGGTTTAGTGGGGGGGTTAATTGGGAGGGGAGTTGATTGAGAGGGGACGTTTGATTGGGGGGATTTGATTGGGAAGCGGGATGATTGGTAGGGGGTTTAATTAGGAGGTGGTTGATTGAAAGGGGTTTGATCAGGATGGGGAGTTGATTAGCAGGGAGGGTTAATTGTGAGAGGGGTTAATTGGGAGTGTGTTTATTTGGGAGGGGGGTTGATTGGGAGGCAGTTTGATTGGGAAAGGGGTTAATTGGGAGGGGAGTTGATTTGGAGAATTAGGGCAATCAAGAGGTGGACAGTTACGCAAATAGGAATCAGGATCAATTATGGACAATGATCAAGGAGGGTGTGGCACTCAGTGGAAAGCCATGGTGACACTGGCCCACAAGGTTTTAAAATGGTGCCAGGCGGGTCACTTCTGACTGTGCAGGTGCTACAGTTCCGTCTGTATATTTTGCAATCATACCATTTTGTTTGTGTACTACAATAATCCCTTTAAACTTGTTCAGCTCTTCATAGAACTGGTTTCACTGAATACAGTTCGTGCATGAGCTTCTCAAACATTCAGAGCCAAATAGTCTTCAGACTCTCGAAGCGTTGATTAAACATCTTCCCTTCCTCATCATACAGAATCTCTGAGGCTTTCAGCAAGATGAGGAGCAACATTAACTGAGCAAGGGAAGAAGTTGCAAGTATTAATAAATCACACTATAACTGAAATGATCTGTTGTCAATTTCAGGTCAATTTCATTAATTTGAAATCAACCAAGCAGTTCTTTAGAGCACAGTCAAACTCCAAAGCCTCAGCATCGGTTAAGTAGATTTCACAGTATAATCTTACTTTCTAAAGAAAGAGGAATGATTGGAATGAAATAGCAATAAGAATCCACACAAAAGATAATAAGTCGAATCTGGCTCCGTTTACATGACAGCCCAGAAGAAAAATGCAGAACTATTTTTTTCTACAAATTTCTGATGTGGCACTTTATGTAATACAATTGGAGGAATGGAAACATTTTTATTTTGAAGATCTGAATTTTTCTTTTCTTTTTATACTATCAACTAATTCTTCCACTTTGATCCCCCGAACTATCACTTCATACAGGGTGAAGTGGGGGGCACAGTGGCATAGCAGTATTGTTGCTGGACTAATAATCAAGAGACCCTAGGTAATGTTCTGTGGACCCAGGTTCGAATCTCACCTTGGCAGATGATGACATTTGGATTTGACAAAATGTCTGGATTTAAAAGTCGAATGATGACCATGAAACCATTGTCGATTGGCGTAAAAACCCATCTTGTCACTAATGTCCCTTAGGGAAGGACATCTGCTGTCCTTACCTGATCTGGCCTACATGTGACCCCAGACACACAGTAATGGGGTTGACTCTTAAATGGCCTCAGGGTTGGGGAATAAATGCTGGGCCAGTCAGCGACGCCCACACCCCATGAATGAATAAAAATAAAATAATGAACACTGATGTAAGGGATGGTAAAAAATGAATTTAATCCACAGGCCATGCACACGTCACCGCAATTTTAATACATAATAACCTGATTCATTTTTTTCATGGACTAAAAATAATTGCAAAATTCCTGCTCCTTCCTAAATATTAAAATATTAAAAATATCCATTGCAATGATTATCGTATATGCATTATTTTTTTTTCAAACAAATCTGAATCTTCACATTGGCCAATTTGCAGATGGAGAGCTGGAATTGTTAATGTTACTACTGTTACTGCGCAATAGATTTTCTTCCAAATTTCCACTTTCTTTTAAAATCGAGTCAATGTTTCCCCACCCTGCTGACCCTGTTCCCAACAAACTGGAGCTGTGCAGCTTCCCACAGCTTTCAAAGGCCACCCTCTCCCACTAAGGAAACTGCTTAACTGCCTAAATGTGTGCCAACCAAGGAGGCAAATTATTTCACTTCCCCGCCCCCTCCTTCTCACTCACCCTCCCCCCCCACTTCGAAAATGTATGGCAGAGTAGGAGCGGAGGTGAGACATCGTCATTTTGCTCCATCGCCTGCTTCCATTCCGATCCAATCATCCAATCTCACCAGAGGAAATCCAGCCCCTGGTGTCTGAGAGCTGAGCCATGACCAAAGGTTGAAGTGTTGGCTAGTGTAGACTTGAGAGATGAACAGACACTTCCAACACTGATGAAGGTTCAACTCAATTTTATTAACTACTTCTAACTAACTAACACACGATGACTGTGGGTCTAAATGATGCTAACTTAAACTAGAGACCTAAGCCTTGTCCGAACCAGTTGATTCTCTCAGCACGTGGTACAAGTCTGTGCTGGGCTGGATGAGTTCTTGTTACACTCAGAGGCAGCACCCAGAATGAGCGGGAACCGTGGTGCCCTCTGTAGTGTGTATTCTAACTGGTGATTGGCTGCGGTGTTTGTACATGTTGATTGGTCCCTGTGTGTGTCCATCATTGTGTGTCTGCACCATGATATACTAGTGTATATTATGACAAAGGTCACTTCAGCCTTGCAAGGAAAAGAGCGGAAGGGCCCTGTGGCTGCCGTGGTTAATGGTAAAGCTGAACGCGGAGCACTATTTCAAGCTGAAGCACAACTAAAGGATGCAGGAACACTGGCTAACACTGAGAAAGGGTAAGTTCAAGACTTCACACATTATTTGTTATTTTTTATTATTCATCTACGGGATTTTGACTTTGATGGGTCGGCCAGCATTTATTGTCCATCCCTCATTGCCCTTACCTGATCTGGTGTGGAGCTGCCTTCTTGAACCGCTGTCCATGAGGCGTAGGTACACCCACAATGCTGTTAGGGAGTGAGTTCCAGGATTTTGTCCCAGCAAAAGTGAAGGAAGGGCTGATATATTTCCAAGTCAGGATGGGGAGTGACTTGGAGGGAAACTTCCAGGTGCTGGATGTTCCCACGTGCCTGTTGCCCCTGTCCTTCTCGATGGTCGCGGTTATGGGTTTGGATGGTGCTGCATGAGGAGCCTTGGTGAGTTCTTGCAGTGCAACTTGTAGATGGTACAGACTGCTGACACTACGGTGGTGGTTTTTATTAGGTTGCAATAGTAATGGGGTGGAAGCTAAATCAGGCTTGGATTTACTAGCAGCCATTTACTGCCTGGGGATCAGTCACCAAAGAATAATCAATTCCGGAACGATCCGCCAAGCGGGAAGACAAATCCTACGGAATTTTTGATGGAAGGAATAGTCAGTTGGGCTGAATAACCTGCTCATTTGAATTTTTGGTTGTAATTATTGTGAACAACTGAGAATTATTAATATCTTAAATATCCTTTCTGTCTTTTTTTAAATTAAGTTCCAGTTGAATAAATGTTTATCTCCCTAGTCTTTCAAGATCTGATTTCAAATTTCCATCATACTGTATCTCTTTCAGGCCTTTAAGTTTAATCAAGAATTGGTTCCCTGTTCTTTATTGCAGCTCCTTCCAGCATCCACCAAACTCTGTTTCCTGAAAATACAAGACTTTCCATCTGAGCTTTGCATATACTGTTATGTTTTGGCAGAAGTGGCATCTTTGACATTGCCTTATAACAAAGAGAGAGCCCAAATCTCTCAGCCATCTCTCTGGAGAAAGGTCTAAAAGAGGCTGAAAACAACACTTGCCAAAAGCTGATGCAAGATGTCTAACTCCACTCAATTTTGCATCAAGATCTACAGTCATTCCTGAGCCATTATTATACAATGGAGTGAGTCGCTTGCTGGGTTTAAACCTACCTGAAAATTGGTTCATACTCTCAAAGAGATTCAGTTTTTAGTTACATTTTTGGCAGTGTTGTTAACCTTGAAGCATCAGGAAGAAGGATACAGCCCATCAAAAAGAAAGATGTGCACTATTAGGGAACAAGACACATGCCATCAGAAATAGGACAAGTGAGATTAGACAGAAGGTCAAGTGACTTGAGAAAAAGGGGAAAGTGTCATTGAAAAGCAGAACTAATATTGGTAAAAGGGATAAATGGGTGAAAGTAAAACAGTCTCAATAACAGAGGATGTATTAAGTCAGATTCATTTCCAATCCAGCAACAACGATCATTGACAGTGAGAATCAGAATCACAACTTGACCGTTAGAGACGAACAAGCAGCCATTCCCCAACAGTTGTTTCAAATTTGGATTTGTTAAATAGCAAAAAGGTATGTTGTATAAATCTACCAGCGCTGACTCAGGTCGATAGTGGCAGGAACAGCAGAATATTGATGGCCATGGTACTCAGGTCAGAATGCCAACATACCCTGAGATGCGCTCACAGCTGTCCCACCATTGTTTCCTCTTCTGTGAACTTCATGCTACAGGGTCGGCACGGTGGCCAGTACAGCTGCCTCACAGCGGGTTGGATTCCGGTCTCAGGTGACTGTGTGGAGTTTGCACTTTCACCCTGTATCTGCGTGGGTTTACTTCGGCTGCTCCGGTTTCCTCCCACAGTCCAAAGATGTGCAAGTTAGGTGGATTGGCCATGCTAAATTGCCCCTTAGGGTCCAAAAATGTGCAGGTTAGGTGGACTTATGGGGTTAGGGCGGGGGAGTGGGCCTAGACTGGGTGCTCTTTCAGAGAGTCGGTGAGGACTCGATGGGCGGAATGGTCTCCCGAACTGTAGGGATTCTATGGATTCTATTGTTCAGCGTAAACGTGGAATAATAGCTGATATTCTGCAGCAAACAAGCTCACTCTGGGGGTGGAGGTTTATAGCCCCTCCCACCGGCGGGAGTTTTGACCAATTTGCTGCATTTTCCGCTCTGCCACTTGCCCGCGACAGGGGGCAAATGTGGGGGAGGGGGTGAGGGTGAACAGGGGGCTCCTGAAGTGATTTAGAATAGGAGCACACACCCGGAAAAGTGCCACATAGTTAACCATCACAGTCATTTACTCCTTTTTAAAAAAAAATAATTTTTATTGGAATTTTTTACAGAAAATATAACAACAAGTAATAATATGCAACAAACTGCCCCATAACACCCGCAACTCCCCCCAAACCGTAACAACACATGTATCCCCCCCCACCCCAACAAGAGAACTTAACCATAAATTAAAATTAAATAAATCAAATTTAAATAAAATAAACAAACATAGTCATCGTCCCCTCCCCCCCCGGGTTGCTGCTGCTACTGTCCCCGTACCCTATTGTTGAGCCAGAAAGTCGAGGAAAGGTTGCCACCGCTTAAAGAACCCTTGCACCGATCCTCTCAGGGCGAATTTGACCTTCTCCAGCTTAATAAATCCCGCCATGTCATTGATCCAGGTCTCCACGCTTGGGGGCCTCGCATACTTCCATTGTAGCAACATCCTTCGCCGGGCTACTAAGGACGCAAAGGCCAGCACACCGGCCTCTTTCGCCTCTTGCACTCCCGGCTCCACCCCAACCCCAAAGATCGCGAGTCCTGGCTTGACCCTGGATCCTACCACCCTTGACACCGTCCTCGCCACCCCCTTCCAGAACTCCTCCAGTGCCGGGCATGCCCAGAACATATGGGCATGGTTCGCTGGACTCCCTGAGCACCTGACACACCTATCTTCACCCCCAAAGAACCTACTTATCCTCGTCTCAGTCACGTGGGCCCTATGCAGCACCTTGAATTGAATGAGGCTAAGCCGCGCACACGAGGAGGAAGAATTAACCCTCTCCAGGGCATCAGCCCATGTCCCATCTTCGATCTGTTCCCCCAGTTCCCCCTCCCACTTAGTTTTCAGCTCCTCTACTGACGCCTCTTCCACCTCCTGCATAAGCTTGTAGATATCGGATATCTTCCCCTCCCCGACCCAGACCCCCGAAAGCACCCTGTCACTCACCCCCCTCGCGGGGAGCGCAGGGAATCCCTCCACCTGCCGTCTAGCAAGTGCCTTTACCTGCAGATACCTAAACATGTTTCCCGGGGGACCCCAAATTTCTCCTCCAACTCCTCCAGGCTCGCAAACCTCCCGTCGATAAACAGGTCCCTCAGCTGTCTAATGCCCGCTCTGTACCATCCCTGAAATCCCCCATCCATGTTCCCCGGGACGAACCTATGGTTCCCCCTTAACGGAGCCTCCATCGAGCCCCCCACTTCTCCCCTATGTCGCCTCCACTGCCCCCAAATCTTGAGGGTAGCCGCCACCACCGGACTCGTGGTATACCTCGTGGGAGGGAGCGGCCACGGTGCCGTTACCAGAACCCCCAGGCTTGTATCCCCACAGGACGCTCTCTCCATCCGTTTCCATGCTGCCCCCTCCCCCTCCATCACCCACTTGCGCACCATCGACACGATGGCTGCTCAGTAGTACCAGGAGAGATTGGGCAACGCCAGCCCCCCCCCCCCCCCCCATCTCTACCCCACTCCAAGAAGACCCTCTTCACCCTCGGGGTGCCATGCGCCCAAACAAATCCCATGATGCTGCTGGTTACCCTTTTAAAAAAGGCCCTAGGGATAAAGATGGGCAAGCACTGGAAGAGGAACATGAACCTCGCGAGAACCGTCATTTTGACGGATTGCTCTCTGCCCGCCAACGACAGCGGCACCATGTCCCACCTTTTAAATTCCTCCTCCATCTGCTCAACTAGTCTGGTGAAGTTAACCTTATGGAGAGTCCCCCAACTCCTGGCCACCTGCACCCCCAGGTACCTGAAACTCTTCACTGCCCTCCTGAAAGGGAGCCTCCCAATTCCCTCCTCTTGATCTCCCAGGTGCACTACAAATACCTCGCTCTTTCCTAAATTTAGCTTATAGCCTGAAAAGCCCCCAAATTCCGCTAACAGTTCCATCACCCCCGGCATTCCACCCTCTGGGTCTGCCACATATAACAGCAGGTCGTCCGCATACAGCGATACACGATGTTCCTCCCCACCCCGCACCAGACCCCTCCATCTCCCTGACTCCCTCAACGTCATAGCCAGCGGTTCAATCGCCAGTGCAAAGAGCAGGGGGGACAGGGGGCACCCCTGCCTGGTCCCACGATAGAGCCTAAAGTACTCCGATCTCCTTCCATTTGTGACTACACTCGCCATCGGAGCCGCGTAAAGCAGCCTCACCCATTTGATGAATCCCTCCCCAAATCCAAACCTCTCCACAGGTACCCCCACTCAACTCTATCAAATGCTTTCTCTGCGTCCAGCGCCACCACTATCTCCGCCTCCCCCTCCACTGCCGGCATCATGATAACATTAAGCAGTCTCCGCACATTCGTGTTGAGCTGCAGCCCCTTGACAAATCCTGTCTGATCTTCGTGAATCACCTCTGGCACACAATCCTCTATCCTGGTACCCAGGATCTCCGCCAGCAGCTTAGCGTCTACGTTAAGGAGCGAGATAGGCCTGAATGATCCACACTGCAAGGGGTCCTTATCCCGCTTTAGGATCAAAGAGATCAGTGCCTGCGACAACGTCGGGGGCAAAGCCCCCCCCCCCCCTCCCATGCCTCATTGAAGGTTCGCACCAGCAGGGGACCCACCAGGTCCGCATACTTTTTGTAAAATTCCGCCGGGAACCCGTCCGGCCTCGGGGCCTTACCTGACTGCATTTGTCCGATCCCCCTGACTAGCTCCTCCAGCTCTATCGGCGCCCCCCAGCCCCTCTACCAGCCTCTCTTGAACCCTTGGGACACATAGCCTGTTCATGAAGCTCTCCATCCCCTCTCTCCCCCTCGGAGGTTCCGACCGGTACAGTTCCTCGTAAAAGTCCCTCAAGACCCCGTTTACTTCTGTCCCCTTCTGCACTACATTTCCACCCCCCTCCTTCACTCCACCAATTTCCCTACCCGCATCTCGCCTACGGAGCTGATGCGCCAACATCCTGCTCGCCTTCTCTCCATACTCATATACCGCGCCCTGCGCCCTCCTTCACTGTGTCTCCGCCTTTCTGGCGGTCAACAAATCAAATTTGGCCTGCAAACTGCGCCGTTCTCCCAGCAACCCTTCCTCCGGTGCCTCCGCATATCTCCTGTCCACCTCCAGGAGCTCTCCCACCAGTCTCTCCCTCTCCTTCCTCTCCCACCTTTCCCTGTGGGCCCGGATGGAGATCAGCTCCCCCCGGATCACTGCTTTCAGAGCCTCCCAGACCATCCCCACCCGGACCTCCCCCGTATCATTGGTATCCAGATACCCCTCAATGCTTCTCCAAACCCTCTTACACACCTCCTCCTCCGCCAGCATCCCCACATCCAGGCGCCAGAGCGGGCGCTGGTCCCGCGCCTCTCCCATCTCCAGATCAACCCAGTGCAGGGCATGGTCTGAAATCGCTATGGCCGAGTACTCGGCATCCTGCACCTTCGGGATCAATCCCCTGCTCAGGACAAAAAAGTCTATCCGGGAATAAACCCTATGGACATGAGAGAAAAAGGAATACTCTCGGTCTCCCAAACCTCCAGGGATCCACCCCTCCCATCTGGTCCATGTATCCCCTCAGCACTTTGGCCGCCGCCGGTCTCCTGCCCGTCCTTGAACTGGACCGGTCCAGTGTGGGATCCAGCACTGTGTTAAAACCTCCCCCCATGATCAGGCCCCCTGCTTCCAGGTCCGGGATGCGGCCCAACAATCGCCTCATGAAGCCAGCATCATCCCAATTCGGGGCATATACGTTCATCAGCACCACCTTCTCTCCCTGCAGCCTACTCTTCACCATGATATATCTGCCCTCCTTGTCCGACACCACCTCAGCCGCCTCAAATGCCACCCTCTTCCCCACCAGAATTGCCACCCCCCGGTTCTTCGCGTCCAATCCTGAGTGATAAACCTGCCCCACCCACCCCTTCCTCAGACGAACCTGGTCCGCCACTTCAGGTGGATCTCCTGGAGCACAGCCACATCCGCCTTCAACCCCCTCAGATGGGAAAATACCCTGGTTCTCTTAACCGGCCTGTTCAGCCCCCTCACGTTCCAGGTAATCAGTCGGATCAGAGGGCAACCCGCCCCCCTCCCCCGCCAACTAGCCATAGCTTATCAGATGTTTGCCCCAGGCCAGCACACCCCGCCCGACCCGTTCCCCATGGCGATAACGCCTAACCTCTTCCCCCCCGGCCCCCACCGGCTCCTTCCTAGTCATTCCAGCAGCCACCCGGTATCCCCCCCATCCCATCCACCCCCCCCCCCCCCCCATCCTCCCCCCAGGCTAGGACCCCTCCTAGCCGCGACGCACCCTCCATGGTACTTCCGTGAGTCAGCTGACTTCTGCTGACCCCGACAGCTCCCGCCAAAACCTATCCCCTCCCGGCATGGGGTCATCCCCCTCTTGCCACACCTCCTTGGCACTGCTTCAGCGCGGGAAAGAAGACCAGTAGAGGCCCCGCCCCCACCACCAGCTCCACCCCCCCTGCCCCGCAGCGCTGGAAACCAGAGGAATGCCCGCGCTTTCACACTGCCACACCCCACCCTTCTGACGCAGTTCCCCAAAATCCAGTTTCACCTCAATCCCCAGCCCCGTACAGAAGAGAACATAGAAAACACCCCAACATTCCCCACCTAACCCACAACCATACCCAACAAACAAACCCACCCGTAAACAGAGCAAACAGAAAACCAGCATACATAACACACATGTCGAAGTTAAAAAAGTTGAAAAAAACAGCAACAGCGGAAACAACGACGGCCAAATTATGTCCCCAGACCCTAGTTCGAGTCCAGCTTCTCCGCCTGTACAAAGGCCCACGCCTCCTCCGGGGACTCGAAGTAATGGTGCCGGTCCTTGTATGTCACCCACAGGCGCGCAGGCTGCAACATTCCAAACCTGACCTGCTTGGCATGAAGCACCGCCTTCGTCCGGTTGAACCCGGCCCGCCGCTTAGCCACCTCCGCACTCCAGTCCTGGTAGATCCTCACTACCGAATTCTCCCATTTACTGCTCCTCTCTTTCTTGGCCCAGCGCAGCACACACTCCCGGTCACTGAATCGATGGAACCGCACCAGCACCGCCCTCGGGGGCTCATTTGCCTTGGGCCTCCTGGCCATCACTCTGTGAGCTCCCTCAAGCTCCAGGGGCAAATGGAAGGACCCCGCCCCCATCAACGAGCTCAGCATCGTGGTCACATACGCCGGGAGATCCGACCCATCTAGCCCCTCCGCCAGGCCCAGGATCCTCAGATTCGTTCGCCTCGTGCGAACGTCCAGCTCCTCCAAGCGGTCCTGCCACTTTTTATGAAGTGCCTCGTGCAACTCCACTTTCCCCACGAGGACCACGGCCTCTTCCTCCCTTTCAACAGCCTGCTGCTTCAACTCCCGAATAGACACCTCCTGGGCCGCCTGGGTCACAAGCAGCTTGTTGGTAGTCGCATTCATGGAGTCCAGCAGCTCAGCCTTCAGCACCGCAAAACAACACAGGAGAGAGGCCTGCTGCTCCTGCGCCCACTTCCACCAGTCGTCGGGTGTTGCGCCGGCCGCCATTTTGTTTTCCTTCCCCCGTTTTTTTTGGGGTGCTGCTGCAGCTTCTTTCTTCGTCCCACTCCGGGTGAACACCATATAGTGTGGGGCAAGTTCCTCCAGGCACCTTCCCCCACCGGGATGCGTTAAAACAGCGCCGTTTGGGGCCCTCGAAACGGCCCAAAAGTCCCTAAATAGCGGGAGCTGCTGAACGTGCGGCTTAGCTCCGCATAGCCGCAACCGGAAGTCCAGTCATTTACTCCTTGTGTTAATGTCCACCACAGGGACAAATCACCTTGCATCAAATAAAATGGCATCGTCCATGAGCAGAATATCGTACGACAACAAATTTAATCAGCGCATGCCACACATTCTGTTAACGTAGTGAAATAAAGACTTACATTCATATAGCACCTTTCATGAACTCAGGACTTTACCAACAAATAAGTGTTTTTGGCAGGTTACCTCTTGTAACCAAGTGTTACCTCTTGTAACGTAGGTAACATGGCAAGTATATTGTGCACAGCAAGATCCCATAAACAAAAATACAATAAGTATCAGCTCAGCTGCTCGTGCAACACTGATTGAGGGATAAATGGTGGCCAGGAAAGTGAGACTAATTCCCCACTTCCAAAATAGTGCCATGGGATCGGTTATGCTCACCTGAGCAGGTGTGGCCTCAGTTTTATGTTTCAATCCAAAAACAGCACTGTCAACTGTGTAGGATTCCAGCAGAACCGCACTGGATTGTCAGCCTAGAACCCTGTGCTGAAGTCCAGGGATGGGGTTTGAACCGACAACGTTCTGACTCAGAAGTGGAAATGCTAAACGCCTCCCGAACCACAGTTGCCATAAGCAGCTTGAATGCAAACCACACCAAATTTAGTCCCTTTCAGCACATTTAACTAATCCCAAGAAATTCTGTTTTTCTCTTTGGATCGTTTGTGCTGTTTAGTCGTGACGCTATTTAATGTCAGGTCTTGTTGAACCTGTTGAGTTTATTTCTGCTGAGCATCAATTAATTGCCGTAAAGGTGAAGACATCTTCCAGTTAGGTTGGTGTAAATAAATCCTTCTCACATTCACCACTGGATTAATAAAACATACATCTCACCAAGCTGTCTTAATTAATTTGGCTGTCAGTAATTGTGGCTTTACACTCAGCACATCTGGTGTTGGGAAGTATGTTTAAGCCTCTCAGCGGACTATCACAGTGCCTTAACCATTAAACGCACACTCACAAAATAACAATAGAGCGATTCATTAAAAGCTAATTGTGAAAGGAACTTTCCAAACTGCTAACTCAGCTGCTCTTAACTTTACCCAATTAAACAAACACCATCAGACTAATATTAGCTTCAACATAGAATCATTGAGTCAACAGAACACTGGAGGAAACCATCCAACCCATCAAATCCATGCCGACTCTCTGTCGAGCAGTGTAGACAGTGACATTTCCCCGCTCTATCTCCTAGTCCTGCAAGTGTGTTTTACAATTTTCTTTTGAAGTCAATGATCATCTCCACTTCCGCCACTTCCCCCCTCCCCCCCCCCCCCCCTCCCAGTTCCAGCTCGTTACCACTTGCTGCATAAAAAAAGTTCTTCCTCACATGGGCCCTGCATTTATGTTGAAACAATGAGAATAGGAGCAGTAGGTGGCTAATCAGCCCCTCAAGCCTCCTCCACCATTCAATAAGATTGTGGATTGTGGATGGTCTGTTGGTGTTGAGTTCCACATGCCCCATCTACCCCCGACGACCTTTGTTCCCCTTGCCCAACAAGACTATATCTACCTCTGCCGTAAATATATTCAGTGATCCCACCGTTACTGAGGCACAGAGTTCCAAAGTCGCACAACCCGATGAGAGAAGAAAAATCCCCGCATTTCCATCAGCTGACCTTTCTTAACTAAAACCTTTAATCTGTGACCCTTGTCCTTTTAGCATTGAAATACCCTAAGGACAGGTTGTCAACAAATGTGAGAACGACTGTGTGACAAAGTATGTACATTCCCCAACCGGAAACCAATGGGAGATTGACTCCCTACTGAATCCCAGGTCTGAGGCGTTCAAGTCAGGCGACCCTGACCTATACAAGAAATCCAGGTACGACCTCCGCAAAGTCATCCGGAATGCCAAGAGACAATATCAGACCAAGCTAGAGTCACAGATTAGCGTTACAGACTCTCGTCGGTCGTGGCAGGGTCTAAAAAACTTAAAGGTCTACAAAGCAAAGCCGACCAGTATCTCCGGCAGCAGCGCATCCCTCCCCGATGAACTCAATGCATTCTAACTCGGTTCGAGTAGGAAACCATCAAACTGCTGTCAACTGCCCCAGCAGCCCCGGACACTCATACCCACCATCACAGATGAATACAATCCAAAACAAGGCCTCATCTTCAGCATTGCAAGGCACGTCCGTGACGAACTTCAACTGGGAATCCACTTACTGTGGATAACTTTGTCATTGGACCCGACTATAACATTAGGATTACGGCAAGTGACTGAGAGCTGGGTGATGAGCTTGGCTGCTCTGATGTACAGATCTGTTTTAGATATGGCCTTGTTCCATTGCTGCATGCTCCATCACCTGCAAAGCCAGCAGGAGGTACAATTGCAAATACAATCATGAATTTTCAAGTTGAGCTTAGTCCTTGAAAGTAGCAATGACAAAATGAATGTTGTTCATGCGAGGCCTCTTGTTACTCTGCCAAATAGAAGAAGCCATCAGCTGATATGTATCCCCTCTCCCACCTTAAACACTGCCTCCACACTGATGTCAACGAGAATCCTTCTGCTCCCGACGGTGAAATAGAGACCCTGGTGTGTGCCATCTTGTTCTTTGAAAGTGACATGAGGAGGTATTACTGGCAGAGCTGATTCAACTTCCCTGTAGCCAACTCTGTGCATGTTTCCAAATTGCCGTTTTTAAAATAACCACCTTCATTAGTACAGCTCCCCAGAGTCAGAGTGGAGTTGGCACGTGGTTAAAAACCACTTCTCGCCACGTGAGTGGCTGCATTTCCAGAAATCAGATTGAAACAGCTGTACGCGTTGCACAGTAAAATCAAGGCATGTTCCACATTAATCCCGATGACTTTCCTTATGCCACCGTACCTCTGTCTCTGGGTTTTGAAGTGAGACTGATGCACTTGGCAATCCATAGGTTGGAAGTATGGGGCCTGATCAGAATTAGTGGATCATAAGCACGTTTCCCATGCTGGTCAGACTCACTTTCATTCAGAAAGCCAGGGCTTCTGAATATTGTCACAAGACATTGTCTGCGCACAGACCGAGGACATGATGAGATCAGTCAGTCCTTTCTTCATGCACAGAGGTGCACAGAGAACAAAGAAAAGTACAGCACAGGAACAGGCCCTTCGGCCCTCCAAGCCTGCACCACTTGATAACAGAGGTGAGAGTGACTGCCCTTGACATCAGGGCAGGATTTGATTGAGTGTGGTGTCAAGGAGCTAAACTGCGGTCAATGGGAATCGGGGGGAAACTTCCCTACTGGTTGGAGTCATACATGGCATAAAGGAAGATGGTTATGGTGGTTGGATGTCAATCACCTCAGCTCCAAGACATCACTGCAGGGAGTTCCTCAGGGTAGTGTCCAAGGCTCAAACATCTTCAGCTTCTTCATGAATGACCTCCCATGAATTGATTGGGAAATTTTTGGACGACACCAAGATTGGTCGAGTGGTGGACAGTGTAGAGGATAGTTCCAAAATGATACAGATGGGTTGGTGGAGTGGGTGATAAAGTGGAAGATGGAATTTAACACAGAGAAATGTGAGGTCATGCGTTTAGGGAGGTTAAACGGTTATAGGGAGTACAGAATAAATGAGAATATACTAAGAGGAGGAGATGAAGTGAGAGATCTTGGTGTACAAGTACACAGGTCCCTCAGCGCAGCAGTTCAAATAGACAAGGTTGTAAAGAAACCACAAGGAATGCTCTCCTTCATTGGCAGAGGTATAGAATATAAAAGTAATGATATAATGTTGGAATTGTATAAAATACTGGTGAGGCTATAGCTGGAGTATTGTGTGCAGTTCTGGCCACCACATTACAGGAAATAAGTTATTGCTCTGGAGAGAGTGCAGAGGAAGTTTACAAGAATGTTGCCAGGGCTAAAAAGGTGTAGCTACGAGGAGAAATTGGATAGGTTGGGGTTTTTCTCCTTGGAATAAAAAAAGCTGAGGGTTGACTTAATTGAGTTGTACAGAATTATGAGGAGAAGGAATAGAACGGACAGGACAAAATTGTTCCTCTTGGTGGAGAATTCCAGGACCAGTGGACAGAGATTCAAGATGAATGCAGAAGGTGCAGAGGGGACATGAGGAAGAACTTTTTTACACATAGGGTAGTGGGAGTCTGGAATTTCCGGCCCGAGTTGGTGATGGAGGCAGTGACCCTAAATCCTTCCAAATAGTACATGGATCTGCACATTAAGTGCTGGACCGGGTGCAGGAATGTGGGTTTAGAAAGGGAACCTAGTTCTCCTCAGGTTTGCATGGACAAGACGGGCAGAATGGTCACCTTTTGTGCTGTAGCTTCTCGGTAGTTCTAGAATGTCAGAAGTGGGGATGGGATGTTCGCAGGTGTCTGCACAATGTTCAGCACCATTTATGACTCCTCAGATAATGAAGCAGTCCATATCCAAATCCAGCAAGACCTGGATAATATTCAGGCTTGGGCTGACAAGTGACAAGTGACAAGTTACACTCATGCTATACAAGTGCCAGGCAATGACTCCAACCAGCTGAGATTTTCCCCCCTGATTCCCATTGACTACAATTTAGCAAGGGCTCCTTGATGTCACACTCGGTCAAATGTTGCCGTGATGTCAAGGGCAGTGACTCTTACCTCAGGCATTCAGCTCTTTTGTCCGTGTTTGAACCAATTCTGTAATGAGGTCAGGAACTGAGCGACCTTGGCGGAACTCAAACTTAGCGACCATGAGCAGGTTATTGCTAAGGAAGTGCTGCTTATTAGCAATGTTGATGACTCCTTCCATCACTTTGCTTACAATGGAGAGTAGAGTGATAGGGCGGTATTTATCTGGGTTGCATTTGGCCTGTTTCTTGTGTACAGGACACAGCTGTACTGGAATAGCTTGGCAAGGGGTGCGGCAAGTCTTCAGTACTATTGCCAGACTATTGTCAGGGCCTTTGCAGTATCCAGCGCCTTCAGCCGTTTCTTAATATCACGTGGAGTGAATCGTACAGGCTGAAGACTGGCATCTGTGATGTTGAGGACCTCCGGAGGAGACCGAGGTGGATCATCCACTCGGCACCTCTGGCTGAAGATTATTGCGAATGCCTCAGCCTTGTCTTTTGCACAGATGTGCTGGGCTCCTTCATAATTGAGGATGGGGACATTTGTGGAGCCTCCTCCAATGAATTGTTTAATTGTCCACCACATTCACGTCTGGTTGTGGCAGGACTACAGAGCTTAGGTCTGATGTGTTTGTTGTGGAATAGCTTAACTCCGTCTATTACTTGCTGCTTATCCTGTTTGGCACATAAGTAGTCCCGTGTTGTAGTTTCACCAGGTTGACACCTCATTTTAAGTATGTCTGGCATGCCCTTCTGCACTCTTCACCTCTAAGTATCTTCTAAGTTTATTACGTTTTGTACTGGCCAGTTGGCCGAATTGTTTTATCGACGTATAAGAAATCATCAGCCACACTGACTGCCATTAAAGTCAAAAGTGATCTTTTACCATCGCACGGAATTGGTCCTTTCATTGAGAGAAAACCCAATCAATATCAGGATTCCATCAGTCGTGTAAATGGAGAAAAGACTCAAGAACCGAGGCTGGTGTCAAAGTCCGGCAGTCTGGCTCCAAAGTGAGTTCGTTCTCTGGTACTGATTGTAACCCAAAAAGCAAACAGCAAGTAATTCACACAGGAATCCAATGTCCTCATCGCTTCCACTCTAAGGTTCTGCCATTTCGTAATGCCCGGTGATCTATTTATACCGTCTATCTAAGTGTTTGCAGCTGAAGCTCATCTCCAAGGTTCATGTGGACCCACTTCCAGGTTGAAGGTCGCCAGTTCCATCTCAGATTATCAACAGCCATCTTGTGTATGACCTGCCTGTACTCAGCAACCATGCTGAGTGAGGAATGGACGAGATCTAGAAAGTGGAGGAGCAAGTATTGGAAATACCGACAAGTACCTGATCCCTTGTGATGTCACAGTACCTAATTCTATTCAAAAAATCCAGCCACATTACCACAAGACTCCAGAAAAGATATTTCACAGGGCTTACTCTCCTTGTCACTCGTCATGGGAAATCCATCAACGTGGGTTGATTGTGCGGGGGGGGGGGGGGGGGGGGGGGGTGGGTGGGGGGGGGGGGGGGGGGGGGGGGGGAGGTGGAACACCGGTGACATCTCTGTGGTTGACACTTTTAAAAAAGGATGGTCAGATTTCGGCCACTATGTCTAGACCCCTCTTGATTTTGAGCACTTCTATCAAACCCCCCATTTCTTCTCTCAGTAAAAAGCCCAGCTTCCTCAATCGATTAATATAACTGCAGTCCGCAATTATTGCAACCAATCTCATGAATCTAATCTGCACTCATCTCTAAAGCCTTCCTATAATTCCTGCAGCACGATGTCCAGAACTGAACACAATACTTCAGTTGAAGCTATGTTGAGTTTTATAAAGATTGGCAATAACTTCCTTGTTTTTCCACTCTATGTCCCTATTTATCAAATCCAGGATCCTATTTTTTTCCTCAGCAATTTTACTGCCACCTGCTGCTTTCAACAAGCTGCTCATAAATACCCCGAGGTCCCTCTGCACATGCAGACTCTTCAGAATTGTATTCTTTATTTTACATTGTCGTTTTTCATTCTTCCGACCAAACTGTATCACTTCACACTTTTCGGTACTAAATGTCACCTGCCACATATATGTATCCCACCAGCTTGCCTTTGTTCTCCTGAGGGTCTAACACTCTCCTCTTCACAGTTTCCAATACTCACAAGGTTTGTGTCATCTGCAAATAGTAGATTGGGTCCTGCAGGCAAAGTCTAGGTCATTAATATCGATCAAGAAAAGTGTGGCATTGGTACCGACTCCCAGGCTCTGCGCACCTTCCTCCAATCTGAAAAAGGATAGGTCACCATCACTTCCTCTTTCCATTTTCCATCACTCAGTCAACTTCAGAACCATGCAGCCACTGTCCCTTTTTGTGGCCTATGTCATAACCTTCAGCTTTGCTGTCAAGGCCAAGGCCTGGATACCCCAGCAGCCCCACTCCACAGCAGGTTTCCCAGCAGCGGGGGCGGGGGGGCACCATTGGCCGGCAGCTGGATCTTCCAATCCCATTGAAGGCAATGGCCTGTTCCAGGACTCATGCAGCCAGGGAATCCGCTGGCCAATGGCAGCCTGGCTTTGCCACTTGAATGCCCTTCCCGGTGAGGGGTTAGAGGACGGTGGGGAACGGAACGTCCAGGCCTATATGTGGCACTTCATAAAATGCCTTTTGGAAGTCCACGGGCAGCACAGTCATTAACGGGGAAAAAAAAACAAGAGACACACCAAAATCTATCACCATGTCCTAAAAGTTAAGAGAATAAAAAGGAGAAGACTGGGAGAGCTACCTCCTCCCACCAACCAACCAGCAACGCAAACAGTCACAAGTAGCAAGCAACATCAAGCAAGGAAGCAAAAGAGAAAGTGACTGGTAACACAAGTATGGCAGTCATGGACACAGGCTTTTCTAAGGCACCGAGCGAAGTGCAAGAGAAACAAGATGCCAGCAAGTAAACCTGTCTCTGACGAGGCTGGCAACAACTCAAAAGATTCCAGAGGTGATTCCATGAGGGAGACACAATGAGATATGTGCAAATAAAATGGATTCTTGTCAGGCACAGCATGTTTATAGACTCGTTCACTTTGCTAGCTACGTATAATGAATGTATAAAGTTTAATGTTGCCTGTAAAATTATCTTAATGTTTTATAAGGAAGGGGGATGTGGTAATGTGCCGATGGGCTATATCATAGATGGATGGTGTGTGACCTTCAACCAGCAGGTAGCGGTACAGACATACCATGCAGTCTCTAAATCAAGGTTATGTGACCTGCGACTCTCATATAAGGGGAGACACATCCGGCCATCTTCAGAAGAAGATTGAGAGGGTAATCAGACATACGTGTGAATGGTCAGTGCTAGGTGCAAATTCCAGAGGAGGAATTAGCGGACTCCATGATAACGTGCTCTGTACCAGATTGCTATCTTACCACACGAGACTCAATAAAAGATTCTGGTTTGGACAAGTCAAAGTGTTTGGTAGATCCCTTTGTAAGGTACAAAGGACCAAACACAACAGTTGTTTCTCAAATATTGTTCATGTGCCGGTTCCAGATTGACATTGTGCACCTGGATTCCAGCTATATCGCAAAGCAACCATTCACTCATGTTATTGTCAGGTATCTAATGAGACTGCCTTCAGGATTCTAGCCCACTCTGTGCTCGCTACTTGAGTTGGTGCACAGTCGGTGCCCAGAGTGATCTGCTGGTGTGCCCTTGGCCCAAATAAGTCATGTTGCACTCACCACTCAATCTATGCTGGTCCCTCCAGTGTTTTAATAACAGTGATAAATGGGAGAAATCAGTTCAATGTGGGACTGTTCTCCATTAATTGCTACTTGGCCAGCGGTGATGAGGGAAGTAAGGCAATAATGCTGGGTTTGCTTATTAAAATTCATGAAAGATTTCTTCCCAAGTGTCAATTAAGGAATGTGGTCAAATGTTAACGCCTCCTCAATTAATAGCAACTCACAAAATTATTATCTCTTAATTGCTCCTATTTCTTACATTCTTATGTTCTTAATGCATAATTAGCATGTGCAGTACAGAGAACCACTTCCAACCCAAAGGGAATAACCTGCTTTCCTGGTGTTTCAAGCTTGCTTCTTATTACATTTGGGTCTTGTGCCTTGCTTAAGCTTAGTTGATGCATGTTTCTGTGAAGGTTGAAGATGGGTCATGGATTTGATCCCAGTTCCATTCCTAAGTCCATTCTCAATTGACTTTGATATTAACCAAACAATGATTCAGTTTATGCAGCAAATTGTTTGATAAAAGTGGTATTGTTAGCTTTATTCACAGGCAAATTGAATGGCATTTAACGAGCAAAAAAGTTATCATTTGGTTTGGAAATATCCTCACTTGGTTTGGTGTAGGTTGTTTGGAGTGCTCAATTGCAGAGTACGGAAGTCTCAGAATGCATGTAAACTTCTATCTTAAAGGCATAAGTGAAGGACAGTTCATGAAAAATGCCTCAAGGAATTCTCTCAACGTTACTTCAACAAGTTTCTTATTGGCTTGTTATTTCAAAAGGGAACTTGGTAAGCATTTGTACCTGGCGGGTCTTGAGGAAGAAGCAGAGAGGCTCTTTTTATTTGCTGGTTCTTTCAAAGAGAAAGCGCTGGTAGAATGTATGGAATGACCTTCTGTGTTGTAAAACGGTACGACTGTGGCGTGGTTTGACAGCATTATCGGGGAGGCAGTGGTTGCTGCTGGCATGGCACTTACCAGAAGTATTGCAAACTCAACGGCAAGGTGAGTAGACCATCCACAAGCCTTCCAAATTAATGAGGATGGAGGTGAAAAGGCCGCTGCTTTTCTCCTGCTACCCTGCCGCCTGATTACATTGGTGCAGACTCGATGGGCCGAATGGCCTCTTTCTGCACTGTAGAGATTCCATGATTCCAAATTTCCCCTCACAAACTGCATGTCATGGCAGAGAAATCGGGAGGGGGGGGGGGGGGGGGGCGGTGGAAAGAGTGTATTATTAGGCTCTTGGACATCTGAAGAGAATGGACAAACCTGGTTTCACAGGAAGATGGACAGTCTCAGTGTTGTTACAGTGCTGTTCCAGAACCCCCCCCGCCCCACCCGCCAGCTTATACCAGGAAACCACATGAGAAATCCCAACTATCTTTTAATTTGTAAACAGTGAGGAAAGAATATTTCACCTCCAGGAGTGGTTCCACGGACAAAGTGGGATTTTGTGTATTAAAATAAGCGTTATTATTAACATGGGATTAACCCCACCAACATCTAAGGAAAAACAGTTCCTCAATTAACAGTTAAATAGATCTTAAAAAATAAAGAAATGCCTTTGAGCTTACTTTCCCACCTGCTTCCAAAATTTCAATTAAGCAACATCCAATATAGGTCAAATGCCACTTATTAATTAAGTTAACACTTAGGGGCTTGCAGATTTATTCACAACGTCCTTGGAGAGAAGCCAGTCTGAGAGACTCTTTCCTCCGAACCCAGAGCAGAACTCGAAAAATGAAACTAAAAACAGACACAGGGCAGTGCTGAAAAATTCAAATAAAACAGACCCAGCTCTTTCTCCGAGTGACATTGTAGCCTGCCTTGCTATTAACCCCTTAATCACAGCTTTGGCAGACATCTAATCCAGATACCTTAACCTCAGTTCTTTTAATAACATTACCGCAACCGCTAATTAGCCATCCATTATTATTCAGTAATTTCAAGCAGGTCAAATGTTTGACCACCTATTTGATCAAAGAAAGATTCTCGAGCTTTCAGTGAAAACCCAGATCTTGCACAACTGGGATCATGTTTGTGCAAGCAATAAACACAAGCATGCCTTGCAAAATACACTTTGCCCTATCATATCAATAATGTTTGTGATCAATGCCACATATTGGACAATTAAAACTAATTAATATTGTCCAACAAAATAGCTCATTGATTGGTTTTCTGTAATGCCTGCGGTGATATGAATCTCGCCCCCTAGGCGAAACTGCTTTAGGCTCACTGTGAAAAGAGCTTGGTTCACCTTGTCTGCTTCTGTTCGTTGAGAAGGGGCCTCACGGTAGCATGGTGGTTAGCATCAATGCTTCACAGCTCCAGGGTCCCAGGTTCGATTCCCGGCTGGGTCACTGTCTGTGTGGAGTCTGCACGTCCTCCCCGTGTGTGCGTGGGTTTCCCCCGGGTGCTCCAGTTTCCTCCCACAGTCCAAAGATGTGCGGGTTAGGTGTATTGGCCATGATAAATTGCCTGTAGTGTAAGGTTAATGGGGGGATTGTTGGGTTACGGGTATACGGGTTACGTGGGTTTAATTAGGGTGATCATTGCTCGGCACAACATGAAGGGCCTGTTCTGTGCTGTACTGTTCTATGTTCTAAGGAGACTCGCTTTCCCTTTTTTCCTTTTTCAGATCAGAGTGATTAAAATAGTGCAGCGGAGTATAGAAATCACGATAAATGTCCGGAATCGAAAATTAAAGTCTTTGTTATATTGGCAGAACAAAACACAAAACATCTATTATTCATTGTGACTATTTGATTCAGTAAATATTTTATACTTGTTAAATATTGGAAATATATCACATGACAACAATTGTTACATGAGCAATTTGAGGTGTTTGGTTTTCGATGGCCTTTGCAACAATCTGACCACGCAGCAGCTACCAGCATTCCTGTCCAGAAAAGATTGCAGCCAACATTTATGGGATAGATTTCCAATCACTGGTCAGGGGGAAATTGCTGTTCTGGATTGTTTTCAATGGCAGTGCCAAATTGCAGCTGATCTTCACGATAGTGCCTGGGAGGCAGGTTAAAAATCTACCTTTAAATTCCAGTGGGGGCAGTAGTGAGTGTGCAATGATGTGAGAACCCATTGAATCAATGGCATTAAAACTCAGAGAAAAGGTGAAAGGAGCTATTTATACAGGGGATGGGGGACGGGGAGGGAGTTTTCCATTCCTGTTTTTGGAACGGCAGAGGGGTTAGCAAAAGACACAGGTATCCTAAAACAGCTTTCACGCCAGCTGGATTTCTCCGTTCAGTTGTCCTCACCACACCCTCTGTGCCAATGACGTGAAGGGAATCCTGACTTTAAAGGTTGGGTTCCTCATTTGCATCTATTTAAATATACATATCAGGGGCGGGGATCTCCGTTAGCTAAAATCGTGGTGGGCGTCCATTTGACTCTAAATCGCTATTCTCCGTCACCTCAATAGCGGCATCAATGCAGTCCGGAACACACGTACAGTGGACACCGTTTGTATGTCATTAGCGGGCCCAACCTGGTATTCTCAGGGACCTCCGCAATGCTCCGCCTCCAATGGCTGGGTTCCCAACGGCGAGGTTCACTTGTGCTTTTAAAAAATTGTGAAAATGGCGTTATGGCTGCAGAGAGAGAAAGGGGGTACGGAAAGTGTCCAATATCAACCAAGTGCTGCTGCTGGCTGGGGGGGGGGGGCTTCTGCCAGGGCCGGAGAGGGTAGAGGGGGGGTGGCCAGGAAGTGGGCGGTGGGATCGGGGTGGACGAGCGCGGGACACCATTGCTGCAGCCGACAAGGCAGCCATGCAGCTACACACGCCGCTAACAGCACACTGTAAACGCGGGTCGTATAGGTGTCCCACCCAGGCCACCCCCCAAGGTGCCCTCTGGTGCCAACTGACCCATCAGCTACATGGGCGCACTCGAGCACAACCAATGCCATCTTGTTGGCTGGGATGGTGTGTGTGGGGACTGTAATGCGTATATGCGGCTGCAGCTTGTCAACTACCTGAGTGTTAATCACAGATCCGGCAAATCCTGCTCCATTTTTCATTGGAACCGATTGTGTTCCATGTGGCACCGGTGCTAGCCTCTCCACTGAATCAATCCAGGTTTGGCGTCAGATTTTCGGTCGTGGGAGTCCACGAATTTTGCGTCAGCGTAAACCCTTAGTCTCAGAAACTGAGAATCTCACCCAGGACTTTCCGTCTGATTGTCCTCCCCACCATGTTATATTGTCCATTCACCTCAGCGAGGCGTCCCCCATGACGTGCACCTGTTGAGCAGAACCCGCCGGAGGTGCAAGGTGAGCACGCTATCGCACCTATGCATAATTACCCCAAATAAGTCCACTTAATAGGAATAAACAATGCGTTAACTATCACGTATTTAAAATTCCACACAGAATCTCGTATTTCGGGAATGTGGCTGAATTTTAAGTTATAATGTCCGCTAATCATGACTGCATCTCATATCATTCAATGGTTGTGTACTGCCTTTAGCCTTGTTTTGGCAGAGATAAGACTGCTCTCCATTCACCATTTCAATCCATTTGCAAAATCCATTAATTATGCTGAATCAATGCCTGCTATGGTTGCATTAAAATGTCAACAGATGCTTCACAATATGAAGAAACTAATAAATCATTTCTTGAATGGCGCTAGTTTGAATTCTGATTGCCAGTGTTATCTGAAAGTACAGCTTGCGAAGGCATGGTGAGCTACCCTCAATTAAATAAGATTGAAATATACTTTAATAAGTGCCATCCTTAGCCTCTGGGCAGGATTCAATGTCGACAAGTGTCTCACCCCTGATGGTATGAATGAGGCTAAAGAACTGGTGAGTCCATATTGCCTCCATTGCGGAGGACCCACCGGAATTAAGTGGCCGTGAACTTCTGGCCAATCAGAGGCCAGGAGGCTCTGCAGTGCCTGTCAGCATGTTTGGGAGGGATGACTGTTGCTCGTAATGCATCCTCCTGAAACTTAGAATCGACAAGAGGACCCAGGGCACAAGTTAGTGAGTGTGGTTTGGGGTTCGCGGGCTCTGGGGGTGAGAGGGTTTGGAAGAAAGGACAGGGTGGGGTGGCACCCAGAGAGTCGCCCCTTTCCTGAGGCTGCCTCCCTCAATCAGACACTGAGTGCCTTTGAGTGAGGGGCCCTCCTGGAAGCCCACAAACAAGCATGGTGAATTTGCTTTTCGGATCCCCCTCGTGGTGACTCCTCAGCCTGCCGTTGGCAGGATGAGGCTATTAAGTGGGCATTAATTGTCAACTTAAAGACTTCAATTAGCTTCTGGGTGGGAAGCCTCCCCCCCCCCCCCCCCCCCCCCCTCCCAAATGGAGCTAATCGGCCGAGGCAGAAAGATAGTGGCAATCCACCCCAAGATCCCCCACCTGATTTAATGCCCTGCCCACCTGATTAAAGTATCCTCCCCAGTAGTTAGCATTGTTGCTTCACAGCGCCAGGGTCCTGGGTTCGATTCCAGCTTGAGTCACTGCCTGTGCGGAGCCTGCATGTTCTCCCCGTGTCTGCGTGGGTTTCCTCCGAGTACTCCGGTTCCCTCCCACAAGTTCCGAAAGACGTGCTTGTTAAGTGGATTGGACATTCTGAATTCTCCCTCTGCGAACAGGTGCCGTCCGAGTGTGGCGACTAATGGATTTTCACAGGAACGTCATTGCAGTGTTAATGTAAGCCTACTTGTGACAATAATAAAGATTGTTTATTTATTTATTTATTAAAAGCCCCCTCACCTTGGATCATGCCACTTGCAGCAGGCATCAAATTGCACTCACCAAGTTGGAATATTTTGGATTCAAGACCCACTCCAAATATTTAAATGCATAATGCAGGCTGATAAGCCAGTGTACTGCCATGGAAAATGCTGTACTGTCATATTGAATGAAGATTCCACATGCCCCTCAAATTAATGTTAAAGATCCCATGGCACTTTTGATAAGAACGGTTTTGCCTGGCCAATCAACACTAATGAAAACGGAGTAATTGGCCATTCATCACATTGCGTTTTGCAGAATCTTACTGCGCAAAGTTTAGTCGCTGTCTTTCTTTTCATCATAACTCCCCTTTGAGCTCTGCCTTGATTGTTAAGTGTTTGCGGATGTCCTGAGGTTGTGAAAGGGGCTACACAAAGGCAAATTATGTTTTCGTCAGTCCAAAGTACAGTTCACAATTTGACTGAAGTCTGGCACGTGGTAAATTTTTAAGTTGATAGATGGTTTTGGCACCTGCTTGCTCTTGATGCCAAATTGTCAGATTTGATAAACAGCCACAAAGTGCTGTGTCATCATGATAGACTGTGCCCTGCTAAGAAGATGGAACTTGTTCAGTGTTGTGTATTTTCAGGTCAGGTTTCAGTTCACCTCAGGCCAGACAGGAAGTTGCTAATAAAATCGCTCACAATGGCATCAGAGATCTTGCATCCTGTAACATAAATAACCATGTTTTAAGATGTTTGATACTGTTAGCAGATGCAAAATTCATGACATCTTCAGAGGAGCCCTCCGAGATGTGAAGGGGAAGTGATCAACAAAGTCTTCAGAAGATCAAAGAGAAATAAATGATTAGCAGGGGCAGAAGTCAGAGATTGTTACGTTAGAACTGAGCTGGCAGGGATAATAAAAACGCAGCAACTCGCTCCCAGGGCGGGAAATATCTCGACTGCTTGCTCTCTAGAGTCTGTGCATTAAAAGCACAGAGGGCAGGGGAGATTTGACAGACAGCTCCTCGAAGAGAAAACCATGAATCAATTCTGTACCCAGGGTTGCTGACAAGGATGTGATATGAATGGGAAATAAATAGAGATGCACGTGCGTGTGTGAGAGAGCCGAAAAGGGTGAGAGTGAGGAAGAGACTGGGATGTGAGGGAAAGAGAGAGGGGAGAGGAAGAGGGAAAGGGAATGGCAGAGAGTGACACAGAGCAAGAGTGCAAGTGCAGCTGTCCACTTGCTGAATTTGGGGGTTCAAGCAAGGCATGTCAATATATTAAATCGTCTAACATGAAGCAGAGACAGGTGTTGCCCCTTGGTGCTGGCGTGAGGGAATTGATGTTTTCCCACTAGCATGTCGAAATGTAGTGATGATGTTTCACACTGACATCAAAGAGTTCCTCAGAATAACGCTTGCTGCACAGTTTCCGCAATTAGAATTGGTGGCAATGCTGTCAAATGAACTTCAAATTACCGAATGCCTTCAAAATAATGGGATTTTTGATCTGGTGCTGGGGTTGGTGGAGGGGTAAGGAGGGATTTCGACCGACTTTTTCTCTGTTGAGGAAAATGACTGAAATGATTTTTACAAAGCGACAAAATATCGCAGAATGAAAATAGTCATAAACCACAAGTTTCAGTTCACTTCACCAGGCCATTAGATCGAAGTTTCAGTGTCATTGTTGTGTCAGCAACCTTTGCAGCATAAATTATTCAGGAATTAGTCTCACTGAAGGAGCGTGACCACTTCAAACACAAACGCAGATATGTTCCTGAAATAAAACTCTTCAAGAACCTGAACTTAGAGAGCTGAAGGAATCAAATATTGAACGTTTTGCAAGGCTCGCTGTACCTTAACATACTCAGTAATCCTGGAGTCACAAACCTGTAAAATGGAAGGTGGCCATGCAGCCCATAGTGATATGGGGCAATCAAAGGAATCTTTCTGTTATCAGCATTTCAAATGCATAGACAGAATTATCTCAAATTACCCATTATATTTACATCATGTTCAAATTTGTACTTATGCTATAAAGGGACTCTGCAATATTGGGGTCTGTTTAACATGTTTATCCTTTCTTCAAACTACTTTACAGCTTTTGCCTAGCGTCCCACTCATAGAACATACAGTGCAGAAGGAGGCCATTCGGCCCATCGAGTCTGCACAGACCCACTTAAGCCCTCACTTCTACCCTGTCCCTATAACCCAATAACCTCTCCTAACCTTTTTGGACACTAAGGGTAATTTATCATGGCCAATCCACCTACCCTGCACGTCTTTGGACTGTGGGAGGAAACCGGAGCACCCGGAGGAAACCCACGCAGACACAGGGAGAATGTGCAGACTCCGCACAGACAGTGACCCAGCGGGGAATCGAACCTGGGACCCTGGCGCTCTGAAGACACAGTGCTAGCCATTGTGCTACCGTGCTGCCCAGGGCAGGGAGGCTTCCTTCAAGCCGGAATTGAAGCAGCGACCTAAGCATGTCAGTTTTAAACATCTCCGCTCTACCTGCTGAGCTATCGAAGGAGAGGCAAACTAGAAGTTTCAGCCCGGTTACGAACCGGGGACCTTTCGCGTGTAAGATGAATTTTGATTATGATGGTTAAAAGAAAGCAAAAACAATGTTATTAAGGAATAATCTGTGATAATATAAGAAATTGTTGTATATATATACTGTATTTTATATCGTTAGCAGTTGTGAGGATTCTATTTTTTAATCCCTGTCTGCCCCTTATTTTCCCTTTTAATTTCTGCTAGTTTATTGTTTCAGTTTTTGTACCTGGACAATTAATGGGATATATGCCTTTAAAATGAACTAGACCTTTAATAGAGTGGCTGGTAAACTGAGGATTGACTTATGACCTCAGGCAAGGGAGGTTGCAAAGAGCTGTTTATGTTTCGGATGAGCAGATTCAAGGGAGATCAGTGCTGACACAGTGATGGACTTGACTGTCGGCCAATGGACTGTTTTGAATTGACGGGCCTTATCAATGGCACCGGCCATTTGGTCGGGGCTCTCTCTGGGATGTTCCTCCCTCTGTGTGACTGTTTTCATCAGAAGCTGAAGGGTCATAGTCCTGATCTCTCTTATCTAATGGATTCTTTCTGAAGATCCAAAGTAAATACCTTTCTCTCCCCACAGCCAGATTGAACTGCAAGAAAATCTAGTCCAGCCACTAGCTGCAGGCAGGGTCAGTTGAAAACACTTTTTAAAATCCTGGTGTGGAGAACTCTGTTCTTATCTCAGCAAGGCTGTTAGTCATTCTGGTGGAGTTACAAACAAGTGCTAATTAAACAGGCCTGAGGATGACACTTTGAGTGAAGTTCCAGGTTAATGTAGGTTAAAGTAACTCGCCAGAGGGAATCCTACAGCCAGGGAGTTTTGCCTGAATGTGCTGCCAGAAGATACTCATTAGCAATCCAACTGGTGGCTTCGATCCCTAAGTATCCTAGGAGGACAGCCTGCAATGACCTTGACATCAGAAGCAAGGATACTCATTTTTCATTTCATTTCATCTCAATTATTATTATTTTATCCCTCCCCCTCCCTCTGTGTGTCTGTCTTATGTGTGTTTGGGTAGAGGATGGGATGGTAAAAGAGGGGAGTAGTAGATTAGCTGGCCATTATTTTATTATAATTATTGCATATTTCAACGTTGTCCCTGTTATAAATAGTTTGTTCAACTTACAAACCTGTGACTATAACTTATTGAGCTGTCAAGGGGCCAAAGGTGCTGCAAACGTTATACAAATTATTGGTTAATGCCCTTGTGATGGAATGGTGGGATCTGTGAGGCTGGAATTCACTGCGTGTCATAGGCACTAAAAACATCACTGTGCTAAGTTCAGGTATATATACATATATCACTTGCAGTATTATTATTAAATAATCTAGGATAACATATACAGACTGGCTGAAAAAGAGGAAATTAATATGCCATAAAATTGAGATCATCATTCATTCCAACCATGTATATTGCTTACTGATATAGGGCTAATGGAATTTTGTTTATAGAAAGAGGATTCCTTGGGGGTTTAGATTGTTAATGGGTTGTGGTTAGCCTAAGGTGGTCATATCCCAGTTAATGGGACAGACATGATGTAGTTACTGGGAGGAGCCAGGTCTGTAAGCAGGCAGTTTAGCTTTTAATTTTACTGTGAGCTTGAAGCTGAGCAGGAGTTTCTGCAAAAGACTATCAGGCTAAGTAGTAGCCTCCAAAAGGACTGCAAGACTTAAAGCTGTTGTCTGAAATACTCTCTCTCTCTCTCTCTCCCGCTCTCTCTCCCGCTCTCTTTCTCCCCACAGTCGTTACATTAAATCTCTATCCCGAGGGGAGCAAGTATACCTGTGTTATTTAAGTTTATTTATAAGTGGCTTTTGATCTGTGATTGAATTTGCTTGATTGGGGATAAATAAGGTACCAGTTAGAAGTTAAAGTGTTTCCTTTTATTTTAAGAATTATCTGGCTGTTACTTGGAAAAACTATTTTCCGTGATGTTAATGTGTTTAATCCTCTGTTAAGAATAAATTTTGTTTTAGTATAATATATATTTGTCAGTAGAAACACTCCTGGAGTGAAATATCCTTTCCTCATCATTTATACATTTATAAAAAGTCTTGTCTGGTAGCTTAACAAATCTTGGGGTCTGGTCAGGTCTTAATTGCTTTTTAAAAATTCTTCCATGGAATGTGGGCATTGCTGGGCATTTGTTGCCCATCATAGTTGCCATTGAGAAAGTGGTGGTGAGCTGCCCTCTTGAACCACTGTAGTGCCAAGAGGGAGTTTGATGTTTGTGGCTGTCTATTATTTTGTATTTGTCTCACAACTCTTCCATTTAGTACTAATTACAGATTGTAGTAAATAAATTATTTGCTGTAAATCCTGATGGTCATAAACCGTGTGAATTGAAAGGGCGTCAAGCTATTCAGGGTAATTAATGGGATTAATGGCAAATTTACAAACTGGATTGAAAACCGCTTGAAGAATTAAAAAAACAGAACGTGACAATGAACGAGAAACCTTCTGCCTAAGAGCAGCCATCAGCCGAGATCTAAATGGTTTTGTTCGAAGTCGCTTGTTGTTTAAATTATTCATCAAAGAGGTGGGAGAGAGTACTCTGTGTAATGTAGACACTCAGGATGACACCGAGTTTGGTTGGCATGAAAATGGTAGCTTTCAAATGGATGCTGAGCCGATTGTTAATGTTGATTCAAGTAAGGATCTGCACGTTAGACCAGAATCTATAAAAACATTTATTCGTACTGAAGTGGTACCAATCTAGAGAGATGATAATGATCGGTGACTGCCGATTGGAGGCAATGTTCAGCAGGAATCAATGAATCAACATGTGCAGGGAAGCATTTCACAAGCATTGAAATATAAAGTAAAAATTCGCCAAGGCCATATGTTAGAACCGTGCATAGGGTTAGAATACCTGACTTTAAAAATGTGCTCTGATGAAAGTTCATTGATCTGAAATATGAACTCTGTTTCTCTCTCCACAAGTGGTGTCAGACCTGCTGAGTAGGCCCTGCTTAAGTTTTCAGATTTCCAGCGTTTGAAGAATGTAACGTTCAGAAACTCGATGGGCCGGATAGGGTTCAGAGAAATAAAAAAAGGAGAATTTGTTTTTTGATCAAATATCCAATGATAGAGTCTTAGAATGGTTACAGTAGAGGTGGAGGCCACCTAGCCTGTCGTGTCCGAGCCAGCTCTCTGCACTGCAGCTCAGCTAGTCCCACTCGCCTACCAGCTCTTCAGGCAATGATCGAACTCTCCTTTGAAAACCACAATAGAATTTGCCTCCACCACAGTCGACAACAGTGAATTCCAAATGAAAGCATTCACCGAGTAAAAAAGATTTTCTTCCTACCGTCTTTGCTTCTTTTGAAAATCACCTTCATACAAACAGAAAGTCCCGATCAGAAAGGAGGCCATTTGGCCCATCCAGTCTGCATCAACACTCTGAAATAGCAACCTACCTCGGCCCAAACCCCCATCCTATCCCCTAACTTTTGGACACTAATGGGCAATTTTTCATGGCCAATCCACCGAACCTGCACATCTTTGAACTTCATTCTGAGTCCTCTGTTCTCGACCCTTCTAAAATTGGGAGTCGTTTCTGTAGTAATCAAGGAGGCACGAAGAAGGTTAAACAGGTTTATTTTAACTCAAAAGATAAATGAAATGAAAAATGAAATGAAAATCGTTTATTGTCACGAGTAGGCTTCAATGAAGTTACTGTGAAAAGCCCCTAGTCGCCACATTCCGGCGCCTGTTCAGGGAGGCTGGTACGGGAATTGAACCGTGCTGCTGGCCTACCTTGGTCTGCTTTAAAAGCCAGCGATTTAGCCCAGTGTGCTAAACCAGCCCCTGGTAAAGCCGCTACCTTTAGCGTACAACATAAATGTCCCAGGCCAGGACAATCGGAACTCCCGGCCCGGGTTTGGGAGCAGCATTTAAAGGGCTCATGAATGAGTCCCAGCTGGGCGAGCTTCCAACTGTTTCCATGGGAACTCGAACTCTATGAGCGCATGGAGAGATCAACCAGTGTTGCTGTTTCTCTATCACTACCCAGATCCCTTGTGATTTTGAGCACCTTTACCAAATCTCCGCTCAGCCACCTCTCCTCATTGGGGAATATTCCCAGCTTTCCCAATCGACTGATGTAATTGAAGTCCCTCATAAACTGGAAACATTCTAATGAATTATTCCTTCACCGTCTCCAAAGCCTTCACATCCTTCCTAGAATTCCCAGAATTGGACATAATACTGCAGATGAAGCCAATCCAGTGTATTATAAAGCTTCATCATGATTTCCTTGTTTTTGTACTCAATGCCCCTATTGATAAATCTCAGGACCCTATCCTGCAACCATCAATGATCTGTGCACATACATCCCCTGGCTCTGCTGCTCCTCCAGCCCCTTTAGACCTAAACTCTTTATTTTATGTTGTCTTCCCACGTTTTTCCGACAAAAATCAATTGCTTCACATTCCTCTGCATTATATTTCATATTGTCCATCATTTCCACCAGCCTGTCCCTGTCCTTTGAAGCCTATCACTTTCCTCCTCACAGTTCACAATCCTTCAAAGTTTTGTACCATCTACAGATGGTGAAATTGCGGCCAACGTACACAAGACGATGTGCCAGGGTATTTCACCCTGGGCCCATCTCCCATGGTGGGGGCGTACCCGCGCCCCCCCCCCCCCCCCCCCCCCCCCCCCCACCACCGCTGAGCCCACAGATAAACCTGCTGACTGGTGCAATTTTGGACAAATTAAATATGCACTGTGGGGTTTCCCGCCAAATTGAATGGCAAGGTAGGAAGAAAGTGGTGCTCCCCGCTGTAATATCCAGGTGACCTATTTAAAAGCCGCCTGGACAGCTACTCCTCACACCAGGAGTTTGGACCTAGACATGGCTGCCAGGGAAGAACAAGCATTAACCTTATGGTTCAGCAATGCCTCATTACTGTAAGCCATGGATCACAGGAAGAATGTCCTTTTCCCATGGGAGGAGGAGGCCTACCCAGAGCTGCATGGGAGGAGGTACCAATGTCAATTCCATTCAAATGAGGACTGCATTGAAGTGCAGGGGGAAAAAATGAATGATCTAACCGATGCTGCCAGGGTAAGTCATCATATTCACCTCACGGAATGGAAACTGGGACCTTAGTGGCAAGGCCACCATCTGTGCTGCCCATGTATAAAAGCTCTTTGCCAGGTGCTGGATTGCCGCCTCATAGGCCCATTGCAGCCCATGTTGTCTGCTGGTAGGCGGCAACCATGGGTCATTGATTCAGCCACATTGAAGGCATAAATCCTGGGAAGGTGATGGCTGGTGCAGAAGGAACCTGCAGACTCTGCTGCTGCTATGCCTCTGTTGCCCTAATCCTTCTAGCTGTTGGGGTTCACGGGTTTGGAGAATGCTGCTTAAGTGCCTTGGAGACTAGCAGCAGTGTATCGTTCCTATGGTTTCAGTTGCCAATGGAGGAATGGTGGAAACTGACGGCATGCAAATGGCATCTGCATCAGAAGCGCGCACAAACCATCTTCTATCTTTACGCAAAAGAAGACAGTCCACAACAGGCATGAGAGAAAGATGATGGGAGAGTTGTGCCCGATATCCACCCCCTCACACAATCCCCTCGCACAGTATGAAGAGAAGGCCACCGCATATCTGGCGAGAAGGATAATCACAGGTTAAAGTTGTGTGCATTGTCTCAAGCCAGGGTAGTTGGTAGGATTTTGCAAGCCCAGGCCAGATGGTGGGGGGGACGTAATGT
Organism: Scyliorhinus canicula; assembly: GCF_902713615.1. Classification (NCBI taxonomy): domain Eukaryota; kingdom Metazoa; phylum Chordata; class Chondrichthyes; order Carcharhiniformes; family Scyliorhinidae; genus Scyliorhinus; species Scyliorhinus canicula. Next base: position 96,048,119 of record NC_052161.1, on the reverse strand, counting down.
GACATGAATCCAAGATCCCGGTTGAGGCCGTACTCATGTGTGCGGAACATAAGAACAAAGAAAGAACAAAGAAAAATAACAGCACAGGAACATGCCACATTACATTCATCCCCCACCATCTGGCCTGGGCTTGCAAAATCCTACCAAATGTCCTGGCTTGAGACAATTCACACCTCTTTAACCTGGGGTTACCCCTCTCTCCAGTCGCTCAGTCTGGACCTGTAAAGACTTAATTATCTGCAAAGACTATCTTCAAAGACTCGGATTCAAAGTACCGTCATTGCATCATTGACTTTATCTATATATGTGTTTCTGGAACCCCTCTTCATTCACCTGAGGAAGGAGCTATGTTCCGAAAGCTAGTGATTCAAAACAAACCTGTTGGACTTTAACCTGGTGTTGTAAGGCTTCTTACTGTACTCCCCCAGGGTATCGAGGCATTCTGAGTCCCTCTGGATGTGACCCCATCAGCTTCAGCCAAAGGGACTATTCAGGGTGAACCTGCCTCAGAGGAAGAGACCCAGAAGAAAGTCAGGGTCCTCCAGGCATCAGACCTCCAGAGGACGTTCGCCAAGGTAATCGGAGACAACGAGGCAGAGTAGTCAGCAGGCTGCATCCACGTCTGCTGTGGCGTCTGGGAAGCACCCGGAGACAATGACAGGATAAGGAAAGTTAACAAGTTCAAGGTTCACCTTGGAAGCAGGGGTATACAAGCATTGTAAATAGTTGTTGCATCATTGTAAATATACGTTCAATTGCACTTTACGGCTGTCTACTGGGTTTTTTATTGCTGCTGATCATGTTACTGACAGTGCACAGGTCCCCCATGTCCACCCCCCACCACACTTCCATTGCCACCACACTTAAATCTGAGATAGATAGATTACGAGGTATTAAGGGATATGTCCCAAAGACAGGTACCGTATATACTCGCGTATCCTGCGATCTCGTGTATCATGCGACCCCTAAATTTCCGTCCCCAAAACATGATTTTATCATATATCTTATGTATCATGCGAGTCACTTTTTTGAGATACCAGATGACACTAGGCTAGGCTTTCCGCCATAAACAACCGAATGAGAAACAGCTGTTTTGCTGTTTCTAATCACGATAATAAACAGTTACCTAACACGTAACAAGTACCGTAACACATTACAACGATCGAATACATTCTACCCTTAGCCACTATGGAGAAACGATCTGCGAAGAAATATACTGCCAAATTGAAGCTGCAAGTTGTTGCCGAAGCGGAACAAAGCAACAACATTAAAGCTGCAAAGCTGTTTGGTGTCGGAGAAAGCTGTGTCCGAAACTGGAGAAAACAAAAAGAAAAATTGAAGGAAACTCCTTCCTATAAATGCGCAAATCGCGGGTCGAAATGTCATTGGCCTCAGTTAGAAGATAAAGTATCAAAGTGGGTGTCCGAAAATCGAGAAAATGGTTATATTATAACACGAAATAGTGTTTTTATTTTATTAAATGTTAATTAACCTACATATGTATTCCTGTTTTATATTTCATTATGTCCAAAAATAAATATAATAGTTTCATTAACTACTGGGTACTATTTGACTTACCGTAAATGGATACGGTCTGCTTAACAGCCTAATCTTGGCCAGCACTTCACACCCGCAAATTTTGTATCTCGCGTATCATGCGACCCCCCAAATTTAGGTTACAATTTAGGTTTTCAAAAGTCGCATGATACGCGAGTATATACGGTATATGGAGTTTATGGAGGTCACGGATCAGCCATGATCTAATTGAATTGCAAGACAGGTTCAAGGGCTGAATGGCCTACTCCTTCCCATTACTCTACATTCCTTTTCCCTTGAATACCCCCCTCCCCAACAGGACAGGATCAAGGGGCTGAATGGCCTACTCCTTACCTTTACTCTGCATACCTTTTCCTTTGAATACCCCCCTCCCCAGCAGCCTATCACTGTCACCATTAACAATCCCTTCCTCCCGGATGAGCCCACCCAGTAACAGTCCTCATGCCCGCCCTTAACCTGCCTGCATCCAGGATCAGCATCCATCAAGGTGTCCCCTCCAGCAATTCAAATCAACCCATTACCCGCCACCGACCGACCCTCACCCACCCTCACCTTCACGACCTCTCTGTCTCACTTTCCCCTTTAAGACGTTTCTTAAAACCTACCTCTTTAATCAAGACTTTGGTCACCTGACTTAACTCTTTTTTGACGTGGCTTGGTGTCATATTTTGCTTCATAATGCTCCTGTAAAGCATCTTGGGATGATTTATTATGCTGAAGGGCTGATATAAATACCAGTTATTGTTGTATTCATTTAATTGGCTTATTTGCCTCCCTTTTCTTTCATTACACTCCTGTATTATCTTTTATTCCACTTCTCTGTGTGTCTTGATATACTACGGAGTGGAATATGTGTTACTCAAACCTTGGTTACTGATGAGGTCTTCTGAATGTCAGTGAAGAAGACTCGAACTCGTCCAGTAGTAACAAAAGATTTATTGAGGAACTATAACAATAATTGCATGAGTTCTTTACTTTAACATAAGGTTAACAAGATCTAACTGCAGTGACTACATGTAACTCCACTAACCATCTGAACTAATCTGATACTCCTGTCCTGGTGACAGTACACCCAAAAGAGAGGGAGAGAGACCCAATGTGGTTTCTTTTATACCCCTGTTGGTCCAGCCCTCTAGTGATCATGTGGTGCTACTTATTACACATTAACCCCTATGTACATGCACTTACAAAGATCACTACAACTTTGTGCCATTGTTTGTGTTACAGACTCGATGTCTGAATGACGGCTTGCAAAACGTCACAATAACTTCAATAACTCAAAGGCACAAATTGGATTATTGGAAGTAAGTGTCTGAAAATTCAGAAAAAAAACAAATCCTGAAATTAAAACTGCGCAGGATTTTTTTGAGGACGGCTCCCTGTGGGCTGGATGATTTATTTTGTGTAAAATCTAATGACTGGCTAGTGCTTCTCTTTCTTTACACAGTTTTCAAAGATGCTGGGGCGGCACGGTGGCACAGTGGCTAGCACTGCTGCCTCACAGCACCTGGGATGCGGGTTCAATTCTGCCTTGGGTGATTTGTCGGTGTGGAGTTTGCACTTTCTCCCCGTGTCTGCGTGGGTTTCCTCCGGGTGCTCCGGTTTCCTCCTGTAGCCACCTAAGATGGACACTGGGCTACAAAATGGAGAACTGCTAAGGCTGCAGGGAGAAAACAGTCTTAGCAAGGACAAGCAGTTTGCAGAAGGATAATTAGCATTCTGCACGTACAGAAACCAGTTTGTGGCCAGGTGCAGAATCTCAGCTAAAGGTGTAAATGGCAACAACGATTTACATAGTAATGAGGTGATCCAGATCCAGGCCCACACAATAGAAACATTTAGGTATGAATGGATACTTTTGAGTAGACGCCCAGACGAAACGGCACCATAGTATCCATCACAAAGAACCATAGAGACCGCCCCACCCATCGAGAAGCGACCCTCAGATTGGGGGGTTTGGAAAATATCGATTGGGAGAAGACCCAATCGATATACAGCAGGTAGAGAACCGCCCCGAAGAGGCACGGACTTTGGGGGACCTATAAAAGTAGACCCCGCACATGGTCCGGTCTGTTGTTTTTGGCTCCGGCTCTCTGCTGTTTTCATCGCTTTGCTGATACATCGCATCCTGAGTCTAGTTCCATCACCAGCCGTTGAGCCACCAGCCATCGAACTGTAAGTGTCACCACAACGATCGCTACGTGATCCAGACTTTGCTAGACCCTGACGATTTTAAGACCCTGAGAGTTGCAGACCAAGAACGGGACGAAGGCCTCGCTCCCTGACCTTGCCTGTTCCTGTCTAGATAAGTATTTTAGTCGTTTAGTTTAGAAGTAACTTAGTCTCTTTAGCGTATGCATGTGTATTTATTATATTTGTTATAATAAATATCAATCGTTTGAACTTACTAATCGGTGTACAGATTTATTACTTTGAACCTGACCTTGATGTACTTGTGAGGTGTCTAAATACGGCACCTGGCGACTCCTGAGCAGAATTACATACACAGAGCCGTAGTAGTGTTAAGCACACGGCCTTTAAACGGAGGCGTGTTAATACACTCCAATAAAACGCGTAACACTCAAGTAAAACGCGCAACACTCCCACAGTCCAAAGATGTGCAGGTTAGATGGATTGGGCATGACAGAATTGCCTCTCAGTGTCCAAAGATGTGAGTTGGGTGGGGTTACGGGGATAGGGCGGGGGCCTGGGCGTAGGTGGGATGCTTTTTCAGAGGGCTAATGCAGACTCGATGGGCCGAATGGTCTCCTTCTGCACTGTAGGAATTCAATGGATGTCAGATCTCACTGACATTGAGTTAGGAAGCGGGTTCTAATATTTTACTTCGATCAATCCGTCCGAGAAATATACTGATAGCCTGTGCTGCCCATGGCTATAAGGTGTTACTCACTGTCTGACTTCATGTTTAGACATTAAACTGAGCCTTTGCTCTCAACAGCGGCAAATAGCTTCTCTTTTTAGCCTGTGGTATCATGGCACGTAGGCTCATCACTCTCCAACCATATCACGTGGCGTACACTTTAGCATTCTCTTCACATTTGACAACACGTTGCCATTCTGATAGATTAACTCACAAGAAAGAACCTCGCTGTATTTTCATGATATGCCAGGCAAGATTTTGTTTCCCTTCTTTGTTCGCAGTTGCTCAAGGTTTTATCCGGCAATACTAGTTTGTGCACCAAGCGTTCACTTCCTGTCATTCTGTTAATGTCCCATATCGCACATTACAGTCGAGTCCCTTGTTATACCAGCCTCGTACATGCTGAGGATCAGGACCATTCATTTTCTCAAGCTTTCATTCCAAACTACCGAACTGAGCCCTCGAACTTTCGAAAGGGGGAACAGTCAATCCAATTCTTTGGATGAAGTTTTTTTTAAAAAGTGGTACTTTGAAAATACAGGGCAGATTGTACCTGACAGTCTCTTGCCTGAAGCAAAAGCCCCAGGCCCTATCACCTTGTCAGCTTTTACACTACACCAAGAGGGATTTACCTCGCTGTTTTCAAAAGTGCCATCACCATGGCAATGGTAAGAGGAGAGGGAGAGTCCCCCCCCCCCCGCCCCCCCTCCCCCCGCTACTGCCAAATCCTACACACCTTGAGCTAAAACAATTGGATGTTACTTGATTTGCGCACAGTATAAAGGATGCCGATTCAACAACCTTCATTGATATAGCAACTTTAGCTCAGCAAAATGCCCCGAAGCATGTTGCAGGAATGTACATCAAACAAAATTTGACTCCGAGCGATGAGGGCAGATGACCAAACGTTTGGTTAAAGACGTGGTTTATAATCAGTGCGGAAGGAGGCCATTCAGCCCATCAAGTCTGCACCGACCCTCCGAAGGAGCACCCTACCTAGGCCCACTCCTCTACCCTAGCCCCGTAACCGAGTAACCCCACCTAACCTTTTATGGATACTAAGGGGCAATTTAGCATAGTCAATCCACCTAACCTGCACATCTTTGGACTGTGGGAGGAAACCATAGCACCCGGAGGAAACCCACGCAGACACGGAGAGAAAGTGCAAACTCCACACAGACAGTCACTCAAGGTTGGAATTGAACCCAGGACCCTGGCACTGTGAGGCAGGGGTGCTAACCACTGTGCCACCATGCCGCCCTACATGGTAATAAATGTCTTAAAGGAAGGAGTGGAAGTAAGACAGGTTCAGGGAGGGAATTCCAGAAATTCCCTCACCCGTCTACCAGCCCACTGCTCCACCCTATCCCTGTAACCCTGACACTAAGAGCAATTTATCATGGCTAATCCACCTAACCTGCACATCTTTAGACTGTGGAAGGAAACCGGACCACCCCGAGGAAACCCACACAGGCACAGGGAGAAGGTGCAAACTTCACACAGACAGTGACCCATGGTCGGAATCGAACCCGGGTCCCCACCGTGCCAACCTATGTAATTGTTGATGTCATGTCACATGACTGAGAGACTGCGATCCGGCAGGAAGCAGAAGTACAACCTGGTATAGATTTACTGAGACATATATAGATCAGTAAATAAACAAGAATGGTATCTTTACAAAGAAGGCGTTGTGGTAGTATTCTTAGGGCACAGGTAACCCCTAAAGAAACCCTTTCCCAACTCTGCAGTGGCACAGTTAGCACTGCTGCCTTAAAGCTCCAGGAACCCGGGTTCAACCGAATACACAGGTTGGGTGCTTTGGCCATGCTAATTTGCCCCTCACTGTCAAAAAGGTTACAAGGGGTTACTGGGTTATGGGGATGGGGGGTGGAGGCGTGGGCTTAAGTAGGGTGCTCTTTCCAGGGGCTGGTGCAGACTTGATGGGCTGAATGGCCTCCTTCTGCACTGTAAATTCTATGCTATAAATTCTATGATGTCCAAACGTGAAAAGTCCAGAAAACTCCAAGTGAAGACGGAGGCCATGAAAGACACACAAATCCTTCGGAAATGGATATGAATAAACAAAGATTGAAAATACACCTGAAAATGGAGCATTGTACGTGCAGCGAATGCAATCGGACACAAACCTGGAGTCCGGATAGCTGTGAATACAAAGTCCAATCTACAAATTGAACTACTGAAGCAGCAACAGAGCTTAGGACCAGTATGGAGCGAAGCCTGTTACTCCCAGGATCTTACAGAAGCACTGAAGCCTTGTAACAGGCTCAACACTGGGGCAATTGGAGGCATTGGTTCAAAAAGGCAGCTCACCACCACCTTCTCAGGGTCAATGAATACTGGCATAGCCAACGAAGCCCACGGCCAGTGAAATCTGAAACATTCACACAACGTGGGTAGCATGGTAGCACAAGTGGATAGCACTGTAAACTTCATCAGGGTCCCAGGTTTGATTCTCCGCTGGGTCACTGTTGTGCAGAGTCTGCACTTTCTCCCAGTGAAAGCGTGTTTTTCCTCTGGGTGCTCCGGTTTTCTCCCACATTCCAAAAACGTGCAGGTTAGGTGGATTGGCCATGATAAATTGCTCTTAGTGACCAAAAATGTTGGGAGGCTGGTTGGGTTACAGGGATAGGGTGGAAGTGAGAGCTTAAGTGGGGCGGTGCAGACTAGATGGGCCGAATGGCCTCCTTCTGCACTCATGGTGTTCTTTTGGGTGCAATGTCGTATGATGTCTACAATTGGAATAAAGACTTGGGGGAGATGGAGAGTAAAGGGTTAACATCAAAAGAAGATGATACTGATAGATGTCTTTGTGATTTAAAGGTGCTCAGCATGTGGGACTGGAGAATAGCACCAAGTATCAAATCACATGGTAAGAGATAGATAGAGAAATACAGCACAGAACAGGCCCTTTGGCCCACGATGTTGTGCCGAACTTTTGTCCTCAGTTGATCATAGAATTTTGGACACTAAGGTCAATTTATCATGGCCAATCCACCCAACCTGCACATCTTTGGACTGTGGGAGGAAACTGGAGTACCCGGAGGAAACCCACGCACATACGGGGAGGATGTGCAGACTCCACACAGACAGTGACCCAAGTCGAAATCGAACCTGGGACCCTGGAGCTGTGAAGCAATTGTGCTATCCACAATGCTACCGTGCTGCCCTTAAGAAGAAATTAATCTACACTCCATTATTCTACCCTAATCCATGTACCTATCCAATAGCCGCTTGAAGGTCCCTAACATTTCCGATTCAACTACTTCCACAGGCAGTGTATTCCATGCCCCCACTACTCTCTGGGTAAAGAACCTACCTCTGACATCCCCCCTATATCTTCCACCATTTACCTTAAATTTATGTCCCCTTGTAATGGTTTGTTCCACCCAGGGAAAAAATCTCTGACTGTCTACTCTATCTATTCCCCTGATCATCTTATAAACCTCTAACAAGTCGCCCCTCATCCTTCTCCGTTCTAATGAGAAAAGGCCTCGCACCCTCAACCTTTCCTCGTAAGACCTACTCTCCATTCCAGGCAACATACTGGTAAATCTCCTTTGCACCTTTTCCAAAGCTTCCCATCCTTCCTGAAATGAGGTGACCAGAACTGCACACAGTACTCCAAATGTGGCCTGACCAAAGTTTTGTACAGCTGCATCATTACCTCATGGCTCTTAAATTCAATCCCTCTGCTAATGAATGCTAACACACCATAGGCCTTCTTCACAGCTCTATCCACTTGAGTGGCAACTTTCAAAGATCTATGAACATAGACCCCAAGATCTCTCTGCTCCTCTACATTGTCAACAACCCTACCGTTAACCCTGTATTCCGCATTCATATTTGTCCTTCCAAAATGGACAACCTCACACTTGTCAGGGTTAAACTCCATCTGCCACTTCTCAGCCCAGCTCTGCATCCTAACTATGTCTTTTTGAAGCCGACAACAGCCCTCCTCACTATCCACAACTCCACCAATCTTCGTATCATCTGCAAATTTACTGACCCACCCTTCAACTCCCTCATCCAAGTCGTTAATGAAAATCACAAACAGCGAGGACCCAGAACTGATCCCTGCAGTACGCCACTGGTAGCTGGGCTCCAGGCTGATTATTTGCGATCCATCACCACTCTCTGTCTTCTATCGGTTAGCCAGTTCGTTATCCAACTGGCCAAATTTCCCACTATCCCATGCTTCCTTACTTTCTGCATAAGCCTACCATTTTTTAAAAAAAATTTAGATTACCCAATTATTTTTTCTATTAAGGGGCAATTTAGCGTGGCCAATCCACCTACTCTGCACATTTTTGGGTTGTGGGGGCGAAACCCACGCAGACACGAGGAGAATGTGCAAACTCCACACGGACAGTGACCCAGAGCCGGGATCGAACCTGGGACCGCAGCGCCGTGAGGCGGTTGTGCTAACCACTAGGCCACCGTGCTGCCCTGACGCATAAGCCTACCATGGGGAACCTTATCAAATGCAGATTCCGAAGACCGTCTTGAGAGAACACTCTAGAAGCAGCCTTTGTGCATGGTGAACAGCACCATTTCAACATTTCATAGCTGAAATATTACAACAGATGTAACTACTGATGTAGCTATGATGCAATATCATATGATTAAATAACAGATTTGGTGGGAAGCAGCAGTACAACCTGGTTCAGAGTTACTGAGATGTATATATACCTGTAAATAAACAGGAATGTTTTTTTTACAAATAACCATCCACGATAACATTCATACTCTGAAGAAATCCCGTCCAGATCCTAGCTGACCACAAGATGAAACAAGCACAGGTACGATCAATATGTCTGGGTGCCAGTTAGGACGTGCCACACAAAGATTTGGATGAGCTGCAATTTACAGAAGGTGGAATAGGGAAGTCAGGCAGGAGAACATGGGGTTGGTAAAGTTTCAACTGAGTAACAGAAAGGTACGGATCAGGTTCAGAACCCAGTGGAAGACGGGTGATTTTTTAGAAGTGGCGATTTTGAACCACATAGCACACTCCATTGCCTCTTAATGCACCATCAATTGGACTCGAGTCGTGAAGAAGTTCCAAACAATGGGCTTTAATATACTAGATGTGTGCCCGGCAGTCGACTTACAAAGAAAGGCCGACTGCCAGCCGGTACGGGTTCTTATACCCCGCCTCGTAGGCGGGGCTACCAACCTCTCAGCCAATCGGTGGGCAGTCACATCACTAGCCTCAGCCAATTGGCAGAGAGGCTCATGACTTACCTGAGCCAATGGGCAGCGAGTCTTCTGCACCAAAGGCAGCACTGCTCTGAGGTACCGTAATCCCCCTAGTCATACTACCACATTCACCCCTTGTGGAGAAAGAAGTGGGGGACGGGGGGGGGGGGCGGAAGAGAGAAGGGAGGGGTGGTAAGACTGGTAGTATGACTAGAGATAGATCAAGGTGTACCGTGATATCTGATGGCTGCCCACTGACCCGTGACGAACATGCAACGAAAAACAACAATACCGCACACAGTGTACATACGGACAACAAGGAAAAAAAACAAAAAGGAATATGCAAGGGACATTGTACAAACTCAAAGAGTCCATAAAGTCCATTAGAACATTACATTGATTCGATCAGCCGGATGTGTGCCTTCGATGTCCTGCTGGACCTGCGCAGCGGTGCCGGCGACGTCGGAGCAGTGGTCGTCCGTGACTCCGGGAGCGGCGGTCGTAGTCCTGTGTCAGTACCCCGGTGGGTGCTAGCGGTGGCCGGGCCGGGGGAGGGGGTTCCTGTGCGCTGGGTTGCGGGGGCGCTGGGGGCGCCGGGGGCGGTTGGGACTGGGGGGAGGGTGCTGGTGCTGGGGGTTGTGGTCGCACGCCGGCGGGTGCCAGATCCCGAAGGGAGACCGTGTCCTGCCGTCCGCCGGGATACTCCACATACGCGTACTGTGGGTTTGAGTGGAGCAACTGGACTCGCTCAACCAACGGGTCGGACTTGTGCACCCACACATGCTTCCGGAGCAGGATGGCCCCGGGGGTGGTCAGCCAGGTCGGGAGAGGGGATCTTGAGGACGACTTCCTGGGGAAAACAAGAAGACGTTCGTGAGGTGTTTGATTCGTGGCAGTACAGAGGAGAGACCGAATAGAGTGGAGGGCATCTGGGAGGATGCCAGTGGGAGATTGGGAATTCCTGGACCACAGGGCCAGCAGGACAGTCTTCCAGACCGTACTGTTCTCCCTCTCGACCCGACCGTTACCCCGGGGGTTATAACTGGTCGTCCTGCTAGAGGCTATGCCCCTGCTAAGCAGGGATTGACGCAGCTCATCACTCATAAAGGTGGACCCCCGGTCGCTGTGGATGTACGCGGGGTAACCGAACAGGGAGAAAATGGAGTGGAGGGATTTGATGACAGTTGAAGTGGTCATGTCGGGGCAGGGGATGGCAAAAGGGAAGCGGGAGTACTCGTCAATCACATTTTAAAAGTATATGTTGCGGGTTGTTGGAGGGGAGGGGACCTTTGAAGCCCATGCTGAGACGTTCAAAGGGGCAGGAGGCCATTACCAGATGCGCCTGCTCAGGGCGGTAAAAGTGTGGTTTGCACTCTGCACAAATGTGGCAGTCCCTGGTTACGGTCCTGACCTCCTCGATGGAGTAGGGCAGGTTGCGGGTCTTAATGAAATGGAAGAAGCGGGTTACCCCTGGATGGCAGAGGTCCGCGTGGAGGGTGCGGAGGCTGTCTATCTGCGCGTTGGCGCAGGTACCGCGGGACAGGGCATCAGGAGGCTCGGTGAGCTTCCCAGGACGATACAAGATATCATAGTTGTACGTGGACAACTCTATCCGCCACCGCAAGATCTTGTTGTTCTTGATTTTGCTCCTCTGTGCATTATCAAAATAAAGGCCACTGACCGTTGGTCTGTGAAGAGGGTGAACCTCCTGCCGGCCAGATAGTGCCTCCAATATCGCACAGCTTCGACTATGGCCTGTGCCTCCTTTTCCACCGAGGAATGGCGGAGTTCGGAAGCGTGGAGGGTCCGGGAGAAGAAGGCCACGGGTCTGCCCGCTTGGTTCAGGGTGGCCGCCAGAGCTACATCGGACGCGTCGCTCTCAACCTGGAATGGGAGGGACTCGCCGATAGCACACGTCGTGGCCTTTGCGATATCCACTTTGATGCGGCTAAAGGCCTGGCGGGCCTCCATCGACAGGGGGAACGTGTTGGACTGGATGAGAGGGCGGGCTTTGTCAGCGTAGTTACGGACCCATTGGGCATAATAAGAAAAGAAGCCCAGACAGCGTTTGAGGGCTTTGAGGGGGTTGGGGAGAGGGAGTTCCATTAGGGGGCACATGCATTTGGGGTTGGGGCCTAGCACTCCGTTACGCACTCCGTAGCGTGGCTAGACGGTCGGCGCTGAACACGCACTTATCCTTATTGTATGTGAGGCTAAGGAGTTTTGCGGTACAGAGGAATTTGCGGAGGTTGATGTTGTGGTCCTGCTGGTCTTGGCCACAGATGGTGACATTGTCGAGACACGGGAAGGTTGCCCGTAAACCGTATTGGTCCACCATTCGGTCCATTTCCCTTTGGAAGACCGAGACCCCATTTGTGACACCGAATCGAACCCTTAGAAAGTGGTAGAGACGCCCATCGGCTTCGAACGCAGTGTACTTTTGGTCACTCGCGCGGATGGGCAGCTGGTGATAGGCGGACTTCAGGTCCACCGTGGAGAAGACTTTGTACTTCGTGATCCTGTTAACCAGGTTGGAGATACGGGGGAGAGGATACGCGTCCAGCTGCGTAAACCTGTTGATGGTCTGACTGTAGTTAATGACCATCCGGTTTTTCACCCCAGTCCTAACCACCAGCACTTGTGCTCGCCAGGGACTGTTGCTGGCCTCTATGACTCCTTCCTTAATGAGCCTCTGGACCTCGGACCTGATGAAGGTTCGGTCCTGGGCACTGTATCGTCTGCTCCTAGTGGCGACGGGTTTGCAATCTGGGGTGAGGTTCACAAACAAGGAAGGGGGGTCAACCTTGAGGGATGCGAGGCTGCAGACAGTAAGGGGGGGAATAGGGCCGCCGAATTTGAAGGTTAAGCTCTGCAGGTTGCACTGGAAGTCCAGTCCTAAAAGTGCCGATGCGCAGAGGCGGGGAAGGACGAGAAGTTTATACTTTTTAAAAACCCTCCCCTGGACCGTGAGGTCCGCCACGCAGCACCCGGTGATTTGGACGGAGTGCGAACCAGAGGCCTGAGCAATTTTGTGTTTAACGGGGTGAACAGGGAGCGCACAGCGCCTTACCGTGTCAGGGTGGACAAAACTCTCTGTGCTCCCGGAGTCCAGTAGGCAGCTTGTCTCATGACCATTGAGGAGAATCTGTGTGGTCGCCGTGGAGAGCGTGCAGGGCCCCGATTGATCCAGCGTCACTGCGGCGAGTCGTGGCAGGAACTCTGAGTCGTCATCTCCCATGGAGTATTTACTTGCGTGGTCCTCCAGGCCGACCCAAGATGGCAGCCCCCGTCGGCCGCATGTGGTGGGAGGGGAGCAAGATAGCAGCGCCTGGGGCTCGCACGTGGAGTCGGGGCCCCAAAATGGCAATGCCCAGGGCTCGCACGTGGAGTCAGGGCCCAAAAATGGCAACGCCCGGGGCTCGCACGTGGCGTCAGGAGCCCAAAATGGCGGCGCCCATGGGTCACTTGTGGCGATGGGAGGTGGAGGCAGTGAGGTCTGCGGGTCGCCCGGGGCCCTGGAGGAGCGCGGCGGTGGAGATCCACGGTCGCTGTTTGGAACAGCAGCGACCGATTTAGATTGGCAGACCACTGAGTAGTGGCCCTTTTTGCCGCAGCTTTTGCAAGTTGCGGTGCGGTCCGGGCAGCGCGGGCGGGGGTGCTTGGCCTGACCACAAAAGTAACAGCGGGGCCCCGTGGGCTTATCGGGGGGGGTCTGGGGGGGGTCAGAATCAGCGGGGGTGAGGGGGGTTGCGTGCCATGCTGCCCAAGGGGCTGCAGCGCAGCCGGGGGCGTACGTGCGGGCATTGCGGTCGGCGACCTCCATGGAGGATGCGATGGTCCGTGCCTCAGCGAGGCTTAAAGTGTCCTTTTCTAGAAGCCTCTGGCGTATCTGAGATGATTGCATACCCGCAACGAAGGCATCCCTGAACGGTAGTTCGGTGTGCTCCGCTGTAGTGACTTGCGGGCAGGCGCAATTTCTCCCCAGGACAATAAGGGCCCGATAAAATTCGTCGAGGGACTCACCGGGGAACTGTTGCCTTGTAGCCAGGAGGTGCCTTGTGTAGACCTGGTTTACTGGCCTGATGAAATGTCCTTTTAGCAGATCCATAGCGGCATCATAGTCCAGTTCATCCGCTATCAGCGAGTAGACGGCAGTGCCCACACACGAGTGGAGGGTATGGAGTTTCTGTTCCCTGGTCGGGCGGTTTTCTGCTGTGTTGAGGTAACTGTTTAAACACGCCAGCTAGCCAATGTTTAAAAGTTGCATGCGGGCTGATGCGGAGGCAGTCTGGCTTGATCCATAGCTCCATTTCAAAATTCTAGTATATTAAATTGATGCACCATCAATTGGACTCGAGTCGTGAAGAAGTTCCAAACAACAGGCTTTAATATACTAGATGTGTGCCCGGCAGTCGACTTACAGAGAAAGGCCGACTGCCAGCCGGTACGGGTTCTTATATCCCGCCTCATAGGCGGGGCTACCAACCTCTCAGCCAATCTGTGGGTAGTCACATGACTAGCCTCAGCCAATTGGCAGAGAGGCACATGACTTACCTGAGCCAATGGGCAGCAAGTCTTCTGCACCAATCGCAGCACTGCTCTGAGGTACCGTAATCACCCTAGTCATGCTACCACACCTCTGTAACTGCTGGCCTCTGACTATTGTAGCTATTTGGGTGAATCCTAATTCAGGCTCATTCCTGATTGGCACAAATCTTGAGGCCACTTGAGACCCAATTAGATCTGTATAATTATGCATATCTGCATAATATGTGTAGTAATCCACGGGAGGCAGGAGTTCCGTCACCACACCAATATTTATTTACAATAACGATATTACAGGAGCAGCTACAAACAGTGCTGCTAGCAGCCCAGTCAACTTAAGACTGCCTCACAAAGCCTACACAGGTGATTATATGGGCCCCCTCAATGAGCTATCATTGAGGGAGCTCATACTCCAATTGGCCAACCAATAAAGCCAATTGGAGTTCATTACAATATGATACATAATATGACGCACATCCACCACAAGACTAAGAAGGTTGGAAACAATGGTCACACAGGCCACATATCCAATGGTGGAGTAGGTAACCATATTTCCACGGAACATTCCTGGTAAAATGAAAATACAGTGGGCAGTATCCCAGAGGATCTCTTTCTTTTTCTCTCTCTCTCTCTCTCTCCCCCCTCTCTCTCTCTCTCCCTCTCTCTCTCTCTGCCACTTTCTCACTCACTCTCCACTCACACACACACTCTCTCTTTCTCCATCACTGTCTGGGGCAGCATCTCAGTTGAAGTCTCTCTCTCTCTGGAGCAATATCTCACTCTCTTTCTCTCTCTGCGGCAGTATTCCAAAGGAAATTCTCCCACTCTCGGTCTCTCTTTGGGGCCTTCTCTCTGGGTCTACTCTCTTTCTGTCTGTTTCTCTCTCCCTGTCTCTCTCTCTCTCTCTCTCTCTCGCTCCCTGGAGCAATATCTCATTCTCTTTCTGCAGGAGTATTCCAAAGGAAATTCTCTCTCTCTGCTCCTTTCTCTCGCTCCCTCTTCCCCTTCACTGTCTCTCTCTCTCTCTCTCCCACTGCGATTTGTGAAGCTGGTGGAAATTTAGCAGCAGGCAAAAACAAAACCTTGGAATATCAGGAATAGGAATCCACCTGGAAGGGTTCCATTTTTAGTACCGTCCGGTACATCCATTCTCCATCTTCCATCAGAATGTGACCTCAAAACCAAGATAAACTGAACAGGGCAGCACAGTAGCACAAGTGATTAGCACTGTGGCTTCACAGCGCCAGGGTCCCAGGTTCGATTCCCCGCTGGGTCACTGTCTGTGCAGAGTCTGCACGTTCTCCCCGTGTCTGCATGAGTTTCCTCCGGGTGCTCCAGTTTCCTCCCACAGTCCAAAGACGTGCAGGTTAGGTGGATTGGCCATGCTAAATTGCCTTTAGTGACCAAAAAGGTTAGGAGGGGTTATTGGGTTACGGGGATAGGGCTTAAGTGGGTCGGTGCAGACTCGATGGGCCGAATGGCCTCCTTCTGCACTGTATGTTCTATGTTCTAGTTCTAAACCAAAATACTGCGGATGCTGGAAATATGAAATTAGAACAACAGATGCTGAAAATACTCAGTAAAAGAGCAAGAAACAGAATTCAGATTCATGCCCTTTCGTTAAGATTAGGTCGCTAGCTTACATTAAATTGGAGTTTCGGTGCTCACTGAAGATTTCTTATTGCTGCTCTCGGAGATTGGAACTAGAGAGGGTTTTTTGTGGTATTAAAACGATGGTGTGAAATTGCTGAGATGGCAAGCAGCAGGATACTTAGTGAGTAAGCAATCAACCACTGACTCCCTCGTCCCCTATCTAACATTTATTTGACGCACTGGCCAGGGGCACCAAGATTTCTTCCACACTGTCAGCGGCACAAATGTAAAATAAACAGCTCTTCGAAACTCCAGCTCCAAAACTGTTCCAACATTAAACCTAATCCCAGTTCACACTTCTCGCAGATGCCACAATGAGGAGCGGCATTCCATTTGTACAGGAGACGATACAGACCCTTTATAGTCCTGCTGGGCCTTTCTGAAATGTAGGCAAGCGAACATGGCTCGTGTATTGTCAGGGCAGTTTGATCTATTATCAACAAGTGTCTCCCGAATGTAGCCTGCTTGTCCAATAAATATACATGATCTGACACTGATGCATGGATAAGCTGTATAATGCTAAGTGAGGATGAGTGGTAGGTTTATATCTGATGTGTACTTATATCCAGGCCATGTGAAAAGAGCTGATGCCAGTAGATATCTTTGAAATGTCGTGGAGTATGTGTCAATGTTTTTGTGGGCGTCGCGACATATTTCCTGGATGTATATTGCAATTGGGGTTAGTGTCCACTCAGCTGTCAACTAGCCTGAAGCATTTTGCCATCTCAGTCTTCTCTGCCATGTTAAGTATTGTTCAGAGGCAAGCAAACCATCACATAAAGCTCAAATTACTATGGGAACAGGAACAAGTACTCATCAATATCATCAGCAGACCTGGTTAATCTGAAAGTATGGCATGATGATGGAATACGCACAGGTCCGGACACAGAGCTCGCCAAGGAAAGCAATTTCCGTGTCTATGAGGTGACGTATACTAAAGTGGAAATTAAACAACGACACAAGCCGAGAGCAAAGAAAGATGGAAAAGGTTGTTAAAGCTGGACTGTACTTGGTCCTGGATGTTTTAGAAATGTATCTTGCAGGATTTGTACGATGTACAATAATGGACAAAGAAATAATCGAGTGACTGATGGATAGGACTGATTCTGTCTGTCTATGGAAGTGTTAACAAGTGTTCTGTGTAACAGTCAATAAGCAGCGATAACTGATGTTTTGATCACATTTGATTCTTTTGATGCACTCTGCCCCAGAGATTAGACACTTAAACTATATGTTAATCTGCACACATTTCTAACTGTCCTTTACAATCCAGGATATCCCTCAACCATTGAGATGCTAGAATTTGGGAAATTTCAATTTGTACAAAGCAAAATCTTCACACACAGCACTGAAATAATGACCAGTGTGATGAATATAGGAATTTTATGTATAGATTATATTATGTGACTGTTGCAATGATGTTATTAAAATAACTTGGGTTCAGGTATCCAGATTATGGGCTGGATTCTCCGTTTCTGAGACTAAGTGCTGATGCCGGCGTGGGAACCGTGGTGTTTTACGACAGGAAAAACAGCACAACAGCAGCACCGATTCAGCAACTCTAAATGGGCTAGGACCATCGCCACGTGGAACTCAACCAGTTCCATGCAAAACGGCACCGGATTCGCCGAGTCCGTGATTGGCACACATGAGGCTCACACGCTGCAGCCGCATAATTCACTCACACCGTCCCAGCCAACAGGATGGCTGGAAGGAGAGCAGTGCAATGGTTCAGGGTCGCTGAGCTGGTCGCCGTGGAGGAGAGGCAGATGACCCAGTACCCTGGCCCGGGAGGAAGGTCACTAGGCGCTGCCATTCACCATGACTGGGCACAGGTGGCAGAGGTGGTCAGCGCCGTGGGCAACGTCATCCGGACTGGCATCCAGTGCAGGAAGAAACTCCACGACCTCCTCAAGGTGGCCAGAGCTGTGATCCTGGCAATAACCCCACCCCCCCCCTTCCATACCCGTAACCAAAACCCATGCCAGCCGCAATGGCCAGGTGCCCTGCCCATTGATGTCATCATCTTCTTGACCCCTGGGCTGCATGCATCGGACCATCTAACAGTGTTTGTGTTTGCTCGCCCTCCCCACCCCCCCCAGGAGAAGGCCGCACATGACCTCTAGGAGTGGGAGAAGACCGGTGGGGTAACCACCAGACCTGCGGCCCCTCACTGTGCCAGAGCAGAGGGCACTGGACGTGGTCGGCGGCCCGGAAGAAAGGGAGGTCACCGAGGTGGAGGTCGGCGGAGGGTGGAGGTCGGTGGCAGGCGAGCAAGTCAGACCCCTCTCAGTTGCAGAGCCCCATGACACATGTGTGGACACCCCCTCACCCCTCTCACCCACACCCCCCCGTCCCCCCCCCCCCCCGTCCCCCACCCCTGAACTGCTGTCTAATCATACATGTCGTCTTGTGACTTACAGGACCTGCTGGAGATTGAGCCGGTCCATCTGGAGTCCACTGTCCCCAGCCAGTGCCAGGGCCGGTGCCTCCCAGACGGCCAAACACTGATGGGGAGAGCAGCCCAAACACCAGCCTTCTGCCCGAGACTCAGGAGACCCCGGAGCTCAGGTTGGACGAGGACACTGACTTTCCGTCACAGCTGTCCACAACACCCTCCACCATCCCAGAGACCATCACCACGGTTAGGCACGTTAGTGAAGAGGCTTCTGGGACACTATCTGGTGCGCACCACACATCGCATCCAGTGCAGCTGGTGGAGGTCGGAGCAGCCGAGGGGCCGGACGGTCAGAGGACAGCCCGGCCCCAGGAACCAGCTGCTGTCCAGACGGGTCCCGGGCTCCTGGAACATCCTGGCCCAGCCACAGTGCAGGTGCAGTCAGAGGCCCAGGGACCACAAGCGGGAATGTTGGTGAGCATACAGCACCTGCGGGCGCAGATGGAGGAGTCCAACCACATGCAGGAGCAGGGGGTGGTGCCAGGCATGTGTGTCACCCAAGCCGATACCGCACAGGTGGCGTCCGCGGTGGAGGCAATGGGGGCGACGTCGTCGGATATGGGTCAAAGTGTCAAAAGCCTGGGGAATTCTGTGAAGGTGGGGTCCGAAGCCCAGGACAGGCTGCCCACTCACAGGCAACCATGTGCCAGAGCCACCTGGAGATTGCAGCGGCGCTCCTCAGCATGGCCCAGTCACAGCAGCCCATGGCTGAGATTGTCGGTGGCATTGCCCAGGAGCTGGTCGGCATGGCACAGACGCTGGGCGGGCTGGCCCAGTCCCAGAGGGAGGTAGCCCAGACCCAGAGGGATGTGGAGCAGTCACTGGCTGATGTGCCACAGACCCGCAGAGTGATGGCACAGTTGCAGTGTGATGTGGCGCAGTCCCAGACGGAGATGGTCCATTCCCTGTGCTCCATGGCCATGAACGTGCAGGCCCTAGTCGAGACGGAATTGGGCCTCCAGGAGTGGCAGCACCAGGTGGTGGGGGGAGCCTCAGGGGATAGTTCCGCTCACATCCCCATCCCATTGAGTAGCCAGGGGACCATCGGGCACGCCGAGGGGGGAGGAGGAGGTGCTGGGGCCCGTGCCAGTGACCCCCGCGAGGAGATGTCAGAACAGCCACAGCACCTCGGATTCCGCCCCCCCCCCCCCCTGTCCCTGGTGCATCTGGTGGGCAGCGGGCAGAACAGGGCGGCAGCACGCCACCTGGGACGCCCGAGCAGGTGCCGGGCCCAACCAGGCTGGGTCACCCCAGGAGATGTGCGCCAACGTGGACCCTTGTCACAGGGCAGGAGTCACAGCAGGCCGCCTCCACTCCTGCTGTACTGTCTGGGGAACCACCTAGGCATAGTGTTAAGGCCCGTAAGGCCAGAAATTTAGACACCAGTTAAGTTGGCACAGGTGGACACAGCTTAGTTATAGAGGCTAGGGCACAGACTGTATATATTTCTTCACAATAACCACCTGTTAACATCGTTGAAACCTGCCTTGGTGCTCTGATGGGTATGGGGATGGGCTGGTCAGTGACGGCCAGGGGGAGTTGGCGTTTGGGGACCAGTGCAGACCCCATGGGTGGACCTTCCTCCCCACCCTCACCCCAGGGATTCAACGGGACCGTGTGATGGACTGGTCAGCTCGTATGCAGGGATCAGCCAGTTGGAAGGTGCTACTGTGAGCATGAGTCAGACATTGTCTAATGATGTGGAGCACGGAGATCACCGCAGAGCGGGCTGTCATCATCCTCCATGCCATGGACCAGACCCGCTGTCACTGCCAACCCAGATTGCAGCGCCGCAGATATGTATAATGGAGGGGTGTGCAAGCGGGCGGTTTGGCCGTGTGGGAGGTGAGGGGCGTTGAATCTGGGATATGGTGTCCGTGCCCCTGGAAAGCAAATCCCCTCGCCCACCCCCATCGCACCCTAGTCGGCGAACTGTGTCACGATGAGGCCGTCCCGTGTGCGTTGGCCCTGGCGATGACGTTGTGCAGCCTCCCGCCCCTTTCCCGGGCCCCATATCCTGCTTATCGTCCCCCTCCCCCACATCCTTCTCGTCGGACGAGGCCTGCCCTTCCTCCTCATCCTCCTCCTCCATCACATCACCCCTCTGCTGCGCAATGCTGTGGAGGATGCAGAAGACCACAACAATGTGGCCACCCCTCCTGGCCTCGTACTGGTGAGCCCCTCCAGAGCGGTCCAGGCACCTGAAGTGCATCTTCAGGACTCCGAAGTACCGCTCAACCACATCCCTGGTCGCTGTAAGGGCGTCATTGTATTGGGTCTTTGCATCGGTCAGTGGCCTCTGGATAGGCATTATCAACCACGACCGCATCGTGTAACCCCTGTCACTCAGTAGCTAGCCCCTCAGCCGTAGGGGTGCGCCACATGCATGTCAGAGATCACCGAGTGTGCCAAGGTGAATGTGTTGTGCACGCTTCCCGGGTATCGGGCACACATGTGCATCTGTTGATTGCATACAGCTGTATGTTCATGGAGTGAAACACCTTTTTGTTGGTGCACAGTGGCCTATTTTCCACCAGTGCCTGTAGGGTGACATGATCCTGCCGATCAGCCCCTGAACCTGGGGCATCCTGGTGATGGCAGCGAACCCTGCTGCCCGGGCACCCTGGTGGGCGCAGTCCACATGGAACTGGATGTATTGGTCCACGTGTGCATACAAGACGTCTGTGATGGCACGGATGCACCTGTGCACCGATGTCTGTGAGATCCCAGACAGGTCTCCACTCGGCAACTGGAAGGGCCCCGTCGCATAAAAGTTGAAGGTGACGATCACTGGAGTGAGTGCCCTCCCCATACCCACGTGGTGCCAGGAGTGCCATCATCTGGCAGATATGTCTCCCAGTCACTCTGCTCATCATAAGGGGGTGAAAATCCAACATGTTAGCATGGCGCATACGTCTGTGCCCATCCAGGTACCATGGGCTACACGGTGGAATCGGTTGACACTGTGGGCCCCAACCATGCCTGTTCCATCTCCACCCCTAGCCCGTCGGTATCCGGCCCTGTTAGCGAACCCGGTCCTGGCGCCAGTCCCTGTTGCCAGGGGCACCGTTGGCTGGCACTGCCCTCCCTTGGAGCTGCCTTGGGTATAGCCCTGGATGGTCTCTCAGTGTGTGGTGGCCTGTTTGGTGGGGTGTTCGGGGCCGGTAGGGGCACTGTTTGGCGGGGGGGGGGGGGGGGGGGGGGGTTGCACCTATACATTGGTGCCACTCTGCAGATCCAGGGGCCGAGGTGGATGGTCAGTGGGTGTTCAGCAAGATGGCGGTCCGTGCCTGGCGCCACCCCAGTCCCATAGGGGGCACCCCGGCTGCTCGGCCCGTCCTTCCCTCGGCCCTATCAAAGGCTCCCCCAGTCACAGCCAGCACGGCTGGTGTCCGGGCCGGCAGCCCACAGTCACTCCACGCCATTTCCTACCTCCTCTCCCTCGCTCAGCAGCCAGGTCACCAGGTTCACTATTTTTAAAACCGCCATTGGGAACTGGCCCATCGGAGGAGGTGTATCGCGGAGACCCCAGAGCATAGGGTGTCAGGCCCGCTAATGATTTGCCCACTGTACTTCTACACCGCGCGGCGAGCGACGCATCTACACCATTTTCAGTGATGGTGGTGGTTCAGTCAATCGTGGTGGGGTGGGGGGGGGTGGGGGGGGGGGCGGGGGGCAATGTAGAGCTTGGCAGCCTACGATCCTGTGAGGGTGCAGGTTTGAAGTGCTGAGGTTGGGGACACAGTGTCTGGAGACCTCAGTGGAGTGGAGGCCCAGGGTGGCCTGTGGAACCAAAGGAGCTGGAAGGGGAATTGAAGGGGGAATTGCGGACCTAGCGATAGGATTCTGAGGTCTGGTGGGGTAGGTTGTAGAGGTGCCCAATTACAGGGGCGGCTGCCTCGGCAGGTGTGCAGGATTCAGCAGGTAGGTGAAAGGACAATCCAATCCAGGGTCCAACCATCGTCGCACAGGTGCAGCTATCTCAGCATTCCTGCAGGTCGACAGTTAAATTCAAATTGTCGAATAACAAGGAGGCTTGTAAGCTCATTATAATATTTAAAATGACAGCTCAGCTCCTCAGAACGGGCTGGGTGCCCACTCCTCTTCTACTTTGGTTAAACTGGGAAGTGGGTAGGTTTGAGGCAGTAGGTAGGTTTGAGGCAGTGGGTAGGTTTGAGGCAGTGGGCAGGTTTGAAGCAGTGGGTAGGTTTGAGGCAGTGGGTAGGTTTGAGGCAGTGGGTAGGTTTGAGGCAGTGGGCAGGTTTGAAGCAGTGGGCAGGTTTGAGGCAGTGGGTAGGTTTGAGGCAGTGGGTAGGTTTGAGGCAGTGGGTAGGTTTGAGGCAGTGGGTAGGTTTGAGGCAGTGGGTAGGTTTGAGGCAGTGGGTAGGTTTGAGGCAGTGGGTAGGTTTGAGGCAGTGGGCAGGTTTGAGGCAGTGGGTAGGTTTGAGGCAGTGGGTAGGTTTGAGGCAGTGGGTAGGTTTGAGGCAGTGGGTAGGTTTGAGGCAGTGGGCAGGTTTGAGGCAGTGGGTAGGTTTGTTGCAGTGGGTAGGTTTGAGGCAGTGGGTAGGTTTGAGGCAGTGGGTAGGTTTGAGGCAATGGTTAGGTTTGTGGCAGTGGTTAGGTTTGAGGCAGTGGGTAGGTTTGAGGCAGTGGGTAGGTTTGAGGCAGTGGGTAGGTTTGAGGCAGTGGGTAGGTTTGAGGCAGTGGGCAGGTTTGAGGCAGTGGGTAGGTTTGAGGCAGTGGGTAGGTTTGAGGCAGTGGGCAGGTTTGAGGCAGTGGGTAGGTTTGAGGCAGTGGGTAGGTTTGAGGCAGTGGGTAGGTTTGAGGCAGTGGGTAGGTTTGAGGCAGTGGGTAGGTTTGAGGAAGTAGGTAGGTTTGAGGCAGTGGGCAGGTTTGAGGCAGTAGGTAGGTTTGAGGCAGTGGGCAGGTTTGAGGCAGTAGGTAGGTTTGAGGCAGTGGGTAGGTTTGAGGAAGTGGGCAGGTTTGAGGCAGTGGGTAGGTTTGAGGCAGTGGGTAGGTTTGAGGCAGTGGGTAGGTTTGAGGCAGTGGGCAGGTTTGAGGCAGTGGGTAGGTTTGTTGCAGTAGGTAGGTTTGAGGCAGTGGGTAGGTTTGAGGCAGTGGGTAGGTTTGAGGCAGTGGGTAGGTTTGAGGCAGTGGGTAGGTTTGAGGCAGTGGGTAGGTTTGAGGCAGTGGGTAGGTTTGAGGTAGTGGGCAGGTTTGAAGCAGTGGGTAGGTTTGAGGCAGTGGGTAGGTTTGAGGCAGTGGGTAGGTTTGAGGCAGTGGGTAGGTTTGAGGCAGTGGGCAGGTTTGAGGCAGTGGGTAGGTTTGAGGCAGTGGGTAGGTTTGAGGCAGTGGGTAGGTTTGAGGCAGTGGGTAGGTTTGAGGCAGTGGGTAGGTTTGAGGCAGTGGGTAGGTTTGAGGCAGTGGGCAGGTTTGAGGCAGTGGGTAGGTTTGAGGCAGTGGGTAGGTTTGAGGCAGTGGGTAGGTTTGAGGCAGTGGGTAGGTTTGAGGCAGTGGGCAGGTTTGAGGCAGTGGGTAGGTTTGTTGCAGTGGGTAGGTTTGAGGCAGTGGGTAGGTTTGAGGCAGTGGGTAGGTTTGAGGCAATGGTTAGGTTTGTGGCAGTGGTTAGGTTTGAGGCAGTGGGTAGGTTTGAGGCAGTGGGTAGGTTTGAGGCAGTGGGTAGGTTTGAGGCAGTGGGTAGGTTTGAGGCAGTGGGCAGGTTTGAGGCAGTGGGTAGGTTTGAGGCAGTGGGTAGGTTTGAGGCAGTGGGCAGGTTTGAGGCAGTGGGTAGGTTTGAGGCAGTGGGTAGGTTTGAGGCAGTGGGTAGGTTTGAGGCAGTGGGTAGGTTTGAGGCAGTGGGTAGGTTTGAGGAAGTAGGTAGGTTTGAGGCAGTGGGCAGGTTTGAGGCAGTAGGTAGGTTTGAGGCAGTGGGCAGGTTTGAGGCAGTAGGTAGGTTTGAGGCAGTGGGTAGGTTTGAGGAAGTGGGCAGGTTTGAGGCAGTGGGTAGGTTTGAGGCAGTGGGTAGGTTGAGGCAGTGGGTAGGTTTGAGGCAGTGGGCAGGTTTGAGGCAGTGGGTAGGTTTGTTGCAGTAGGTAGGTTTGAGGCAGTGGGTAGGTTTGAGGCAGTGGGTAGGTTTGAGGCAGTGGGTAGGTTTGAGGCAGTGGGTAGGTTTGAGGCAGTGGGTAGGTTTGAGGCAGTGGGTAGGTTTGAGGTAGTGGGCAGGTTTGAAGCAGTGGGTAGGTTTGAGGCAGTGGGTAGGTTTGAGGCAGTGGGTAGGTTTGAGGGCAGTGGGTAGGTTTGAGGCAGTGGGCAGGTTTGAGGCAGTGGGTAGGTTTGAGGCAGTGGGTGGGTTTGAGGCAGTGGGTAGGTTTGTTGCAGTGGGCAGGTTTGAGGCAGTGGGTAGGTTTGAGGCAGTGGGTAGGTTTGAGGCAGTGGGTAGGTTTGAGGCAGTGGGCAGGTTTGAAGCAGTGGGTAGGTTTGAGGCAGTGGGTAGGTTTGAGGCAGTGGGTAGGTTGTTGCAGTGGGCAGGTTGAGGCAGTGGGTAGGTTTGAGGCAGTGGGCAGGTTGAGGCAGTGGGTAGGTTTGAGGCAGTGGGTAGGTGTGAAGCAGTGGGTAGGTTTGAGGCAGTGGGCAGGTTTGAAGCAGTGGGTAGGTTTGAGGCAGTGGGTAGGTTTGAGGCAGTGGGTAGGTTTGAGGCAGTGGGCAGGTTTGAGGCAGTGGGTAGGTTTGAGGCAGTGGGTAGGTTTGAGGCAGTGGGTAGGTTTGAGGCAGTGGGTAGGTTTGAGGCAGTGGGTAGGTTTGAGGCAGTGGGTAGGTTTGAGGCAGTGGGTAGGTTTGAGGCAGTGGGTAGGTTTGAGGCAGTGGGTAGGTTTGAGGCAATGGTTAGGTTTGTGGCAGTGGGTAGGTTTGAGGCAGTGGGTAGGTTTGTTGCAGTGGGCAGGTTTGAGGCAGTGGGTAGGTTTGATGCAGTGGGTAGGTTTGAGGCAGTGGGTAGGTTTGAGGCAGTGGGTAGGTTTGAGGCAGTGGGTAGGTTTGAGGCAGTGGGTAGGTTTGAGGCAGTGGGCAGGTTTGAGGCAGTGGGTAGGTTTGAGGCAGTGGGCAGGTTTGAGGCAGTGGGTAGGTTTGTGGCAGTGGGTAGGTTTGAGGCAGTGGGTAGGTTTGAGGCAGTGGGCAGGTTTGAGGCAGTGGGTAGGTTTGAGGCAGTGGGCAGGTTTGAGGCAGTGGGCAGGTTTGAGGCTGTTTGGGAATCATCTTCTGATTTTACTTTAACCCAAGCCCTCTGCACTTGCTGCTTTCAACTACCCACCCTCAGCCCCAGAGGCTGCTCGGCAAAGGACCATAATGTTGAGCCCGGTTGCTGTTATTGTGAAACAAAATATATTATTGGAGGATTAATGGACAGTAAAGGGAAGGAGCTTTTACTCAAAAGCAGAATGAATTATTGTGAACGCACCAGCCTTCAACCTGGAAATTAATGAAGCAGTCCAAAAGCTGGCCGTATGATCCACTCACCAAGAAACTGAGATTGTGAACGGGAAAGATTTGAGAAAGAGAGAAGTTCCACTCATTCGATATCGGAATGTGCGCCCTTGGACTCATCCAGTAAATAATCTTTGCTGGCAGGACATTTCACAAGAGTATTCATAGAATGCACTCTCAGCATTTGCAGTAAGGGCTTTGAAACATTGACTCTGTCAGGTCCTGCATCATATCCACAAAATATTTCCTGTATTTAAGTTAATTTGATTCAAGACAATGTTAAAGCTGGGATGGGAGTCTCTTCTCTGACCACGGCAAGTCGTGTGAAATATTGTGGCAATGTGTGCTGAATGACAGAAGAGTAGAAGTATGAAGTGAGTGAGCTTAACATAATTCTTGGCTGAATGGTTCGACAGAGCCAGTTCAGGATAATTCACAGTGCTCGATTTTACTGAGCGTGTGCACTTCAGCACAGAGGAGAAAGGTTCTCTCCCCATCGCTATTTTCTTGTGTGAATATCTCTGCTGTCACATTACATAGTCACCAAGAGCCACAGAATTGGAAGCTTTTCTTTACATGTATGTTTCCCAAAAATGGTTTTAATCTGGTGTCTCATTGCTTATAGGGCATCATTCAATTCCTTAACACCAACAAAAAAAATGAATTATGTAATCAGGATGGGGAGTGTCTGTCATTCGTTATTTACCTCTAGTAAAATCATAATAATAATGTTTATTGTTACAAGAAGGCTTAGTAATATCTTTATTGTCACGAGTTGTTGTTACGAGGAGGCAGAGTAATATTTTTATTGTCACAATAAACTTACATTAACGCTGCAATGAAGTTACTGTGAAAATCCCCTGGACGGGATTCTCTCAGCCCAGGCCGGGCCAGAGAATCACCCGGACGGGCGCGAATCACGCGACGCCGCCCGAACGCCAGTCCGCCTATTCTCCAGAGAGCAGAGAATCGGCACCATTGGCGCCGGCATGGTTGGCGTGGCGCCAGTCGGGGACTGTTCTGCAGCCCCCCCCCCCACCCACCCCCCCCCCCCCGGCGGTAGTCAGCCTGGGATGGGCCGAGCAACCGTACAAAAGAAAACAAGTCCCGCCGGCGCCATTCACACTTCGTCTTACCCTGCGGGACCTCTGCGTAAATGGATACGGGGGCGGCCTGGTAGGGGGGAGGGGGGTCTGAACCCTGGGCGGGGGGCTTCCACTGTGGCCTAGCCCGCGATCGGGGCCTACTGATCGGCGGGCCAGCCTCTCGTGCTGGGGGCCTGTTTTGTTCCACACCAGCCCCTTGTAGCCATACGCCATGTTGCGTTGGGGCCGGCGTGGAGAAGGGAGCCACTTCGCATGCGCAGCGATCGTGCTGGTCCCACTGCGCATGCGCAGACCCGCGGCGCCCATCTGACACCGGGATCGGCAGCTGGAGCGGCATGGGTCGCTCCAGTGCCCTGCTGGCCCCCGGTAGGGGTCAGAATCGCTGCTCCTGAGGCCATGTTGTCGCCGTTGAGAAATGCGACGGCATGTATGACGGCGTCAACACTTAGCCTCAGGATCAGAGAATCCCGCCCCCTGTTCGGGTACAAAAAGGGGGAATTCAGAATGTCCAATTCACCTAACAGCACGTCTTTCGGGACTTGTGGGAGGAAACCAGAGCACCCGGAGGAAACCCACGCAGATAAGGGGAGAAAGTGCATACTCCGTACAGACAGTGACCCAAGCCGGGAATCGAACCTGGGACCTTGGCGCTGTGAAGCCATAGTGTTAACCACTGTAGCCATGCTGGCCACGCAAAATGGACACTGAGCCAAAGTAAAATGGAAGACAGAAGGAAAAGCCTGTTTAGTGTGAGCAGACAGTCTGCTCTCAACTAATTAGCATTTTGCAAGCAGCAAACCAGTTTCTGGCCAGGTGCAAGATCTCCAAGCCAAAGGTGTTAATGGCAAAGCGCTTAGCATTCTGATGAGGCAGCCCAGATCCAGGCACGAACAATGGCAACATTTCCATCTCAATGTAACACTTAATTGGTTGCGCAGACAGGATGGCACCAGAGTAAAGAATATCGGAACCACCCCCCCAACATCGAGGAAGGCCCTCGCATTGGAAGATTTCGAAGGTAACCGTTTGGAAACGCTCCAATCGGTACCGAAAGGTAGAGCCCGCTTAGAAGGGGGCAAGGACATTAGAGAGGGGTATAAAGGCAAATTCCCCACATAGCCCGGTCTGTTAAACCCGTGCTCCGGCCCTGATAGACATCTTGCATCCTGACTCCAGCCGTTGAGCACCAGCCGCCGAAACCGTAAGTTCAACGCTCGCTACGCGATCCAAGCCCACTCGACCCCCAGTACCAGAACGCTTGCTGAAGGCTGCAGTACAAAACCAGGACGAAGGCCTCGTTCTCTGACCTTGCCTGTTCCTGTTAGATAAGTATTCTGTTCACTTAAGTTTAGTTATAGCTTAGTCTCTTAGTGTGTGCATGAGTATTTATTATAACTGTATAATAAATATTGATCGTTTGAACCTTACTAATCGGTGTATCGTCTTTATTACTTTGAACTTGACCTTGGAATACTTGTGACGGTGTCTATACGGCACCTGGCGACTCCAGAGCTGAATAAATACATAGAACAGAGCCTAGTAGTGTTAAGCACACGTCGAATACGGAGGCGTGTTAATACACTCCAATAAACGCGTTTTACAACCACAGTAAAACGTGCAACATTTAGTGGCGACTCCGCCGGGACACGGTTGTAAGTGGAAACCCCACACCGTCCAGGACCCTGAAATTTGAATTAGAACTCCAAATTGTAGAGAAAGAAAGAGATCACAAGTATTCAAGGTGTTCAAAATAATAAGCGTAATTCGGAAGTGTGTTTAGTGCATGCGTACTAACAGGGCTGTAAGGTAAAACTGAAAGCTTTTTGTTGCGACAAACTTTCGGTAGTTTTGTTAACGGAACATAGCGTAAGCCGTACCCGTTTCTTGAAACACAACTCCAACAACCCCCTGTTCCAAATTATACAAAGAGAGTCAGAGGACATGGCCATGCAGGCAATGGAACGTCTGATGGACCCAGAAAGGTTTGTGGTCGCAGCGACCAGCAACAGTAGCAGGGTAGGCCAGTGTCCCACGTGGGAGCTGGAACTCCGCAAATATTTGCAGGGAAAGGGATGGCCCCTTTGGAAAGAGTTTTGTGCAAATGAGGAGACAGGTCCCGGGAGTATAGGTCATACTTGGTGGGAGAACCTCTCTCAAATACACAAAAAGAACCTAGGTAAAGCACACAAGCCGATGGCGATTGTGTCCTGTTTGGCACAGTTGCGAGGCGCAGAGGAGGTCATCAGGACGCTCCGGACAGATTTAGAAGAGAGGAATAGGATGAGTAAGGTCGATGTCAGGGACATCGAGAAGGAGAATCTGGATCTCAAAGGGAAGTTGGCAGAGAAGGATAGAGAGGTGGATGATGCCAAAAGGGCTCATCAGTCTTGTCTAGCTCATCTGAGCAGTTCCCAGACCCAGTATGAGAAAGCCTATCAGGACGTGCAACGTGCCGTTCTGATAAGACAGGAATCAGAAAAGCAGGTGGAGGCATTGCAGAGGCAATGTTCTGATCTCAAAGCAGCTTTGAGAGCACTCCATGCTGCAACGACCAAACAAAGACAAAGCACAGTTGACCACGCGAAATGCAGGAAACAGATTGCGGAACTGCAATCTCTGCTTTCGGTGCAGAATGGCTTCCAAAGCACCTTTGGAGCACAGTTAGATGGGGAAAATGCCCCAGATTGGCAGGAATTAAGTGAGACAGTGCAGCGTTATGTTCAGGGAACATGTGCGCCAGCAGCTCAGCAGAAACGACAGGCACCCCAACCCCCCACAGCTCAGACCATAACCGCACCCATGAATCCCGTAACCACGCAGAGAAAAGCCGAATCAGAAGGCGCCCCAGACATAACCTACACCACCCCTTTAACAGTAACCCAGCTAAGGGACGCGTGTGAAAAGATCACTCCGTTCCTCCCCACCGCAGACCCCCACCAATTTTTCGCAAAAGTGAAACAGCAGGCTACCATGGCCTGGATGAGAGAGAGCAGGTTAAGCTCACCGTGCTGAGTTTAGACCAAAGTGTAGTAGCAGCCCTCCCCGACCCACAGAACGTGGCAGGAGGCAGCCTAGAGGAGATGCACACCGCCATTTTAGATGCCATAGGGTACAATAGAGGTGACCCAGTAGAAGGATTAAACAAATGCAGGCAGAAAAGATCCGAACACCCCACAGCATTCGCAGGAAGGCTGTGGATTCATTTCAGCGCAGTTTTTGGACAATTAGATAGAGCGCATTTAACCCACGAAAACATGGTTAAATGGACGCGCACAATAATCTCCCACGCAACAGAAGCAGGACAGAGCGCTTGCAACAGCTATGACCCCTCAGAAGAGGCCCATAACGAGAAATGGGTCCTGAAAAGATTGTCCCGCGCTTGGGAGCAATCGCTTCAGGGAAAAGGCAAAGTTAGATCCCCAGAAGAGGCTCAGGCTGCTGCAGATATCCAAGCAGTCAGAGAGCACCAGAAGCCCGCATGGGTAAATGAAGGCAAGAGCAGCCCTCAGCAGAAAGGACAGGAATGCTATAACTGTGGACAGTTAGGGCATTGGGCTAAAGAGTGCCAAGCACCCCAGCGATCTCAGAGAGGCCAGCAGACAGGCACTCTGAACCGCAATAAGTCAAAACCGATCCATAATGTTACAGTACAGTCAGGACCCACCAATGTGGACGAGACGGACTGACGGTGTCCGGGCTCCCCCACTTGGGTCTGTGACACACTATGGGATCCA
Source organism: Scyliorhinus canicula (assembly GCF_902713615.1). NCBI lineage: Eukaryota > Metazoa > Chordata > Chondrichthyes > Carcharhiniformes > Scyliorhinidae > Scyliorhinus > Scyliorhinus canicula. The sequence goes on along the minus strand of NC_052161.1, from coordinate 96,017,486 downwards.
TCAGGGAGGCCCGTAGTCACAGCGAAAGTCAAAGGGAAGCCCATAGAGTTACTGTGGGACACAGGAGGCTCCCGCACCACCATTAACTCCACGACCACGGCACACTCAGACACGTGGCCGACCACATCCACCATTACACTTAGCGGGTTCACCGGACACTCGCAGCAGGGACACATTACAGCACCCATAGCAATTCAGCTAGGGAACATTTCCACACGACACCCCGTAGTTCTAGTAAACCTTCCCAGGACAGCAGAACACATCCTAGGGATTGATTTTATGAACACACACAGCTTATCGTTCGACCCAGTGAACCAGTGTGTCTGGCGAATGGCAAGAGCAGACAGAGCACCAGCCACCCTCACAGTAGGAGACTACGCTAATCGGATTAGCGCAATGGGAGAGTACTCATTTGACCTGACTACACTCCACACCGACAGACAAATTAAGGCCCTACTGAACAAACACAGGACAGCATTTGCAAGTCACCGTCATGACTGTGGCAGAATGACTGGACAAGTTCATGTTACCGGACAGGACCCCCGACCGCAAAAGCAATATAGATTTCCCCTCGAGGCAGAGGTGGAAATAGAAAAGGTTATAGGTAGCTTGTTGGACCAAGGTGTACTTAGAACGGTAGCCTCCACTAACAATGCCCCTATTTGGCCAGTGAGGAAGCCCGATGGATCATGGCGTCTGACCATCGATTATCGGGAACTCAATAAAGTAACCCCCGCAGTAGCCCCAACGGTAGCTACTAGTCCCGAGACCATGCTCAAGCAGGGTCTCAACGCCAAGTACTTCACGGTATTGGATATCAGTAACGGATTCTGGTCCATACCATTGGCAAAAGCGTGCCAATACAAATTTGCATTCACTTTTAAAACTCAGCAGTATACGTGGACATGCCTCCCACAGGGATTCCACAATTCACCCTCCATTTTCCACCGACAGCTGGCAAGTGGACTAGAAAAATTTTCCCGACCCGAATGTCTGGTACAGTATGTAGACGACCTACTACTGCAGACAGACACAAAGGCAGAGCACATTTCGCTTCTGGCCGAACTCCTGGAATTGTTGACTTCAATTGGATGTAAAGTTAACCCCAGAAAGGCCCAGATATTGGAAACTAAAGTGATGTATTTGGGAACAGTCATCACGCACGGCAAACGCGAGATCGAATTCAAAAGAATTGATTCGATTGTCAAATTGCCCCTTCCCCAGAATGTTTCAGCCCTCCGGTCGTTTTTAGGACTGGTTGGTTATTGTCGGAACCACATAGACGGATTTGCGACAAAAGCCGCCCCACTTTCAGACGTCCTTAAGAAAGGAGCCCCCTGGGAATGGCTTCCGCAGCATACAGAGGCTGTGGAAGAGTTAAAACGAGCCCTTAGCGCAGCACCCGCGCTGCTAGTCCCAGACCAACTTTCCCCGTACGCAATCGAGGTAGCTAGCACAGATCTGACCCTCTCGGCCGTGTTGCTTCAGGAACGGCACGAGCAGCTAAGACCGGTGGCTTATGCCTCCCGACTGTTAGACCCGGTAGAACAAGGATTCTCTGCCTGTGAGAGGCACCTCCTTGCTGTCTTCTGGGCAGTACAGTACTTTTCATACATAACCGGACTAAACCCCATCACCATTCTAACCGAACACACACCCACACAGCTACTACTAGACGGTCGACTGAAGGACGGTTCAGTTAGCCAGATTAGGGCAGCTAGGTGGACCCTACTTTTACAAGGACGGGACATTACTGTAAAACGGACACGCACACACACATATTTAGCAGACAACCTCCAATACCCCGGACAGCCCCATGACTGTGAAATTGTAGCTCCCCTGCATAACACAGGCCCCTTCATAGCAAAAACACCCCCCAGGAAGCTAGGAAACCCAGCACAAGGCACCCCACACACAGACACGTGTGGACCCCTCAAGATATACGTGGACGGTTCATCCACAGTTTTAAATGGTGAGCGTATCACTGGATGCGGCATCTACGTCGAGGACGCGCAGGGGCGCGCTCTCGAGGAAATAGCACTGAAGTTACCTGGTCACTTAGGCGCGCAGGCAGCAGAGCTAGCAGCCATAGCCTATATAGTGGACCACCCCGATTCTTTCCCCAGCCCAGCAGACATATATTCGGACAGTTTATATGTCTGCAACAGTTTGACAGATTTTCTGCCCCTGTGGAGGACACGAGGTTTTGTCTCCGCAGACGGAAAACCCCTTCCATCAGCCCCTCTACTCCAGCATATTCTAGAGAGAGCGAAGGACAGGACCTTCGGCATAATAAAAGTTTGCAGCCACCATAGGTCATCACCCCCTGGGAATGTAAAAGCCGACGCATTGGCTAAGGCAGGTTCCAGGAGAGGACACTTATGGACCCCCCCAGCTAGCGCACCAGCTAGCGCCCCTGTGAGCGCAGTACAAGTCTCACAAACAGAGGTTAAAGATCTCGTTGCAGCACAGAAACAGGATGGAGACCTCAGGGAGGTTTTCAAGGGAAGCTTTGTGCCTGCGTACGAACACTTTAAACACGCACTGACCACACATGAGGGTGTGATCATTAAGGATCAACTTTATGTGGTCCCACAGCAGGATAGAAATGCAATGATCGCTTTATTTCACGATAACCACGGACACCAAGGAATTGATTCAACCACGAGGCACCTCAGGCAACTCTGTTGGTGGCCTAATCTCAGGACAGATGTCACACACTATATAGAGAATTGCCTGATTTGTGCTCAGAATAACCCGGAGCGGTATTCTAAGAAAGCACAACTTCGGCATACTCGCCCAGTTAACGGCCCTTGGACAAACCTCCAGATCGATTTTATAGGTCCATTGCCCCCTTGTCGGAATGGCTATAAGTATGTTCTGGTGGTGATAGATACCTTTACAAAATGGGTAGAGGCATTTCCATCACGTACAAACACAGCTAAGACAGCTGTAAAGATCCTGACCCACCACATCTTCACGAGATGGGGTTTACCCCGAAGTATCGATTCGGACCAGGGATCTCACTTTACAGGACGGGTCATGAGGAACGTCCTGACAATATTCGGTATAAAACAAAACTTCCATATTGCGTATCATCCACAGTCCAGCGGGATTGTGGAGCGCATGAATCGGACCCTAAAAACGGCCCTCAGGAAAATGGTTCAAGAGAATAACTCAACATGGGATTCAGTGCTCCCCTTTGCACTTATGTTCATAAGGAACACTGTCTCCACATCTACAGGATACACACCACATACACTCATGACCGGACGCCCTATGAAAGGTACAGAATTCCTTTTAGGACTGGACATGACAAGCCCCGAAGTGACGGCCCTCACACATGAAAAGGCAGTTAAAGATCTAGTTGAGACTGTGAGGTCTGCACAGATCGCAGCAGCAGTCCAGCTAGGGAAACGCCGACAGCAACGCACTGCCTGTTTCAATAAGACCGTACACACCACAGAATTCCAGGTTGGGCAACAGGTAATGTTATCTGTTTACAACCCCAGCAGTTTTTTGGCTCCAAAATATTCTAGCCCATACTCAATTTCGGACAAAATTAGCCCCTCCGTTTACAGGATAAAGTATCCTAATGGGAAGACCGCGTGGTTCCATATTAACCAGCTTAAAGCATATGGGACACAGTCTAACCATGCTCATCATGTACTGCTAGATGCAGCAGAACACTTCACCCCGCCCACCAGAGACACTTTTCCACCATTCCCCTCACAGACCAGTTCATCAACGGACTCACACACGACTCCGCCCACAGACCACGACAGACCACGCCCCGACACGCCCACAAGCTGCCACAGCAGAGACAGCAGGACTGACACTGACTCTGAAGACAGCGACAGCACACAGCCATACAGCCCACACTGCACCAACTACGACCCCGACTCCAGTGACCCCATGGAAGTCACCTACCTCAAATATCCAGAACCAACCCCCGACCCCGACTACCCCGACAACACACTTGACACTACACAATGGCACAGGGACAATTCCTACAGACTTGTCCGTAACGATGAGAGTGACCCCCGATCACACAATTCCAAAGTTTCATGCCTGATCCACACAAGGGTGTGGGATCCGGGAGCGCAGGACGACGCAATGTCTGACTCCCGACACGGCAACCCCTTTGTGACCCTGTTCACAGAGGCAGAGGAAAAGTGAGGTGTCCAGATGATGTAAAATAGGAATCGTTTGAGGGAAACGATGTCCTTTCTGATGGAACCTGCACGTATGTTTGTCTTCGTTTTATGTTTGTTTGTTCTCAGGATTGTAAATTGTTCAGCTGGAGGATGGACATCTTCTTTTCAGCTGAAAAGATTGTGACCACCTCACATACACAATAAGTTTCTCTGCCGAAACCTTTGAGAACTTCGGTTTGATTGGAGATTTTTTCCAAAGTTGTAAGGCCACACGCCAAATAGTTTGTCCGCAGATATCTCTGAGAACTTCAGTGATGTCCTCAGTTGGAGCATCTTGGCTCCCTTGGTTTTTTAGGTGCCCCTCTATTCGGCGAAATAGAGGCTGCAAGTCATGGTAAATACATTCGTACCCGTTTTTTCCAGGTTACTCAGGCAGTGGACAAACGGCACTGAGGACCCGCCCTGTCTGAGAACCAAACTTGGTCAGCCAAGCTCGGGTATGGCACAGCACGCCCTACCCGGGGATCCCATCCAACTCATACCCGTCGCGGCCCATACGCAACTCATTCGGATGTTTGTTTCAAAGTTTGTTTTCATTTTACGTTAGGTAGCCCTTCAGCCGCCATCCCACATGCTATTTACATCCGGGAACATTCGGATGGTAAATCAGCAAAGCCTGCGAGACGGCTCGCAGAAGGAAGGATTGTTAGGTGTATGCTGGTCTTTAAATTCGCTTTTTGAAAAAAAAAATGAGGGGAGTCACAGGGTGTGACTTAGCCAGTCATTTTAAAGGGTCAATTGGGTTTTGAAAGACAGATGCACTAACAAGTAAAGGTCTTAAACTGTGTATTGACAGATACTGTGCTTGATCCCAAAGGTTTCAAAGGTCGAGACAGAGGTCGAAGCCAGGATTGTCAATACCGGAGGAAGAAGGAAGAGAAAGAAGAAGAACAGCAAAATGATGGAAGCCCACCTATTGTTTCTAAATGTTATGTGTATATGTGTGGAAACAAGACACGTTTCCCCCACAACCCCCACCGTAAATGTTTCAATTACAGCAAACCCCCAGTGCTCAGCCCTGATCAACGAGGTTCAGACCTGGTGCACTAAATTCATGACGTGGTACTCCATGTCCTATATAATCGAATCACTGTTGGTGATCGCGATCCTCATCATACTAGTACAGACCGTCAGGTTGAGGAAATGGAAGAGGAGAGCCTCTCGTTCCAGCACCTCACCCATCTATAGAGTTCAATCCCCCATCTTCGGATTCCACCAAACCCCTCAACCCCTCACTGATTACAACACTCTGTAAATAAAAAGTTCAGCCATGTATTATATTGTTCCATACTCGACTGCCGAGTTGGGAAGTGTGATGTTGTGGTGTGAATGGTTAAGGTTTTAGAGTGATGAAATGTTAAGTTAAGGTTAAGGTTAATAGTGATAGGTAGAGGTTCCCAGTTGTAGTAATGCATGTCCCTTTGACATAGGGCCAAGTAAAAATGTTAGTTAAAAAATTTTTCTCTTCTTCCCATAGTTTAAGATAGAGTAGAACAGGAACTGGCAAGAGGTCAGAACACAAGGAAGGCAACGTACATAGGTGATCCTTCACAATAGTATGATTGTGAGGATCACAAGGAGGGAATGTAGCCATGCTGGCCACGCAAAATGGACACTGAGCCAAAGTAAAATGGAAGACAGAAGGAAAAGCCTGTTTAGTGTGAGCAGACAGTCTGCTCTCAACTAATTAGCATTTTGCAAGCAGCAAACCAGTTTCTGGCCAGGTGCAAGATCTCCAAGCCAAAGGTGTTAATGGCAAAGCGCTTAGCATTCTGATGAGGCAGCCCAGATCCAGGCCCGAACAATGGCAACATTTCCATCTCAATGTAACACTTAATTGGTTGCGCAGACAGGATGGCACCAGAGTAAAGAATATCGGAACCACCCCCCCAACATCGAGGAAGGCCCTCGCATTGGAAGATTTCGAAGGTAACCGTTTGGAAACGCTCCAATCGGTACCGAAAGGTAGAGCCCGCCTAGAAGGGGGCAAGGACATTAGAGAGGGGTATAAAGGCAAATTCCCCACATAGCCCGGTCTGTTAAACCCGTGCTCCGGCCCTGATAGACATCTTGCATCCTGACTCCAGCCGTTGAGCACCAGCCGCCGAAACCGTAAGTTCAACGCTCGCTACGCGATCCAAGCCCACTAGACCCCCAGTACCAGAACGCTTGCTGAAGGCTGCAGTACAAGACCAGGATGAAGGCCTCGTTCTCTGACCTTGCCTGTTCCTGTTAGATAAGTATTCTGTTCACTTAAGTTTAGTTATAGCTTAGTCTCTTAGTGTGTGCATGAGTATTTATTATAACTGTATAATAAATATTGATCGTTTGAACCTTACTAATCGGTGTATCGTCTTTATTACTTTGAACTTGACCTTGGAATACTTGTGACGGTGTCTATACGGCACCTGGCGACTCCAGAGCTGAATAAATACATAGAACAGAGCCTAGTAGTGTTAAGCACACGTCGAATACGGAGGCGTGTTAATACACTCCAATAAACGCGTTTTACAACCACAGTAAAACGTGCAACACCACTATGCTACCATGCTGCCCTTACATTAACACCGCAATGAAGTTACTGTGAAAAGCCCCTTGTCACCACATTCCAGTGCCTGTTCAGGTGGCAATGCATCCACTTCCTCTCACCCACTCTTTGGAATATGGATCAAACGTTCAGCTGCAATCTGTGCCCTCTGCCGTCGATCGAGAAGCTGCGTTTCAATCCTTGCAAAGCTAATACTGAACACTGGAGCTGGAATCAATGCTTGTCTCTAGAATTGGGACAGCACTGGTTTGCAGACACGAGCAGTCCCGCCGAATTGAAAATCATTCAGTAATTAATAGTTAGGATGTGCAAACTGTGAAGGATACAGCTGTAAGACATCTGGGATCAACAGCCCACTTTAAGACGCTGGCAAAGCTTCCTGATATTTTACTCATTGAGATTGACTCTCCAGCCGCTCTTGTCGCCTCCAAATTGGCTCATCAGACTCTCTGTTTCTCACAGTTAGACAGCATTGAAAAGCAGACAATAGGAGCTGCAGGAGACCCACAACCTGCAGACAGGCACTGTGAAGGGTATTCGAGCCGCTGCACTCTCAGATAGAACTATCTGATGAGAGGATGAGAGGATGAAAGTATTCCTATTGGGAAGGCCATTGTGCACAGTATGAGAGGGAGTGGAAACAGATCCTCCCGATCATTGCCTCTCATTGTTTGTGTTCCTCAGGGTTTGGCCAGGAATGTTGCTGCATTCTCACAGGGACGTTTTGGCGGCCTGCCGACACGGAACACCACAAAACAAAACACTTCACGCGTCTCTGCATTAGATTACATCTGCCATATGTCTGTCCGTCACTAGTCTGTCCGCCTGAAGTCTGTCACGATCCTCCTCATTGTTCACCACGCAAGATTTTCCACTTGACCCCGCCGCTGTATTTCGTGGCGACAGAGGCGGGCTGCCATTGGTTGGTGGCAGGATCTTCTGATCCCGTAGCTGCTAATGGAATTTCCTGTAGTATGCAACCCCCACCCCTCCTTGCCACCAGGAAACTGGGTTCACTGACGGGACCAGACGATCCCGCCAGCGGAAACAGACAGAAACTTCCGGCCTACATTTCTAAGTGTCAAGTTGATACACCATCAATAATACACGATGAGTTGATAAACTTAACTGAGGCCTTAATACACTAAACAGCAAGCCTCCAGCCTGTGGACTCGAACTGGGGCCGGAGGCGGAGACTTGCCGCTTTTAAACAGAAGCCCCACCTGGACAAGCCCAGGCATGTATGATACAGTACATTCCAGACAATACAATCTCGTGGTTTACCACACAAGTCATCTGTAATCTCTGAAATTATGCCCTCTATCCTGAATCAATATATACTAAAATGAACAGTGGTCCTAATCCGACTGCTGAGGGATACCACAGATAGCCGCGACATTCTGCTAGGCTGGGAGCTTCCGGCCCTGTCATGGCGGGACCCACCGTGGGAGAGGCCCAGCCAAATGTCCACTGGCTTTTAGCAGGACTGGATGATCCCCTGCAGTGGGCGGGCCTGCAAAATCCCACCCTGTGTCTCTTTGCTAATTTTGCATTTATGTTGTCAACTCTGTACACAGGTTGGGTCCAGGCCAGCATCGTACAAGCTGACAATTTATACTGAATTCATTATTCAGTCAAAACTGGTCTCGGTTCTCGGTATATCAGAGGAGTAGAACTCCTTCAGTGCCTCAAGCACAAATGCCAACATTTCCTGGACACCTTCAGGACTACTTCACATCAGAAGAGCGATAAATATGGAGCAGACTGGAACATCTTGAGCGAGTCTAGCTGAGAAGGACTGTGGTTGCAGAAGGCTCATGTAACTGGAAATTGGTTAAATGGGGCCAGAAAGTGGGAAGAAATCAGAAGGTGAGAGAAAGTTGGGCTGGACAACCTGTGGTGTGTGCTGTGCAGGAGTACCCAATGTTGTCTCAGTGTTGACCGAGTGTCTCTTTTCATTTAATCCTTAATGTACCTTGCAGAGTTTAACTCAATGGCCTGAAAATGCCCCATACACAAGGAGGGAAACAGGAGTCAGGACTGTTTTTGGGGCTCCAAACCCACCTCCGGTGGGAAACTGAACAACTTTAAGATTTTAAATTGAGGGAGCCCTTAATTGTCAAGGTTCCCTCTCAGTAAAAAAAGCAGTAAACAGGGAAGGGGATGGTTTAGCACACTGGGCTAAGTCGCTGGCTTTTAAAGCAGACCAAGGCAGGCCAGCAGCACAGTTCAATTCCTGTACCAGCCTCCCCGAACAGGCGCCGAAATGTGGTGACGAGGGGCTTTTCACAGTAACCTCATTGAAGCCTACTTGTGACAATAGGCGATTTTCATTTCATTTTTCAAATAAGAATACTGGTCTGAACTGCTTTCCTTCTAGGCACGCGTCCAATTAGGAACAATGGACGAGTTCTTGGAAGTTCAGAAGGCTTCCAGCTTCAGATGAGCCCCCTGCTGCAGTCCAAGGTGAGTGACTGGGAGCACGCTTCAACAGGCAAGTGGCCTGTCTCCAACCACACACGCACCATGGTGTGGGGCTAGGGTCTGTTACTGTGGGAGTGCCCCACTACAGGCTGGCCTTTCACTGTATCCCCAGGTAGGCAGGGAGGGCTTGTTGGCCTACCTGGAGTGCAGGCACCCTGGCCTGCCACTGTGCGACCCTCTCAACCTTGTCAAGAAACAGGAGATGGGGAGGGTTAACTGGAAAACCCCAGTTGGCCTCTTTAACTTACCTTCACCATAGTAAGAAATCTTACAACACCAGGTTAAAGTCCAACATGTTTGTTTCAAATACGAGCTTTCGGAGCACTGCTCCTTCCTCAGGTGAAAGGAGCAATGCTCCGAAAGCTCGTGTTTCAAACAAACCTGTTGGACTTTAACCTGGTGTTGTAAGACTTCTTACTGTGCTCACCCCAGTCCAACGCCGGCATCTCCACATCATACCTTCACCATAGTTCTCAATGTGTCTAAATGTCTGACCAATTCATAGTTGCGAGCAGCCTTCCTGGGCCTGACTTGCGTTGGAAACGGTACCCCAGCTGGGTCTGTAATACTCAGGCCATGTCAACCTCTGATCCCAACACTGGTGGGGTCCACAAATTTACTTTCAAAATTGTTTCAAAATTTTTCTTGGCACTGATGGGGAGGTGCTAATCCACTTTGGACCGTTTGGATATTGGGAATTTAAACTTCAAAGACAGTTTTGTCACAGAATAAGATTATCATGGAATTTCTAAAGTGCAAAGGAGACCACTCAGCCCATTGAGTCTGTATTGACCCTTCAAAACCCCAGCCTACCGAGGTCCAATCCTCCACTCTATCCATGCAACCCCACCTTAAGGGGCAATTTATCATGGCCAATCCACCTAACCTGCACACCTTTGGACTGTGAGAGGAAATGGAAACACCCGGAGAAAACCCATGCAGACACAGGGAGAAAATGGAAACGCCACACAGACAGTCATCCGAGATCTGCATGGAACCTGTGTCCCTGGCGCTGTGCTAACCACTATTATTTGTCTGGATTATTAAATAATACATCGCCAGGATTCTCATCTGGAAGATGGTGCCTCTCAGAGTGCAGCACTCCACTCCCTCAGGACGAGAAGATAGCACAGTAGATACGAGAAGGAGCGGGACTTTGCGCGTAAGGAGCTGCCATATATATATATATATATAGAGATATAGAGATAGAGATATGAAATGAAAAAAATGAAAATTGCTTATTGTCACGAGTAGGCTTCAATGAAGTTACTGTGAAAGGACCCTAGTCGCCACATTCCGGCACCTGTCCGGGGAGGCTGGTACGGGAATCGAACCATGCTGCTGGCCTGCTTGGTCTGCTTTAAAAGCCAGCAATTTAGCTGAGTGAGCTAAACCAGCCCCTGGGTGGTTGGGAGAACAGGGCTAGGCAGTAGTGAAAAGGATCAAACGGAAGTGAGAGGAGGAGTTGGGGAAGGATATCTGATAGGGTCTTTGGTGTGAGGTAATATGGCGAGTGAACTCAACCTCCTCCTGCAAAAGAATGAGTTTGATACAATTTAGGTGGTGCACAGGGTCCATATGACTTGGGCTCATATGAGTGGGTTTTTTTTCCCAGTGGTAGCAGAAGTGTGGGAGGGGACCAGCGAATCTTTCTCACATGCTCTGGGGATGTGAGGAGTTGGAGAACTTTTGGGAGGCGGGGTTCAGGACCCTATCGGGTTGAGGTGAAGCCGGACGCTATGGTGGCGATCTTTGGGGTGTCAGAGCTGCTGAAGGGGAAGGGGCCGATGTGGCCTTTGCCTCTCTGATTGTTCAGTGACTGACACTTTTGAATTGGGGGTTGGCTATGCCACTGGGAGTCAGGGCAAGGCTGGGGGATCTGTACAAATTTCTCAGCTTGGAGAAAATCTAATTTGCCTTAAGGGGGTCAGAGGAGGGCTTTGAGGTAAGGTGGAGGTCACTCATCGCTCTATTGAGGAGCTGTTTGTCGCAGGGAGGAAAGGGGGGATTAAAAGAAGAAAAATGTACAAACTGTATACTTTGATCGGTTGTTAAGCTTGTGTTATTTTGTCGAATGTGTTTGAAATAAAATATTTAAAAAAAGAAATAAGATAGCACAGTGTGGGAGCAGAAAAGCATCCGTCAAGATTATGTGTTGGCGGTGTGGAATTGAACCCACAACCTTCTCAGGTAGAGTTTGGAGTGCTATCAATGAGACGTATACAAATTGTTTCTTCTCCAAATCATACATAGCATCATAAGACATTCATGGGACAGAAGGAGGTCACTGTACCTATAATGCTTGCGCTGCCAGATAAGCCTATTCCGCCTAATGCTACTTACAGCTTTTGACCGGCAGTTCTGTAGGTGACGGCGCTTTCATTGCAATTCCAAGCATTTTTAAAATTTGCTGAGAGTCCTTGCCTCTGACACTCTTTCAGACAGATAATTTCTGATCCCCATCACCCTCTGCATGGAAAGAATTCTCCTCACGCACCTCCAACCTCTTTATCAATCCCTTTAGACCTCTGCCTCCAGGTTATTGACCTCTCTGCTCATGGAAATAAGTTTTTCTTATCCACTCTACTTAGGCCCCTGATCATTTTACACACCTCAATTAAATCTCCCCTCAGCTTCCTGTTCCACAGGGCCCAGCCCCAGCCTACATCCAGTCTCTCCTGGAAACATCCTCCAAAATCTCCACTGTACCCTATTAGCTGCAATCACATCCTTCCTGGAATGCGGTGACCAGAACTGTATGCAGTACTCCAGCTGTGGCCTAAGTATTTTATGTCTTTGAAAATAGAGCTAATCTCTCACTTAAACAGCTGTCTCTAGCCATGGAATCCAAGGTCCCTCTTGGACAGTTCTCGGTATCCTATCATTTACTGTGTATCCCCTTGTCTTGTTAATCACCCCCATTCATTACTTTCCCATCATTCCGGATTGAAGTCCATTTGTCACTTTTCTCCCTGGCTGACCATTCTTACTGATATCTTCCTGCAGTCTACAGCTTTCTCCTTCATTGTCAGCCACATGGCTGATTTTTGTACCAAACCTGGTTTTACCATGTATCACATTACTTCCTGGAATGCAATGTCCAACATTAGGAATCCCTGTAGAATGGCCTTGTTTTATTTCCATCTTTCACTCAAGGTTCCCCATTTTTCGGTTTTTGAAAAGTTTAGTTTTTGACCTTCAACTTTCTGAAGTAAATTAATTTTGTAGCACTGGATATATTAACGGGCGGTTATCGCCAATCCATAGAGAAAATACATATCAACATGTTTAAAGAAAGGTTTAGTCCCATCAATATTTTATTCATAAACGGAAGTAACTACTTTCTGAACCAAAATTTAAATATTAAGCTTACAATAGATGATATTTTTAAAGAGCTAACCTTTGGTGGTTGCTTTTGTGTGACTAAATTAAAGGCATTTTAATGAAGATCATTTTTCTTAATACCTGAGGCACAATTCTTCAATCGCAGTGTCTGATTGACACTCTTACTTAATAGAGATGTACTAGGTAGATTTGTTAAGTATTTTAATTAACTGATCTGCTCAGCCAAGATTTGTATTTCCTTTCCATTATTTATTATCTAATTGCTTCCTGAGCAGAGCTTTCTCATCCCAAAAAAACATTCAATTTTAACTGGTCACAGGAGGCTCATTAGATGCAGCAGATTTTTATTTTTGTATGTGAGTTCAATAGGTCTCCTGTTGTCTTGCTCCACTTTAGAATTCAGCTGAAACACACTCTGGCTCTGAGATAGAGAGCGGCCATCTTAGTAAGCGGAAGGACAGTAACCATCCACTCTCATAATTATACTGCAAATACTGTTTCAGACAATGACCATCATGAATGTTATCTTTAATAACTACATTGTCTGCTTTCTAATCATGCGAGACATCCCTCTGGGTATGCCTATTTGAACAAAGGCCCACCTTGTCCATGTATTTAAACACAGATCAGCTAACTGTGTATTTAAACATAGGCCAACTCTGTCCGTTTGTTTAAAACAATGGTGTGTGTCTGTGTACTTAAATGCTCACAGACTTTGTCCATGCATTTAAACATGCACAGACTGTGTCCATGCATTTAAACACACACAGACTGTGTCCATGCATTTAAACACGTTGATGCACTATCAATTACCACAAAGACGAGAATAGTGGAATAATCGAGGCTTTATTGAGCAAAGATGTTGTGCCTCCTGTAGCTGGAACCAGAATGGCTGCAGCACAGGAGAGCACACACATTTATACGCCGCCTATGGGTGGAGCCAGCAGGTAGGGATTTACCCTTGTACCTTTAATATATGGGCAGTGCCGTAATACATGTAATATACTGCTAGCGGTGACTACCACATTCACCCCCTGTTTTTAAAAAAACGAGTCCGGCGGGGATGGTGGAAAATATTACAAGTTAAGTCCCTCGGGGTCCTTGATCCTCCTCTGCGATCGCCCTCAATCCTGGTGGTGATGTGGGCGCCGACTTGGTCACCTGCGACTCCGGGAGCGTGTTGTCCTCGTCTTGTCACCCCTGAATGGAACCAGTGGGAGGACGGATCCTGCTGGGGTGGGGGCTGGCGGTGAGGTTTGCTGGAAGGAGGATGAGTGGTGCAGGGGTGAAAGAGGCAACCAAAGTGGGGGGGGAGGGCGGTGTCAGGTTGAGGATCGTGGGTGGGGATCCAGCGGGTGGCAGGTCCCGGAGGGAGACTGTGTCCTGGCGCCCGTCGGGGTGTGTCACATAGGAATACTGTGGGTTAGCATGTAAGAGGTGGACTTTTTCGACCAAGGGGTCCGACTTATGGGTCCGTACATGCTTCCGAAGAAGGACAGATCCAGGAACTGTCAGCCATCTTGGGAGCGAGACCCCGGAGGTGGACTTCCTGGGGAAGGCAAACACACGTTCGTGAGGGGTCTCGTTAGTCGCGGTGCAGAGGAGCGATTGGATGGAGTGGAGCACGTCAGGGAGGATCTCCTGCCAACGGGAGGCCAGGAGATTTTTAGACCGCAGGGCCAGCAGGACGGCCTTCCAGACCGTTTTGTTCTTCCTCTCCATCTGCCCGTTTCCCCAGGGTTGTAGCTGGTCGTCCTGCTCGAGGCGATGCCCTTGCTGAGCAGGAACTGACGCAGCTCATCGCTCATAAAAGAGGATTCCCGTTCGCTGTAGATGTAGGTGGGGAAACCGAACAGACTAAAGATGCTGTGCAGGCCTTTAATTACCGTGCCAGAAGTCATTTCGGGATATAGGATGGCAAAAGGGAATCTGGAGTATTCATCAATTACGTTCAGAAAGTACGTGTTGTGGTCGGTGGAGGGGAGGGGCCCTTTGAAGTCCACACTGAGGCCTTCAAAAGGGCTGGAGGCCTTCACCAGGTGCGCTCGATCTGGCCGGTAGAAGTGCGGCTTGCACTCTGCGCAGACTTGGCAGTCTCTGGTGACGGTCCTGACCTCCTCAATGGAGTAGGGCAGGTTGCGGGCCTTGATGAAATGGAAGAACCGGGTGACCCCCGGGTGGCAGAGGTCATAGTGGAGAGCCCAGAGTCGGTCCACTTGTGCGCTGGCACATGTACTGCGGGATAGGGCATCAGGGGACTCGTTGAGCTCCCCGGGCAATACAAAATCTCGTAATTATAGGTGGCGAGCTCGATCCTCCACCTCAAAATCTTGTCATTTTTGATCTTGTCCCGCTGTATATTATTAAACATGAAGGCAACCGACCGTTGGTCAGTGAGGAGAGTGAATCTCCTGCCTCCAATGTCTCACAGATTCCACAATGGCTTGGGCCTCCTTTTCGACAGAGGAGTGCTGAATTTCGGAGGCATGGAGGGTACAGGAAAAGAAGGCCATGGGCCTGCCCGCCTGGTTGAAGGTGGTGGCCAGAGCTACGTCCACATCGCTCTCCACCTGGATGCGGATGGACTCGTTGACCACGTCCATCGTGGCCTTGGTGGTGTTGGCCTTGATGCGGTTGAAGGCCTGGCGGGCCTCAGCCACCATGGGGAAAACTGTGGACTGAATGAGTGGACGGGCCTTGTCTGCATACAAAGAACAAAGAAAAGTACAACACAGGAACAGGCCCTTCGGCCCTCCAAGCCTGTGCCGACCATGCTGCCCGTCTAAACTAAAATATTTTACACTTCCTGCGTCCGTATCCCTCTATTACCATCCTATTCATGTATTTGTCAAGATGCCCTTGAATGTCACTAAAGAACAATAATAATTAGGGACCCAATGACCGTAATAGGAGCAAAACAGCAGGCATCTTGTCAGAGCTTTGGGGCAGTGGGGGAGAGGGAGTTCCATGGGGGGGCGCATGCGGTCGGGGTCGGGCCCTCGGACTCCATTTTCCATGACATAACCAAGGATAGCTAAGCGTTTGGTGCGGAGCACGCCTTTCTCCTTATTGTATGTGAGATTAAGGAGTTTGGCGGTCTGGAGGAATATTTGGAGGTTCGCTTCGTGGTCCTGCTGATCGTGGCCACAGATGGTGACGTTATCTAGGTACGGGAAGGTGGCCCCCAGTCCGTACCGATCAACCATTTGGTCCATCTCTCGCTGGAAGACCAAGACCCCATTAGTGACGTCGAAGGGAACCCTGAGGAAGTGATAGAGGCGGCCATCTGCTTGGAACGCAGTGTATTGGCGGTCCTCCAGGCGGATGGGGAGCTGGTGGTAGGCGGACTTCAAGTCCACTGTGTAAAAGACTCGATACTGCGAAATCTAATTGAGCATGTCAGATATGAGTGGGAGGGGGTACGCGTCGAGCTGCGTGTACTGATTGATGATCTGACTGTAGTCGATGACCATCCTGTGCTTCTCCGCAGTCTTCACAACCACCACTTGAGCTCTCCAGAGGCTGTTGCTGGCCTCAATGACCCCTTCCCGCAGAAGCCGTTGGACCTCCAACCTGATGAAGGTTCTGTCCTGAGCACTGTACCATCTGCTCCTGGTGGCGACGGGTTTGCAATCCGGGCTGAGGTTCGCAAACAGGGAGGGTGGGTCGACCTTAAAGGTCGTTAGGCCGAAGACGGTGAGGGGTGGTAGGGGTCCGCCAAATTTTAAAGTTAGGCTTTAGAGATGGCACTGTAAATCCAGGCTGAGTAACAGAGCAGCGCAGAGGTGGGGGAGGGCGTAGGGCCGGAATGTGGTGAACCACTGTGCACCTGTATTAGGGGATGTACGGTAGGACCTGCACTACAGGTTCGCCGGTAGCCCCTGCCGGCTGGCTCCACCCACTAGGAGCCGTATAAGTATGCGTGACCTCTTCCTGGTCAGCCATTTCGCCAGCTGCAGTAGGAGGCCACGCATCTGACTGTAATAAAGCCACAGTTGTACCAATCTGAGTCTTTCATGCAATTGATCGTGTATCAATTTATTACAGTCAGATTTTTCTACATTATGGACTTCAGGATCAAACCAGATCGTCTGCAGCTGGATCCGCACTCACCAGATGCCAGAAAGGACTTTAATCACTGGCTGGCTTGTTTTGAGGCCTACATCAACGCTGCAACCCCCGCGCCAATGGAAGCTCAGAAGATCCACGTTCTGTACTCCAGGTTGAGCTACAACGAGTTGCCGTTGACCCAAGACACCCCAGGTTATGCGGAAGCGATGGCACTCCTAAAAGAGAACTACGCTCAGAAGACAAACACACTCTATGCAAGGCACGTACTCGCCACTCGCGTTCAACTACCCGGTGAGTCGATCGAAGACTTCTGGTGGGCTCTTATCCCACTCGTACGGGACTGTGACTGTCAGGCCGTCACGGCCACTGCACATTCCAATCTCCTCATGCGCGACGCATTCGTAACGGGGATTGCGTCGGACCCCATCCAACACGACTGCTGGAGGGGGCCACGCTTGACCTAACGGAGATGAAAACTTTAGCGCTGTCCATGACGGTTGCATCTCGAAATGTCCAGGCCTACCCCGCTCGCCGCGCGGACCACCCCTCCTGGACCCAGCAAACGAACCCGCCGGCTGGGGCCCCTCCTAATCAGTACGCCTGTGCCGCCCGCCACACCACGCACCCTGGAGGTCCCCGCTGCTACTTCTGCGGCCAGCAGAAGCACCCCCGCCAACGCTGCCCAGCCTGCACCGCCACTTGCAAATCCTGCGGTAAAAAGGGCCACTTCGCAGCTGTGTGCCAGTCTCGTGCAGTCGTTGCTATCGCGCCCGCTATCGCCCCCTCCCCCCAGCTGAATGCACAATGAGCGCCGCCATCTTCTCCTTCCGGGGCCACGTGCGACCAGTGGGCGCCACCATCTTCTCCCCCCCCCAGGTCCGTGTGCGGACCGTGGGTGCTACCATCTTGCCCCTCCCCCACAGTGTGCACACCATGGGCACCTCCATCTTGCCCCACCCCCACAACGTGTGCACCATGGGCGCCTCTATCTTGCCCCGCCCCCACAACGTGCGCACCATGGGCGCCTCCATCTTGCCCCACCCCCACAACGTGTGCACCATGGGCGCCTCCATCTTGCCCTGCCCCCACAACGTGCGCTCCATGGACGCCGCCATCTTGTCCCCAACAGGTCCTCTGGACGCCGCCATTTTGTCTCCCCCACGGGACTGGAACGCTGGATGCGGGTCGCCGACGCTCTCCATCTGAAACCTCGGACAGCCACCCGCAGCTTGCCTCAATGACGCTGGACCAGTCTCGTCCTCACAACCTGGCCACCGCTTCGACGACAGTGAAAATCAACGGCCACGCGACCTCTTGCCTGCTGGACTCCGGGAGCACCGAAAGCTTTATTCACCCAGACACGGTAAGGCGGTGCTCTCTCACGGTCCACCCCGCAAACCAACGGATCTCCCTGGCCTCCGGATCCCACTCTGTCTCAGTCCGAGTTTTCTGTGTGGTCAATCGCACTGTCCAGGGCGTAGAATTCAGCGGTTTCCGCCTCTACATCCTCCCCAACCTCTGTGCTGCACTATTGCTGGGTCTGGATTTTCAGTGTAATCTCCAGAGCCTCACCCTCAAATTCGGCGGGCCCCTACCTCCACTCACCGTTTGCGGCCTCACGACCCTCAAGGTTAACCCCCCTCCCTCTTTGCCAATCTAACTGCGGTTTGCAAGCCCGTCGCCACCAGGAGCAGACGGTACAGCGCCCAGGATAAGGCCTTCATCAGGTCCGAGGTCCAGCGGCTGCTTCGGGAGGGTATTATCGAGGCCAGCAACAGCCCCTGGAGAGCCCAAGTGGTAGTGGTTAAAACTGGGGAGAAACACAGAATGGTCGTGGACTATAGCCAGACCATCAATCGGTACACGCAGCTCGACGCGTACCCCCTCCCCCGCATTTCTGATATGGTCAATCAGATTGCACAGTACCGGGTCTTCTCAACAATTGACCTAAAATCCGTCTACCATCAGCTCCCCATCCGTAACTCGAACCGTCCATACACTGCCTTCGAGGCGGACAGTCGGCTCTATCAATTTCTTCGGGTTCACTTCGGCGTCACTAATGGGGTCTCGGTCTTCCAAAGGTAGATGAACCGAATGGTTGACCGGTACGGACTGCGGGCCATGTTTTCGTACCTGGAAAACGTCACCATCTGCGGCCATGACTAGCAGGACCACGACTCTAACCTCTCTAAATTTCTCCGCACCGCCACTCTCCTCAATCTTACATACAACAAGGAGAAATGCGTGTTCCGCACGTCCTGTCTAGCCATCCTCGGCAATGTCGTCCAAAACGGACTCCTGGGGACCGATCCCGACCGCATGCGACCCCTCATGGAGATCCCCCTCCCCCACTGCCCAAGGCCCTCAAACGCTGCCTTGGGTTCTTCTCCTACTACGCCCACGCTCCCCTACAGGTACATGGAGACCCGCCGCTCCACACACATGGAGACCCACTCTCCACATTCACAGGGAGACTCACTCCCCCCCCCCCCCCTCCCCACCACCCCCCCCCCCCCCCACCCCACACACACACTCAGACCCGCTCCCACTTGTACACACAAGGAAACCCGCTCCCTCACACACACACACAAATAGAGACCTGCTCCTCCCTGGGCATTGGGACCCGTTCCCCACACTCATGAGGACCCATTCCCCCACACACCCACATGAAGACCCGCTACCACACACACACACACACACACATGAAGACCCACTCTCACACACACACCCATGGAGACCCGCTCTCACACACACACACACATACACACTCACATGAAGACCCGCTCCTCCAAACACACACATTGAGATCCACTCCCCACATGCACAGGTATACCTGCTCCCCCACACACACACACATGGAGACCTGCTCCCCCACACACATGGAGACCTGCTCCCCCATACACATGGAGACCTGCTCCCCCACACACATGGAGACCTGCTCCCACAAAAACACACACACACACACACGGTGACCTGCTCCCCCACACACATGGAGACCTGCTCCCACAAACACACACACACATGGAGACCCACTCTCAACATGCACATGGAGACCTGCTCCCATAAACACACACACATGGAGACCCACTCTCAACATGCACATGGAGACCTGCTCCCACAAACACACACACATGGAGACCCACTCTCAACATGCACATGGAGATCTGCTCCCCACATGCACATGGAGACCCGCTCCCTTACACACTCACACACACACACGCATGGAGACCCGCTCCCCTACACACACACACATGGAGACCCGCTCCTGCACACACATGGAGACCCACTCCCACATGCACATGGAGATCTGCTCCCCCATACACATGGAGACCGCTCCCCTACACACACGCCGTCCTTGACTTCCCTCGTCAGCCATGGATGGCTTGTCCTCCCCTCAGCATGATTCCTCCTCCATGGGATGAATTTCTGTTGTGCCTCCAGAATAACCCCCAAAAATCCTGCTGCTCCACTGTCTTCCCTGCTAGGCTCCTTTTCCAATCAACTCTGGCCAGCTCCTCCCTCATGTCTTTGTAGTTACCCTTATTGAATTGTATCTCATCTCTGTTTTAAAGGATCATCCCTTTAATCTGAGATTGTGTCCTCTGCTTCTAGTTTTTCCTACAAGTGGAAACATCGTCTCCATGTCCACTCTATCCAGGCCTCGCAGTATCCTGTAAGTTTTAATAAGATCCCCTCTCATCCTTCTAAACTCCAACGAGAAGGCTGCCTTGGAGAACACGGCCAAGGGAACACTTCAGCAGTCAAGGGCATTCAGCCTCTGATCTTCGGGTAAGCATTCTCCAAGGCGGCCTTCAGGATGCACGACAACGCAGAATCGGCGAGCAGAAACCTATAGCCAAGTTCCGCACACATGACTATGGCCTCAGCCAGGACCTTGGATTCATGTTGCATTACATTCACCCCCCACCATCGAGCCTGGGCTAGCAAAATCCTACCAACTGTCCTGGCTTGAGACAATTCACACCTCTTTAACCTGTGATTCGCTCCATCTGAACCTGTAAAGACTTAATTACCTGCAAAGACACGCATTCAAAGTATCATCTTGCATCATTGAGTTTGTCGATATATACCGTATATACTCGCGTATCATGCGACTTTTGAAGACCTAAATTGTAACCTAAATTTGGGGGGTTGCATGATACGCGAGATACAAAATTCGCGGGTGTTTTACTTGCTGTTTTTTCTGATGGGAAGATTTTCAGTCACTTGCCGTTTCCATTCATAAAAACGTGAATGGAAACGTCAAGTGGCTGAACATCTTCCCATCAGAATACTGTGGTCAAAATCTGAAGATTAGTATTCCTGATCATATGGGTAGTTTATTCAATACATGGCCGTCTTTTTCCGATACAGAATTCGCGGGTGTTGTACTTGCCGTTTTTATGAATGGAAACGTCAAGTGGCAGAACGACGCTAGTAAAGCCAGCTGGAAAGCTGTTCGATTCGCGAACAGCTTTCACAACAGAATCCACTCTGCAGAATCCACAGACAATGATACCATTTGGAAGTTTTAGTTTGGGCATTAATTTCCAAAAAAGTGACTCACATGATACATGAGATACAGCATAAAATCATGTTTTGGGGACGACAATTTAGGGGTCGCATGATACGTGAGATCGCATGATACGCGAGTATATACGGTATGTGTTTCTGGAACCCACCTCTTCATTCACCTGGGGAAGGAGCAGTGCTCCAAAAGCTAATGATTCAAAGCAAACCTGTTGAACTTTAACCTGGTGTTGTAAGACTTCTTACTGTGTTCACCCCAGTCCAAAGCCGGCATCTCCACATCATTATATAGTCTCAAAAATACATCCCTGCTCTTGAATTCTAGCCCTCTCAACATGAATGCTAACATTGTATTTGACTTCCTAACTGCCGACTGAGCCGGCACGTTAATCTTAAGAGAATCGTGAACAAGGACTCCCAAGTCCCCTTGTGCTTCTGATTTCCTAAGCATCTTCCCATTTAGAAAATAGTATATGCCCCCATTTCTCCTTCCAAAGTGCATAACCTCACACTTTTCCACATTGTATTCCATCTGCTACTTCTTTGCCCACTCTCCCAGCCTGTTCAAGTCCTTCTGTAGCCCACCTGCATCCTCAATACTACCTGCCCCTCTACAGATCTTTGTATCATCTGAAAATTTGGCAACAGTGCCTTCAGTTCCTTCTTCCAGATTATATATTGAAAAGAACTGTTCCTATCTTCCTTTATGTGACTAGCTAGCTTGCACTCATACTTTATCCCTCCCCCCCCCCCCCAAACTCCTGCCATTGCTGTTCCACTGTCTTCCCTGCTCAGCTCCTTTTTCAATCAGCTGTGGCCAGCTCCTCCCTCATGTCTTTGTAGTTACCCTTATTTAATTGTAGTACTGTTGCATCTTATTGCAGCTTCTCCCTCTCATACTGCAGGGTAAATTCTGTCATATTGTGGTCACTGCTCCCGAAGGGTTCCTTCACCTTAAGTTCCCTAATCAAATCTGCCTCATTACACACGGAGAACCGCTCCCCCACACACACATGGAGACCCAATCTCCCCCCCCACACACACAGACCCGCTCCCTCACACACATGGAGACCCGCCCCTCCACACACACATGGAGACCCACTACCCCCCCACACACACATGGAGAACCAATCCCCCCCCCCCACACACACAGACCCGCTCCCTCACACACATGGAGACCCGTTCCCCCCCACACACATGGAGACCCGCTCCCTCACACACACATGGAGACCCACTACCCCCCCCCACACACACGCAGATCCGCTCCCCCCACACACATAGACCCGCTCCCCCCACACACACATGGAGACCCACTACCTCCCCCCCCCGCACACACACAGACCCGCTCCCTCACACACACATGGAGACCCACTCCCCCACACACACACGGAGACCCGCCCCTCCACACACACATGGAGACCCACTCCCCCACACACACACGGAGACCCGCTCCTCCACACACACATGGAGACCCACTCCCCCACACACACACGGAGACCCGCCCCTCCACACACACATGGAGACCCACTACCCCCCCACACACACTCACACAGACCCGCTCCCTCACACACACATGGAGATCCACTCCCCCACACACACACGAAGACCCGTCCCTCCACACACACAGAGACCCACAAGCCCCCCCCACACACACACAGACCCGCTCCTTCACACACATGGAGACCCGCCCCTCCACACACACATGGAGACCCACTACCCCCCCCCCCACACACACGCAGACCCGCTCCCCCACACACACACAGACCCGCTCCCTCACACACACATGGAGACCCACTACCCCCCCCACACACACGCAGACCCGCTCCCCCGCACACACACAGACCCGCTCCCTCACACACACATGGAGACCCACTACCCCCCCACACACACATGGAGAACCAATCCCCCCCCCCACACACACAGACCCGCTCCCTCACACACATGGAGACCCGTTCCCCCCCACACACATGGAGACCTGCTCCCTCACACACACATGGAGACCCACTACCCCCCCCACACACACGCAGATCCGCTCCCCCCACACACATAGACCCGCTCCCCCCACACACACATGGAGACCCACTACCTCCCCCCCCCCGCACACACACACAGACCCGCTCCCTCACACACACATGGAGACCCACTCCCCCACACACACACGGAGACCCGCCCCTCCACACACACATGGAGACCCACTCCCCCACACACACACGGAGACCCGCTCCTCCACACACACATGGAGACCCACTCCCCCACACACACACGGAGACCCGCCCCTCCACACACACATGGAGACCCACTACCCCCCCACACACACTCACACAGACCCGCTCCCTCACACACACATGGAGATCCACTCCCCCACACACACACGAAGACCCGTCCCTCCACACACACAGAGACCCACAAGCCCCCCCCACACACACACAGACCCGCTCCCTCACACACATGGAGACCCGCCCCTCCACACACACATGGAGACCCACTACCCCCCCCCCCACACACACGCAGACCCGCTCCCCCACACACACACAGACCCGCTCCCTCACACACACATGGAGACCCACTACCCCCCCCACACACACGCAGACCCGCTCCCCCGCACACACACAGACCCGCTCCCTCACACACACATGGAGACCCACTACCCCCCCCACACACACTCACACAGACCCGCTCCCTCACACACACATGGAGACCCACTGCCCCTCACGCACACACAGACCCGCTCCCTCACACACACATTGAGATCCACTCCCCCACACACACACAGAGACCCGCCCCTCCACACACACCTGGAGACCCACTACCCCCCACACACACATGGAGACCTGCTCCCCCACACACACACATGGAGACCCACTACCCCCCCCCCGCACGCACACACAGACCCGCTCCCTCACACATACATGGAGACCCACTACCCCCCCACACACACTCACACAGACCCGCTCCCTCACACACACATGGGGATCCACTCCCCCACACACACACGGAGACCCGTCCCTCCACACACACATGGAGACCCACTACCCCCCCCCCACACACACACAGACCCGCTCCCTCACACACATGGAGACCCGCTCCCTCACACACACATGGAGACCCACTACCCCCCCCCCACACACACTCACACAGACCCGCTCCCTCACACACACATGGAGACCCACTACCCCCCCCCCCCCACACACACACACAGACCCACCCCTCCACACACACGTGGAGACCAGCTCCCCCACACACACATGGAGACCCACTCCAACAGGCACATGGAGAGCCGCTCCGCCACACACACACACGGAGACCAGTTCCCCCACACACATGGAGAACCGCTCCTCCGCACACACATGGACTCGCTCCCCCCCACACACAGAGACACACTCTCTCACACACACATAGAGCCCCGCTCCCTCACATGCACATAGAAACCCGCTCCTCCACACGCACATGGACTCGCTCCCCCCCACACACAGAGACACACTCTCTCACACACACATAGAGCCCCGCTCCCTCACATGCACATGGAAACCCGCTCCTCCACACGCACATGGACTCGCTCCCCCCCACACACAGAGACACACTCTCTCACACACACATAGAGCCCCGCTCCCTCACATGCACATGGAGAACCGCTCCTCCACACACACATGGACTCTCTCCCCCCCCACACACAGAGACACACTCTCTCACACACACATAGAGCCCCGCTCCCTCACATGCACATGGAAACCCGCTCCTCCACACGCACATGGCAACCGGCTACCACACAAACACACACACACATGGAGAACCGCTTCCATGCACTCACACACACACACACATGGAGAACCTCTCCTCCACACACACATGGAGACCCACTCCCCCACACACACATAGAGCCCCGCTCCCTCACACACATAGAGCCCTGCTCCCTAACACACACATGGAGACCTGCTCCTCTACACGCACACGCATGGACACCAGCTCCCCCACCCACTGAGTCTGCAGGGCCAAGCCGAGTTCCCGACAGATGAGACCACACGGGACCCACGCCATTGGGAACTCAGCCGGTCGGGGGCGGAGAATCGAGGGGGGGGCCTCAGGTAATGTCCTGACGCCGTCGATATGTTGCGATGGTCAAAAGCTTGGTCAAAGAGCTACATTGTAAAGAGTGCCTTAAAGGAAGAAAGCGAGGAACAGAGACGGAAAGGTTTAGGGAGCAGATTCCAGAGGTTGGCCCCAGGCAACTGAACACAGGGCCACCATTGATGGGGCAATTAAAATTGGGGATGCTCAAGACACTGGAATGAGAGGAATGCAGCGATCTTGGAGGGTTGTGGAGCTGGAAGAGATCCCAGAGCTCCGGAGAGGAGAGGCCATAGACAGATTTGAAAACCAGGGGGTGGGAATTTTAAATTGCTTAACCAGGAGCCAGTGTTGGTCAGGAAGCACAGGGGCAATGGGCGAATGGCATCAGCCATTGACAGAAAGGTTTTAGATGGCCCCGAGTGTAAGGAGAGTAGAATTTGAGAGGCTAACCACAGGAGTGTGTTAGAATGATCACCTTTAGAGCTAACAAAAGGCTTGGTTTAGAGTGCAGCAGCAGGAGAGCTATGGTCACCCATAGTACAAACTTTATCTATCTCTTGTCAGCCCAAGCCTGTTATTCAAGTTGCACTGTGGACTGATGAGAGTGTTGTGTTCGTGTACCAGATCAGACTCCAACACTGAACGAGGGTCAGCGGGTTGTGGGGGCTGGGGGGTGTTGAGGTGGGGGAAGGGGATTAAAATGGGGAAGGCGGGATGTGATGGGTGTCAGGGGAGCAGGTGGGGTGCGGTTGTCGGTTGTTTACTGAAGTATTTGGTTGTTCTTCAGATTCTTTTCGTAGCTATGAAAATGCTTGAATAAAAATATTTTTTTTAAAACAAAACCTGTACGAGAACCCCAAGCAATTTCTCGATTTGTAAATGTGAGGAAAGGATATTTCATCCCAGGAGTGATGACTCTGACCAATAGGTATCTTGGGCACGATTCTCCGCTCCCCATGCCGGGTGGGAGAATCGCAGGAGGGCCGGGTGACTCACGACACGCCGCCCTGGCACCCCCCGCGATTCTCCCACCACCCGCTCGGATGAATCGCCGCTCGCCGTTTTTCATGGCGACCGCCGATTCTCCGACCAGGATGGGCCGAGCGGCTTGACGTTCCCGACCGGTTCACGACGGCGGCAACCACACCTGGTCGCTGCCGTCGTGAACATGGGCGACAAAGTTCCCTTTGTGGCTTGTGGGGGGCGGAGAGGGGAGTGAGCACCACGGCCGCGCTCGGGAGGGGACTGGCCCCCGATCGGTGCCCACCCATCGCCGGGCCGGCGTCTCCAAGAGACGCACTCTTTCCCCGCAAGGTCAAGCCACCACGTCTTGCAGGGCAGCGGAGGGGAAGACGGCAACTGCGCATGTGCGGGTTGGAGCCGGCCAACCTGCGCATGCGTGGCTGATGTCACTTAGGCGCCGCCGTCGCATCATTCTCGGCGTCATTCTCGGCGCAAGCGTCAAGGCCTGGCGGCCGAGATTTACAGAGCACCGCTCCTAGCCCCCTGGGGGGGGGGGGGGGTTGAATAGGGTGCAAGGAGCGGGCTCCAAGGCCGTCGTGAAACTCGGCCGAGTTCACAACGGCCTTCCCGATGCCTCGCAGGATCGGAGAATTCCGCCCCTTATATATGAAATCAGTTTTACACCGAATTAACCACAGTAACATCAAAAACCCTCCTAGAGGGATTCCCCAGTGCATCATTGGAGTACCCATTAAATGTGAGACTGGGGAAACCAGAAGTTATGGGCACTTATCTTTTTGGAGCTTTCCTAAACTTACTTTCCCAAATATCTTTTGTGTCATCGGCAAATATGGCAACTACCCCTTCCATCCTTTTATCCAAATCAATTGTATGAATTATAAACAGTACATCAGTTACATCTTGCCAATCTGGAAAAAGACCCATTCACACCTACTCTTCTCCCTGTCAGCCAGCCAATCTTATATCCATGACACCATGCTACCCCCTGTAAAGTGGGATTTTATTTTCTGCAATAATCTTTGATGTGGTGCTCATCAAATGTGGTGTTCTGGTAATCTAGGTACTGTACATGCAACAGTTCCCCTTTTTCCACAGTACACATTACTTCCTCAAGAAAACTTCAGTCAGTTGGTTAAACATAATGGCCGAGATTCTCCCAAAACGGGAGAAATCGTAAAGCTGGCGTAAAACCCGGGCGGGTTTTACGGCAGCGCGCCCCTTCCCGACCGGGGACCGATTCTGGTCCCCGGTCGGGGCTAGCAGCCCGACGCCGTAGGCTCCGGCAAGACGGGCTTAACGAAAATCGTTAAGCCCGCTTGCCGGAGTTAGCGCCGGCTGACGCGTCATATGACGTCAGCTGCGCATGCGCAGTTTGGAAGACTCCAACCCGCGCATGCGCGGGTGACGTCATCGCGTTTTTGCGCGAAACCCGCAAGAAACCCGGGTTGCCCCTCAGCCGCCCCGCGAATGGATACTGCGGGGCGGCGGAAGGACAAGTAGTGCGCGGGCATCGGGCCCGCTGCCCGCGATCGGTGCCCACCGATCGCGGGCCCATGGCACCCTTGGCACGGCCGTGGTACGGCCGTGCCAATCGGTGCCATGGTTATTAATAGCGAGTTTGTGACGCCGTTTTTACGAACGGCAAGACCAGGTGTGTTTGCCGTTCGTAAAAACGGCGGAAAGGGCTGGGACTTCGGCCCATCTAACAGCTGAGAATTGCTGCCGGCCGTAAAAAAACGGCGGCAGCGATTCGGGTCGGGACTTCGGCGGGGGGGGGGGAGAATAGCGGGAGGGCGGCAAAAATGTCGGGAAGGCCCTCCCGCTATTCTCCCACCCGTCGTGGGGGGCGGAGAATTTCGCCCGATATTCTTTTCAAAAAAACATGTTGACTCTGTCTGATTACCTTGAGCTGATTTAAGTGCCCTGCTATAATCTATTTAATAGTAGCTTCTAACATATTCCTTATGGTAGATGATAAGCTAACTGGCCTGTAGTTTCCCTCCTTCTGTCTTCCTCCTTTCTTTAATAATCCAGTTACATTTTCTATCTCCTAATCTCATGGGACCCTCCCTGAATCTAGGGATTTGAAAAAATTAAAACCAATGCATCAACTATCACTAGGCACTTCAACAGTTTACTCAGTACAGCTTCTCTGGTAACTGAAATTTTCCTGAGTTCCTCCCTCCCTTCCATTTACTGGTTAATAGCTGCTTCTGGGATGTTACTCGTCTCCTCCATAATGAAGATTGATTCAAGATACCTGTTCAGTTCATCTGCCATCTCCTTGTTTTCCATTGTCAATTCTCCAGACTAATTCCCATTCTACGGGACCAACGCGCACTTTGCAAACTCTGTTGTTTTTTAAGTAATGATAAAAACTCTTTTGTATCTGCTTTTATATTTCTGACTAGCTTTCTCAAACGCTAACTTTCCCCTTCTTATTAATCATTTAGTCATCCTTTGCTGTTCCTTATATTCTGTCCAATCCAATCTGGCCTGCCACCTGTCTTTGAGCAAGCATGTGCTTTTTCCTTTCAGACATTCCCATTGGTCAATGCACCTGCTCCAGGAATGAGGGTATTTTGATGGTCCACAAATGAGTCCAAATTGAGTTGGTAAAGTTAAACTATATTTATTGCAAAGCAATTCTATTTACAATGTACATCAGATCCCAGCTCGTGTCTACTCTGTCGGTTCCATACCTGGCCATCCTCTATGCTTGCATCGAACAGATCTAATCTTCCGAATAAAGGCATCTTTGAGATATGATAACAATTACTCCAACCTGAGTCCAGCTGTGGAAAGGAGGTGGTTGCTCATCCAATGGTGTAGCAGCATGAGCAGTAGTCTAGTTTTATCCTCATCGCCAGTTGTATCGGCCAGAAATGTCACCAAATTGAGTTGGCAAAAGAAAACGAGGTTTATTGCAAAACAATTATGTTTACAATATACATTAAATCCCAGTCGGGGTCTGCTCAGTCAGTTCCATACGGGCTGACTTTATATAGAACTCCATCATGAATTCTTTGGGCCCCTTTAGCGAGAGAGCTTGTACTCAGTGAGACTCACAGGGGAGAGTGATTGCTCCGGCCCTGTGGGTCTCTTGTGGGTTATAACAGACATGTAAATAGAAGAGCTCATATTTTCTATAACAGAAATTACTTTAGAGGCCGGAGATGTGAAATAAGACAAAAAGCTGGAAAATCTCAGCATTTTTACAGCCCACACCAACCTGGAATTGAGTCAGCTGATGCCGAGGTAACCCACCAGGTGATTGCACGTGGGGCAAGTGCCCCACCTGTTACCTTGTTGCCCACTTACGTGACCCATCAATGTCTCCTTCCAGCCTCATTGCGTCCTCCTCACAGCTGATTGTCCCACCTTGATTTGAATCGTCAGCAAACCTAGCTACGTTCCTCGCCGGCCAGGGCTTTCCATCCTCAACACCAAGCTGGCATTGTCACTGGCGGGATGCAAACATTTGTAGAACCATTGACTTTTAACGGCTCTCCAAGTTATCCCATCCTTCCCGTTACAATGTCAGCTGGTGCCGGAGCTGAAAAATGCTGCCCTCTGTCTCTTTATCAAAGGAATTAAAATGGATTGTAAATAACTGAGGCTGCAGCACTGATCCTTACAGCTCTCCACTAGTCACATTCTGTCAACTTGAAAATGCCCCATTTGTCCTGACTTTCTGCTTCCTGTCCATTAACTAATGTTCTTTCCAAGCTAATATATCCCAAACCCCAGGAACCCCTATCTTTGTGCAGTAACCTTTTGTGTGGAACTTGTGTGACACTTTGGCATAATCATTTTGACTTGGAGTGATTGGGTCAAACTGGTGATATTAATTCAACTGCCTTTTATATATCACTCTCCATTTGTATGATGTGGAGATGCCGGCAATGGACTTGGGTGAGCGCAGTAAGAAGTCTGACAACACCAGGTTTGTTTCGAATCACTAGTTTTCGGAGCACTGCTCCTTCCTTACATTCACCTGAGGAAGGAGCAGTGCTCCGGAAGCTAGAGATTCAGAAACAAACCTGTTGGACTTTAACCTGATGTTGTAAGACTTCTTACTGTGCTCTCCATTTGTATATCACTCTCCTATTGCACATCACTTTCCATTTACATCAGCCTTGCGTTACACATCACTCTCCTGTTATAGATCACTTTCCTGTTACACATCACTCTCCTGGTGTAGATCACTCTCCTGTTACACATCACTCTCCTGTTGTATATCACTCTCCTGTTGTAGATCATTCTCCTGTTTCCCATCACTCTCGACACCATCGAAGACAAAGCAGCCCATTTGATTGCTACCCCTTCCACAAATATTCAATCCCTTCGCTACCGTTGAACAGTGGCAGCCGTATGTACCACCTACAAGATGCACTGCAGTAACTCTGCAAGTAACCACTGCCATCTAGAAGGACAAGAGCAGAAGATACCTGTGAACCCCAACACCTTGAAGTTCTCCTCCAACTCACTCATCAACCCATTGGAAATATATTGCCATTCCTTCACTGTTGCTAAGTCAAAATCCTGGAACTACTTCCCTAACAGCACAGTGGGTGTATGTACACCTCGAGAACTGCAGAAGTTCAATAAGGCAACTCACCATCACCTTCTTGTAATGATATCAGTAACCGTATGTATAACAGTCTATATAACAAGTGTCTATGACCTCCGACCACTAGGTGTCATGCAAGAGGAACAGGACACTGGAACCGGATAAAACCAGTCTTGATCAGAGTTACAGAAGCCGTTAGTAGCATGGTGAGAAGCTCCACAGTTTGGTTAGAAATAGTTTAGTCTACCCACAGTTTATTCAACATTAAATAACTAGTCTTGAACTAGTCTGTCATATGCCGATTCATTTATTATCGCAGTACACAAACATACCACTTCTGATGAGGCAACTTGGGATGGACAATAAATGCTGGCCTAACCAGCAACGTCCACATCTCGTGAACGAATTTTAAAAAAGAATCAGTCTGATAAACCTTCTCTGCACTCCCTCCATGCCAAGAACATCCATCCTCAGCTAAGGAGGCAAAAACAGCACACAATATTCCAGATGTAGTCTCACCAAGGCCCTGTATAAGTGCAGCAAGACATCCCTGCTTCTGTACTTGAATCCTCTCACTGTGAAGGCCAAATAAAAACACTTACCTGCTTTACCTCAGCCTCAGATGCATGCTTCACTTCAGTGACTGGTGTACGAGGACACCCAGGTCTCATTGCACATTTCCTTCTCTCAATTGATAAGCTTGTTGCACACATTGAAATTGGCCGATACGATGTTGTGAGCATAACAGAGACATGGCTGCAAGGGGATCTGGGCTGGGATCTAAATATCCAAGGATATGTGTCCTATCGAAAGGACAGGCATATGGGCAAAGGGAGGCTGGGTTGCATTGTCAGTAAGGAATGAAGTTAAATCAATAGCAAGGAGTGATATAGGATCAGAAGGCATAGAAACTCTGTGGGTAGATTTGAGGAATCGCAAAGGTAAAAATACCCTGATGGGAGTTATGTACAGGCCCCCGAGCAGTAGTCAGGATGTGGGATAGTAAATAAATCAGGAGATAGAAAAGGCATGTAACAAATGCAATATTACAATAATCATGGGGGACTTCAAGATACAGGTGGACTGGGCAAATGAGGTTGGTAGTGGATCCCAAGAAAAGGAATTTGTGGAATGTCTAAGAGATGGAATTTTGGAGCAGCTTGTGACATTGCCGATGCAGGATCAGGCAATCCTGGATTTGGTGATGTGTAATGAGGCAGACTTGAATAGGGAATTTAAGGTGAAGGAACCCTGAGGGAGCAGTGACCACAATATGATGGAATTTACCCTGCAGTTTGAGATGGAGAAGCTTGAATCAGATGTAATGATATTACAATTAAATAAGGGTAACTACAAAGACATGAAGGAGGAGCTGGCTGGAAAAGGAGCCGAGCAGAGAAGACAGTAGAACAGCAATGGCAGGAGTTTTGGGGAGTTATTTGGGAGGCGCAACAGGAATTCACCCCAATGAGGAGGAAACCTGCTAAGGGGAGGACAAGGCATCCATGGCTGACGAGGGAAGTCAAGGGCAGAATAAAAGCAAAAGAGAAAGCAAATAAAGTGGCAAGGATTAGTGGGAAGCCAGAGGATTAGGAAGCCTTTAAAAGTGAGCAGAGGACAATTAAAAAAGCAATAAGGTGGGAGAAGATGAAATATGAGTGCAAGCTAGCTAGTCATATAAAGGATGACAGGAAGAGTTTTTTTTCAATATGTATAAAAGGTAAGAGAGGGGCTAAAATAGACATTGGACCATTGGAAAATGTGGCTGGAGAAGTAATAATAGGAAACAAAGAAATGGCAGAGGAACTGAATAGTTACTTTGCATCAGTCTTCAAGATGGAAGATACTAGTGGGATGACAGAGCTCCAGGAGAACCAGGGGGAAGAGGTGAGTGCAGTGGCCATCACTAAGGAGAAGGTTCTGTGGAAATTGAAAGGTCCGAAGGTGAATAAATCACCTGGACCGGACAGAGGAAATTGTTGAGGCATTGGTGGTGATCTTTCAGGAATCACCGGAGGCAGGGAGGGTCCCAGAGGACTGGAAAGTGGTTAATTTAACCCCCCTGTTTAAGAAGGGAGGGAGGCAGAAGACAGGAAATTATAGGCCGGTTAGCCTGACTTCGGTCATTGGTAAGATTTTAGAGTCTATTATTAAAGATAAGATCATGGAGTGTCATAATATACATCCATGTATATGATGGAGTGCAGACAGGCAGTGATTGACACACTGGATGACCAGTGAGCGCACAGAACACAGCAGCCAATCACCAGACAGGACACAACCACTATAACGCCAGAGGGCACCAGTTTTCCCGCTCTCTTGGGATCCAGCCTCTGAGACAGTCAGAGCTCATGAGCAGCAGCTAGTACAAACACCATGGGAGCGATTCTCCACCCCCACGCCGGGTGGGAGAATTGCAGGAGGGCCGCTCTGGCACCCCCTGTGATTCTTCCAACCCCCCAAAATGGCGTGTCGCAAAATGCGACACGCCGCTCGGAGAATTGCGGGCCGCTGTTTTTCACGGCGGCCCGCGATTCTCCAATCCGGATGGGCCGAGCGGCCTGCCGTTCACGACCGGTTCACAACGGCGGCAACCACACCAGGTCGCTGCCGTCATGAACATGGCGGCAGATGCTTGTTTGGGGCTTCTGGGGGTCGGAGAGGGGAGTGAGCACTACGACCGTGCTCGGGAGGGGACTGGCCCGCGATCGGTGCCCACCGATCGTCGGGCCAACGTCTCAACGGGACGCGCTCTTTCCCCTCCCCCGCCCCGCAAGATCAAGCCGCCACGCATGCGTGGGTTTGAGCCGTTGTGACGTCAGCCACGCATGCACGGGTTGGAGCTGGCCAACCCATGCATGCGCGGCTGATGTCATTAGGCATGTCGGCCGCGTCATTCCCGGTGGCCGAGATTCACGGCCCGGCCCTCCTAGCCCCCCGGCGGGGGTAGAATAGGGGGCCAGGAGCGGCCTCCGACGCCGTTGTGAACCTCTCCGGGTTTCACAACGGCGTCGGGCATGGCGGAGAATTCCGCCCCATGTGGTAGTCAGTTAGTCTGGTGAGGTTAGCCTCAGGTCTCCAGTCAAGTCAGCATAGTGTCAACCCACAGTTAAGCATGTAATATAGTTAGATGTTCAATAAAATCGTGTTGCATCTCATCAAGTTTTGGAAGCCTGTCTCTCTCTACACTGCATCAAACGCAGTCCACATAGACCCAGCTACCCAACACATCACGGAGTATTTGGAAGTGCATGATGAAATAGGACTGAGTCAGCATGGTTTCGTCAAGGGGAGATCGTGTCTGACAAATCTGATAAAGTTCTTTGAGGAGGTAACAATGAAGTTAGACAAAGGAGAATCAGTGGATGTGATTTACTTAGATTTCTAGAATGCCTTTGTCAAGGTGGCACGTAGAAGACTGTTAAATAAGTTAAGAACCAATGGTGTTAATGGTCAGATCCTGGCATGGATAGAGGATTGACTGACTGGCAGAAGACAGAGAGTGGGGATAAATGGGTCTTTTTCAGGATGGCAGCCGGTGACTATGGTGTGCCTCAGGGATCTGCGCTGGGACCGCAATTTTTCACAATATACATTAATGATCTGGAAGAAGGAACTGAAGGCACTGTTGCTAGGTTTTCAGACGATACAAACATCTGTAGAGGGACAGGTGTTATTGAGGAAGTAGGGGGCCTGCAGAATTTTTTGGACACTAAGGGCAATTTATCATGGCCAATCCACCCAACCTGCACATCTTTGGACTGTGGGAGGAAACCGGAGCACCCGGAGGAAACCCACGCACACACGGGGAGGATGTGCGGACTCCACACAGACAGTGACCCAAGCCGGAATCGAACCTGGGACCCTGGAGCTGTGAAGCAATTGTGCTATCCACAACGCTACAGTGCTGCCCCAAAGGACTTGGACAGGCTAGGCGAGTGGGGAAAAAAGTGGCAGATGGAATACAATGTGAAAAAGTGTGAGGTTATGCACTATGGGTGGAGGAATGGAGGCTCTAAATGGGGGAATGTTCAGGAAATCAGAAGCACAATGAAACGCGGGCGTCCTTGTTCAAAATTCTCTTAAGGTTAACGTGCAGGTTCAGTCGGCAGTTAGGAAGGCAAATGCAATGTTAGCATTCATGTTGAGAGGACTAGAATAGAAGACCAGGGATATACTTCAGTAAAAGGCTCTGGTCAGACCCCATTTGGAGTATTGTGAGCAGTTTTGGGCCCCGTATCTAAGGAAGCATGTGCTAGCTTTGGAAAGGGTCCAGTGGAGGTTGACAAGAATGATCCCTGGAATAAAGAGCTTGCCGCTTGAGGAATGGTAGAGGACTCTGGGCCTGTACTCGTTGGAGTTTAGAACAATGAGGGGGGATCTTATTGAAACTTACAGTCTACTGCGAGCCCTGGATAGAGTGGACGTGAAGAGGATGTTTCCACTTGTAGGAAAAACTAGAAGCAGAGGACACAATCTCAAGGACACAAGGACACAGAGGACACAATTCCCGTACCAGCCTCCCGAACAGGCGCTGGAATGTGGCGACTCGGGGCTTTTCACAGTAACTTCATTTGAAGCCTACGTGTGATAATAAGCGATTTTCATTTAATTTTTTTCATTTTTCACAATCTTAGACTGCAGGGACGATCCTTTAAAACAGAGATGAGGAGGAATTTCTTCAGCCAGAGGGTGGTGAATCTGTGGATCTCTTTACCGCAGAAGGCTGTGGAGGCCAAATCACTGAGTGTCTTTAAGACAGAGATAGATCGGTTCTTCATTAATAAGGATCAGGGGTTATGGGGAAAAGCCAGGAGAATGGGGATGAGAAAAGTATCAGCCATGGTTGAATGGCGGAGCAGACTCGATGGGCCAAGTGGCCTAATTCTACTCCCATGTCTTATGGTCTTAAACTGCAAATGTGGAGATAATGGGTGCGATTAAGCAAACTCCAAAGTCCACAGATCAGGTCACCATTTTGTTCAGCAGCCCCCATCTTTCACCCCTACCCTCCCTTTCAGCCCCCCCTGATGTGTTGGGTCCTCTGGATCTGTGAAGACTGCGTCTACCTCAGCAGTAACACATACAGGCTACCAACACTTGAAATAGTACGACACTATTTTATTAAGCTGGGAACTGTTGGACATACCTTCACTGTGGGTCGACACTATGTTAGATTAAACTGAAGACCTATGCCTATCCTAACCAGTCTATACTATCAGCACATGGTGAAGATCTGTGCTGCAAGCTGTGAGCTCTGTCCTTCTTAGAGGCTGCATCCCGAATGAGCGGGAAAACTGGTGCCCTCTGTCTTTATAGTGAGTGTGCTCTAACTGGTGATTGGCTGCTGTGTTGTGTGTGTTGATTGGTCTTGCTGTGTGTCAATCAGTGTGTGTCTGCACCATCATATACTGATGTGTATATTATGACACCCCCCACTGCTTTTTTGAACCCCCCAACCCCAAGTCATTCCCTGTACCAGACAAGGCCCCCACGGGCCCAACCCTGGTAATGCCAACCTGGAAACTGGGCACCCTGGCAATACCATCCTGGAACCCTGGCAGTGCCTCAGAACCCTGGCGTGCCAGAGTGGTGCTGACACTGCCAGGGTGCCAGGCTGGCAATTCCAAAGTGACCAGGTGCCAGTGGGGAGGACCAGGGTGCCATCTTGTCCTGTTCCCCATCACCAGGGTGTCTCCAATGGCCTGGGAGACACCCCCCAGCTACCGTCACGACTGGTCCATGTTTGTGTGGCCAGGTCTCCGAGGCGTGTGAATCCAGCACCCGAGTATTTAAATGAGCGGTAAGGCTCGCGATCTGCCTGACATGGAGTTGGATGACTCGCGATCGGTCTGGCATGGAGCCCCATTTGGGGCTAGCACACGATTCACCCGTTGTGCCCAAATTCACCCCAGGTGCAATGGGGTCGTTGAATCACGCCCATTACATTTAGTTTGTGTATAGCTGGAGTGCCAGCACTGATCCCTGCTGTATCCAACTAATTATTGTCTGCCATTATTCCTACTCTTTGTATCATGTGTGCCAACCAATTTTCTGTCCATCTCAATACACTATCCTCACTTCCATGCGTTTTAATTTTACACGCTAAACTCTTATGTGGGACCTTGTCAAAAGTCTTCTAAAAATCCAATAAACCACATCCACTAACTCCCCCTCGTTAACCCTATTAGTTACTTTCTCGAAGAATTCCAGTGGATTTGTCAAATATGATTACCCTTACATAAATCTATGCTGAATCTGTCCAATCCTGCCACTGTTTACTAAGTGCTCTGCAGTTAAATCTTGATAATTGACTCTCGAATTTTCCCCATTAACGACGCCAGATTTGCTGATCTATAATTTCCTGCTTTCTCTCTACCTCCCTTTTTAAATAGTGGGGTTACATTAGCTACCCTTCAATCAATAGGAACTGTTCCATAATCTATAGAATCTAGGAAGATGGCAATGAATGCATCCACTATTTCTCAGGTCACTTCCTTAAGTACTCCGGGATGTAGATTATCAGGCCCTGGGGATTTATCGGCCTTCAATGTCATCAATTCCCCAAAAACATTTTCCTACTAATACTGATTTCCTTTGGTTCATCCCTCTCACTAAACCTTGACCCCCAGCATTTCTGGCATGATATTTATGACCTCCTTTGTGAAGACAGAACCAAAGTATCTATTTAGTTGGTCAGCCTATTCTCTGTTCCCCATTATAAATTATTCTGTTTCTGATGATAAGGAACTCACATTTGTCTTCACCAATCTTTTTCTCTTCACATACCTATAGAAACATTCACAGTCAGTTTTTATGTTCCCCGCAAGCTTACTCTCGTACTCTATTTTCCCCTTCTTAATCAATCCCTTTTTCCCCTTTTGCTGAATTCTAAACTGCTCCCAATCAGCAGGTCTGCTAATTGACAATTAAATACTGGGCTGCTTGGAGTATTATTAGGGAGTTGGATATTGGTCCACGTGATTTAACAAAAAGCGCAGTTTACCCCTGAGAGTTTCATCCTGTTCTGACACAATATTAAATTGGGAAATGTTCTCGGTGTAACTCTTTCTCCAGTTGGAGAGCTAAGGGTCCTAGTCGTCTTTGGAATGGGTTCTAATCTTTATACCTCATTCACTTTTTATTCGCTATAGAGTTGGCAGCGGCTTTTATGAAGAACTATGCAGCTACCCCTAGTGATTGATACTGTTAATGTGCTTTCAAAGGCAGCTGCTAAGTATGTGCCATGCACAACAGTGATAGATAGGCTGTTGAGGCTGTGCTCTTAGTTAATGTGCCTGTTCCCAATTCTTCAGGATCGACTGCGGAGCTAACTGTCGAAGTTGGCAGGCTTTGCACAAGTATTGATTGTTTTGCTCAATCCTTCAGGCAATTTCTCGCCAAAGGCTAGCTGTCAGAATATTTCCGCAATAATCCCTCCCATTGATAGACTGGGAACAACAGGACTGCCCTGCTGTGTCCTGTGACCCATTCACGTGCTCACTCCACTCGATGTTCCCGCAACTGGACTTCCTGCGGTGAAATAAAATCAATGGACTCCAGCGACTTGCGGCGAACCAGAAATGAGCACACCAGTGAGAATGTACAGCACTGCACACTTCTACTTTAGAAGTTGAAAAGGCAATTAAAAGGAAATTAACCAGCAATTAATCATTTCTGGAGCAAATAATTAACAAACGGAAAGGAGAGCAACATATTCTTTCAAAGAGAGTTCAACTTAAAAAGAAATCTCCTGATTTGAGAGAAACGTCACATAAATCTGTGTTAGATGAATGGCATGGGGTAATTTTAACTCCTTAAGGAGATGTGGACTTGGGTCGGGTTTTAGCTTTTATTTTATTTTTATAAATGTTTTTATTGGTTTTCGAACATAGTATATTTGCAGGTGTACACGAAAAAAAGAAAAAAATACTGAAGAAAAGCAAAGTGAGAAGATAGTACAAGTGAGAAGATAGTACATACAAGGTAAAATTAACATCGCTGTATAGTTAGCAAGATCACGTAAATAATGAATAAAGAAGAAACAAGGGGTGGGATTCTCTGACCCCCCCCCCCCCCCCCCCCATGCCGCCCCGACGCCAGCTGCCATATTTTCCGCAACCGTTATTCGGGCGGGGGTGAGGTTCAGGCCACGGCGGTCGGGGGCCATTGGCAGCGGCCCCCCCGGCAACTCTCCAGGACTCGATGGGCCGAGCGGCCGTCCATTTATGGCCAGTCTCGCCGGCGTGGGTTACGCATGGTCCCACACGATGGGACCTGGCATGTAAGTCGGCTGGGGCAGTCCTCGGGGGGGGGGGGGGGGGGCGCGGGGGGATCTGAACCCAGGGGGGACCCCACGGTGGATTGGCCCGCGATTGGTGCCCACCGATCTGTGGGTGGGCCTATGCCGTGGGGCACTCCTTCCTTCCGCGTCGGCCCCTGTCGGGCTCCGCCAAGGCCGGAGCGGCGAAGAGAACCCTTCGCGTAAGCGCCAAAACACGCTGGCGGTTCCGTGCATGCGCGAGATCACGCCGGCCCTTTGGCGCACGCGCGAACTCGCAAAGTCCCTTTGGCACCAGCTGGAGCGACGCCAACCCCTCCGGCGTCCACCTAGCCCCCGAGAAAGTGGAGGTAAGTGGAAAATTCCTCACTTTCGGGGGCTGTTGATGTCGGAGTGGTTTGCGCCGGTATTCATGCCGGCATTGGGTCATTTCAGCGTAAAGCGGAGAATACCGTTGAAGGTGTGGGGGGAGAAAACTGGGGGAAGTGTATATACATCAAGGTACTGGAGAGACATTTACAGTATACCTTTATACAAGTCTTGTATGTTCTTCCATTTTTACACATATATATATATCTTTTCCCAACACAAAGAGAGTACATACAGGACCGGTAATACGAAAATGGATCAGGGTGTTGGGGGGGGGGGGTGGCATGGGTTGGGGGGTCATGGGGTGGACGGGGCATGGGGTGGGGGGAGCATGGGGTGGGGGGGTTGCGCTGGGTGGTGCCCCTGATGATGTTGGATGATGTTGCTTGCTTCTCCCAGTCGGTTTTCACTGTTAAAGTTGTTGTGTGTTTGCCTCTGCCTCGGCCGTTTGTCGTTTCTTCCTCCAATACTTTCTTACTCTCTGCTGCTGTGTTTGTCATTGTCATTGTCATTTCCTGTGCTCTCCTTCCAGTTTGTGTTCCCTCATCTTCCCCCCCTCCTCTCTGGTTCCCATCTATTGGTCTTTCCTTCTTTCTCCGCCCCCCTCCCTGTCCTCCCCCCCCCCCCCCCCCCCCCCACCCCCTCTCCCTCTCTCTCCCTGCAGATCGCCTTTCTTTACTATTGAGTTTAGCTACCCTGCTGCACTGCTCTCCACCACCCCCTCACCCCCCCTCCCCCCCTCCCCCAGGTCTTTCCCTCCTTCCTTTTCTTTTCTCATGTTTTGGCTTCTTTCCCATGGCTCTTGGCTACTTGGTTATTCATCAGCCTGTTTGTTGGCCACAAACAGGTCCCGGAACAGTTGGGTGAATGGCTCCCACGTTCTGTGGAAGCCGGCGTCCGACCCTCGGAAGGCGAATTTGATTTTCTCCATTTGGAGAGATTCTGAGAGGTCGGACAGCCAATTTGCAGCTTTGGGTGGTGCGCAGGGCGGCTTGTGGCTAGCACTGGCACTGCGGCGCTGAGGACCCGGGTTCGAATCCTGGCCCTGGGTCACTGTCCATGTGGAGGTACTGCCACTCTAATGTCAAAGGCTTCTTCTGTGTCCAGAGAGACAATCACCTCTGGTGTTCTCTCCCTGGATGGGGTTATTATCACGTTCAGCAGGCGCCTGATGTTCAATGTTTGCTGTTTACCTTTGGCAAAGCCCATCTAGTCCCCTGCAACCACCTCTCATACGCAGTCCTCCAGCCTTCTGGCTAAGATTTTGGCCAGTATTTTGGCATCTTCATTTAACAGTGAGATGGGTTTGTATGACCCACATTCCTTTGGGTCTTTGTCTTTCTTAGGTATCAGCGAGATTGAGGCCTGTGTATCGTGGGTGGCAGTGTGCCCCTGGCCAACGAATCTGCGAACATCTCCTGCAAGTGCGGGGCTAGTGCTGTCGCAAACATTTTGTAGAGATCCGCCGGGAACCCGTCCAGTCCTGGCGCCTTCCCTGCCTGCATGGAGCTAATACTCTCCATGATCTCTCCCAGTTCTCGTGGTGCTTCCAAACCCCGTCTTCTGTCCTCCCTCACAACTGGCATGTCCAGTCTGTCGAGGACCCGTTTCATCTCCGAGTCCCCTGGTGGGAGCTCTGAGGTGTACAGCCCTCGGTAAAAGGCCTCAAGAGTTTTTTGTTGACTTTTCCTGTGTCAGTTTCCAATGTGCCTCTGTTGTCCCTGATTTGCGTGATTGCTCTGGTGGCTGCCTGCATTCTCAGCTGGTGTGCCAGCAGGCGGCTGGCTTTGTCCCCGTGTTCGTATAGGGTCCCCCATACCTGGTGGAGTTGGTGCACTGCTTTCCTCGTGGAGAGCAGGTCAAAGTTCATTTGTACCTTTTTCCTCTCCGCCAGGAGCTCTACGGTCGGGTCACGGAGTATTTACGATCTACCTCCAGTATGGAATCGACCAGCTACTGACTAGCCGTCCTTTCCTCCCTGTCTCTTCGCACTTTGAAGGTGATAACTTCCCCTCTAATCACGGCCTTTAGCGCCTTCCAGAACGTGGAGGGTGAGACCTCCCCGTTTTGATTCTTCTCCATATAATCCGCTATGGCCTGTGATACCATTTGCTGAAAGTCTTGTTGGCTAATAGGGCAGTATCCAACC
Source organism: Scyliorhinus canicula (assembly GCF_902713615.1). Taxonomy (NCBI): domain Eukaryota; kingdom Metazoa; phylum Chordata; class Chondrichthyes; order Carcharhiniformes; family Scyliorhinidae; genus Scyliorhinus; species Scyliorhinus canicula. The sequence goes on along the minus strand of NC_052161.1, from coordinate 95,975,867 downwards.
TCCATGTGGGGCATTGAGCCCTGCCCTGCCCACCACAAAGAAGTCAATCCTGGTATATTCGTTGTGTACTGGTGAGAAGAAGGAGAACTCCTTCTCCCTTGGGTGAGTGAACCTCCACTGCCCCATCTGCTCCATAAAATGACCGAGTTCCTTTGCCATGTTTGAGGTCATCCCTGCTTTGGCGTTTGACCCGTCTGTCCTTGCGTCCTGTACACAGTTAACATGCCCCCCCCCCATGATTAGTCAGTGCCCGTGGGCAGCACGGTGACTCAGTGGGTTAGCACTGCGGCCTCACGCGTCGAGGTCCCAGGTTCGGCCCCGGCTCTGGGTCATTGTCCGTGTGGAGTTTACACATTCTCCCTGTGTTTGCTTGGGTTTTGCCCCCACAATCCAAAAATGTGCAAGCTCGGTGGATTGGCCAGGCTAAATTGCCCTTTAATTGGAAAAAATGAATTGGGGACTCTAAAATTATTTTTTTAAATGATTAGTCGGTGCTTCACTATGTCAGCGATTTCCGTCATGGTCTTTTTAATGAATTTTGTGTCGTCCCAGTTGGGAGCGTACATGTTAACGAGTCTACCTGACCCCATCCTGGCTTGATCCTCTCAACTTGTGTTTTAACACACGTTGTGTTGTATATGCGGGTTATTGTCGTTGTGTGCAATGTCTCTTTCAGAACCAAGTCACATGACGTGCATGACATCATCAGCTATTTTGCAGGCTTTTCCCCTTAGTCTCGTGTCAATCTTTGTCCAGTGAAGACCTATTTAATAAACCTCTGTTAATGTTGCGTTTAACCCACGTGCATCAACAATCTATTTCTTTAGTACTGTTAGTCTAAAGGTCCAACAGGTCGGTTGGGGGTATGGGTGACGGGACAGCAGTAACAGCTTTTAAGGCAGCATCAGACCTCCATTTTAACAACCTTTTAATTTATTTTAAACTCTTTTCAGCCTTGTTCCCAGGCCTCGGGAAGCCCAGAAAATTAACGGTGACAATAAAGGCCAGAGAGAGAGGCCAGAGAAAAAAGGCCGGAAGTGAGAGTCTTTATAGCACTGCTCGTGGGCCAGGCCATCTACAAACAAACCTTCTTCATGCTCAATATACACTGACTTCCCTTGTTGATCTCATGTCCTCTCCTTTTCCCTGCTATCCTTGATATTCCTTTTGATATTCCTCCTCATCCCAAATTCTCCCACTATCTGTCCATCCCCCAATCTTCTCCAAACTGTTCCCATTGGTGGAAAGATCGAGAACCAGAGGACATGAATTTTAAGTGGTTGGCTGAAGAAGCAATGGAGGTATGAGGAAGAATGGTTTTTAGCCAGTGAGTTTTGAGATGTGGAATACACTGCCTGGGACTGCGCTGGAGACAGAGTGTGCTGGCTTCCAAAAGAGAATTGAATAATTCATTGAAAGTAAAATATTTGGAGGCTACAGGGAAAATGTCAGGAGTCCAAGAAGGTGGGTTTCTGTGCAGAGAGTGGTGCAGACATGATGCGCCAAATGGCCTCCATCTGCGCTGTAACCATTCTATTCTCAAACACTAGGAACTCTTCCCCTGCCCCAATCTTCGTTGCAATTTCTCGCTCCTTAACTCAAGCATCCCACCAGTGTATCTACCCTCCCCTATTTTTTCCCCATGATCTCTCCCTTTCCTTAATCTCCATCTCAATTTCTCCCACCTCAGCCTCGCCCACGCTCTCCCCTCCCTCAACTTGTCTCACCCTCTCCCCTCACCTCAACCTGTCTCACCCTCTCCCCTCCCTCAACATGACTCACCCTCTCCTCTCCCTCAACCTGTAATCACCCTCTCCCCTCCCTCAACCTGTCTCACCTGCTCCCCTCCCTCAATCTGTCTCACCCGCTCCCCTCCCCAACCTCCCCCATGCTCTCCCCTCCCCCATGCTCTCCCCTCCCCAACCTCCCCCGTGCTCTCCCCGCCCTCAACTTCCCCCATTCTCTTCTCCCCCATGATCTGCACCCCCCAACCTCCCCCATGCTCTCCTCTCCCCCAACCTCCCCCACGTTCCCTCCTCCCTCAACCTCCCCCACGCTCTCTCCCACAGTCTGCACTCACCTCTGATCACAATCTCTCCCATTGTAATTTCAGTAAGTAATAGCCTCATTGTGCCTGCGTTATTAGTACTCATAGTTTCACAGCATGTACATGTGAACTTTAACTTGTAAATTGCTTTGATGAAAATCACTGTGTCTGAGTGTGTGGTTTTAATCACTGAGCTTTTCATTTCCTTGGTTAAAGAATGGTGATAGAGATTTGCTAAGTAAATACATGTATTTTTCACTGCAATTAGTGAAGTTGACAAACACATTGTTGTTACCGTGGCCAGTCAGAGATGGGCATTGCATACTTCTACCTAATAAGCAGAGGGGTATGATCTACTGGCCACAGTGCCCAAACAGGAGTGGGATACGCCTGGTAGATGCTGGGAGAGGCTTTCCGTGGGCTTCCCAACAGCCACTATGCCTTGCAGGGCCGATCCAGATTTATGATGTGGAGATGCCGGCGTTGGACTGGGGTGGGCACAGTAAGAAGTCTTAAAACACCAGGTTAAAGTTGAACAGGTTTGTTTGGAATCGTTAGCTTTCGGACTCACGTGATGAACGAGTAGTGCTTCGAAAGCTAGTGATTCCAAACGAGCCTGTTGGACTTTAACCTGGTGTTATAAGACTTCTTACTGTATCCAGATTTAGCGAGGTGCCCTGGTCAGGACCCCACCCACATTGGGCGTGATAAAGTCTCGTAAACGTAAGTAGGTTTTAAACTCACTTGGGTCTGCTGACCCAGGATCTATTGGGCTCCTGACATCGACCCCAGAAAGTCCCAGCTGGGTGCCATTCAGTACTTGTCCACACCAGGTTGAACGGCTTCCGGGGGGTCATCCAGGCCTACTCACCCTGGCCATCCCATGAAACAAAGGCACCTTGACACTGCCAGGCTAGCACCTTAGCCCCACCACCCTGTTACTGCTAAAGTGTCCGGGTAACACTTTAAAGCCAGTAGGAGCATTGCGAGTTCCTGAGTGTCTAGGTGCCAGGGTGGTACTGCCAAGGGTCATAGAATAATAGAATTTACAGTGCAGAAGGAGGCCATTCAGCCTATCGAGTCTGCACCGGCTCTTGGAAAGAGCATCCTAGTTAAGCCCATGCCTCCACCCTAGCCCCATAACCCAGTAACCCCACCTACCTCCACCCACCATACACCTTTTGGACACAAAGGGCAATTTATCATAGCCAATCCGCCTAACCTGCACATCTTTGGACTGTGGGAGGAAACTGGAGCACCCGAAGGAAACCCATGCAGACACTGGGAGAATGTGCAGACACCGCACAGACAGTTATCCAAGCCTGTAATCGAACCTGGGACCCTGGAGCTGTGAAGCGATTGTGCTAACCACTATGCTACCATCCTGCCCTGTGAGAGCCATGCCCAGGAAAGGAATGTGAAGGGGGTGTATGGTGGGTGGAGAATCGGTTCTGACGCCGAAATAGCGGCGGGCACCGATTTCACACCAAATCGCAATTCTCCATCACCTCAACCGCGGTGTCAATGATTTCCAGAACGCATATACTGTATGATGTGTTAGGCGGGTTGGTTTGACATTGACTGCAACTGGATGCAGGGAGGCTAGAAACAAACGTCTAACACCGGAGATGATCCAACACGGTTTTATTTAAACTATGAACGGCTGTACATGTTCAGCTGTGGGTTGACACTCTACTAATCCTACTGACGACCTCTTACTGGTTCGACCAGACTTACTAGCTACCAAATGGCAATAATGTCCACTGACTTGTGCACTCTGACTGTCTCAGTGTCTGGGTCCCGAAAAGAGCGGGAGTCTTAATGCCCTGTGGGCTATATAGTGGTGGTGTCTTGTCTGATGATTGGTTGTTCTGTGTTGTGGTATTGGTTCATTGGTCATCCTATGTGTCAATCACTGCCTGTCTGCATCTCATCATATACATGAGTGGATATTATGACACTGTAAACACCCTTTCCATATCATTAGCAGGCCCGACCCAGTATTCTCCGGGGCCTCCGTCATTCACCGCCTCCAATGTACAAAATTCCCAATGTACACTTGTGCTTTTCAAAATCATGAAACTGGTATTGTGGTTGATGAGGGAGAGAGAGGAGGTAGGACTTGGAGAGGTGCGACCATGGGCTGCCAGGTGGTGGGGTGAGGTTGGTGTTGAAGGTGGTGTGGGGGTGAGGGTGGTGTGGGATGAGAATGGTGTGAGGGTAAGGGGGTGTGGGGGTCAGGGTACTGTGGGGGTGAGGGTGGAGGTGAGGGTGGTGTGGGGTGAGGGTGGTGTGGGGTGGTGGTGTCAGACGTGTCACGGGGAACCGCAACTCAGCGGAGTCTCACTTCCTCTCCTGCAGCTGATCTCCACCCTGGCGACTTCACTTGTGTCTGGCCCACTGACCACGTCCAGGGCCCTCTGCTTCGCCACAGTGAGGGTCTGCAGGTCCAATCGTCGCCCTTCAGTTCTTTCCCGCTTCCGGAGGTTATGAACAGAAAACAGCAGTGTTAGACAGTCTGGTGGCCTCAGTGGCCAGGGCACCCGGCCATGGCGGCCGATATGGGTGTCGGCATGTGGTGCAAGGTGGGGGTTCAGCCGCCCTCCTAGTGTGGGGGGTGGGGGTGGTGTCATGGGTGCGTGGGACAGGGTTTGGTGCCAGGGGTACAGTGATGCCTGCTCAGCCTGGCCGCCATGAGGAGGTTGTGAAGTTTTTTCATGGATGGCAGGCCGGTCCGGACATTGTTGCTCATAATGATGACCGCCTCTGCCACCTGCACCCAGACATGGCATACAGTGGCAGCTGCCAGCCTCCTTCCTGTACAGGGTGGCCTGGCTCTAATCCACTGTGTCCAGGGGGGGTCCCGTGCTCGCCATTTATGAACTGTGGTGCTGCGCGCCTTGCTGCCCTCTTGTTGACTGTGATGCTGTGTGTGGGTAGTGCAGTGTATATATGCAGCTGCAGCTTGTCAGCCTCCTGAGTGAATCCAGCACTATTCCTCATTGGAATAGATTGCGTTCCACATGGCACCGGTGCTCACCCATTAACAGTAGCAGAATTAGTCCAGGTGCGGCGCCAGTTTTGCTGTCATAGAAGTCCACGAATCCAGCCCCGGTGTCAACACTTAGTCTCAGGAATCCAGCCGATTTTGTTCCGCAAATGAAGAATAAGTCTGGTATTCACCAATGAATGAGTCAGTGTTCACTCCCTGATATTACCCACAGGATCTAAAGTTCCACCATTGACAGAGAGGGTGCGATTCCACACTTACTTTCATATTATCAAAAATAGCTGAATGTTAATCTCCACATCACCAGCTAAGCAGCTGGATCGCAGTGTGTTTCTGCCTTGCTCAGTTTAAAAAAGAAGTTGTCAAGCATGATTCAGGTAAATCAAAGTTGTAAATTAGATGGTTAGAGCATTGGTTAATTGATAAATGACCATGGAGGCAGTGGTGACTATTCAAGTAAAACAAAATTATAATTCATAACATAACTATCGACAATTATTAAAATGCAAGTAGTGTAAAATACTGAGACAATTCACAATAATGAACATTTTAATGTACAAATAATTAGAATATGTTACCAACTGCAGGACTCCTTAATTTGAAGAATAAAAGTGATAGGTCTCCTACACTCACTTTGTATTGAAGATCATTATGTTGTCAGCCCAAGTTCATTAAATTCTCAATAATTTGCACACTATTTATGAGTTTGATAAAGTTAGGGATTGGACTGTCTCATTGACTATTCAGGGAAGGCAGTGGCTTTGTGGTATTGTCGCTGGACTAGAATTCCAGAGACCCAGGTAATGCGCTGCAAAGCCGGGTTCGAATCCCACCTCGGCAGAAGGTGAAATTTATATTCAATAAGAATCTGCATAACCATGAAACTATTGTCAAATATCATTTTTTTAAAAACCATCTGGTTCACTCATGCCCTTTAAGGAAGGAAATCTGCCGTCCTTAGCCGGTCTGGCCTACATGAGACTCCAGACCCACAGCAAAGTGGTTGACTCTTAACTGCCCTCTGAAACAGTCCAGCAAGGCATTCAGTTTAAGGGCAATTAGGGATGGACAATGAAATTCTGGGCCATCCAGCAGCACCCACATCCCATATCCCATGAATGAATAAAAAAACTCTGGGCGGGATCCCCTTATTCCCCCAGCTGCGTGTTTTTCGGCAGCACGCCATTCGCGGGATTTACCACGCAAACCGCCGTGTCATACCTGACACAAAAGAAGATGGTTGTGATTGTTGGAGAACAATTATCTCAGTTTCAAGACATCATTGCAAGAGTTCCTCAGGGGAGTATCCTGGGGCAAATCATTTTCAGTTGATTCAGCAATGACCTCCCCCCCATCATAAGATCAGAAGTGGAGATGTTGACTGATTATTGCACAATGCTCAGCACCACTTGCAACTCCTCAGATACTGAAGCCATTCATGTCCCCTGCGGTCATCTCCCTGCAAAACAGATATACCGCTTTGGATACTGTTGAGGAAGATGGCTCACCAGGGGAAGGCAGCAGCAGCCAGGTTCATGGCACCGTGGCTGGCTCTGCTGCACAGCAGGTCAGGAAGAAAAATGGCAGGGCTATAGTGATAGGGGACTTGATCGTAAGGGGAATAGACAGGCGGTTCTGTGGACGCAATCGAGACTCCAGGATGGTATGTTGCCTCCCTGGTGCAAGGGTCAAGGATGTCTCGGAGCGGCTGCAGGACATTCTGGGGGGGGAGGGTGAACAGCCAGCTGTCGTGGTGCACATAGGCACCAACGATATAGGTAAAAAACGGGATGATGTCCTACAAGCGGAATTCAGGGAGTTAGGAGTTAAACTAAAAAGTAGGACCTCAAAGGTTGTAATCTCAGGATTGCTACCAGTGCCACGAGCTAGTCAGAGTAGGAATGTCAGGATAGATAGGATGAATGCGTGGCTCGAGAGATGGTGCAAGAGGGAGGGATTCAAATTCCTGGGGCATTGGGACCGGTTCTGGGGGAGGTGGGACCAGTACAAACCGGACGGTCTGCACTTGGGCAGGACTGGAACCAATGTCCTAGGGGGGGTGTTTTCTAGAGCTGTTGGGGAGGGTTTAAACTAATGTGGCAGGGGGATGGGAACCAATGCTGGAAGTTGGAAGGTAGTAAAACAGGGACAGAAACAAAAGGAAGTAAGGGGAAAAGTGCAAGGCAGAGAAGACATAGTCAGAAATCCATAAGGGCGACAGTACAAGGTACAGTGACTGAGGGGAGCACAGTGAATAGGCCCAGTAATTACAAAAGGAATAAAACTGGAGATGTTAAGATTGAAAACAGAGGTAAAAAAACCAACATAAGTGTACTTTACCTGAATGCTCATAGTATTTGGAATAAAGTAAATGAGTTGGTGGCACAAATCATCGTAAATGACTATGATTTAGTGGCCATTACTGAAACATGGTTAAAGGATGGTCACGACTGGGAGTTAAATATCCGAGGGTATCAAACTATTCGGAAGGACAGAGTGGATGGTAAGGGAGGTGGTGTTGCTCTGTTATTTAAGGATGACATCCGGGCAATAGTAAGGGATGACATCGGTGCTATGGAGGATAAGGTTGAATCCATTTGGGTGGAAATCAGGAATAGTAAGGCGAAAAAGTCACTGATAGGAGTAGTCTATCGGCCACCAAATAGTAACGAGATGGTGGGGCAGGCAATAAACAAAGAAATAACTGATGCATGTAGAAATGGTACAGCAGTTATCATGGGGGATTTTAATCTACATGTCGATTGGTTTAACCAGGTCGGTCAAGGCAACCGTGAGGAGGAGTTTATAGAATGTATCCGCGATAGTTTCCTAGAACAGTATGTAATGGAACCTACGAGGGAACAAGCGGTCCTAGATCTTGTCCTGTGTAATGAGACAGGATTGATTCATGATCTCATAGTTAGGGATCCTCTCGGAAGGAGCGATCACAATATGGTGGAATTTAAACTACAGATGGAGGGTGAGAAAGTAAAATCAAATACTAGTGTTTTGTGTTAAAACAAAGGAGATTACAAGGGGATGAGAGAAGAACTAGCTAATGTAGACTGGGAGCTAAGACTTTATGGTGGAACAGTTGAGGAACAGTGGAGAACCTTCCAAGCGATTTTTCACAGTGCTCAGCAAAGGTTTATACCAACAAAAAGGAAGGACGGAAGAAAGAGGGAAAATCGACTGTGGATATCTAAGGAAATAAGGGAGAGTATCAAATTGAAGGAAAAAGCATATAAAGTGGCAAAGATTGCTGGGAGATTAGAGGACTGGGAAATCTTTAGGGGGCAACAGAAAGCGACTAAAAAAGCTATAAAGAAGAGTAAGATAGAGTATGAGAGTAAACTTGCTCAGAATATAAAAACAGACAGTAAAAGTTTTTACAATTATATAAGACAAAAAAGAGTGGCTAAGGTAAATATTGGTCCTTTAGAGGATGAGAAGGGAGTTTTAATAATGGGAAATGAGGAAATGGCTGAGGAACTGAACAGGTTTTTTGGGTCGGTCTTCACAGTGGAAGACACAAATAACATGCCAGCGACTGATAGAAATGAGGCTATGACAGGTGAGGACCTTGAGAGGATTGTTATCACTAAGGAGGGAGTGATGGGCAAGCTAATGGGGCTAAAGGTAGACAAGTCTCCTGGCCCTGATGGAATGCATCCCAGAGTGCTAAAAGAGATGGCTAGGGAAATTGCAGATGCACTAGTGATAATTTACCGAAATTCACTAGACTCTGGGGTGGTCCCGGTGGATTGGAAATTAGCAAACGTGACGCCACTGTTTAAAAAAGGAGGTAGGCAGAAAGCAGGAAATTATAGGCCAGTGAGTTTAACTTCGGTAATAGGGAAGATGCTGGAATCTATCATCATGGAAGAAATTGCGAGGCATCTGGATAGAAATTGTCCCATTGGGCAGACGCAGCATGGGTTCGTAAAAGGCAGGTCATGCCTAACTAATTTAGTGGAATTTTTTGAGGACATTACCAGTGCAGTAGATAACGGGGAGCCGATGGATGTGGTATATCTGGATTTCCAGAAAGCCTTTGACAAGGTGCCACACAAAAGTTTGCTGCACAAGATAAAGATGCATGGCATTAAGGGTAAAGTAGTAGCATGGATAGAGGATTGGTTAATTAATAGAAAGCAAAGAGTTGGGATAAATGGGTGTTTCTCTGGTTGGCAATCAGTAGCTAGTGGTGTCCCTCAGGGATCCGTGTTGGGCCCACAATTGTTCACAATTTACATTGATGATTTGGAGTTGGGGACCAAGGGCAATGTGTCCAAGTTTGCAGGTGACACTAAGATGAGTGGTAAAGCGAAAAGTGCAGAGGATACTGGAAGTCTGCAGAGGGATTTGGATAGGTTAAGTGAATGGGCTCGGGTCTGGCAGATGGAATACAATGTTGACAAATGTGAGGTTATCCATTTTGGTAGGAATAGCAGCAAACGGGATTATTATTTAAACGATAAAATATTAAAGCATGCCGCTGTTCAGAGAGACTTGGGTGTGCTAGTGCATGAGTCACAGAAGGTTGGTTTACAAGTGCAACAGGTGATTAAGAAGGCAAATGGAAATTTGTCCTTCATTGCTAGAGGGATGGAGTTTAAGACTAGGGAGGTTATGTTGCAATTGTATAAGGTGTTAGTGCGGCCACACCTGGAGTATTGTGTTCAGTTTTGGTCTCCTTACTTGAGAAAGGACGTACTGGCGCTGGAGGGTGTGCAGAGGAGATTCACTAGGTTAATCCAAGAGCTGAAGGGGTTGGATTATGAGGAGAGGTTGAGTAGACTGGGACTGTACTCGTTGGAATTTAGAAGGATGAGGGGGGATCTTATAGAAACATTTAAAATTATGAAGGGAATAGATAGGATAGATGCGGGCAGGTTGTTTCCACTGGCGGGTGAAAGCAGAACTGGGGGGCATAGCCTCAAAATAAGGGGAAGTAGATTTAGAACTGAGTTTAGGAGGAACTTCTTCACTCAAAGGGTTGTGAATCTATGGAATTCCTTGCCCAGTGAAGCAGTTGAGGCTCCTTCATTACATGTTTTTAAGGTAAAGATAGATAGTTTTTTGAAGAATAAAGGGATTAAGGGTTATGGTGTTCGGGTCGGAAAGTGGAGCTGAGTCCACAAAAGATCAGCCGTGATCTAATTGAATGGCGGAGCAGGCTCGAGGGGCCAGATGGCCTACTCCTGCTCCTAGTTCTTATGTTCTTATGTTCTTATGTTCTTATGTCGATATACAACAAAACCTGTATAACATTCAGACTTGGGCTGACAAGTGGAAAGTAACAAGTGCCAGGCAATCAGCAACTCCAATGAGAGAGATAATCTAAACATCTTGCCTTCACATTCAATGGCATTACCATAGCTGAATCCCCCACTATTGACATCCTAAGGGTTACCATTGACCAGAAACTGAACTGGACTGTGGCTACAAGAGCAAGTCAGAGGCTGGGGATCTTGCAAAAAGTAACTGACTCCCTAAAGCCTGTTCATCATTTATAAGGCACAAGGCAGGAGTGTGATGGGATACTCTCCCCTTGTCTGGATAGGTGCAGCTCCAACAACACTCAAGAAGCTCGACACAGTCCAGGCCAAAGCAGCCCGCTTAATTGGCACTCTATCTACCACCGTAAACATTCAACAGCTCCACCTCAGATGCCCAGTGGCAGCAGAAAGTGCCAAATACAAGATTCATCTCAGCAACCCACCAATCTCCATGGACAGCACCTTGCAAACTCACAATCTCTACCTCTCGGGCTGTAAAGACATGGGAACACCATCACCTACCTGCAAGTTTACCCCCAAGTGACACACCATATGACCGTTCTTTCACGGTCACTGAGTCCTGGAACTCTCTTACTAACAGCACTAACTGTACCTACACTGAATGGACTCAAGCTGTTCAAAAAGGCGACTCACCAGCTCTTTCTGAAATGAAATTAGAGATTGACAACAAATGTTGGCACAGCCAATGACACTCACATTCCATGAAAGAATAAATAAAGTAATCTTTAAATCCCATAAATCAAAATAAACTGACAAACTTTTTAAATCTCTATGTTGGTTCAATTTAATGGGTGAATGGTTATGTCAATGAGACTCTGATGGTGTTCGTGATGGAAACGTGGCATCTGGAGTCAGATGACCTAGCACGGTAGCACAGTGGTTAGCACTGTTGTTTCACAGTGCCAGGGACCTGGGTTCGATTCCCAGCTTGGGTCACTGTCTGTGTGGAGTCTGCACGTTCTTCCCATGTCTGCGTGGGCTTCCTCAGGGTGCCTTCCTACGTAATCACAAAATAAATCCTCATTAGTCCACGATGCAATTTATTTTAATATTCTTATTCCCACCTCAATATCTCTCCATCGTCTCAACACACTATCCAAATCGCTGCACACAGGTTGATTACCTCTGGCACCTGCTCACTTCCTTTGCTCCCACTGCCAGCAAACACTCCTTCAGTTATTCTCTCACCTCTCTCTCCCAGCCTCCTTCCTCCCTGATTTCATAAACTTCCCTGAGACTTTTCCCCTTTTTATGCAGTTTCACTGTCTCCAGTGCCACCCCCCCCCCCCTCACCCCCTTCCCTTTCAGCCTCTTGCTCATTGTCAATCGCTGCTCTGTGTCTATGAATGTTGCCATTCTCTATTGTGAAGAGCACAGTCAAAAGATTTTGTCACGATTTAGATGGAACTCAACTGAAATACTCCTGAGATTTTATGGACAGAAAAATCGAACCAGAGACAAATAACGGAAGTTTATTTGTGAAACGGGGAACTGATTTTTGACTTTATTATAAAAAATAATGGATTTTTTTGTTTGTCTCCTTTACCTGTCTTCTGAAGGCTATTGACTTCGTCTAAGTGTACAGTTCCCTGACTGCCTGTGGAGCCATTGTTCATGAATGAGTTCTGAATGCCAGTGAGTTTCCTTCCACATGATGTATCACAGCCGACCATCCTTAAACAACACACATACACACAGGGTCAGATATTCCCCTTCCCGACCTTGGAGATTGAAGCTATTGCAACATTGCGATCGCCACATCGCAGATCAACCAACGTCCTGGGGGTTGAACTGGGACCATCTTGACATGTGCACATCTGCTATTCACTGAAGCAAATGAGATAAAGGAGTTACAGATTTATTATTGATTTAATGTTGGCCATGTTTTTGTGTGGACAACGTTGATCTGTGAAGTCACAGATTGTCAGCATTTTGTGAGGCGATTATTGACCATAGAATAGAACCATAGAATACCTACAGTGCAGAAGGAGGCCATTCGTCCCATCAAGTCTGCACCGACCCTCTGAAAGAGTACTCTAGCTAGGCCCACTCCCCGGCTGTATCCATATAACCCCACCTAACCTTCACATCCCTGAACATTAAGAAGATCAGACCATAGGAAGATTGGTGAACACATTTTGCAACACTCTTGAATTTGTCATCATGAGAACCTACTGTAACTTGTTTTTATTATTGAAGAGAAACTGAAACAAGCAGTATAGCAGTTTCCTGAACGCTGAAGGTAAAAGAGTTAAAATTAAGATGTAATCCTCAAAAAATCGCACCTGTTTTCTGATTTATGTAACTCAGCACGAAAGCGATGGCCATCTTCTCATTACAGACAGTATCGCCTTCGATATGTTCAGATTATCAATATTGGTTTCTTAAAATGGACTACATGAGTTCATGCTGACAACACTACTTTTCCGATATTGAAGAATGCTTAAAGTTGTAGGTGAGGCTTTGGAAAAAGTACAGTAACCACATACATGAATGACATTTGTAATATTTAGCCATACAGAACTTGACTTGTTGAAAAAAATATGTTGTCAAAGCTTTTCATCTTGCACTGATCAGGACAATCTTCAAGAATACCAAATTGTAAAGAAAACAACAATTTATATTGTATGAGAAGAGAGTGCTGATTGATTGGCAAGTGGACTCTGGTAGCAGTATTGCCTTGGAGAATGCACCTGATAACTGACAGTTAAGTGCCAAGTTAATCAGGCAGGTTAACTCTGATTGGCTAAGGCATTGTACTGGGGAATGAATCAGGGAATGACTGTCACCAATTTGATTTAGTTATAATCTTTATTTGTGTCGCAAATAGGCTTACATTAACAATACAATGAACTTACTGTGAAAATCCCCTATGTTGCCATACTCCGGCCCCTCCGGTACACTGAGAGAGAATTCAGAATGTCCAATTCACTTAACATGCATGTCTTTCGTGACTTGTGGGAGGAAATCGGAGCGCCCAGAGGAAACCCACGCAGACACGGGGAGAACATGCAGTCTCCGCGTAGTGATCCACACCGGTAATCGAACCCGGGTCCCTGGCACTATGAAGCAACAGTGCTAACCACTGTGCTGCATGCTGCCCTTGAAAGAGATGCAACACCCCTTCTGTCTGCAAAGAACATGGCTCTGTGTACTAATTTTTAAAAAAAAATTTTTGAGTACCCAATTTTTGTTCCAATTAAGGGGCAATTTAGTGTGGCTAATCCACCTATCCTGCACATCTTTGGGTTGTGGGGGTGAAACCTATGCAAACACGGGGAGAATGTGCAAACTCCACACGGACAGTGACCCAGAGCCGGATCGAACCTGGGACCTCGGCGACGTGACGCAGCAGTGCTACGCACTGCGCCACCGTGCTGCCTGTGCATTAATATATATAGTTTCAAGCATGCACAAGTGTGCAACACTGTGAGCCCAACTGATAATCTTAAACTGGTTGTCAGTGTGTAAGTCTGAGCACACTGTGAATTGCTCAGCAAATGCTGTCCAATCACATCTAATATTTTGGGTTTTGAATGGATGGGATGGTTGGGTACAGTCTGTAATTTGCCTATTACGAACAGCCAAAGGGACATGCTGCTTGATACAATCCACCAATCTTGGGAATGCTGGCCTACATACCTGGCATCACATGTAGCCACCTGGGGTGGCCACGTCCCCATTCCAAAATGGACACTCGCAAGGAGTGCAGGGAAAAACGGGCAACACTAGAGAAAACAAGCAGGTGCAAGGTTTCCTGTGTATTAAGATTTGCAAAACCCAGACAGAACTGAAACCAATAGCCATTAGCATATTAATGAGCTATCTCCAGGGACAAAAAGAAACATTGAAACAATCGAGACCAGGACAGAGTCCCCGGTGCCAGTGGACGCTAAAACAAAGGCAGGCCAACCGCCATATAGGGCCCGCCCAACGATCAGGGAACAACTCCGGTATTGGAGAAAATCAATGCGAACGATTGGGACATGGTCCAATTAATTGGGACCAAGTCCGGGGTCCGCCCAGAAGGGCGCGAAACCCCTGGGGTAAAACAGAGTCCCCAAGGTCAGTTCGCTCTCTTCTCTTACCCCGACTCCTCTCCATCTTCAACTTGGCATTTGGCTCTCAGCGACGAGAGGCCGCCAAGCACCAACGAAGTAAGTCTAAGGTCAATGCACGCTACGAGATAGACGCTCCTAGCTACTATTCCGTACCAGTTCAAAGCCAGCAGTATCAGAACCGGACAACGGCCATTGTTCCTCTGACTGAGTGGGCCACTCGAAGCTAAGTATAGGCTTTAGTAAAAGTTGTAGTTTAGCGAATAGAGTTTATGCATGAGTAATAATTGACTGTGTGTGTAAATAAATGTGTATTGATTTGAAACTTACTAACTGGTGTATCGAGTCATTGATCAGTACTTGGCTTTGAACCCTGTGGTGGTATCAGAAAGATACCTGGCGACTCTTGAGCAAAGGTAATTAAAGCAGAGCAAATTAAGGGAAAGCATAACGAGCAACACACACCAGCATTCAAATTCATATACCACATTATGTATTTGTGTACTAGGCAGAACATCAGTGTGTTATATCACTTGTGTTGCTACTGCATAAATAAAAGCGTGCAACGGCTAGCTTGACCTGTTGCTCAGATTTTTGAAATACCTCCAGAGTATCTTGAAGTGAACTGAACACTTTTCAGGACCAACAGTAGCAGCCTGAGGCCCAGTCATGAATTTTCAGGATATACAGCAAGTAATGATCTGACCAGGGAAGCCGTTATCCCACAGGGTGACTTTTACTGGCCCTACTTCAGCATCAGGCTTGCATGATGAACAAATGGTTCAGGCCCTAGTCATGAGTTTGCTGATCAGGCCAATCTTATAGTGCGTGGAACTGTAAGAATCCCAACACGTCTATTTACCAGTGAAGGTGGGCTTAGGGTAGACAGTAGTAGACAATCCATTGACAGATTTCTCAACCAGAAAGCCGAGGAAATGGGAATCCATTTGACTGCTCTCTTCCAAAAGAGAATTTGAGCACAGGATGGAGCCCATTCAGGCATTTAAGCAAATTCCTACATGTGGCTGCTGATTCAAATATAGCAAACTTATCATCGACATGTCAGAAATATACAAGGGGTAAGAGGTTAGGTGTCATTTCATCTATGGAGTGTTGCTCATGAAACCCAACAAGGGTGTTTGTGAGAGCTGGACCGAGAGAGCATCCCTTGGAAACAAAACCGATCTGGGCATACATGGTATCATTAAAATTGAAAGCAATTGCTGAGTTCATAAATTCAACAAATACAGATTCAGACAATGGCAGCAGCTCCAGATCACTAGGATACAGTGACAGGTGAAAATGTCTACAGCTTCCTTGAGTGGTACATTGGTGAATATGGGGCGACAGGGTGGCACAGTGGTTAGCACTACTACCTCACAGCGCCAGGAAGCCGGGTGATTGTCTGTGTGGAGTTTGAATTTTCTCCCTGTGTCTGTGTGGGTTTCCTTCGGGCTTTCCTCCCACAGTCTAAAGGTGTGCAGGTGAGGTGGATTGGCCATGCTATCTTGTCGAATAGTGTCCAAAAAGTTTAGGTGGGATTACAGGGACAGGGCAGGTGTGTGGGTCCAGGTAGGATGATCTTTCAGAGGGCTGGTGCAGACTCAATGGGCTGAAAGGCCTCCTTCTGCACTGTCGGGATTCTAGGATTCTATGAATAGCTGGCAATGCCGAATGAACAGATGGGCGTAGCATCAGTATCAATATGTAATCCTTCACAAAGGTAAAGGAATCCTTCACTGTGCATGTGGAAAACATTCTGAAAATTGGTTGTACAAACTCACCCAACTATTTGGCCAATTTGTGCTGTGCAGAACCGGCCATAGATAACATTGTTCTGCCAGCGGGAACAAAAATTACCAACAGCCCGAGAATTCCGGCCAAAGCATTTGTCCAGAGCGAGCGTGAATGGCAGAACAATAAACAGCCCTGACCAAAGGAAAAACATGAATAACAAGATTCAAACTGGTACATGGCAAAAATACACAATCAAAATGGGGGCAGAGTGAAATTTTTGAACTGAATGTTCAAGAAATCGAGAAGACTGCAAAGTGCCTCATCAGAAAGGTGAGGTGCTGCTTTTCCAGCTTCAGTGAAACATTGCTGCAGTCTAAGGACAGAGAGATCAGTGTGAGAGCAAGTGGTCAATTAAAATGGCAAGAAACAGAAAGCTCAGAGTTGTTTGCAGTCTGACTGGAAGTGTTCAACAAAGTGGTCACCCAGTCTGCATTTGGTCTCCACTGTGTGGAGGAGGCCGTATTGTGAGCAGCAAAACGAGTAGGCGAAATTGAAAGGTCCTGATTTTATACTGCCCTTTTTGAAGCTGTGCTGCTTTAACATCATGTGCTTTGAATTGAAAGTTTTGTTTCAATGCCATTACACACTGAGTCTAACATAGATGTCATGTGACCTAATCACCGCCATTTTGAAGCAGCCTCTCCGATTCCCAGACCCTCCCAGTCACTGACGCCCTTCACTCTTGCCTACCTTTTTGGTCGCTGCCAACTTTGCCTTTCTCTAACCCGCCCTTTTAGACCATTAGACATAGGAGCAGAATTAGGCCACTCAGCCCATCGGGTCTGCTCCACCATTCAATCGTGGCTGATATTTTTTTCATCCCCATTCTCCTGCATTCTCCCATATCCCCTAATCCCCTTATTAATCATGAATATATCTATCCCTGTCTTAAAGACACTCAGTGATTTGGCCTCCACAGCCTTCTGTGGCAAAGGGTTCCACAGATTCACCACCCTCTGGCTGAAGAAATTCCTCCTCATCTCTTTTTTAAAGGATATAGAACATAACAACTAGGAGCAGGAGTAGGCCATCTGGCCCCTCGAGCCTGCTCCGCCATTCAATGAGATCATGGCTGATCTTTTGTGGAGTCAGCTCCAATTTCCGGCCCGAACACCATAACCCTTAATCCCTTTATTCTTCAAAAAACTATCTATCTTCATCTTAAAAACATTTAAAGAAGGAGCCTCAACTGCTTCATTGGGCAAGGAATTCCACAGATTCACAACCCTTTGGGTGAAGAAGTTCCTCCTCAGTTCAGTCCTAAATCTACTTCCCCTTATTTTGAGACTATGCCCCCTAGTTCTGCTTTCATCCGCCAGTGGAAACATCCTGCCCACATCTATCCTATCTATTCCCTTCATAATTTTATATGTTTCTATAAGATCCCCCCGCATCCTTCTAAATTCCAACGAGTACAGTCCCAGTCTACTCAACCTCTCCTCGTAATCCAACCCCTTCAGCTCTGGGATTAACCTCGAGAATATCCTCTGCACACCCTCCAGCGCCAGAACGTCCTTTCTCAGGTAAGGAGACCAAAGTGGAACACAATACTCCAGGTATGGCCTCACTAATACATTATACAATTGCAGCATAACCTCCCTAGTCTTAAACTCCATCCCTCTAGCAATGAAGAACAAAACTCCATTTGCCTTCTGTTGCACCTGTAAACCAACTTTTTGCGACTCATGCACTAGCACACCCAGGTCTCTCTGCACAGCAGCATGTTTTAATATTTTATCATTTAAATAATAATCCCTTTTTCTGTTATTCCCACCAAAATGGATAACCTCACATTTGGCAACATTGTATTGCATCTGCCAGACCCTAGTCCATTCACTTAACCTATCCAAATCCCTCTGCAGACTTCCAGTATCCTCTGCTCTTTTTGCTTTACCACTCATCTTAGTGTCATCTGCAAACTTGGACACATTGCCCTTGAGCCCCAACTCCAAATCATCTATGTAAGTTATGAACAATTGTGAGCCCAACATTGATCCCGGAGGGACACCACTAGCTACTGATTGCCAACTAGAGAAACACCCATTAATCCCCAGTCTTTGCTTTCTATTAATTAACCAATCCTCTATCCATGCTACTACTTTATCCTTAATGCCATGCATCTTTACCTTTTGCAGCAACCTTTTGTGTGACACCTTGTCAAAAGCTTTCTGGAAATCCAGGTATACCACATCCATGGGCTCCCCGTTATCTACCGCACTGGTAAAGTCCTCAAAAAATTCCACTAAATTAGTTAGGCAAGACCTGCCCTTTATGAACATGCTGCGTCTGCCCAATGGGACAATTTCCATCCTGATGCCTCACTATTTCTTCCTTGATGATAGATTCCAGCATCTTCCCTATTACCGAAGTTAAGCTAACCTGCTGATAATTACCCGTTTTCTGCCTACCTCCTTTTTTAAACAGTGGTGTCACATTTGCTAATTTCCAATCCACCGGGACCACCCCAGTGTCTAGTGAATTTTGGTAAATTATCACTAGTGCATTTGCAATTTCCCTAGCCATCTCTTTTAGCACTCTGGGATGCATTCCATCAGGGCCAGGAGACTTGTCTACCTTTAGTCACATTAGTTTGCCCATCACTGCCTCCTTAGTGATAACAACCATCTCAAGGTCCTCACCTGCCATAGCCTCATTTCCATCAGTCACTGGCATGTGTTTTGTGTCTTCCACTGTGAAGACTGACCCAAAAAACCTGTTCAGTTCCTCAGCCATTTCCTCATCTCCCATTATTAAATCTCCCTTCTCATCCTCTAAAGGACCAATTTTTACCTTAGCCACTCATTTTTGTTTTATATATTTGTAGAAACTTTTACTATCTGTTTTTATATTCTGAGCAAGTTTACTCTCATAATCTATCTTACTCTTTATCGCTTTTTTAGTAGCCTTCTGTTGCCCCCTAAAGATTTCCAGTCCTCTAGTCTCTCACTAATCTTTGCCACTTTGTATTCTTTTCACCCTCCATCTGTATTTTAAATTCCACCATATTGTGATCGCTCTTTCTGAGAGGTTCGCTAACTATGAGATCATTAATCAATCTTGTCTCATTACACAGGATCAGATCTAGGACTGCTTCTTCCCTCGTAGGTTCCATTACATCCTGTTCTAGGAAACTATTGTGGATACATCCTATAAACTCCTCCTCAAGGCTGCCATGACCCACCTGGTTAAACCAATCAGCATGTAGATTAAAATCCCCCATGATAACTACTGTACCATTTCTACATGCATCAGCTATTTCTTTGTTTATTGCCTGCCCCACCATAATGTTACTATTTGGTGGCCTATAGACTACTTCTATCAGTGACTTTTTCGCCTTACTATTCCTGATTTCCACCCAAATGGATTCAACCTTATCCTCCATAGCACCGATGTCATCCCTTACTATTGCCCGGATGTCATCCTTAAATAACAGAGTTACACCACCTCCTTTACCATCCACTCTGTCCTTCTGAATAGTTTGATACCCTTGGATATTTAACTCCCAGTTGTGACCATCCTTTAACCATGTTTCAGTAATGGCCACTAAGTCATTGTCATTCACGATGATTTGCGCCATCAACTTATTTACCTTATTCCGAATACTATGAGCATTCAGGTAAAGTACACTTGTGTTGGCTTTTATACCTCTGTTTTGAATCTTAATACCTTCATCAGTAACCTCTCCTAAGTTATTTTTCCGCTTAACTTTTCTCCTAATTTTCCGTGTCATTGCACCAATATCTTCATGTGACAACCTGCCGCGTTGCTTTCAATTTATGTTTTTACTTCCCGTTTTATTCCTTTTAGTATTACTGGGCCTATTCACTGAGCTCCCCTCAGTCACTGTACCTTGTACTGTTGCCCTTTTTGATTTTTAACTATGGCTTCTCTGCCTTACACTTTCCCCCTTACTGCCTTTTGTTTCTGTCCCTGTTTTACTACCTTCTGACTTCCTGCATCGGTTCCCATCCCCTTTAGTCTGAGATTGTGTCCTCTGGTTCTAGTTTTGCTTACAAATGGAAACATCCTCTCCACATCCACTCTATCCAGGCCTCGCAGTAGCCTGTATGTTTCAATAAGATCCCCCCCTCATCCTTCTAAATTCCAACGAGTACAGACCCAGAGTCCTCAACCGTTCCTCATACGACATGCTCTTCATTCCAGGGATCATTCTTGTGAACTTCCTCGTCCCTTTCCAACACCAGCACATCCTTCTTTAGATATGGGGCCCAAAATGGGGCCCAAAACTGTTCACAGTACTCCAAATGGGGTCTGGCCGGAACCTTATGCAGCCTCAGATGTACATCCCTGGTCTTGTATTCTCGCCCTCTTGACATAAATGCTAACATTGCATTTGCCTTCCTAACTGCCGACTGAATCTGCACGTTAACCTTAAGAGAAGCTTGAATAAGGACTCCCAAGTCCCTTTGTGCTTCTGATTTCCTAAGCATTTCCCCATTTCAAAAATAGTCTCCATTCCTCCTTCCATAGTGCATTACCTCACACTTTTCCATGCAAACCATTCATTCATTTCTCTTTGATATTGACTTTTCCAGGCTGTAATTGACAACTTCCAGTCACATCCCTTCATGCTTGAATGATTTTAAAGTGGTCAGCTGGAAATTAACAGCACTTAACACTGTTTGAAGTGGTTCAGGAACTGTTGATTAAGGCTTGATGTTTATAAACATTGCGGTTAGAGAACTTCAGAGTTACTCAACTGTGAAGGGAGATAAATGGAGATAAATAGAGCAATGCTGTAGGCATGTGGAAGCTGTTCAGCTTCAGCGGGAGAACATATCCTCCTAACTGGAGAATTTCACCCAGTAGACCCCATACTGAAATGAAATAAAATAAAACTCCAATTAATTGTTACAGACCATTATATATATTTTTTTAAACTCCCGTCTGACATAGGAAGTGGTTACATGAGAATGGCCTCTCCTTAGAATGGCGAGTCTGGTTAAACTGGTTATGTGTGTGCCCTGAAGGAATTTATGTTTTAAAGTCTGAATGAAAACATTTGTTCTCCCCGTGTGTGCGTGGGTTTCCTCCGGGTGCTCCAGTTTCCTCCCACAGTCCAAAGATGTGCAGGTTAGGAGGATTGGCCATGCTAAATTGCCCTTAGGGTTCAAATTTCCCTTAGTGGTAGGTGGGGTTACTGGGTTATGGGGATAGGGTGGAGGTATGGGCTTGGGTAGGGTGCTCTTTCCAGAGCCGGTGCAGACTCGATGGGCCGAATGGCCTCCTTCTGCACTGTACATTCTATGAAAAAACAGAACCACAGAATCCCTACAGTGCAGAAGGTGGCCATTCGGTCCATTGAATCTTTACCAACCCTCTGAAAGAGTGCACTATCCAGCCACACTCCCCCACTCTATCCCCGTAACACCATAACCCCACCCTAACCTACACATATTTGGTCACTAAGGGGCAATTTAGCCTGGCCAATCCACCTAACCTACACATCTTTGGACTGTGGGAGGAAACCGGAGCACCCGGAGGAAACTCCCGCAGGCACAGGGAGAAACCAGGGGCTGGTTTAGCTCACTGGGCTAAATCGCTGGTTTTTAAAGCAGACCAAGGCAGGCCAGCAGCACGGTTCGATTCCCGTACCAGCCTCCCCAAACATGTGGCGACTAGGGGCTTTTCACAGTAACTTCATTGAAGCCTACTCGTGACAATAAGCAATTTTCATTTCATTTCATTTCAAGTGCAAACTCCACACAGACAGTGACTCAAGACTGGAATTGAATCCGGGTCCCTGGCAATATGAGGCAGTAGTGTTAACCACTGTGCCATGCTACAGCTGGTTAATCGCGAGTGGCGAAAGAGTGTCACTGGCCAAAGCTTCCTCGATCTGGTTGCAACAGAGAGGATTCTGCAGGAGGGGAGAAGTCACACACACAGTGGACGAAAATGTGCTTTCTAAATTTAGCAACTAGTTTCAGAAACCCATTCCTCAGCAAAATGAACCGATCTCGCTAACAGGGATCATGTGGCATTTTTGGTTATTTTCTATGTTATGAGGAATGTTTTGATTTAGATTTAAATTCATTGTAAACGTTATCCTGTCCATTTAAAATAAGCTGTTTTTTTTTAAATGGCTCCATTCCATTCAGGTGTCCATCAATCTGCCTGATGGAAGACAGAAAAAAGTGGTCAGCAACAGGTTAGATTATCGATATTACACAGGGAGGGGTTTGTTATAATCCCTGGGTCAGGAATCACTGGACAGTGGGTAATGACGATAATCATATCCATAAAGGTTGTGCATCCAGTTCTGGGAGAGGTTGGTCTGATGCTGAACACCGTGAAACATTGAGTACATTTTTAACATGGAACAAAGAGAATTCTTACAGAATCTTTTCTCGGGTGAGTAATTAAATAGGGTCAGCTTCATAAGTCATTAAATATGAATTTATATGTGAGTTAATGTATTCCTGCCCATGATTGAAATATGCTGGGTATTTCTGAGTTGTTATCGTGTACTTTATGTGGGTGGCATGGTGGCACAGTGGTTAACACTGCTGCCTCACAGTGCCAGGGACCTGGGTTTGTTTCCAGCCTTGGGTGACTGTGTGAGTTTGCGCGTTCACCCTCTATCTGCGTGGGTTTCCTCCGGGTGCCCTGGTTTCCTCCCAGAGTCCAAAGATGTGTTGGTTATGTGGATTGGCCATGATCAATGAACGGGGTTACAGGTTAGGATGGGGGATGGGCTTTGGTAGAATGCCCTTTCAGAGGGTCAGTACAGACCGGATGGGCTGAATGGCCTCCTATTTCACTGTAGGAATTCTATGGATTCTATGAATAGTAGGCCACAGCCTTCTTGCTCAGGCAGTTCATCACTATTTGCTTCGAGGGAGATATTTGTTTTGTTGATAACAAGTCGATCAGGTACATTGGTGCTTACGGGTTTGAAAACATTTCTTGATGGCAACACTGACTGTTGGAGCATCTCTCGACACCTCAAGTGGCCCACGTGCTTGCGAATGATCTGTCCCTCCACGTCCACCAGGTACCACAGGATCTAACTTGATCCTCTACCAATGTTTCATATTATGACAGCATGTCATATTATGTATTAAATATGTTTTTTTAATGTTGCAAAACTTTTGATTGTACCAGCCAATTCAGGTATGTTCTGTGTCTGTCCCTCAGCTTCTCCAATGCACTGGGCCTCCCGTACCGCTTTGCCTCCTAGTCTACAATATAAGTGGAGGCACGTTTCTGCAGTTTTCTCACCATTCTTGTTGATTCTGACCCATTGGTCTTGCTGTGTTCTCTCCAATGCCCAAGCAACTTGTAACTGTCCACCTTTTCTGATTTAACATTATTCAGTGTCTGGCAATATCTCAATTTCTCAAATGGGCCTATTCGCCCCAATGGAGGCATTCTGGTGAGTACATTTATTTCCTCAGGCTTTGATTAAAACAAGATGCTCACAGGTGTCGGACCAGAGACAGTATCATGATAATTTCATCCTCATCACCAGATATAATGATGCACTTTCACAGACTTCATTAGGAGGGTAAAAGGATTTATTATTAAGACCTGTACCATGGTAGAGTAGCCACATGGCTGCACCACGTCCGTACATGACTCCTCTGTCTAAAAGAGGACTTCCCGATCCCCTCTCCCTCCCAGGGGTGACTACACACTCTGAATCCCAATTTGTCACCTGAGCCATATGACCCTTACTCTGCTGTGTTGCCCTTAAAGGGACAATCACCACAGCGGGAAACTGCTTGTCCTTCTCTGAAGACAGGAAGAACACACTTCAGGTAGACTGCACTAGCCAAGTAATCAGAGTGGAAAACTGACCCACCTATTTCCACTGCTCACTGAGTTGGAGGATCATTACTATGAAGAAAGGGTGAGGTTAAAATATTTTGTTATTTAAATGGTTTTTAGGCCTTCGAATGCCTAATCAGAAAGAGTGGGATTTATATTAGCCTTTAAAGGAGAAATAAGTAAATATTCAAAAAAGAAAATAAGTTACATGGAAACGGAGAAAGGCCAGGGAAATGGAAACATGGAAATAGAGAGAGGCAGAACAGGTGTGATAGGCCGAATGACCTCTGTATATGTTGTGAAACTCAATAATTTTGTTATGTCCTCCCTGAGATGTTAGCAATGGGCAATACTAGGTCTGGGCTAGATGGAGCCATGTTGGACAGAGCCATTGTATGACGTTGTTTACATGCCAAGCAATGTGAGCAAGAATCTAACAAGATAGAAAAAAATTGGAACAGCAAGGGTTAGTTAGGAAAACAAAATTACGTGTATGGTAGAGTTTAGGAGACATTTCCATGGTATAACTCACTATTTGGACCCACACTGCCCTTATGTTTAAAAGCAAGTTTGTATCTCATCACAGAGGCCCACTGAACAGAATGTGAGGTGGTAATTGTGGATGTGCTGAAATCCTCACATTGGATTAGATAGATATCTTGGACTTCAATCCCATCATTTACGGTTGTACAGCCACCTGGGTCCCTGAACTGTTTCTTTCTCAATGTTTCTTGTTCTATTTCTTGGACTATGGCTGCATGGGTTTATCAGAGAGCACACTCTGTAATACTTCTGTATTCTGGATACCATTGTTTTGGCCCTCTGGCCACCACCTCAGGGCCCATGATGCCTTTTGATGGGCAGGTTGAGGAGAGGAAATGGAAACAAACATTTTTTTGCACAATGTGCAGGTACAGACCGACCTAGGGGTGTTCACATCCTTGAAGGCAACGGCCGAAGTTGAGAAGGTTGTGAAAAACTTACAGGATCCTGGGTTTATGAATAGACAGAGAGTGCTGAAGCAAGGAGTTATTCTAAATATTTCTAAGTAGCTGGTTGGACTATTGCTGAAGTATGAGTCCCGGTTTTCACTGGCCCATGAGTGTTATGGTCGGGATGCTTCATATGCCATGGAGCGTCAACTGCACAGAATGTTTTCTTGTTTTTGATGGTTTGGTGATATATTTTAGGGTCAGGATAGTTATGACATGGAGGCGAATTTGCAGGCGGTGGTGTTCCCGTGCATCTGCCGCAAGTGTCCATCTAGGTGCAAGAGGTGGCTCATTTGGAAGGTGCTGTCAAACTTACTGCAGTGCATCTTGTAGATGGCACACAATGCTGCCATCATGCATCGGTGCCAAACAAGTGGGCTGCTTTGCCTTGAATGGTGTCGAGCTTCCTGAGCACTGTCGGAACAGCACTCAACCAGGCAAATGGAGAGTATTCTGTCACATACCTGATGTATGCTTTGCAGATGGTAGACGGGTTTTGGTGAGTCATGAGGTGAGTTTATCGCTACAGGATATCCAGCCTGTGACCTGCCTTTGCAACCACAGTTTTTAAATAGCTGGTTCAGTTAAGTATGCGGCCAATTGTGACCCACAGAATGCCAATAGTGGAACTTCAATGACGGAAATACAAAAGGATGTCATGGGGCGATGGTGAAATTCTTCTCTTGTTGGAGATGGCCTTGGCATTGTGTGGCATGAATGTTACTTGACTTTTATCGGAACAAGTGGATTTTTGCCCAGATCCTGCTGCATTCGCGCGCATAGAATTATAGAATCCCTCCAGTGCAGTAGGAGGCCACCGGGTCTGCACCAACCCTCCGAAAGAGCACCCTACCTAGGATTGCTTTAGTGTTTGACGAGCTGCAAATTGTACTGAACATCAGCGAACATCCCCACCTCTGCCCTTATAGTGGAGGGGAGGTCACAGAGACATAGAAAATAGGAGCAGGAGGAGGCAATTTGGCCCTTTGACCCTGCTCTGCCATTCATTTTGATCATGGCTGATCATCCAACTCAATAGCCTATCCCGCCTTCCACCCATATCTTTAGATCCCCTTCGCCCCAAGTGTGATATCAAACAGATCAAGGTCGTTGATGAAGCAGCTGAAGGTGGTTGAGCCTCGGGCACTATCCTGAGGAACTCCCAAAGTGATGCCCTGGGACTGAGGGGATTGGTCTCCAAGAACCACAACCTTTGTGTCAGGTAGTGGAGAGATCCTGCCTTCACTGCACCACCATCACCACCCCCCCTGCCCCCGCACCCTAACCCCATCATCTGCTGAATCCTCTTGAATTTTACTTGGACTCTCTGTTGCCCCACTCAGTAAAATTCTGCCACAGTCACCTCCCTTGGTGCTAGGTGTGACTCCAGCCAATAAAGTCCTTTCGCCTCATCCTCAATGATTTGAATTTTATTAGTGCTTTTTGATCCCAGCCACACTAAAACGTCAGTCAATCTCACTCCTGGCACTCTGTTTTGATGCCCATGTTTTGGCCAAGGGTATAATGAGGGCAGGAGCTGTGTGTCCCTGGTGGAACCCAAACTGAGCATCTGTGAGCAGGTAGTATTGTAAATGTAAGCATCAATTGTTAGCGCTGTCGATGACATCTTCCATCACATTTCTAATGATTTTCAGGAGACCAATATGGTGTTAAATGGCTGGATTGAATTTGCCTTGCTTTGGTGGACAGGTCACACCTGGGAAATGATCCACTTTCTCACCTTTTATCTGCTGGGTAAACACAGGTTAGGGGGGCCAGTTAATGTCAGTTGGGTGGACAGCTGGTTTGTGATACAGAGCGAAGCCAACAGCATGGGTTCAATTCCTTTAGCGGCGGAGGTTATTCATGAAAGCCCTGCCTTCTTAACTCTGTCCCTTGCCTCAGATTAAATCAGCACCAGTCAGCTCTCCCCCTCAAAGGGGAAAGCAGCCTATGGTCATCTGGGACTATGGCGACTTAACCTTTCCTTTAACACAGGTTAACAATGGAAAGGCTGTCGAAACAGAAGCAGGCAGATCTTGTTAAAGGTTTCAATGATCAACCCACCTTCTGGAAGAGGATCGGTCGTCCGCTGCTCATTTCAACCAAACCGAAAATGGGCGAGTTTGAGACGGGTTGAATTCCTGCTTCAGGTTTTTAACATTTTAACTTCCCACTACATACATCCATGCGCAACCATTAACGGAGGCAAAAAGTCATCATTAATCCAGCTCTGAGTGTACTATTTGAGAAAGGTAGTGGAAGCATTTGTGAAGATGCAGAATAGATTTAGATTAAAGATACCGGGCTCCATGTATATGAAGAGACTGGAGGAGTTTGGTTTAGATCATAGAATTTACAGTGCAGAAGGAGGCCATTTGGCCCATCGAGTCTGCACCGGCTCCTGGAAAGAGCACCCTACCCAAGGTTAACACCTCCACCCTATCCCCGTAACTCAGTAACCCCACCCAACACTAAGGGTAATTTATCATGTCCAATCCACCTAACTTGCACATCTTTGGACTGTGGGAGGAAACCGGAGCACCCGGAGGAAACCCACGGACACACGGGGAGGATGTGCAGACTCCGCACAGACAGTGACCCAAGCCGGAATCAATCCTGAGACCCTGGAGCTGTGAAGCGATTGTGCTATCCACAATGCTACTGTGCTGCCCGCAGGCTTATTAAGGTGAATAAGGTTTATTCACCTTAGAACAGGGAAGGTTAAGGGCAACTTTAATAGACTTGTTCAAAATCAGGAAACACATTGATGGAGCAAATAAGTCAAACTGACACGAGGGTTGATAACCAGAGTCGAGAGTGGGATCCTCCGTTGTGAGTCTACCTGGCTTCCGCTTCGAGCGAGGATGTAGAATTTGGCCCTGCTGTTTGCTGGCGGTGGGATTTTCTACTCCCGCTGCTCGTCGGTGGGATTTCCCAATGAAACTACCCCACGCCCACGGGAAACCCGTGGGTGGGGATGCTCTCATGGCAGGACCAGAGAATTCCAGCCTATAAATTCAAATAATTGTCAAAAGAATTCGAGGGACGTGAGGAGCACATTTTTTTCAATGCAGCGAGTTGTTGCTCCGCTCGTGGGACTAGCTGGGCTGTTCCTACAAAGAAACAAGGATTTCCTGTCGCCATTCAATGATTCTATGCTGAGATCTCAAGAACATTGTCTGAAAACATGGTGGAAGCAGAGTCAGCTGTCACTTTTTAAAGGGATATATTTATAAATATATGTTACAAAAATTTAAATCAAAACCACGAGGGAAGAGGAGCAGAGTTTAACTAAATATAATTCACCCACAGAGGCAGCAGAGGCATAATTGGGCAAATAGCCATTTGTGTGGCATCATTCTATGATTCGTTGAAATTAGCTTATTTCTTTCAAGGGCATATTTCTTTGGAGGTAGAAATATATGTATCAAGCAGCAGAGAGAATTAAGTCAAGCAGCAGAGAGAATGAGCAATTCAAGAAATTGCAACATAGTATATGGTGCTGCTGGCTTTGGGCAGCAAGACCCAGACTTCTTGGCACCCGAGAGATGGGGTTAGACATGGTTGGATTGATTGGCTGGTGGCCAATGAATTGGCCAAAAGGCTGTATTCTGCCTGGCAACAGGTGGTGATTTGGTGCTACTTGAGTGGATTGATTTTTAGAGACTCATGGAGCTCAGTTTGAATTCTGGACAATCAGGGGAAAGGACTCTCTCTCTCTTTAGAGAGGTTATGAGTTGCTGTATTTCTGAAACTGCAGAGACATGAATGAGTCTACAGTGAAAACAATTACAGGCTGCAAACAGAGACCTGGGCCGGGATTCTCCCCTACCCGGCGGGGCGGGAGGTCCCGGCGTGATGGAGTGGCGTGAACCACTCCGGCGTCGGGCCGCCCCAAAGATGCGGAAGTCTCCGCACCTTTAGGGGCCAAGCCCTCACATTGAGAGGCTAGGCCCGCGCCGGAGTGGTTGATGCTCCGCCAGCTGGCGTGGACGGCCTTTGGCGCCACGCCAGCCGGGGCCGAAGGGACTTCGCTAGTCAGCGGAGGTCCGCGCATGCGCCGGAGCGTCAGCGGCTGCTGACGTCATCCCCGCGCATGCGCAGGGGAGGGGGTCTCTTCCGCCTCCGCCATGGTGAAGACCGTGGCGAACGCGGAAGGAAAAGAGTCACAGGCCCACCCGCCGATCGGTGCGCCCCGATCGCGAGCCAGGCCACGGTGGGGGCACCCCCCGGGGCCAGATTGCCTCGCACCCCCCCCCCCCCCCCCCAGGACCCCGGAGCCCGCCCGCACTGCCTGCTCCCGCCAGTGAGGTTGGTGGTTTGATTCACGTCAGCAGGAGAATATGACAGCAGCGGGACTTTGGCCCATCGCGGGCCAGAGAATCGCCGGGGGGGGGGGGGGGGGGGCCCCGCCGACCAGCGCGCCGTGATTCCTGCCCCCGCCAAATCTCTGGTGGCGGAGAATTCGGGACACGGCGGGGGCGGGGTTGACGCTGACCCTCGGCAATTCTCCGACCCGGCGGGGCATCGGAGAATCCCGCCCCTGGATCTGAAAGTTTACTTTGAAGGAATATCTGCTTAAAAGACAACCATCTGAAACAAAGACCCTCGGTGCAATCCAATGGCCATGATGTGCCCAGAGAAGCAGTTGCAGTTCAGCGTGGCTGATAAAAGCCGAGAGACCCCACTCCCATGATCTACCTGGCTCGCAATACCTCGCAAGATCGCATTAGACATTGCAATGTAAATAACGTCCATTGTGGGTGCGATCACCTTTAGGCCAATCTGCATATTAGAGCGAGATAGCTTGTCGCACTCTAATGTGCAGATTCCCCAGGTCCCCAAGGCTTTGGGATTCATCCCCTTCACCTCGGAGACATCGGGCGGGTTACATTGAGACTGGTCTCCAAAAACAGGGGCCAGAGGGAACAGCACTCCTGGGGGTCTCCCAGGGGATCTGAGGCCCCCATCTGCATGCCCTTTGGGCAGGGTGTTACACTGGTGCTGCTGGTGCCACCTGGGCACCTTGGCAGTGCCAGCCTACACCCTGGCAGTGCCACATGAATGCCAGTCTGACACTGCCAAGGTGACCAAGGGGTACTGCCAGATGGCATAGGCACTGCCAGGTGCTAGGTTTGTGGTGGCAAGCTGGCATTTTCTGCATGTGCACAATCATAGAATTTACAGTGCAGGAGGCCACCCGTCCCATCGAGCCCGCACCGGCTCCTGGAAAGAGCACCCTACCCAAGGTCAACATCTCTACCCTATCCCCACAACCCAGCAACCCCACCCAACACCAATGGCAATTTTGGACACCAAGGGCAATTTATCATGGCCAATCCACAGCCAATACAATGGCTAAATGTGATACTATGGAACTTTGTTCCCAATTAATTGAATTGCACCATCTTTTTTCTTTTACTTCATATTTTGACCCCTCTCCACCCCTCTGTATTTGTCTGTCCTGTGTGTGGGTGTGTGCAGAGGGTGGGGGGCAAGTTAAAGTAGGGGATTAGGAATTAGTTACTAGTTAATCAGTTGTATTTGCTGCATATTTCATTATAGTTCGTGTTATAAATGAAAAGTAACTGTGTTTAAATTTATCAGCACCGAAGACCCGGGTGCAATCCTATCCCCACCCGGGTCACTGTCCATGTGGAGTTTCCACATTTTCCCCTTGTCTGCATGGGTCTCATCCCCACAAGCCAAAGATGTGCAGGGTAGGTGGATTGGCCACACTAAATTGCCCCTTATGGGGAAAAATAAAAAATAAATTTATAAAACTGTAATAATTAAGCAGACAAGGGTCAAAGACCTTGGCTATTTTTCTAAGTATTATTGGTTAATTCAATTGTGTTGTGACGCTGGGCCAAGTGGGGCTGGAATTGACTGCGTTGTAGCCCAGCGGGTCATAACAGGGCCTAAAAATATTGAATGATAATTTTTTTAAATGGCCGATCAGTAAAAATGAGATCACACCCATCTCCAGAATAATGCCACATTTATTAAGAACTTAAAGTAAATAAATAAAAGCCAAAGAAAAGCAGCAAAGTAACAATTAAAATGCAAGTGCAAGTATACCTCTTGTACATACCAACATAGAAAACACAAAGAAATCTTTGGTTTGAAATGTGACAGTTATTTACAGTAAATCATCCTAATTCTTAGCATTTACATTGGTATTTTTCATAAATAAAGTAGAAAAATAGATCAATGCAAGAAGAGATTACATAGTTTAAGGGTTTAGGAAAAAAAAGGCAGAGTTTTTTTTTAAAGTTTTTTTTCATCTGAACAAAAAGCTAAAATTTAAAAATAATAACACATCATATCTGCTTACACATCTTCCATGGGAAGAGATCAAAGTATTGAGTATCATTTCATATTACATTAGAATTGACTTGGTTGAATCTCCTTTCACATCAGACACGGGAATCTCTCCATTTGTCATCTTATTGCTTTGATCTGAACTCTGGGCAACCCAAATATCTGTGTGCACTGCCTTAACAAATATATTGGGCTGGATTCTCCATCGGCGGGATCTTCCGTTCCGTTGGCAACGCACCCACGCCTGCGGATTTCCTGATGGTTTGGGGGTTCCCACAATGGGAAACCCAATTGGCCGGCCGCTAAAACAGAGGATCCCCCTGCTGGTGGGGGCGCGCCGTACCTGAAAACGGGTTCGGCTGGACGGAGAATCCCACCCAATATGTGCCTAGTAAGAGAATTCTTGACACCAGATAGCAATGTTTAAGCACCCCTGCAGAACCTAATAACGTGATTTTGGGCGTTCAAGTAATACTGAGATGAACCTCATTCAAAGTCAACCGATGTACAGCACCTACTTATTTTAATTTTCTGTATGTGCACAGGCGAAGAATGTTCTTTCTTAGCTGAGCCACTGGATTGCAGCCAATGTAAGATAGAGGTCAGAATGGATGGACACTCATCGCTGCTGGTGCCAGCTGTCCCTTAGCTCAACCCCATTCCTGCAGTTTAAAGTAACACGAAACAATGTTGGTTCAAAGTATGTCAGACTTAACTAAAGGCTAGTTGAGTGAATGGAACAAAGTACTGTAGGCTAGCATCTTTAACACTTCAGTGTGCGTATTTTATTCTTACTGTTGTTGATGGTTTGAGAGTTTTGGTAACTGATAATGGGATAAATTGACTATTACAGAGACCAGGGCAGGAGTATGACCCGCATCTATCAGTATTAAACTCACTCCAGTGAGTGGGCCACAGGGGGAAATGAGTGCTGGTCAAGTTTGAGGTCATTCCTACAAAATTAATTCCCGTGTTATTTCCCGGTTTTCTGATGTATTTCGATGTCCTAATTTCCAACCCTGCCCAAGAACTTAGTGCTATTTGAATCGAATTACACGGGAACAGTTCACGTTCTACTATCCCTACATGTGTGATTGTTGAACCAACAGAATTACAGCGAGGATTCGACAATAGAGAGTCTGCACAGAGTCGAGCAGTTACCCATACTGGGTGGAACTTGAAAGGCTGCTCTCACCTTGAGATTTTAGCAGTTACTCTGTTGTCTGCTTTGCGGTGGTCGAGTGGTCATGGAAGGTACGTGAGGTGTGTGGAAGGACAATGCAGAGTGAATATGAACTTTAAGCCACTCTTTACCCCTCTTTCTTTGGGCAGTGAACAGTCCAGCATTTCCACATCACTGCCGTATCACAGCATCGACCAGAATGAGACTTCCCCACAACTGAAATAATCTGACATAGGATGGCGGGGGTTAATGATTTTCGTTTGGACTCGCTGGCAAATTTCCTAGCTCAGCTTTCTCTCGTTAGTCTGAAAGCTATTGCCGATCGGGGGCAACCTGGAAATATTTACAAACATACACTCCCAATTTTCCAACAATTCTGCAGACAGCACAACCAGGAAAGACACTGACCAGTTGGTAAAGTCACCAGGGACCATGGCCAGTGGATTTCATGTGCAAAGCAGGAATCAGCAACAGCCTCATTTATATGCAATCTCCATATCAAGATACAATTCTTTATAACATTCCGATTCAGCTATAGTGAAGCAAAGTAATGTTTAAATTAGGATCGTTGAGCTGATCACATGAAACTGCAGTACTGTGCTTTAAACAGAAACTTTGTTACCTGGTCCCAATCAGTTATATTTGCTTTTAAAGAGATTCTCGCCCTTTTTTAAAACCAACATCATACTGACCACATTAGATAAATAACGTTTTCATGTTGCTCCATGTCTCCTATTCATTTTCAGATCAGCGTCTCCTGACTACAGAAAAGCATTGGTAGGATTTATAGATTCATTCTGGGACACAACGCAGGCTGTCTATAAAGGTCAACAAATACCCACTGTAATCCTTAGTCCGCATTGAGTTCTTGGTATGGGTTGACACTGCCTCATTAGCACCACATCCCATTAAATTTCATGGGAGAACAGTTACTCCCTGAAGCCATCAATCACCTCTTGGCAAAAAAAAATGATTAATCGTTCAAACATTTTGCCAGCGAATAGTTGGTTTGGTTTGTTCCTCCTCTGAAGGGGAAAAGAAACTAACTTCAAAAATATTGTAACGTATTAAGGTAAAGTCGCCATAAGTCCCAGATGACCATCGGCTGTTTTCCCCTTTGAGGGTTTAATTTGAGGATCATCACACCTCAAGCGAGGGGCAAGGTTGAGAAGATGGGCCCACATAGTGGCTCTGAATGGGCAAACCCCTCTAATCTGCCAAAATGTCAATGCCATTCCGGCACCTTTTCTCAGATGAGCTGTAGCATCTCAACATCTGTAATGTCATAACAAAGGCAACATTTTGGTAACATCTCAATTAGATTCAATCTTTCAACTTGGGTCGGAAAGCCGTAAATAGAATTAACCCTACGAGTCCTGTCCATACGTAACATTCTTTACATTTGTTTAATTATTGCTCATTCCTTATTCAAGCTCTACACATATGAAACCCCAAAATATGTAAATCATAATCAATATCATGAATCAATTCAGTAAGCTCCATTTTAGAACATCATAAAATATGATGACTACTGCTTAGTAGTGAGAATAAGATTCCATCGAGCTTCACTGTAAGATAAAGAACTTGCATTTAGATCAAAGATTTCTATGTCCTCAGGACTTCTCAAAGTACTTCACAACCAATAAACTATTTTTGAAACTGTGTTACTGTTTTGACTTCAATGAGAAAACCTCTTGGGTGGAATGTAAAACCATCACTCACTTTGTGCTAACAAACCAAGACAAATTTAACTCCCCTCCCCCTGTTTTCACACAACAAAGTTCCACAAACAACAATGAACTAAGTAAATAGTTATCCCATCTGGGATGGTGGGACTGACGTATGAGGAGAGATTGAATCGGTTATAATTGTATTCGCTGGAGTTCAGAAGAATGAGGGGGGGGGTCCCACAGAAACCTATAAAATTCTAACCGGATTAGACAGGGTAGATGCAGGAAGGATGTTTCAGATGGCGGGGAGTCCAGAACCAGGGGTCATAGTCTGAGGGTACAGGGTAGATCATTTAGGACAGAAATAAGAAGAGATTTCTTCACCCGGTGAATTTGTTACCACAGGAAGTAGTTGAATATGTTTTGAAGAAACAGTTATAGCATGGGGCGAAGGGGACCAAAGGATATGGGGGGGAAAGGCAGGATTAGGCTATTGAGTTGAATGATCAGCCATGATCATAATGAATGGCAGAGCAGGTTCCAAGGGCTGAATGGCCTCCTCCTGCTCTATTTTCCATGTTTACATGTTAACATGTTATAGGGATTTTGGCTAAGGGATAAATGCTGGTCAAGCACACCAGGGAGAACTCATCTGTTCATATTTAAAGTCAATCTGGATGTGCAGGAAAGGCTTCAGCTTAACACCTCTGACAAACGCACCTCTGCCCATGCAGCACTCCTTCAGTATTGAATTGTAGGCCGACATTTTGTGCCCAACCTCTGTAGCAAGGTTGATAATAATATCCACAGAATCACTGGAATCCCGTCAGTGCAGAAGGTGGCCAGTCGGCCCATCGAGTCTGCACTGACTCTCCAAAAGAACCACCCCCCTCCATCCCATCCCTTTACCCCACCTAACCTGCACCTCTTTGAACACTAAGGAGCAATTTAGCCTGGCCAATCCACCGACCCTGCGCATCTTTGGACAGTGGGAGGAAACCGGAGCACCCGGATGAAACCCGCGCAGACAGGAGGAGGACGTGCAAACTCCACACAGACAGCCACCGGTGGTCGGAATTGAACCCGTGTCCCTGCCGCTGTGAGGCAGCAGGCCGTAGTTTCCCAACTTTGTTCACTGTTAATTTGGAGATGACAAAACAAACAATGGTAAATTAATGGTTAGCTTTAGGCCTCACTGGCCAAGGCCAAAAGGGTCATTTTACATAGTAGAGGAATTCATCACCATTTTCTAATTTCCTGTATCAGCTAGTACAGGGAATAGTATTCTTGTAGTCAACAAAGCCGGTTTGAACTTCTAGAACGAGCAGAAAGTGGGTGATAGCGGTTCAAAATCCATGGAAAAGAATCTGTGGGGGTGTAACCAGCAGTTATTCTGTTATTGCTTGCTTTCTGTTCTAACTTTCTTAGGTGCAAGGCTTTGATTTCACAGCATCCTAGCTGTATTCTATTGATATGCTGCATGTGATAAGTTGTGAGAAATGAATATTGACTAAATCATGCAAGTTGTAGAATGTGTGATGTTTCGTCTGACACTATTTTCTTTATTGTTAACACACAGTCTGCGTAAATCTCTTCACTACGCAGTGAAAAGGGTTATACCAGACATTGTCATTCATTGTTTTTACACTTGAAGATTTAGTTTAAGTCAGAACCTAATTCTACCCATGCAGATTAAAATGAATAGATAACCATGTCCCGGCAAGGAACTCAGGCAACTTCAGAAACGGAGTAAGTCACAGTATTGCCAAATACTGTCAGATCCTTGAGGTAATGCCAATCAAGTTAGGTGGAAGGTGTTGGGAGGTTGTGCTGGTGAGTGGAACACTTTGTGCTCCGGACAACTCCATGCTAGTATCAAGAAATCGCTGTTGAGTTATTCTCTGGTTAGATAGAGTGAAGCTTTCTATACTCAGGCCTAACACTGGTGGTATTTTCAATTGGTATTGGGGTGGAGATTGACTTTGTTTGACATGTAACATAGGTGCCATCAACTCAGCAGCAGTGAAAACAGAAAATGCGAGGAGAAAAATGGAGTTAACGTTTTGAGTCCTCTTGACTCTTCTTCAGAGCTAAAGCGAGGGAGAAATGTGATGGATTTGATACTGTTAAAGGCGGGGGTGGAGCAGGTGGTAATAAGTTATGGATTCCCCCAAGTACAAAGATCATCAACGGCCATATCAAGGCCAGAGGTAGGCGAGGGTATAGGAGAGATCACATCAACAGTTTGTTTTAGACCTCTCCCCTTGACTTCAGTGGAAATTCTGACGAACAGGCTGCTGATGTACACAAAGTCATACTCTAGCCCAATGCAACAATCCAATATTGACATTTTTTTTTATGGGGTGAGATGGCATAGTGGAATTGTCACTGGGCTAGTAATCCAGCGGTCCAGGCTAATGCTCTGGAGACACGGGTTAAAGCCAACCATGGCAGCTGGTGGATTTAAAAAAAAAATCAATTTAGAGTACCCAATTCATTTTTTCCAATTAAGGGGCAATTTAGTGTGGCCAATCCATCTACCCTGCACATCTTTGGGTTGTGGGGGCAAAACCCACGCAAACAAGGAGCGAACGTGCAAACTCCACACGGACAGTGACCCAGAGCCGGGATCGAACCTGGGACCTTGGCGCCGTGAGGCAGCAGTGCTAACCACTGCGCCACCATGCTGCCCTAACTGGTGGAACTTAAGTTCAATAAGTAAAGTCTGGAATTGAAAACTAGTCTCAGTAATGGTGACCGTGAAACTATCATCGATTGGCATAAAAACCCATTTGGTTCACTATATGGCCTCCAGAGAAGGAAATCTGCCCTCCTTACTCGATCTGGCCTACATGTGACTCCAGCCCCACACCATTGTGGTTGACTCTGAAACGGCCGAGCAAGCCACTCAGTTCAAGGGCAATTAGGGCTGGACAACAAATGCTGGCCAAGCCAGCAACGCTCACATCCATTGAAGGGATAAAGAAAAAGAATTGTAAAGATTATGCTGGTAAGATTGAAAGGAACTGATCTTCGACAGATTCAAACAGTATTCAATTATAGTAACTGAGTGGATAAACATCGACTGCGGAATTCTCTGTCGGCAGGGTCCTCTGCTTCGACAGCAGCGCACCCATGCCCGCGGGTTTGCCGACGGCGTGGAAGGACCACAATGGGAAACTCCATTGGTCGGCTGGTGGCACGGAGGATCCCGCGGGGGTGGGCTGAAACGGTGACGGAGAATCCCACCACTTAAACTTAACACAGAGGAATTCCACTTGAATATGTGGACATATGTATTCCTGCTGAGAGCAATTGCATGGCGATAGGCTCTGGTGCTGACTTGATAATAACCCCCCCGTGGAACAGTGTGATAGGTTTCCATTCCGTGGCCTCTCTGGGTGAGATTCTGGTGCTTTTGGATCAGTTAGTTCTCAACTAGTGGCTGGGATTCTCTGAAAGTCGGCGTCAAACCCGGCGTGAGCAATGCCGGCGTCAACGGGCCTCCAGGCCCAGGCAGTCACCTATTCTTCGGGGGCTAGTACGGCGCCGGATTGCTGTACGCTTGAATGCCAGCACGCCACGGCCGGCGTGGGTCTGCACGTGCGCGTGAGTTGCCGTCTCCACATCGCCCTCCCGGGCAATATGACGGAGCCCTACAGGGGCCTGGCGCAGAGGAACATAGCCCCCCCCCCCCCCACGGAATTTGCCCGCCTGCTGATCGATAGGCTCTGATCGCGGGCCTGACGACCGTGGAGGCCCCCTCCCCGGAGTCGGATCCCCCCACACCCCCACCAGGACGGCCCCCGCAGCCAGAACTCCCGCTAGATGGGACCATACGCCGGCGGGACTCAGCAGAATTCGGCGGGCACTTGGCCTGTCGAGCGTGGAGAATCGGCAGGCGGGGGGGCTTTCAATGGCCCCCGAACGGTGCTGCAGCGACTGCGCGTGTGCAGCGTGGCGCAATTCTCGCCCCCCCCCCCCCCCCCCCCCCCCCCCGGCGATTCTCAGACCCGTCGCGGGATCTGAGAATCACGGCCAGTATCTGCTACTTTCAATGAGATATAAAGTAAAATTGTGTTCTGAGCCAACTGTAGCCATCAGAGTGTGCAGTGCTGACACTGATGATCTTTATGCATGGGGGAATCCAGGACTTATTACTGCAGATTTATGCAGTAACAATCTGCAGCGAGTTACCAACTGTTTGTGTCCTGTATATATTAAGCAAAATTCAATTTGGCCTCTAATTACATGCCTTAAACAGTCAGTTTGACTATTTAGCACAATGCAGTAATACGTACAAGATATTCACTAAGACCATAAACCTGATAAGAATTGTTAACAGTTCTTCGAAAGTAACAGTAATCACTCGACAATTATGAGTGACCCTGCCAGTCAGAATAATTCAGCAGTATTCCTGATATAGATCAGGTTTCAAAATTAAAGGATCGCTTAAACTTTCATTAAAGCAATAGCATTCCTGTAGGATCCAACCTTCAGATGCATAAATTATTTGAAGCCTATCATTAGATGCTATGAAGCCTGTTAAGGAAAGCAGAAATCCCTTAGCTTTTCGACCTCTCCCAAAATAGAAAGTTAACAGGTCTGAATTTAAACTATAGATTGAATAGACCACCGTTCTTTTCCTTAGAGCAGAGGAGACTGAGGGGGGACATCATTGAGATGTATAAAATTATGAGAGTCATAGATAGAGCAGACAGGAAGACATTTTTCCCCTTGGTGGACGGATCAATGACCAGATGGCATAGATTTAAGGTAAGGCTTAGAGGGGATGTGACAAAAGGATTTTTTACCAGAGGGAGGTGGGAATCTGGAACTTACTGCCTGAGTGGCGGGTGGAGGCAGAGACTCTCATAACATTTAAGAAGTAGTAAGATGTGCACTTGCGATCCCAAGGCATTCAAGGCTATGGGCCAAATGCTGGAATATGGGATAATAGTTAGGTGGTTGTTTTTGACTGGTGCAGATGTGATGGGCCAAAGGGTAATTTCTGACTTCTATGACTAGGCACCGGCATGTGAACACTTAACACATTTGTCTGAAATGCCACTCTTCACTATCTTCATGAAGGTACTATCCCATTTAAAACACCCTGCTTTTATTGCTTCTGCTAAATTAGTAGAGTGAGAAATTTCCGAAGAATGTGCAAAATGTTAGGCTGTTGGTATCTCAGAGTAGAATTTCAAAATCAACAATGTGTAGGGACTTGAAAAATATGTGAGTGCTTAATTACTGTTGCTCTGTGGGTCTGTCCTAGACCAGGATGTTCTGTGACCAGGATGTCCTAGACCAGGAGGTTCTGTGTTCTGGTTCAGCTACTCATATGGAGCTCAGCAAAGGAATGGCTATCAAATACGGTGGCTGTGAGGTTTCCTGTCAGTGTACCAAACATCCGGAAAGTCTGGAGAGGAGTCCACCACAGATAAAGCACTGCCCCGTAACCAAACCAAGTGCCATTCAAGACCTTAGTGTAATAGCAGAAAGGATCTGGAGATAAAACATCTGCATGGCCTCTTGTGTGAAAAGGATATTCAGTCCCTTGAGAATTAGATTCATTAAGTCATGTATCTCAAATCCATTTACCTCCCTTGCTCCAAATCCCTTCAAACCCACATTAACACTTTGGTGTCAATCGAGTCAGCATCCACAACCTTCTGGAGTTACAGTCCCAATCTTCAGATCGACAGAAACAATAGAAAATAATCCCAAAGGAGGAAATAATACCATTATTATTAAGATTAAGGATGGACAATGAATCCTGGACTTGCCAGCAAAGTTTACATCCTTGAATAAATAAACAAAAAATAAAAATCACAACTCCACCATAGGCCCACAGAGCCTGGAACTCCACCACAGATCCACAGCACTGGGAACACCACCACACATCCACAGCATTGAGAACTCCACCATACACCCACAGCATTGGGAACTCTACCACACACCCACAGCATTGAGAACGCCACCATACTCCCACAGCATTGGGAACTCTACCACACACCCACACCATTGGGAACTCCATCATAGACCCACAGCCCCAGCAACTCCACCACAGGCCCACAGAGCCTCAAACTCCACCACAGGCCCACAGAAACTGGAACTCCACCACAGGCCCACAGAAACTGGAACCCCAACACAGGCACACAGAGACTGGAACTCCACCACAGGCCCACAGAGACTGGAACCCCACCACAGGCCCACAGAGACTGGAACTCCACCACAGGCCCACAGAGCCTGAAACTCCACCACAGGCCCACAAAAACTGGAACCCCAACACAGGCACACAGAGACTGGAACTCCACCACAGGCCCACAGAGACTGGAACCCCACCACAGGCCCACAGAGACTGGAACTCCACCACAGGTCCACAGAAACTGGAACCCTACAATAGGCACACAGAGCCTGGAATTCTACCGCAGGCCCACAGTGCCTGGAATTCCACCACAAGCCCACAGAGCCTTTAACTCCATCACAGGCCTACTGAGTGTGAAGCGTCCGGAAACAATGCCAGGAGACAGTCACAGAAAGGTCTACAGAGCCAAACTCTCTTGACTAAAGTCAGTCATGTAATGCAAAGTTCTGCATATGAAAATACTGTACTTAGAAAAATTAGGTCTGAAGTAATTGTAAGTTTTTATCATTTTTAAATTTACTCACTTGACACAATGAAATGAAGAGGAGATCAACGGAAAAGAGCAGCGAGGCATGAAAATATAAATCACCGAATAGTTTCTGACCTAATAAAACCCTGACTATCACAGTATATTGTGAGGTCAAAGTGTTCATTGATAGCTCTATTTCTTTAACCCAGGATTAGTACCAGGTTGCATACTGTTTATATAACATATGTATCAGTTTCCAGCATTATACTTTATATCCATATTATACAAATGCATTAACTTTGTGGCTTTACCTGATGCATTGTGGAGGATTAACAGTTAAATAATGTAGGGCTCTAATATAACAATAGTATAAGTAATACAATCTGAAGAGACACAGGGACTAGAAATGTAACGATGCCCGTCTCTGCCGGTAGTATAAAACGCTTTTTACAATTTACTAATGCTACTTTATAATCGTAAATATTAAAATTTTCATTCAAACCGTTATAAGGTGGTACTTATAAAGAACTTGATACAAACACTGCAACTCACATTGTGGACAGCCTCAGCGTACAGCCACAGCCACTGGCCCTGAATCACTGAAAGCCTCGCTCCACAACTGACTCCAGGAGAGGTGATTCCAATTGATTTAAAAGTCCATCATTTTGCTTCAAACTCAAATGGCATTTGAGGAGCCAAAAGCACGCACATTATAGATCTACAATCCCTTTCATTTTTGCCACCCGGGAGCCCAGATTAATTCTGCTACACGCAGCAATAAAGTCTAGATACACGAGCGTCTGATTCCAACAGGGAGATATTGCATTAAATAACTGCCCCTTCTTAGCACACAGGTACTGCACATTACGGTTCGGTATAGCATTCTGACACTGAGAGTTCCTTTAGACTCACAGCGCCAGTGTTCAGCTTAACAATATTGGATTCATGGAGTCAGAGTGATACTTTGCCGAGATGTATCTCAAACAATAAAACAGAAAATACTGGACAACCTCAGCAAGTCTGACAGCATCTGAGGAGAGAGAAGGGAATTAACGTTTCAAGTCTGGATGAGCCTTTATCAACAGTATTCTCTGTTTTTGTTTCAGATTCCAGCATTGGCAGTCATTTTTCTGTACCTCTGACATGCTGGTCATTGAATATACAAGGGACATCAGTCGTTGAGACACCTACGCTGCATTGGTTCTTATCGCATTTGCAGAAGCTTGATATTAAATTATTGACTTGGAAATGTGACTAGATTAAAACTTGATGAGATATGGGGGCTGGTTTAGAACAGTGGGCTAAACAGCTGGCTTGTAATGCAGAACAAGGTCAGCAGTGCGGGTTCAATTCCCGTACCAGCCTCCCCGAACAGGCGCCGGAATGTGGCGACTAGGGGCTTTTCATAGTAACTTCATTGAAGCCTACTTGTGACAATAAGCAAGTATTATTATTATTGTAATCAGAATTTCCCTGTCAGAGCTCACTAACACTGCCGGCCTCTGCATAGCTCAGCTCAGCATTTGCACCAGAAATCTGATGTCACAGATATCGTTCACGACAAGTTCCAGAAGTCATTTAGAATAACGGTGAGACATTTGCACTGGCCGATTAATTTGGGAAGTGCTAAAATTCCCAATTGGACCCACAGGATGCACTTTCATCAGTAAGACCATAAGAAATAGGTGCAGGAGCAAGGCAAGTGGCCCAAGGAGCTTGCTCTACCAATCATCTGATTGCGGCCTTAACTCTCCATCAGCTTGGTCCAACAGTGACAACTTTGTGTCTTCTAACTGTAGAAGTTGAGAAGCGTTCAATTATTTATCTTACCAAGATAGGTAAATAGAGGGGGAAATGTAGCAGTTTAATACGATTTACTGATAAATACACAGCCTGCTATGTTTCCTGTACGTCCTGGTTTCAGCAGACTGAACGTGCCAAACCATACCCAATTCAGAAGTGCAATCTTTAAAACACCAACACCAGGGAAAGAACAATCAGTATAAAGTGTCTGCGTTCTCCAAATATCAATTCAGTTAAGAATAAATGATTAAATATTTCCTTTGTAAATTTTATACATTTTGAAGCTGTCCACAGAGCTCCCAATGTCATCAGAATTCTGATCTAAATCCTTTCTGGTGACTGTGGTGAACTCTGCTTTCAATGTGTTGCAGCAACGATTGGATGTTGGAGTTGCCGAGAGGAAGTCCTGTGACTCCTGGAAGTATAAACTTTGCCACTCAACCCTTCTCCTGAGGCAGCTTCTTTAAGCAGGATCACATCTTCCAGCTCCCTTTACTGAAGTCAGTGCTCTCTGTTGGATGGGGTGCTTGCACCATCTCTACAAGTCCCTCATGCCCGGTTCTTGCTCTTGC
This sequence comes from Scyliorhinus canicula, assembly GCF_902713615.1. Classification (NCBI taxonomy): domain Eukaryota; kingdom Metazoa; phylum Chordata; class Chondrichthyes; order Carcharhiniformes; family Scyliorhinidae; genus Scyliorhinus; species Scyliorhinus canicula. The sequence goes on along the minus strand of NC_052161.1, from coordinate 95,932,691 downwards.
AGCTGTACTCAATGCCAGTCTGGAGGGAGGGTAGGGGGGGGCGACTGAGGAGCCGAACATATCGAGCACCAACACAGCTGAGCACAGTTCAGCCTTTCAGAGGAACCGGCCTGCTTGAGGATTATCCATTATAAAATGGTGGCTAATGGTGGTAAGGTTTTCCAAGGAGTTCTGTCAGGAGAGAAGCAGTACCTATCTCTTGCATTTGTAAATCTTTTGTGATTTATATGAAAGGCAAAATTGTAAAAGTCTGATATTCAGCCATTGTTGATTTCCATAATGCCTTATTGCATGCCAGCCTTCAGGTAATGTAAGTTCTGTTGCAACTTCTCACTGGCTATACATGGATACCTGGGCCGTTTGAGCATATTAGCTGTTCCCTCATGATCTGGATGCTGGTGAGGATTTTCTTCTGATGTCCCATCAAGGTTATTCCAAGTCTTCGGACATCCCTGTGATTGAACAACAAAGACAGGCAGGGAAAATAAAAGACAAAGAAGACTTTATACCCATAACAATGAGCCCAAAGTTTACAGTTCTACGCCGTTTAATTCACTTGCTCCCGCAATTAGTAATTAGCAATTCGTGATTCTTTCTTTATGTTGTGAAGGTGGAGAAGGTAGTGCAGCATGCTTCCCTTCATTGGCCGGTGCATTGAGTATAAGAATTGGCAAGTCATGTTGCAGCTGTATAGAACCTTAGTTAGGCCACACTTGGAGTATAGTGTTCAATTCAGGTTGCTATACTACCAGAAGGATGTGGAGGCTTTAGAGAGGGTGCAGAAAAGATTTACCAGGACGTTGCCTGGTATGGAGGGCATTAGCTATGAGGAGCAGTTTAATAAACTCAGTTTGTTCTCACTGGAACGATGGAGGTTGAGGGCCGACCTGATAGAGGTCTACAAAATTATGATGGGCATAGACAGAGTGGATAGTCAGAGACTTTTCTCCAGGGTAGAGGGGTCAATTACGAGGGGGCATAGGTTTAAGGTGCAAGGGGCAAGGTTTAGAGGAGATGTACCAGGCAAGTTTTTTATACAGAGGGTTGTGGGTGCCTGGAACTCGCTGCCGGTGGAGGTGGTGGAAGCAGGGACGATAGTGACATTTAAGGGGCATCTTGACAAATACATGAATAGGATGGGAATAGAGGGATACGGACCCAGGAAGTGTAGAAGATTTTAGTTTAGACGGGCAGCATGGTTGGCACGGGCTTGGAGGGATGAAGGGCCTGTTCCTGTGCTGCACTTTTCTTTGTTCTTTGTCCTTTGAATGGGCATTGGGTTGACATCAGTACAAAAATATAAATGGGCATGATTGGAGTGCTGAGTTTCGTTCTATTGGAAGTAACTGATTGAAATGCTAATTGATCTTTGTTTATCAAACATTTTCGAACCTGCCCAATGTCAGACTGAAGCCTACCTTTTTTTCATGTGTTCATGGGATTTGGACATCGCTGGCTGGCCAACATTTGTTGCCCATCCCTAACTGTTCTGAGTTGCTCACTCAGCCATTTCATTGGGGCATTTATGAGTCAACCACTTTGGTGTGTGTCTGGAGTTACATGTAGGTCAGACCAGGTAAGGATGACTGAACGTGCCAAACCATACATAAAACAGAAGTGCAATCTTTAAAACTCCAACACCAGGCAAAAGAACAAATAGTAAAGTGGCTGCACTCTCCAAATATCAATTCAGTTAAGATTAAATGATTAAATATTTTCTTTGTACATTTTGTACAACTGCAAGAGCAAGATTTCCTTCCCTAAAGGACATTAGTGAACCAGATGGGAGTTTACAACAATCGACAATGGTTTCATGGTCATTATTAGATTTTTACTTCTAGACTTTTATTGAATTCAAATTTCAATACCTGTGACCGGACTGTATGTTTCACCATTTCCAAGGGCCTCTGATGGTTACCATGTTACAATGTGAAGCGGTCAGAATACAGGAAGTCTACCTCTCCCTCCTTTCCATCCCACCTCTGGATCTCCTTATCCCAACTCACCCACACCCTCTCTGTTCTCCCTCTCCTCTCACCCTACCACCATTCACCCTCTCCTTACCTCCCCTCATTCTCATTATCTCAGGGGCTGATCTTCATTGGGTTAGGAAGTGGTGGCTTGAACGTGGGGAGAAAAAGAGCATTAAAAGCATTGGAAGATATTTTGATGTCAGGTGTTGAGCCTTGATGAAATAAGCACAAAAAGTGCTGTCAGGGAACCTCACTTAAACCAAGAGCTTAGGGGAATCTCAGGGGCAACACTTCCAATTTTGAGCTGTTAACAAGAAACCATAAGGCAGTAACATGCAGGAGCAGAAGTAGGCCATTTGGCCCATCAAGTCTGCTCTGCCATTCTTTGAGATCATGGCTGATCTGTTATGATAATCCTCAACTCCACTTTCCCGCTTTACCCATATAACCTTTGATTCCCTTACTGATTAAAAATCTGTCTATCTCACCCTTGAACATATGTAATGACCCAGCATCTACAGCCCTCTGTGATAAACAATTCCACAGATTCACTACTCTCTGAGAGAAGAAATTCCTTCTCATTTCTGACATAAACGAGCGACCCCTTACTCTGAGATTATGCCCTCTGGTCCAAGACTCTCCCACAAAGGAAAACAACTTCTCAGTATCCACCATGTCAAGCCCCCTGAGAATCCTATATGTCTCAATAAGGTCGCCTCTTAATCTTCTAACCTTCAATGAGTACAGGCCCAACCTACTCAACCTCTCCTCATCAGAAAATCCCTCCATACCTGTGATCAATCTAGTGAACCTTCTCTGGACTGCCTCCAATGCCAGTTTATCTTTCCTTAGATAAAGGGACCAAATCTGTTCACAGTATTCCAGGTGTGGTTTAGTTTTAGCAAGACTTCCCTATTTTTACATTCCATTCCCTTTGAAATAAAGGGTAACATTCCATTTGCCTTCCCAATTACTTGCTGAACTTGCACGCTAGTTTTATGTGATTTATGCATACGGAGCCCCAAATTCCTCGATGTGGCAGCTTTCTGTAGTCTTTCTCCATTTGAATAATATTGAATAACACCTTTATTCTTCCTGCCAAAGTGCAGAACTTCACATTTTCCTACATTATATTCCATCGGGCAAAATGTTGCCACTCAGTTAACCTGTCAATATCCCTCTGTAGACTCTGTGTGGCATCCCGCCTTGCCTTCCCACCTATTTCTGTGGCATCCACAAACTTGGCAATAATTGGCCTCACGGTAGCATGGTGGTTAGCATCAATGCTTCACAGCTCCAGGGTCCCAGGTTCGATTCCCGGCTGGGTCACTGTCTGTGTGGAGTCTGCACATCCTCCCTGTGTGTGCGTGGGTTTCCTCCGGGTGCTCCGGTTTCCTCCCACAGTCCAAAGATGTGCGGGTTAGGTGGATTGGCCATGCTAAATTGCCCGTAGTGTAAGGTTAATGGGGGGATTGTTGGGTTACGGGTATACGGGTTACGTGGGTTTAAGTAGGGTGATCATTGCTCGGCACAACATCGAGGGCTGAAGGGCCTGTTCTGTGCTGTACTGTTCTAAATTCTAAATTCTAAAATACATTCGCTTCCTTGACTTGCCTGTGCACACTGAACCTGCGTCCATTACACCCGTATTTAGCACCTTTCATTGGCAGGTGATCAAATTACTGAGGTGTCCAATTGTTGAGAGACGATTTCCTACCTTCAGCAGTTGCTAGAAAATTGTTCATCCTTGCCCAGATTTTGCATTTAAAGTAACAGTGCTCAAAATGATGATGAGGTGAATTGGACTACAACTATCAAAGTACGTACATACGCAGTTAAATGTGGAAATCGAGAAGCTGTTGTTTAGTTACCCCACAGGGCGTGCTATAACAGAACCTTGTTGATAGCCTTGGCATTGAAATTAATTCAGTGATGTGAAGTTACTGCTCTAACCAACTAGTTGCGTACTAAACAGTGCAGAAAATGTTTGAACTGTTCATTCAGGAATAAGTGAATTTCAACAATGCGATAATTCATAATTGTAGCCAAACTACCTCTCCGTTCTTGAAAATTTTATTTTACAAGTGTGGAATCTCATTCCTTCAGCATTTAAAAAACGTTAAAGATAAAACAAATTAAATCTAGTTTTGTTTTTTATATTTTCTTTGTGGATGTTATCTGTTTCTTAATCCTATTGTTATTCCCAATTATTTATTTTGCTTTCTTTACCTGAATTAAATCTAATTTATGTTTCCTGGTCCAAACTTTGTAGGCTGCATTTTTACTTACCTGATGTCAGTGGTCAGAAAAGTGTGAGAACCTAGACATCAGGCTTCCTTCCCCCCCTCCACCACCCCCCTACCCTCCTCATTGGCATTTTAACTCCACTATCCACGCCTGGAATTCTAGCCTGAATGAGGCCTGTTGTCTCATTATCATATTGAAAGTGCTCCTTGGAGCAGGTTGGCTGCCCACCAACCTTCTCATCTCAGTCACAGACGCAAATAGGTGAGACGGAGGTGGGTTTGGGTGTGGAATCTGATTGGTAACACTTCAACCGCAACACCCCCCCACCACCGCCTGACACAATGCCACCATTGTTTTTGGTTACAAAATCTCCCACCTTACACGTTTCACTGAATTTTCCTCAACCTGGTTGGAGGAAGAACTTCACTGTTGTGTGCCCTGCTCACCTACAACACCGATTGATCCCCTGCAGGGGGCACATCCTGAATCAGGCATTCAATGGCTGAAAGCATACATTCAAAATGTCAATGGTGAAAGCTCCAAGGACAACGTCCAGCATGTTGACCACCAAAGTCCTTTATCTTTGTCTGTAAAATCCAACCCATTACATTCAAAGCTTACTGGAACTTTCCCGTAAGCTGGTAAGCAGGTTTTAAGCCTTTGGGAGAGTGAGTGGAAAGAAAATGTTTTGTTTTTCTAATGAACCAACCATCCACCTGAGAGAATCTTCGCATGCACATTGATATTTGAAAGCATTTGAAATGTCTGCCCGTGTGAGGAGTGATTGCTGTCAGATGTCTTTTCCTTAATTAACAATAGCCAGCTGAAAAAAAAATGAGAGGCTTTTGCCTCAAAATAGTTTTGGTTGAAGGATGGTGTTGCTAAACAACCACAGCCTCAGAAATATCTCAATTGCTCCAACAATCTATCCTGTTTACACGGATAAAGCAGAATATTGATTGATGTCAATTGGGCAGATGGGAGGAAGGTCTTTTTTTTTTCTCTGTGAAGGCTGATCAAAGTAAGATGGGTTTCAGCAATTTCAATCCTGTTCCCCAAGGATGCAGGCCCACAACATCCAGCAAGCAGTAGCTTAGCACTAATTGAGCAATCTCATTCAGAGACGCCACAAGATCTGATGGTGCAGGGCATGGAAATGAACAGCGGCAATAGCTGAGGCAAGGTTGTGGTTGAGACAAGTACCTGGACTTTAACCTGTTATTTGCCCAATCTTGTCCTTTCACAGAGAATGAAGCAATAAAAGGAGCCTTGCATACCGTCTCCTGATAAAAGTCAAATAACCAATGCCAAAATGGGTTTTATAGAACATAGAATAGAAAATAGAATTCCTACAGTGCAGAAGGCCCAGGGTGTCTGCATCGACCCTCTGAAAGAGGTAGCATAATGTTTAGCACTGTTGCTTCACAGTGCACGGTCGCAGGTTTGATTCCTGGCTTTGGTAACTGTCTGCGTGGAGTCTGCATGTTCTCCCCGTGTCTGTGTGGGTTTCCTCTGGGTTTTCTGATTTCCTCCTACAAGTCCCGAAAGACGTGCTTGTTAGGTGAATTGGGCATTCTGAATTCTCCCCGCAGTGTACCTGAACAGGCGCTGGAATGTGGCGACTAGGGGCTTTTCACAGTATCTTCATTGCAGTGTTAATGTAAGCCTACTTGTGACAATAAAGATTATTATATATTATATTATATAAAAGCACCTTACCTAGGCTCACTCCCCCACCCGACCCCGTAATCCCACCTAACCTGCACATCTTTGAACACCAAGGGGCAATTTATCAAGAAACCAGAACACTTGGAGGAAACCCCCGCAGACAGAGGGAGAACATGCAAACTCCACACTGACAGTCGTCCAAGGTCGGAATTGAACCCTGGCGCTGTGAGGCAGCAGCGCCAACCATTGTGCCACCCTGCCGCCCATATCTTCAAAGTTGTTTTGTCTAAGAGGAAACACTTTCGATTTAAAAACAAGCCTTTTATTTTTGATTATTTTGCCTGTCTTGTGTTTCAATCGTTGTATTGAATGCAAATCAGTGAAAGGGTTACTGACTATTGCAGCCTAAATCGTGTTTGGGAACACCAGTTCTGGACTGCAGGCAGTCTGCTAACTGAGTCCTGAGGCTCCAGTTTCCCTGCTGTGTTGGTGAGGCACTCGAGAGCTTGCTCCAGCTTTTGAAATCTGCACTCAGAATGAAGCAAATGTGTTTTTTTTTTAATGTAATAAATATTTGATGAGGCAGCAAAGAAAACAGATGAAGAAATCAAGTTATATCAGCAATGAAAGGTGTACAGCTCTATTGGGTTCAGATGCCTCGCTACATCAGAGCTTGGGTACATTGAGCATTAACCTTTACAGGTTTGAACAGGTTTCCAGTGATAGGATCAGGACAGTAAGACAGCAGACGGTTCCTTTTGATCGACAAAGGTCTAGTTCCATTTAAGGAAGGTCCTTCTGCTGAATATTAGCCTTACAAATGACGCTAGAGCTGATGAGAGTTTCCAGCATTTCAAGCCATTTTCTTCATTGCTATTTTAACAGGACCAATATTTTATACATCCATTCGCTGTGTGCATGCTTGGGGGCAGCAGGGTAGCATGGTGGTTAGCATAAATGCTTCACAGCTCCAGGCTCCCAGGTTCGATTCCCGGCTGGGTCACTGTCTGTGTGGAGTCTGCACGTCCTCCCCCTGTGTGCGTGGGTTGTGACCTGTCATAATTTTGCAACTGAGGCCTTTTCCCTGCCTTTGCCCCATAGCTGTTGAAAGAGTCTTACTGGCTCTGCTGTCAGGTGAACTGTTATTATGACGTGAATCTTCACTTTTGCACACTTTTGAGGCTTAGTATTGAGGAGTTGAACCAGGCAGAGCTTTACTCAAAGTCTAAATGATTCAGAGAATCCCTACAGTGCAGAAGGAGGCCATTCAGCCCATCGAGTCTGCACCGGCCCTTTGAAAGAGCAACCTAACAAGGTAGGGAATATACAGTGAATGGTAGAACCCACAAGAGTATTGACAGACAGAGATCTTGGTGTACAGGTCGACAGATCACTGAAAGTGGCAATGCAGGTGGAGAAGATAGTCAAGAAGGCATGTGGCATGCTTGCCTTCATCGCTGGGGCATTGAGTAGAAAAATTGCCATGTCATGCTACAGCTGTATAGAACCTCAGTTAGGCCACACTTGGAATATAGTGTTCAATTCTGGTCTCCACACTACCAGAAGGATGTGCAGGCTTTGGAGAGGGTACAGAAGAGGTTTACCAGGATGTTGCCTGGTACAGAGGGCATTAGCTATGAGAAGAGGTTGGATCTCACTAGAACGACAGAGGTTGAGGGATGGCCTGATAGATGCCTACAAAATTATGAGGAGCATGATTTTTCCCAGGTTGGAAGAGTCAGTTATGAGGGGAAGGGCAAAGTTTAGAGGAGGTGTATGAGGCACTTCTTTTACACAGAGGGCAGTGGGTGCCTGGAACTGGCTGCCAAAGAAGGTGGTGGAAGCAGATACGATAGTGACGTTTAAGGGGAGTCTTGACAAATCTGTGAATAGGTTGGGAATAGATGGATATGGACCACAGAAGTGGGAAAGGTTTTAGATTAGACAGGCAGCCGGGTCAGCGCAGGCTAGGAGGGCCTGTTCCTGTGCTGTACTTTTCTTTGTTCAGTGAAAGAAGGGCTTGTTTGAAATCAGCTTCAAGACATCAGTGATATTAAGTTATTTTAGTCTATGCCTTGGAAACGACACTACAGTTCAGGCCAGCTGGAGAATATTGCATTTTCATACACTGCTGTGTAAACTCTCACTACATGACTGAAGACCCCATGCTGTTTTCTGTGCTCTATGCTTTTCACACTAAATCTATGATTAGATGAAAGACGTTACTGCCAAACACAAATACTTTCCGTCGTTTTGCACTCGACACTGTAGAGTAAATAATAACTCTTAACACTACTGCAATAATAGCTACTGAGCATGTGGGTAAGGAGCTATGTCATAATCATAAAATCATAGAATCCCTACAGTGCAGAAGGAGGTCATTCGGCCCATCAAATCTGCACCGATCCCCCGAAAAAGCACCCTAGCCCGGCCCACTCCCCGCCCACCCAGCCCTATCCACTGTAACCTAACCGGCACATCAAGGAACAATTTAGTATGGCCAATCCACCCAACGTGCACATCTTTGGGCTGTGGGAGGAAACCGGAACACCCAGAGGAAACCCATGCAGACACGGGGAGAAAATGCAAACCCGGCATAGACAGTCAACCAAGGCTGGAATTGAACCCGGATTCATGGCGCTGTGAGGCAGCAATCCTAACTATTGTGCCACCATGCCACCAGGATGTGTCTCTAGAAACAGTGGATGCATTGGTGGTCATCTTCCATATTCTATAGACTCTGGAACAGTTCCTGCAGATTGGAGGGTAGATAATGTAACTCCGTTATTTAAAAAGGACGGTAGAGAGAAAACAGGCAATTATAGACCAGTAAGCCTGATGGCGGTAGTGGGGAAAATTCTATAATCCATTTTCAAAGATTTTATAGCAGAGCACTTAGAAAACAGTTGCAGAATCGGATAGCGTCAGTGCGGATTTATGAAGGGGAAATCATGCTTGACAAATCTACTGGAATTCTTTGACGATGTAACTAGTAGAGCTGATGAGGGAAACCAGTGGATGTGGTATATTTGGACTTTCAGAAGGTTTTTGACATAGTCTCATGTAAGAGATTAGTGTGCAAAATGAAAGTTCATGGGAATCGGTGTATTGTACTGAGATGGATAGAAGACTGATTGGCTACAGAAAACAAAGAGTAGGAATTAGCAGGCAATACTAGTTGCGTACCGCAGGGATTGGTGCTCGGACTCCAGCTTTTCATGATATATATTAATGATTTAATCAGTGTGATTTGGACAAGTTGAGTGAGTGGGCAAATGAATGGCAGATGCAGTATAATTTGGATAAATGTGGGGTTAGTAAAAACGAGAAGGCAGACTATTATCTGACTGGCCATAAATTAAGAGAGGGGAATGTGCAATGAGGCCTGAGTGTCCACGTACATCAGTCACTGAAGTTAAGCACGCAGGTACAGCAGGTGGTAAAGAAGGCAAGGCAAATGGTATGTTGGCCTTCATTGCGAGAGGATTCAAGTACAGGAACAGGGATGTCTTGCTGCAATTATACAGATACTTGGTGAGACCACATCTGGAATATTGTGTGCAGTTTTCGTCTACTTATCTGAGGAAGGATGTTCCTGCTCTAGAGGGAGTACAGCAAAGGTTTACCAGACTGATTCCTGGGACCGATGTGAGGAGAGATTGAATCTGTTAGGATTGCATTCACTGGAGTTCAGAAGAATGAGAGGGGATCTCGTAGAAACCTATCAAATTCGAACAGGACTACACAGGGTAGATGCAGGATGGACGTTCCCGATGGTGGGTGTGTCCAGAACCAGGAGTCACTGTCTGAGCACAGGGTATGGACCATTTAGGACAGTGAAGGAGACATTTTTTCACCCAGAGAGAGGTGAGCCTGTGGACTTCATTTCCAGAGAAAGAAGTTGAGGATCGGAGAATCCTGGCTATGGTATTAAAGAGAACCTGTGTGTGAACAGAGGGATGGCTAAATGCAATAGCAAGGCCTAAATTGGTGCCCTTTGGACTACTGGGTTTTGGCCTAGGGATGTCTCAGGGATTTATATCTTATATAAACAATCTGGACACATCACGAAGAATGATATTGAGTTTTCTGCTAATGTCCACTTGGGTAGTATAGAAATGGTGAGGTTGACTGCATGGGATTCTAAAGTGATCACCTAAGTGAGAACAGTCCCAAGCAGCTGGAAGATGGCAGAAAAGCTTTGGATGAGGTTAATGTGGTCAAGCGTGTCAAAGGCTGCTGAGAGTCCAGTGCAGAGAATTGTGAATTAGTGTGGAAAAGAAGAGTGAAAGGGTATTTACCCTGAGTGGCAAGTCCTCAAATTTCCTCAGTGGTTCCATTGTAACTCAAACTCCAGAAGACCTTATTGGAAATAATTGCAGAGAATTGTGTGGGTAGGTGAGGGAGAGGGGGGAATGGTCAGATAGAATAGAATAGGGTTTGGTAACATCGGGTACTGAATGCAGGTATACCCTGGATTTTCTAGTTCTGATGAACAGTGGAGGTGGATCCATAGTGGCATTAAAACCAACTTTCTCCAATCAAATGGCCTTACATACTTCATCCCAGCAGAGTGGAAGAATAGGGGGTGTAGATACACACATTTTGTAACCAAAAACAACATGCATTTCTGGCCGAGATTCTGTGCCCTTCCCACGGTGTGTTTCCCAGAGACAGGAGCTGGCCTGTCGTTGGCTGGTGGCAGAATCTTCTGGTCCCACCGCTGTCAATGGGATTTCCCATTGAATCCACCCCACCCACGGTGGGGGTGCGCTGTCGGCGGGACCAGAAGATCGCGTTGGCGTGGTCTCATCCTCTAACTTTAACATAGTTCGACATTCCAAAGCACGACCCAGGAATGTATGAAACCATAATATCACAATGAGCCACACATGAGTAAACTAGTTATTCAAATCTGCATCCCTTGGACATAAAGAGATGGAGGTGAGGGTCATACCATGGGGAGAAGACATGGTGACACCTGGTGCCCATAACCGTGAGGAACTAGCGCGATTCTCCGCTCCCCAGGCCGGGTGGGAGAATCACGGGAGGGACGCTCTGGCACCCCCCGCGATTCTCCCCCCCCCCCCCCCCCCGCCCCCTCCCCCATCAAAATGGTGTGTCGCGTTTTGCGACACACCGCTCGGAGAATCGGCGGTCGCCGCTTTTCATGGCGACCGGAGATTCTCCGGCCCGGATGGGCCTAGCCGCCTGATGATCCCGACCTGTTCCCGCCGGCGGCAACCACACCTGGTCGCTGCCGGCGTGAACAGCGCGCGACAGCTAAGTGTGGGGCCTGTGGGGGGCGGAGAGAAGAACGAGCACCACGGGCGTGCTCGCGAGGGGTCTGGCCCGTGATCGGTGCCCACCGATCAAGCCACCACGTCTTGCGGGGCAGCGGAGGGGAAGACGGCAAACGCACATGCGCGGTTTGGTGCGTCCAACCTGCGCATGCGCGGCTGACGTCACTTAGGCGCCGCCGGCTGCGTCATTCTCGGCGCGTCAAGGCCCGGCGGCCAACTTTCTCCCAACGCCGCTTCTAGCCCCCCAGGGGGTGGGGGGGGAATAGGGGGTGAGGAGTGGCCTCTGACGCTGGCGTGAAACACTCCGGGTTTCACGCCGGCGTCGGCCGTTGCGGAGAAATTCGCCCTACAGGTGAAGAGCATGTGTGGTTGGGTAGATTTGTAATTGTGGGGAATAGAGGGTCAAAGGCTGGACACTTAGGAGGATCCGTTAATGTGAATTCAGAGTTGTTTTCCCAGGGTCACAGGGAAGTAAGTAGAGCTGGGAGGGGGAATGGCTGTGTGAGAGCAGAACAATATAAGGTAGCGACCAGAGATGACTTTATCTATAATTGACACAGGTGGGAAACAGCAGGGCCTTGTTCATGAACGAATGGACACGCGGAACTGGGTGTAATGTAATCCATGAGCATAGTCTACAGGGTTAGTACTGTGAGGGAGGAGTAAAACAAACAGGAGATTGCCAAGATTCGTCCCTACCAGTGCAAGTGCAGGACGTAAAGACTGTAAAAAGAATAAAAAAGGATTGTCGATCCTGACATCGCAGTACGTAAGGTGAGGAACTGATTCTGAATTTATACAAGAGATTAGAGACGCCACAGATGAATAATTGTATTCAGTTACAGGAATCAAAGGATATAGATATGAGTCATAAAAGGTGACAAGGAGGAATAATGGAGCATTAATGTAAAACACAAAGAAGGATATTTACCCAATGTGCCTGTTCTGGACCATGACTTGATCAATTCAAAACTAATCCCACTGTCACTTATTTTTCTTCATATCAGGGGCTGGATTCTCCCCTACCCTGCATGACGGGGGGTCCCGGCGTAGGGGAGTGGCGCCAACCACTCAGGGGTCGGGCCTCCCCAAAGGTGGGGAATTCTCCCCCCCTTTGGGGGCCAGCCCCACGCCGGAGCAGTTGGCACCAGAAGACTGGCGCAAAAAACCGGCGCCCCCGGCAGCGGGGCTGGCCGAAAGGCTTTCGCCGGTCGGCGCATGCGCCGGCAGTGTCGTCAGCGGCCAGCTGCCACTGACGTCACCACCGGCGCATGCGCAATGTGGGGTTCTCTTCCGCTTCCACCATGGCGGAGGCCGTGGCGGCCGCGGAAGGAGAAAGAGTGCACCCAGGGCACTGGCCCGGAGTCTGAGCGGGGGGCCCCAATCTCGGGCCTGGCCACCGTGGAGGCACCCCCGGGGTCTGATCGCCCCCCGCCCTCCCCCCCCCCCCCCCCCCAGGACCCCTGGGGCCCGCTCGCGCCGCTGATCCCACCGTTACAGAGGTGGTTCAAACCTCGGCGGTGGGAGAGGCCTCCCGGCGGCGGGACTTCGGCCCATCCGGACCGGAGAATCACCGCAGGGGAGTCGCCGATCGGAGTGGCGAGATTCCTGCCACCGCCACTTCCCGGGTGGCGGAGAATCTCTGCCACGGCGCGGGCGGGATTTTTGGCGGCCCCAGGCGATTCTCCGACCCTGCTGGGGGTCGGAGAATTTTGCCCCAGAATCCAGAGCCAATCGCTCAGATACAAAATAGCCAAGCCAACTCATCACCTGCAGGGAGACTCTCCCATTCATATCAGTGCTGTAGCTTTTCCAAATCCCAGCGCAACCTGTCACTAAACACACCCCAATGCTCCCATTGTCCCGAAACTCACCCCAATGCTCCTATTGCCCCTAAACGCATCCTAATGCTCCCATTGCCCCCAACTTACCCCAATGCTCCCATTGCCCCCAACTCACCCCAATGCTCCCATTGCCCCCAACTCACCCCAATGCTCCCATTGCCCCCAACTTACCCCAATGCTCCCATTTCCCCTAAACTCACCCCAATAATCCCATTGCTCATAAACTCATCCAAATCCTCCCATTGCTCATAAACCCACCCCAATGCTCCCATTGCCTCTAAACTCACCCCAATGCTCCCATTGCCTCTAAACTCACCCCAATGCTCCCATTGCCTCTAAACTCACCCCAATGCTCCCATTGCCTCTAAACTCACCCCAATGCTCCTATTGCCCCTAAACTCACCCCAATGCTCCCATTGCCCCTCAACTCACCCCAATGCTCCCATTGCCCCTCAACTCACCCCAATGCTCCCATTGCCCCTCAACTCACCCCAATGCTCCCATTGCCTCTAAACTCACCCCAAAGCTCCTATTGCCCCTAAACTCACCCTAATGCTCCCATTGCTCATAAACTCATGCAAATCCTCCCATTCCCTCTCAACTCACCCCAATGCTCCCATTGCCCCTAAACTCACCTCAATGCTCCTATTGCCCCTAAACTCACCCCAATGCTCCCATTGCCCCTAAATTCACCCCAATGCTCCTATTCCCCTAAACGCATCCTAATGCTCCCATTGCCCCCAACTTACCCCAATGCTCCCATTGCCCCTAAACTCACCCCAATGCTCCCATTGCCCCTAAACTCACCCCAATGCTCCCATTGCTCATAAACTCATCCAAATCCTCCCATTGCCCCTCAACTCACCCCAATGCTCCCATTGCCCCTAAACTCACCCCAATGCTCCCATTGCCCCTAAACTCACCCCAATGCTCCCATTGCTCATAAACTCACCCCAATGCTCCCATTGCCCCTAAACTCACCCCAATGCTCCCAATGCTCATAAACTCATCCAAATCCTCCCATTGCTCTTAAACTCACCCATTGCTCCTAAGTTCCCCCCAATGTTCCCATTGCTCCTAGACTCATCCCAATTCTCCCATTGACCCTAAACTCACCCCAATGCGCCCATTGCCCCTAAACTCACCCAATGCTCCCATTGCCCCTCAACTCACCCCAATGCTCCCATTGCCCCCAACTTACCCCACTGCTCCCATTGCCCCCAACTTACCCCAATTCTCCCATTGCCCCTAAACTCACCCAATGCTCTCATTGCCCCTAAACTCACCCCAATGCTCCCATTGCCAATAAAGTCATTCCAATGCTTCCAGTCTCCCTAAAATCACCCCAATGCTCCTATTGCCATTAAACGCACCCCAGTGCTTCTATTGCCACTAATCGCACCCCAATGCTCCTATTGCCATTAAACGCACCCCAATGCTTTCAGTGCCCTTCAACTCACCTCAATGCTCTCCATGCCTCTAAACTCACCCAATGCTCCCATTTTCCCCTTAACATACCCCAATGTTCCCATTTTTCATAAACCCATCCAATGCTCACATTGTTAAACACATCCCAATGGTCACTGACATGCACCAAGATCAAGAAATATCTTGATTTTAAAAATAACGCCATTGTTTTCAAATTGATCCATGGCTTTGTCACTCCCTTTCTGAGAAACCCCCCCCCCCCTCAAGATATCTGTGCTCCTTCAATTCAGGCTCCTTGTGGATTCTGAATTTTATTAATTCTACCATCGGTGGTCCCATGCATTCAGCTGTCTCGGCTCCAAGCACATAATCCCTCCCTGCACCTCTTCAACTCTCTGTCACTCTATCCTCCTTTACAATACCTCTTAAAATCTAACTCTTTGACCATGCTTTTGGTCATCTGCCCAATCATCTCTTCCTGGGGCTTGGCGTCATAATTTGTTTGCTGCTGTGAGGTTCCTTGTGCCATTTGGTTAAAAGTGCTCTATTTATATAGGGGCTGGTTTAGCTCACTGGGCTAAATCGCTGGCTTTTAAAGCAGACCAAGCAGGCCAGCCGCATGGTTCGATTCCCGTACCAGCCTCCCCGGACAGGCGCCGGAATGTGGCGACCAGAGGCTTTCACAGTAACTTCATTGAAGCCTACTTGTGACAATAAGCGATTTTCATTTCATTTTTCATTTTCATTGTTGTTGTATTTACAGGACAGAAACAGGTTATTGGGCCCAACCAATGCATTCCGCTATTGCTCCACTTTAGCCTCCTCCTATCGTTCTTCATCTAACTACTTCCATCTCCTTTACACGCTTCTAGTTTTCTCTAAAATGCATCCGTAATACTCACCTTATGCACTCCCTGTGAAAGCGAGTTTCACGTTCTCACTGCTGTCAGGGTTAAGAAGCTTCTGAATTCACTAGTTGAATTTTGGTAACGATCTCATACTAATGTCCTCCAGTTTGGCTCTTCCTCACAAGTGAAAGCATTCTTCCTGTGTCTACTTTAGCAAAACCTTTCATAGATTTAAAGACTTCCATTACGTCACCCCCTCAGCCTTTTCTTTTCAAGAAAAAAGGTACTTTTACTCCCAATAGGGAGTAACTGGTATGACCCTTGTTCATCATTTTTGCACCCTTTCCAATGTCTCTGCATGTTTTCTTTACAACATGGACTCCAGGAGCCAGATTTTCACTCCCAAGTCAGGAGCGCAGATTTGAGGACTTTCCTGACTCCACAAACCCACCTCAGAAGGAAGTGCCCCAGATCTTCGTTTTGCGGGCATGGGTGTTAACGAGAGTCAGGCCCACCGCCCCTGGAAGGAATGCAGAGACAGGCACAAGGGTAGCCGAGTGCCAGGGTGGGCAAGCTAAAGGACCCCACCTCTGCATCCTGGAACATTGTCCCAGTTACAATCGATTTCTCACCCTGAAATGCTAACAGGCCTCTCTAAAATCTCATGGAAACTGCTTCCCTGATACTTTTATTTTTCCTCAGTAAAGCTGGGGGACGTTCTGGTGAGCCTGGAAACAAGTTATGGTTAAACCGCAAGATGAAGCTGGGGAGAAGTTGAGACTGAGAGTCTTAAGAATCAAACTGGTCTGAGGATGTTCTTTTGAGTGAAGGCCCCAGGGTAATAAAAGTTAAATTGACTCCCCCAGAGGAAAGTCTACAGCCTGCGAGTTCTGAGTGAATGCATCTGCCAGAAGGTCCTTGTTAACAGTGCAATTGGTGGCTAAAATGACTGCCTGTCCTGGAGGACAGCACGGTGCAGCAGCCTCAGCACCAGGAGCAAGGACAGTCACATCTCTCTTTTCATCTTAATCCATGTTATTTTATCCATTTATTTCCATCTGTGCATGCCTATCTTGTGTGTGTTTGGGTTGAGGTTGGAACAGTAAACGGGGAATAGTAGATTAACTGGTCATTATTCTGTTAAAATTATTGCATGTTTCCACTTTGTTCCTGTTATAAATAAACAGTTGTTGTGTTCAACTCACAAGCCTGGTGGCTATAACATACTGAGCAGTTAAGGGACCAATGATTCTGCAAATATTATACAAATTATTGGTTAATTCACTTGTTTTGGGACTCTCAGTTCTATGTGGCTGGAATCGACTGCACACTGGCCCAGGGTGTTGTAATAACTTCACATCAAATCATGGCCATCTCTCTACCACCCCCCCCCCCCCAATTATAGCCCTCATGCCAAATTAATGTCAGCTCACACCAACCCATGACTCTCCATTCACCCCCATAGCCCTCTATAATCCCTATGCCAACCCAGTACCAATCCTTGCCAATAGATGCCCTGACTCATCACACTTTGCCCTTTGCCCTTACTGTCTCCATTTCAACTCACCCAGTATTCACCATGGGCAGACCTCAGGAGCCATGCTGAGACAGAATAAAATAAAGTTCGACATATTTATTACAGATTTCACTACTTTAAAAATAACTCACATTTCTGGGTGTATGTGTGCATAGATCATTGAAAGTGGCAGGACAGATGGAGAGAGCAGGTAATAAAGCATTTGGTATTCTGGGATTGATTGATAGGATAATAAGAGGACAAGAGCAAGGAGGTGATGTTGAACATGTATAAACCACTAGTTAGACCTCAGCTGGAATATTGTGTACAGCTCTGGGTGTCACATTTTAGGAGGGTGGTGAAAGCATTGGAGAGAGTGCAGAAGAGATTTACAGGAATGAGAAACTTCAATTATAAAGTTAGATTGAAGAGGTTGGGACTCTTTTCCATGGAGAAAGGAAGGTTAAGAGGAGATTTGATAGAGATTTTCAGTCACGAGGGCCCTGGACAGAATAGATAGGGGGAAATTGGTTCTGTTACAGAAGACTGGAAAATGAGAGGGCACAGATTTAAGGTAATTGGTAAAAGTAGAAAAGCAACATGAGAAAAAATTCTTACACACAGCAAGCGGTTAGGGTCTGGTATTGCTGACAGTCTGGTGATGGCAGATTCAATCAAGATATTCAAGAGGGGTTAGATGATTATTTGAAAAGAAACAAATGCAGGGGTTATGGGGAGAAGGCAGGAGAATGACACTCAGTGACATGCTAATTTGGAGAGACAGCGCAATCAATAGGCCAAATGATGCTGTAACAATACTGTGATAGAATATCAATACATTCAAATTCCTTCAAGTACTCCATCCCTGATAAATATAAAAATTTGTATTTATATAGCCCCATAGCAAAGACTTTATAGCCATTTGAAGCTGTCAACAAAACTGTGAACTTACTGACCCACAATGTGGTTATGATAGTTTGTGTAATCAATCATCCATCAGCACTTCTGCAATGATAAGCCTCAGGTTTATGTGAGCAGACAGCTGGTGGGATTGCAAAAAGCCGCAACTGGTTGTTATTTGTTCAAAATTTTAAAGAGCTTGGGGATTTAAATAACTTGACAGTTCAGCTGAACCTATTCAGTTTTTACGCATATTCACGTCTTCTCCTAACAATTGATGAGGTCACCGTACCTCTCAGAAAGGGCTACCTGGACCTCTCAGGTAGGATATCCTATTTCTCCAAATAACTCTAAGAGTCTTACACCTTTTTCTTAAATGTCTAAAGCCCAAATAATCAGCAGGATTCTCTGGTATCTTCTGTGGCCAAACCTGTTGTGAGTGAGAATGGAAAATTTGGCGTTCCAGCCAAAGCTCCATCCACTTTCAACGGCACTGGAAAATGCCAGCCAAAAATGAGGATGGAACATTTTGGCCATCATGTTTTCAACATGCCAGTTGTAAGGACTGCATCTGTTTAAAGGAAGTGGCACAGGTACATTCTGCCTCCATGAAACACGGTGTGCAAACTACACCCACCCCACAACCCCCAGTCCCTGAATCCTTCACGCCAGAGCAAAAATGGTGGGTGCCAGGTTCGGGGCTGGCATTTCCAGAATTGAGGCTCCAGCACCATTCCGGTTAAATTGTGGAGCCCTTCTCCCTTTGCAAAGCTTTGGGCCTAGAACTGCAGAGTGTTTTCCAATTGTGTGGTACCAATAACGGGATTACAAGAAGTCATGTCACACACAGCACGGCTCGAAACAGGCACGATGATGCAGTGGTTAGCACTCACGGCGCCAGGACCCGGGTTTAATCCCAGCCCCGGGTCACTGTCCGTATGGAGTTTGCACATTCTCCCCATGTCTGCATGGGACTCACCTCCACAACCCAAAGATGTGCAAGGTAGATGGATTGGCCACGGTAAATTGCCCCTTAATTGGAAAATAATAATTGGGTACTTAAAATTAAAAAAACATTTTTTATTAAATCATTCCATTTGCGATCTGTAGTTTGATACAAGGAAAGAAATAGTGCAAAAGTCTAACACAAATGTTTTTCCAAATCAAGGAACTAGTTGCACGAAACCCAAAATCCAACACAAGGGTTGATTTATCAGGCACGGGAGAGATGGAAGTTTAATAAAGTTTAATTACAATATATTTTACTGCAAAATGGGCATTTAAATCCATCATATTAATTCACTGTATTAATCATCGGCACTTTCCCATCCACACTTTCTCAGTACTTACTCCATGTTCATCCTCATTACCAGGCCCAGCGATAAATAACCTGCAGCTGCAAAATTGTCTTTATAACGTCCCATTTTAATGACATCCAGCCATTCATCCACAGAGGCAAAGGATGTGTAGCTGGGGATGTTTCTGTTTAAAAGTGGACTGTTCAGCCTGCAAAATAAAAAGTGTGTGGTAACATGAAGCTGATACTGAGAGTCTCATCATTCATTAGACAATGCTCAGTGCTAAAGTTATAACGTTGATGAATTCTCCTGTAACGCAGCATCTGAGAAAAATTGGAGACACATCCATGCCTGGAGCCTCAAACTCCTAATTATTCACTTTTGATTCATGTCTTAGTCACCCCGGAGCTTCCACGTTCAGCTATCTAGAGAAGTTCATTTAATTTTTCAAATTTGCAGTTAATCCCATTTAAAAGGCACCTGGCAAACAAAACAACCCAAATCAATCTGGAGAAATTACAAATTAAGTAACGGAGATCATTTTCTCACCAGCGCAGTGTTGGAGAAGTTGCAGAATGATGCCTGAGTGTTAATGGGGAATCGCTGTCAAAGGAACTTGGCCACTCAAGCCTGTTCGCCCTCTCAGTTCGATCATGGTTGTCCTGTACCTCAGAACTACCTACCTGCTTTTCCCATATCATTAATATCCTTACTTAATAATCCCCCCTTCTGTCCTTTTGGAGAATGTTTCATTCCTGGAAACAGAGGGTTATCTCTCCTCTGAATCATTCACTTTAGTGTTGCTAATCTGGTTGATAGAACAAACCATATTGGTTATGATATGACAGCTTTAATTTGTGATTAGTGCTGGTGGGATCTTTTTAAATAGCTTGAATAAAATATCTTCTCTCGCACAGAGATACATCACGCACCACCAACTACATGAGTGCACATCTCCATTCACAGCCATTGAGCAAGATTACTAACTCTTGGTATGGCCAGTGCCCCTCTATCTCATGCTTTGTATGTTGCGATGTGGCTCAGTAATTGCAGTGTCAATCTCCACCCCTTTGGAAAGGATGCTAGATGGGGACTCTTCTTCTGAGGTAGTATGGGCTGAGGTTAGAAACAGGAAAGGAGAGGTCACCCTGTTGGGAGTTTTCTATAGGCCACCTAATAGTTCTAGGGATGTAGAGGAAAGGATGGCGAAGATGATTCTGGAAAAGAGCGAAAGTAACAGGGTAGTTGTTATGGGAGACTTTAACTTTCCAAATATTGACTGGAAAAGATATAGTTCGAGTACATTAGATGGGTCATTCTTTGTACAATGTGTGCAGGAGGGTTTCCTGACACAATATGTTGACAGGCAACAAGAGGCGAGGCCACATTGGATTTGGTTTTGGGTAATGAACCAGGCCAGGTGTTAGATCTGGAGGTAGGTGAGCACTTTGGAAACAGTGACCACAATTCGGTGACCTTTACGTTAGTGATGGAAAGGGATAAGTATACCCCGCAGGGCAAGAGTTATAGCTGGGGGAAGGGCAATTATGATGCCATTAGACATGACTTAGGATGTGTTGGTTGGAGAAGTAGGCTGCAAGGGTTGGGCACACTGGATATGTGGAGCTTGTTCAAGGAACAGCTATTGCATGTTCTTGATAAGTACGTACCAGTCAGGCAGGGAGGAAGGGGTCGAGCGAGGGAACCGTGGTTTACCAAAGAAGTGGAATCTCTTGTTAAGAGGAAGAAGGAGGCCTATGTGAAGATGAGGCATGAAGTTTCAGTTGGGACGCTTGATAGTTACAAGGAAGCGAGGAAGGATCTAAAGAGAGAGCTGAGACGAGCAAGGAGGGGACATGAGAAGTCTTTGGCAGGTAGGATCAAGGAAAACCCAAAAGCTTTCTATAGGTATGTCAGGAATAAAAGAATGACTAGGGTAAGAGTAGGGCCAGTCAAGGACAGTGGTGGGAAGTTGTGTGTGGAGGCTGAGGAGATAAGCGAGATACTAAATGAATACTTTTCGTCGGTATTCACTCAAGAAAAAGATAATATTGTGGAGGAGAATGCTGAGACCCAGGCTATTAGAATAGATGGCATTGAGGTGCGTAGGGAAGAAGTGTTGGCAATTCTGGACAAGGTGAAAATAGATAAGTCCCCGGGGCCGGATGGGATTTATCCTAGGATTCTCTGGGAAGCCAGGGAAGAGATTGCTGAGCCTTTGGCTTTGATTTTTAGGTCATCATTGGCTACAGGAATAGTGCCAGAGGACTGGAGGATAGCAAATGTGGTCCCTTTGTTCAAGAAGGGGAGTAGAGATAACCCCGGTAACTATAGGCCGGTGAGCCTAACGTCTGTGGTGGGTAAAGTCTTGGAGAGGATTATAAAAGATACGATTTATAATCATCTAGATAGGAATAATATGATTAGGGACAGTCAGCATGGTTTTGTGAAGGGTAGGTCATGCCTCACAAACCTTATCGAGTTCTTTGAGAAGGTGACTGAACAGGTAGACGAGGGTAGAGCAGTTGATGTGGTGTATATGGATTTCAGTAAAGCGTTTGATAAGGTTCCCCACGATCGGCTATTGCAGAAAATACGGAGGCTGGGGATTGAGGGTGATTTAGAGATGTGGATCAGAAATTGGCTAGTTGAAAGAAGACAGAGAGTGGTAGTTGATGGGAAATGTTCAGAATGGAGTTCAGTTACGAGTGGCGTACCACAAAGATCTGTTCTGGGGCCGTTGCTGTTTGTCATTTTTATAAATGACCTAGAGGAGGGCGCAGAAGGATGGGTGAGTAAATTTGCAGACGACACTAAAGTCGGTGGAGTTGTAGACAGTGCGGAAGGATGTTGCAGGTTACAGAGGGACATAGGTAAGCTGCAGAGCTGGGCTGAGAGGTGGCAAATGGAGTTTAATGTGGAGAAGTGTGAGGTGATTCACTTTGGAAAGAATAACAGAAATGCGGAATATTTGGCTAATGGTAAAATTCTTGGTAGTGTGGATGAGCAGAGGGATCTCGGTGTCCATGTACATAGATCCCTGAAAGTTGCCACCCAGGTTGATAGGGTTGTGAAGAAGGCCTATGGTGTGTTGGCCTTTATTGGTAGAGGGATTGAGTTCCGGAGCCATAAGGTCATGTTGCAGTTGTACAAAACTCTAGTACGGCCGCATTTGGAGTATTGCGTACAGTTCTGGTCGCCTCATTATAGGAAGGACGTGGAAGCTTTGGAACGGGTGCAGAGGAGATTTACCAGGATGTTGCCTGGTATGGAGGGAAAATCTTATGAGGAAAGGCTGATGGACTTGAGGTTGTTTTCATTAGAGAGAAGAAGGTTAAGAGGTGACTTAATAGAGGCATACAAAATGATCAGAGGGTTAGATCGGGTGGACAGCGAGAGCCTTCTCCCGCGGATGGAGGTGGCTAGCACGAGGGGACATAGCCTTAAATTGAGGGGTAATAGATATAGGACAGAGGTCAGAGGTGGGTTTTTTACGCAAAGAGTGGTGAGGCCGTGGAATGCCCTACCTGCAACAGTAGTGAACTCGCCAACATTGAGGGCATTTAAAAATTTATTGGATAAGCATATGGATGATAAGGGCATAGTGTAGGTTAGATGGCCTTTAGATTTTTTCCATGTCGGTGCAACATCGAGGGCCGAAGGGCCTGTACTGCGCTGTATCGTTCTATGTTCTATGTTCTATCAAGGAGTGTTTTTTTGTCACGATGATATGACTTGCGCATGAGTGATAAATCTGAAATCTTCCTGTTTAACCAAACATTTAAAAAGGAACTTTTCAAACGCAACAAAAGTCACTGACTAAAGATGGCCGCGGCAAGTCACCTGATAGCTGGTGTTGCCGGTTTGTCGGCTTCTGGAAAGCTCCAATGTTGAATAGCAATTCAAGCATTGCAATTTGATTTGAAAGGGCAAACTGCTTTAAAATGCAAGGCCACCTTCCCAGGTAAAAGTGACAAAAAAAAACCCTCAGACCTATCGAAACTCATTGGTGTCTCATGAAGAATTATTAAAATGAAGAGTGTTGGATATTGAAGCAATGGATGCCAGAAACAAACCCATCCAAAAACACCTTGGAATTATACAATCTGTGAAAGATAACAGGCCAGGCTACAGCCACTGCAGAAGGATTACACATGACATAGGGAGTGTCAAGAGAGATTCAGAAGGGGCAACAGACTGAAAAGCAGCGCTCTCTCCCTCTCTCTCTTTTAGAAAACGTATGTCACCTGATTCAAGAAGTCAGCTATCAGAAACCTACCAGCGAATTGACATCTTGTAATAATTGCAACAGTTCTGCATTTGGCCGCATTGAAGAAACCAGCTCACCCAAATTGACAGCAACGTTTATCAGTCTACACCTCAAGGACAAGTAAAGGACACTTAACTGTATATTTTTTAAATCTGTTTTTATTAGACTCGAATGTCTCATGTTTCTTATGCCTGTGTGCATGATGTCGCATTTTTATTATTTTTCCTTGGGTTTAGTGATTAATAAATGTGTTCTTTCTTTAACTGAAGAAAACCGTCTTTGATTGGCTCCTTATTGCTCACTGCTTAAAGAGTTAAATAAATTCTTATTGGGAAAAGGCATATCCTCGTGAAAAACAGATTTAAATCTTTGTTGTGACTGAGGAGGTTGACCAGAGGGGAGTCAGTTCAACCCTCCTCAACTAGCCATGGCATTTTATTGCAGTTGCTCTTATAAGTCAAAAAGTTCAGATTTGGCTCCCACGTTCATAGAACAATGAAAATTACAGCACAGGAACAGGCCCTTCGGCCCTCCCAACCTGTGCCGATCCAGATCCTTTATCTAAACCTGTCATGGAGTCATAGAATCCCTACAGTGCAGAAGGAGGCCATTCAGCCCATTGGGTCTGCAACAACCCGCTGAAACAGCACCCTACCCAAGCCCACACCCTATCCCCATTACCCCACCTAACCTTTTGTACACTAAGGGGCAATTTTGCATGGCCAATCCACCAAACGTGCACATCTTTGGTCTATGGGAGGAAACCGGAGCACCCAGAGGAAACCCACATGTGATTTGATCTCAGTTGATCACATCCTTTAATTATGTTGGGGACAGCACGGTGGCGCAGTGGGTTAGCACTGCTGCCTCACAGCGCTGAGGTCCCAGGTTCGATCCCGGCCCTGGGTCACTGTCCGTGTGGAGTTTGCACATTCTCCCCGTGTTTGCCTGGGTTTCGCCCCCACAACCCAAAGATGTGCAAGCTGGGTGGATTGGCCATGCTAAATTGCCCCTTAATTGGAAAAATGAATTGGGTATTCTAAAATTTAAAAAAAAAATTAGATTGAAGAAACACTGAAGCTGGCTGGGGCTGCAGTAGCATACCTCCCACAGATCACAACAATCCTCTTTTTGTTTTGTTCACAATCATCCCTGATGTCAGTCCCATAATGAACTGAGGCTTGGTTGGGGGGGGGGGGGGGGGGGGGGGATCAGAGGTCATTCAGGGGTCCTCGGAGATTGGGATGTCATTTAAAAATGGCACACCAATTTCCTGCTACACTGAGGTGATCTGGCGAGCGAAGCTCCTTAGTGTACAAAACGGGGCTAAATTTCCCACTGAGCCCCCCTATCAACTATGGGTCATGTTTTGTAGCCTTGTAGCGACTTTGGTCCCATATAGTTAAATTGCGCCGTTACTCTTAGTGAAAATGGTTAGCATTTAATTTTCAATCTTTTATTATTTTCTCTTCCTTTAATGTGTATGAATTTCTGCTGTAAAAATAAATAACGTAACAATCATATAATCTTAAAGCCACTTGTGTCTCTGCTGGTTCTTTAAATGAGCTATCTAATTAGCGTTAATCCTCTGCTCCTTTCCTTTAACGCTGCCATTTTTCCCCTTCCAGCTATTTATCCGATTCTTATTTGGAACAGCACCATTCAATCTGTATCCACTGCTCTTTCAGACAGGACATTCCAGCTCAAAGCAACTCGCACTGCTCAAAGAAACTCATCATCTCACCTCTGGTTCTTAATGTTGTTTCAGGCGGGAGAAGGCCCATCCAGTCCACAGTATTCCCATTTGTTGTCAAGAACCTCTTTAATTCCTTCTTGAAACCCAAT
This sequence comes from Scyliorhinus canicula, assembly GCF_902713615.1. Lineage (NCBI taxonomy): Eukaryota > Metazoa > Chordata > Chondrichthyes > Carcharhiniformes > Scyliorhinidae > Scyliorhinus > Scyliorhinus canicula. The sequence continues at coordinate 95,907,551 of NC_052161.1, read as the reverse complement.
AATGCAGACACTCACCACCTCTCAGCATACATTTCTCCAACATTGTGAATATTTACTTGTCATCCGAATTTATATGCATGTATGTGTGTATATTTCTTTCATTTTTATTTAGTTGCTTGGTAATTCACAAGTGTCTAATATTTTAGACCATATTGGGATACGTTTTTTAAAAAATAATTTTTATTGGAATGTTTTACAGAAAATATAAAACATAACGACAAACAATGAAATGCAACAAAATAACCCATAATAACTGTAACACCCCCCCAGACCGTATCGACGCATGTATCACATCCCCCCACCCACCCCCAACCCCAATGAACAACAAAAGAACTTAAAAATAAATTAAAATTAAATAAACAAATATATTCATCGTCCCCCCCCCCCCTTTCCCTCCCCCTTCCCCCCGGGTTGCTGCTGCTACTGTCCCCGTACCCTATCGTTGAGCCAGAAAGTCGAGGAAAGGTTGCCACCGCCTAAAGAACCCTTGTACCGACCCTCTCAGGGCGAATTTGACCTTCTCTAGCTTAATGAAACCCGCCATGTCATTGATCCAGGTCTCCACGTTTGGGGGCCTCGCATCCTTCCATTGTAGCAAGATCCTTCGCCGGGCTACTAAGGATGCAAAGGCCAGCACACCGGCCTCTTTCGCCTCCTGCACTCCCGGCTCCACCCCAACCCCAAAAATCACGTGTCCCCATCCTGGCTTGACCCTGGATCCCACCACCCTCGACATCGTCCTCGCCACCCCCTTCCAGAACTCCTCCAGTGCCGGGCATGCCCAGAACATATGGGCATGGTTCGCTGGACTCCCCGAGCACCTGACACACCTGTCTTCACCCCCAAAGAACCTACTCATCCTCGTCCCAGTCATGTGGGCCCGGTGCAGCACCTTGAATTGGATGAGGCTAAGCCGTGCACACGAGGAGGAAGAATTAACCCTCTCCAGGGCATCAGCCCATGTCCCGTCTTCGATCTGTTCCCCCAGTTCCCCCTCCCACTTAGCTTTCAGCTCCTCTACTGACGCCTCCTCCGCCTCCTGCATAACCTTGTAGATATCAGATATCTTCCCCTCTCCGACCCAGACCCCCGAAAGCACCCTGTGACTCACCCCTCTCGCGGGAAGCGAAGGGAATCCCTCCACCTGCCGTCTAGCAAATGCCTTTACCTGCAGATACCTGAACATGTTTCCCGGGGGGAGTCCAAATTTCTCCTCCAACTCTCCCAGGCTCGCAAACCTCCCATCAATAAACAGGTCCCTCAGCTGTCTGATGCCCGCTATGTGCCAACTCTGAAATCCCCCATCAATGTTCCCCGGGACGAACCTATGGTTCCCCCTTAACGGAGCCTCCATCGAGCCCCCCACTTCTCCCCTATGTCGCCTTCACTGGCCCCAAATCTTGAGGGTAGCCGCCACCACCGGACTCGTGGAATACCTCGTAGAAGGGAGCGGCCACGGCGCCGTTACCAGGGCCCCCAGGCTTGTATCTCCACAGGACCCCCTCTCCCTCCGTTTCCATGCTGCCCCCTCCCCCTCCATTACCCACTTGCGCACCATCGACACATTGGCCGTTCAATAATACCCCGAGAGATTGGGTAACGCTAGCCCCCCCCATCTCTACCCCGCTACAAGAAGACCCTCTTCACCCTCAGGATCCCATGCGCCCAAACAAAGCTCATGATGCTGCTCGTAACCCTTCTAAAAAAGGCCCTAGGGATAAAGATGGGCAAACACTGAAAAAGGAACAAGAACCTCGGGAGAACCATCATTTTGACGGACTGCACTCTACGCGCCAACGATAGCGGCACCATGTCCCACCTTTTAAATTCCTCCTCCATCTGCTCCACCAGCCTGGTAAAATTAAGCTTATGGAGAGTCCCCCAACTCCTGGCCACCTGCACCCCCAGGGTATCTGAAACTCTTCACTGCCCTCTTAAATGGGAGTCTCCCAATTCCCTCCTCCTGATCACCCGGGTGTACTACAAATACCTCGCTCTTGCCTAAATTTAGCTTATAGCCCGAGAAGCCCCCAAATTCTGCTAACAGCTCCATCACCCCCGGCATTCCTTCTTCTGGATCCGCCACATACAACAGCAGGTCGTCCGCATACAGCGATACACAATGTTCCTCGCCACCCCGCACCAGACCCCTCCATCTCCCTGACTCCCTCAACACCATAGCCAAAGGTTCAATCGCCAGTGCAAAGAGCAAGGGGGAAAGGGGGCACCCCTGCCTCGTCCCAGGGTAGAGCCTAAAGTACTCCGATCTCCTTCCATTGGTAATCACACTTGCCATCGGAGCCGCGTAGAGCAGCCTCACCCATTTGATGAATCCCTCCCCGAATCCGAACCGCTCCAGCACCTCCCACAGGTACCCCCACTCAACTCTATCAAACGCTTTCTCCGCATCCAGCGCCACCACTATCTCCGCCTCCCCCTCCACTGCCGGCATCATAATAACATTTAGCAGTCTCTGCACATTCGTGTTGAGCTACCGTCCCTTGACAAATCCTGTCTGATCCTCGTGTATCACCCCTGGCACACAGTCCTCTATCCTGGTGGCCAGGATCTTCGCCAGCAACTTAGCGTCAACATTGAGGAGCGAGATAGGCCTGTATGATCCACACTGCTAGGGGTCTTTATCCCGCTTCAGGATCAGAGATCAGTGCCCGCGACATCGTCGGGGGCAAAGCCCCCCCCTCCCATGCCTCATTGAAGGCTCGCACCAACAGGGGGCCCACCAGATCCACATACTTTTTATAAAATTCCACCGGGAACCCGTCCGGCCCCGGCGCCTTACCTGACTGCATTTGTCCAATCCCCCTGACTAGCTCCTCCAACTCTATCGGCGCCCCCAGCCCCTCTACCAGCTCCTCTTGACCCCTTGGGAAACATAGCCTGTTCATGCAGCTCTTCATCCCCCCTCTCCCCATCGGAGGTTCTGACCGGTACAGTTCCTCGTAGAAGTCCCTAAAGACCCCATTTACTTCTGTCCCCTTCTGCACTACATTCCCACCCCTATCCGTCACTCCACCAATTTCCCTAGCCGCATCTCGCCTGCGGAGCTGATGCGCCAACATCCTGCTCGCCTTCTCCCCATACTCATATACCGCGCCCTGCGCCCTCCTCCACTGTGTCTCCGCCTTTCTGGCGGTCAACAAGTCAAATTTGGCCTGCAAACTACGCCGTTCCCCCAGCAACCCCTCCTCTGGTGCCTCCGCGTATCTCCTGTCCACATCCAGGAGCTCCCCCACCAGTCTCTCCCTCTCCTTCCTCTCCCTTCTTTCCCTATGGGCTCGGATGGAGATCAGCTCCCCCCGGATCACTGCTTTCAGAGCCTCCCAGACCATCCCCACCCGGACCTCCCCCGTGTCATTGGTATCAAGATACCCGTCAATACTTCCCCGGACCCTCCTACATACCTCCTCATCAGCCAGCATCCCCACATCCAGGCGCCAGAGCGGGCGCTGGTCCCGCGCCTCCCCCATCTCCAGATCAACCCAGTGCGGAGCATGGTCTGAAATCGCTGTGGCCGAATACTCGGCATCCTGCACCTTCGGGATCAATCCCCTGCTCAGGACGAAAAAATCTATTCGGGAATAGACCCTATGGACATGGGAGAAAAAGGAATACTCCCGTGCTCTCGGCCTCCCAAACCTCCAGGGATCCACCCCTTCCATCTAATCCATAAACGCCCTCAGCACTTTGGCCGCCGCCGGTCTCCTACCCGTCCTTGAACTGGACCGGTCCAGTGGGGGATCCAGCACTGTGTTCAAGTCTCCCCACATGATCAGGCCCCTTGCCTCCAGGTCCGGAATGCGGCCCAACAAGCGCCTCATGAAGCCGGCTTCATCCCAATTCGGGGCATATACATTAACCAGCACCACCTTCTCTCCCTGCAGCCTACCCTTCACCATAATATATCTGCCCTTCTTGTCCGACACCACCTCAGCCGCCTCGAACGCCACCCTCTTCCCCACCAGAATCGCCAACCCCCAGTTCTTCGCGTCCAATCCTGAGTGTAAAACCTGCCCCACCCACCCCTTCCTCAGACGAACCTGGTCCGCCACCTTCAAATGGGTCTCCTGGAGCATAGCCACATCCGCCTTCAGCCCCTTCAGATGAGAAAATACCCTAGTTCTCTTAACCGGCCCATTCAGCCCCCTCACGTTCCAGGTAATCAGCCGGATCAGAGGGCAACCCGCCCCTCTCCCCCGCCGGCTAGCCATAGCTCATCGACTGCTCGCCCCAGGCCAGCACACCCCGCCTGACCCGTTCCCCATGGCGATAACGCCTCTCCTCTACCCCCCCGGCCCACACCAGCTTCTTCCTGGCCATTCCAGCAGCAACCCGGTATTCCCTCCCCCCCCCCCCCCCCCCCCCCCCCCCCAGGCTAGGACCCCTCCTAGCCGCGACGCACCTCCATGGTACTTCCGTGAGTCAGCTCCCGCCAAAACCCATCCCCTCCCGGCATGGGGTCATCCCCCTCTTGCCACGCCTCCTTGGCACCGCTTCAGCGCGGGAAAGAAAACCAGTAGAGGCCACGCCCCCACCTCCAGCTCCACCCCCCCGCCCCACAGCGCGGGAAACCAGAGGAAAGCCCGCGCTTTCACACTGCCACACCCCACCCTTCTGACGCAGCTCCCCAAAATCCAGTTTCACCCCAACCCCCAGCCACATACAGATGAGAACATATAAATCACATACCCCCAACGTTCCCCACATACCCCACACCCATACCCAACAGACAAACCCACCCGGATACAGAACAAAAAGAAAACCAGCATAAAAAAAACACGTGTCAAAATTGAAGAACAGCAACAGCGTAAACAGCAACGGCCATAGTGTGGCCCCAGACACTAGTTCGAGTCCAGCTTCTCCGCCTGTACAAAGGCCCACGCCTCCTCCGGGGACTCGAAGTAGTGGTGCCGGTCCTTATATGCCACCCACAGACGCGCAGGCTGCAGCATTCCAAATCTGACCTGCTTGGCATGCAGCACCGCCTTCGTCCGGTTGAACCCGGCCCGCCGCTTTGCCACCTCCGCACTCCAGTCCCTGTAGATTCTCACTACCGAATTCTCCCACTTGATGCTCCTCTCTTTCTTGGCCCAGCGCAGCACACACTCCCGGTCACTAAATCGATGGAACCGCACCAGCACCGCCCGCGGGGGTTCATTTGCCTTAGGCCTCCTGACCAGCACTCTGTGAGCTCCCTCAAGCTCCAGGGGCAAATGGAAGGACCCCGCTCCCATCAACGAGCTCAACATCGTGGTCACGTACGACGGGAGATCCGCCCCCTCCAGCCCCTCCGCCAGGCCCAGGATCCTCAAATTCTTTCGCCTCGTGCACACGTCCAGCTCCTCCAAGCGGTCTTGCCACATTTTGTGAAGTGCCTCGTGCAACTCCACTTTCCCCACGAGGCCACAGCCTCCTCCTCCCGCTCAGTGGCCTGCTGCTGCAACTCCTGAATGGCCACCCCCTGGGCCGTCTGGGTCTCAAGCAGCCTGTTGGTAGTCGCATTCAGCTCCGCAAAACAGCGCAGAAGAGAGGCTTGCTGCTCCTGCGCCCACTTCCACCAGTCCTCAGGTGTTCCGCCGGCTGCCATTTTATCCTTCTTCCCCCGCTTTTCTTGGGGAGCTGCTGCAGCTTTTTCCTTTGCCTCACTCCGGGTGAGCACCATAAATTATGGGGAATGCTCCTCTAGACACCTTCCCCCACCAGGATTCGTCAAGACAGCGCCGTTTGGGGCCTTCAAATCGGCCCAAAAGTCCTTAAGTAGTGGGAGCTGCGGTGCGGCTTAGCTCCGCATAGCCGCAACCGGAAGTTTCCAAAGCCGATTTTCTGACCGCTCCACTCCTAGTCCAGGCCATCCACCGGTGGAGAATCTGAGAAGGAGTGTTGCCACACGGGGAAAAGTCCAAACAGCACCACTACGAGCCCTTAAAAGAGCCCCAAAGTCCGAAAATAGCGGGAGCCACTGAACGTGCGGCTTAGCTCCGCATCACCGCTACCGGAAGTCCGTCCCCGCTTCTTCAATAGCCTTGGTGAGATCGTTTCACAGTTCTTCCCTCTGCTGCTAGAATTCAGCTTTCATAAAGGCCCTCAAGTCAGCTTGAGGTCTCTAAGCTGGCCCTTCCCCCGCCTGCATGCTTGCAGAGGCTTTTGTCTGCTGCTGCTTCAGCCCAATCTTGCACTGTTTCTGAGGGTCTGATAACCAAGAAACATACTATTCCTGGGGGAAAGTACTCCTCGAACATTCACCTACGCCTTTTCATCGAAATTCCAGCCCATGCCGCCCAAAAAAGAGCTCTTTTCTGTAACCTTGGGCAGGAGCTGCTTCTGTGTCATCACTCACTCCATGGTGCACACCGGAAGTCCCATATTGGGATACGTTATAGTGCTCCCTTCTATTATCAAGGCCTGGAGTATAATTAGAACATAGAATTCCTACTGTGCAGAAGGAGGCCTTCTGGCCCTTCATACCTGCACCGACCCTCTGAAAGAGCACTGTACCTGGGGCCCCTGCCCTATCCCTGTAACTCAACCTAACCTTTGGACACTAAGGAACAATTGATCATGGCTAATCCACCTTTTCTACACATCTATGGACTGTGGGGGTAACCAGAGCACGCGGAGTAAACCCACGCAGACACGGGGAGAATGTGCAAACTCCACAAAGACAGTCACCCAAGGCCAGAATTGCACCAGCGTCCCTGGCGCTGTGAGGCAGCAGTGCTAACCACTGTGCTGTCATTAAACAAGGTTTGGCACGAACTCGGTTTTTGTATCTCAAGAAGCTACTTAAATCTGTTCATCATCATCCCCAAAACCCTCCACAGCTTGGCTTCACCATATCCCATTCCCGATTTGCCTGTGACTCCTGGATAATGTGCCGGCTCCTGCTGCTGACCAACGGAGGCAAATGTTTCAGTCATTACCTCTGGAATTCTCGTCCCAAACCATTCTGACCCGCTTTCTTGTCTTGCCCTTTTCTTGACTAACCTTTCTGTCTCCCTTCCGCAACCTGCTTCTGTTTGTACCTGGTATCTACCTGCCCGTTTCCAAAGGTAATCAATGACACAGACTGGTCTGAAATGTGCCCCATAAATGGAAGAGGATTTTGTTGTACTGAACTGAGCTGGCAATGGAGTCAATTGTGTGACTGCTAGTGGCACTAGTGATGAGTGGAGCTATATTCTATCATCTTAAGGATACAATTAGGCACAGCTCTCATTCAGAGCAGATGAAATCTCAGGGATGAAACAAAATACTCTCGCCCTACCTATCCTATCGACAGAAAGAATGTTTTTGATTAAATGGAAGCTCAGATAAGTGACTACAATGGTATAACCTTGGATGGTTATTGGCGAGAGAGCAGATTTTCCCTGTTGCCCCCCAGGTGAGGTAATTGTCCTTACTCTTTCTTCCATTGAATGGAGACCCCCTCAGGAAACACGCTGAGATAGCAAATGAGAAACGCAAAAATAAAATATTAACACGTATTGGAGCAAGCGGGACATCTTACTTCACCAAATACATCAGTATATAAAAACTGTCTGTATTCACTCTCTCGCTCTGTCAATTGCTAAAGCGTCTCTATTTATAGCGGATGGAAAAAGAAGCAATTCCACAGGAGAGAGAGAATGGATCATTCAGGAGAAAAGCCACTTTAATGCTTTATGCTCAGTTACTGCTGGTTAATGTTTGATGTAAGTCAGTTTAGGAGGAACAGGGGACATTAATGATATTACTGTCAGGGTGGTAACTCGCCGGGATATTTTCTGATTTTTGTTTTGTGCAGACTTAATAGCCAAAGGTATGCTTCAGGATTGTGCTTCAAAGCAATGCATATTTGAAAAAGAGTGGTTAGAATGCAAGAGAGTTAGGCCTCGATATCGTTTTCCTGAAGGCTGTCAGCAATAAGCAATCTGTTTCTGTCACTGATCAGTAGAGCTTCCACCAATTCTGAGCGCTGGGTGAGCTTTGTCTGGCATTGTCCCTCCTCTTTGCCTGTGAGCCCACGGCAAAGGGAGAAATACCTGTCAACCAGTCAGCATTGAAGAACACAGAAAGCTGCATGGGGAGGTAGAATGCCCAAAGGTTGCAGCAAGGGTGGTGCATGGGAGGTCATTATTCGAGTTAAACAAATACATAATGCGCTGAATTCTAAAATATTTGTTATTCTGTATTATTGGGTGAAATTGCGTTGGTTGACATAAAATTAGTCATAGAACCATAGTGTAATATCCCACATGGACTCATGGTGTGGGATCGATTATCTTCCCTGTGGCCTTCACGAAGTATGAGCTCCCCTGTTGAGGGGCGTGGGCATTCTATGTATAGACATTCTATGTGTCTTTGTATAAAAGATCGGCCAGTAAGGCACCAACCAGAAAAAGAATCTGGTCGGGATTTACCGGGTAGTGTATGTACCGTTTTTGCAAATTAATCTAAGTGTGCATTCCCCAGGCGGGATTCTCTGATCCTGAGGCTATGTGTTGACGCCGTCGTAAATGCCGTTGCGTATCCCGGCGGCGTCAACATGGCCTCAGGATCAGCAATTCTGTCCCCTACAGGCGGTCAGCATGGCACTGGAGCGACCCACACCGCTCCAGCTGCCGATCCCGGTGTCAACTGGGCGCCGCGGGGTCCGCGCATGCTCAGTGACACCGGCGCCAACGCGCACATGCGCAGTGGCTCCCTTCTCCGCGCCGGCCCCGCGCAACATGCGTACGGCTACAGGGGTGGGCGCGGAAGAAAGGCGGCCCCCAGCCCGAGTGGCCGGCCCACCAATTGGTGGGCCCCGATTGCAGGCCAAGCCACAGCGGAGGCCCCCCCCCCGGGGTCGGACCCCCCTCCCCCCCCCCCCCCCCACAGGCCGCCGCCGGACCCTTCCACACTGAGGTCCAGGCGGATAAGACCAATTTAAAATGGCGCCGGCGGGACATGAGTTTTTTGTTATTCCCGCTCGGGCCATCCCTGGCTGAGAATTGCCGGGGGGGGGGACCACTCTTTTTCTGGTTGGTGCCTTACTGGCCGATCTTTTATACAAAGACACATAGAATGTCTATACATAGAATGCCCACGCCCCTCAACAGGGGAGCTCATACTTCGTGAATTCGCCGGCGCGAATGGCACAGATTCTCCACTCTGCGGTGGCGCTGGATGGCGTGGCGTAATTCGCGCCGGTCACGGCGATTCTCCGTCCCGCCCCCGGGCTGAGAGAATCCCGCCTCTCGTGCCCTTATTAAACAGAGAATCATTGAATTCCTACAGTGCAGATGGGCTATTCGGCCATCGGGTCTGCACTAATCCTCTGTAAGAGCACCCCGCCAAGGCGCACTCCTCCCTCCTATCTCTGTAACCCCATAACCTCAGCTAACATGGGCAGCATGCTAGCACAAGTGGATAGCACTGTGGCTTCACAGCTCCAGGGTCCCAGGTTCGATTCCCCGCTGGGTCACTGACTGTGTGGAGTCTGCACGTTCTCCCCTTGTCTGCGTGGGTTTCCTCCGGGTGCTCCGGTTTCCTCCCACAGTCCAAAGACGTGCAGGTTAGGTGGATTGGCCATGATAAATTGAACTTAGTGACCAGAAAAGTTAGGGGGGGGTTATTGGGTTACAGGGCTAGAGTGGAAGTAAGGGCTTAAGTGGGTCAGTGCAGACTCGATGGGCCGAATGGCCTCCTTCTGCACTGTATGTTCTATGTATCGATGTATGTAACGCTCTGGGCACTAAGGGGCAATTTAACATGGTCAATCCACCTAACCTGCACATCTTTGGACTGTGGGAGGAAACCGGAGCACCCGGAGGAAGCCCACGCACACAGGGGGAGAACGTGCAGACACCACACAGACAGTGACCCAAGGTCAGAATCGAACCCGGGTCCCTGGTGCAATGAGGCAGCAATGCTAACCACAGTGCCATCATGCCACATCTATGATCTGAAACTGGCTAAAGGGGGTGAATGGTTTAACTCAGTTCCTGTGTACCTACCCAAGACTGACAGTAACTCTTTTCTATCTAGGAAATAATACACATGGTAATTGTATCAAACTTTTTTCTTTAAAAAATTTTTTCCAATTAAGGGGCAATTTAATGTGGCCAATCCACCTACCCTGCACATCTTTGGGTTGTAGGGTTGAAACCTAGGCAGGCACGGGGAGAATGTGCAAACTCCACACGAACAGTGACCCGAGGCCGGGATTGAGCCTGGGTCCTTGGTGCCATTTCGCCAACCACTGCGCCATGAGCCGCCTCTTATCAAACGGTTTTGATGTCTTTGAAATGACTGGTGAAGCACACACGTGGTACCAGTAAAAAGCACAATGTGCGGCTCATATCTCTAGTGGGTTCATGATATATGCACACAGAGATTGATTCTACGTAAATAAATGAGCACACTGTTTGTACAACTTCACCTCAACCTTGATTGAAGACAGACATGTTCTGCAGCTGTACCAGCTGACGGATTGCTACATTAGCTGTTCTGCGGCATGCACCATAGTTAATCACTCTGCTGCCCATCTTTTTTCCATTATCAGGCTCGTCTAAATATTCCATGAATCGCCAGCATTTGGACATATTATTATAACGAAGAGTCCTTGAGCCTTGCATGCCTTTACCATTACTTCAGTAAGTAAAGGCATGATCAGTCCTGTTATGCGCAACTTTAACTGAACCAGTGTCTTTCAATAATTCAGAACAAGTAGGATAATGGTGCAAAGAGCAGAAATGATGTTAAAAGTAATGGGGTAGATCATGACAATGTGCGCTGGCGTGAAATGGAGACAGCAAAGTCAACAGCTCATTTGACGTTGCTCCTGACGGAACTCAGTTGAAATGAAAACTGTGAGCGGTGTAAAACAGCCAACGCCTCCTTCAGAGCCTTTTTCGAGGCAGCAGCCTATCCCCACGAAAATCGGCGCTGATTTCTCACCTGCTCGTGCTGTCAAGGGTCTTGAGGGCAGTCGGATTCCTAATGAGCTTGTCCAATACGCTGACGATCTGGAAGAACTTGGGTCTTTCATTGCGGTCTTTCTGCCAACAGTCCAACATTAGCTGGTGTAGGGCGGCTGGGCAGCCCATGGGAGCTGGAAGACGATATCCTTCCTCCACAGATTTAATTACCTGCAACAGAAAATGTGAATATTACCAACCTGTAATTCAGGAAGGCAAGTACCTCATCCAGTAGCTGTACCATATTAATTCCATACAGTAGACCATATCAGGGGAGGCAGTGACATCATGGCATTGTCTAATATCCAGAGAACCAGGGTGATGCTCTGGAGACCCGCGTTCAAATCCCACCAGGGCAGATGGTGGAATTCAAATTCAATAAAAATTTGGAATTAAAAAATGTTGAATGATAATCATGACACCATTGCTGATTGTCATAAAAATCCATCTGGTTCATTAATGCCCTTTAGGGAAAGAAATCTGCCATCCTTGCCTGGTCTGGCCTACATGTGACTCAAGCCCCCACAACAGTGTGGTTGACTCTTAAATGCCCTCAGGGATAGGCAATAAATGTGGGCCCAGCCAGCGACACCATTTATCATGAACAAATAAAGGAAAAAAAAATTACACGATGAGAGAAAACTCAAGAGATTTATGAAAGCCAAGAGAACCTAGAATTAGACCTCCGGCATTTATTAATCTTTAATATAAAGTCTTTCACCATCCAGATTAATGCGTGATTCAAACCTGTATTATATGGTTGACTCTGAAACCTTGATATTTACTGGATTTCCAAGCAGCAGGAAGGGTATCTGGAAATGCCATAGAGATTTGATTGTCTGGCGTGCGTGGTGTTTTTTGAATAGGATTTTCATCCAAACATCAGCCTGATTGACAGGCCTGGCTCACTGTCAGGTGGGGAACGCTGCAGCAGAGGCCACAGCCTACAGAACGGTAATTTGGGGCCGGGTTTGGCTCCTTAAACCTGCTCCATCATTCGCAAAGGTCATGGCTGATCCTCTACTTCAGCTCTACCATCCTGTATGAAGACCATAAGACGCAGGAGCAGAAGTAGGTTACTCGGCCCATCGAGTCTGCTCCGCCATTCAATCATGGCTGATATTTTTCTCATCCCCATTCTCCTGCCTTCTCCCTATAACTCCTGATCCCCGTATTATTATTATTATCCCCATATCCCTTAATTCCCTTCATATCTGTAAGTCTCAGGCAAACAACCACTCGGAAGCGATGACTGTAGAGGAATTCCGAAATATTCTCCTTACTAGTGCTATGGGCCAGGGTTTAGAGAACCCCAAAGTGTATCATGGAGTTCACCTGACCCACAACTTTTACTAGATTGTGGTATGGGGAGCACACGCCCACTCTACACGTGTGGTCTAGCAGAAATGGAAAAGTATTTTTTAAAGCAAAACAATGTTTATTCTATGAACTCAAGTTAACCTTTTTTAAAACATACAGCGAACATCTTAGCAAGCATCAATTCAAATACAACCCCAAAGAATACAAAACGAAGTAATCCTTTAAGCTGTCCTTTTAACATCCAGAAGACTTAAAAGAAAAACCTTTAAATAGAAGCACATCAGGTTAAAGTCACTACTGAGAGCAGTTATTAGTTTTAAATCACTAAAGGATCGATTTACATTCTTTAGATTACAGAGAGACTAATATCCCTTCTCACTGTGACTGCAGCTATCCAGCTCTGAAAACGAAACTAAAACACACCCTGCAGCAAACAGCCTAAAACAAAAGTAAAAAGCTGACAGACAGCCCAGCTGCATCCACACTCTGACATCACTGATAAACATCCATTTCTTAAAGGTACATTTCTTAAACACCCATTTCTTAAAGGTACTCTCACATGACACTATTTATACCTCCTATTCCCCGAAGGATCCCCCACGTCCACACTGGGGTATCTATGTCCCAGCAGGCCGAGGAAAAAGGGCGGGGGAATGAAGGGTTAGCCCTGTCTCCTCATCTGGGTAAATTGTACTCAGGTGAGGCCACAAAGCCTCTGAGGGTGTAGATCCCTGAGCCTCCTGTAGGGTTATAACAGTATTGAAAAGTACTTCAATCTCTGTCTCACATACATTCAATGAATGAACATCCACAGCTCTCTGGGATAGAGAATTCCAAAGATTCGCCACCCTCTTGGTGATGGAATTTCTCCTCCCTCAGTTCCAAATGGACACCTCAGTTCTAAATTCTTCTGCCAGAGAAAACACCCTCTCAAGTCCCTTCAGTTAGATCATTTATCTAAACTCTTGGGAATATAGGCTTACGGGCAGCACAGTGGTTAGCACAGTTCCTTCACAGCTCCAGGGTGCCAGGTTCGATTACTGGATTGGGTGACTGTCTGTGCGGAGTCTGCATGTTCTCCCCGTGTCTGTGTGGGGTTCCTCCGGATGCTCCGGTTTCCTCCCACAGTCCAAAGATGTGCAGGTTAGGTGGATTGGTCATGATAAATTGCCCCTTAGTGTCCAGAAAAATAAAGGTGGGGTGGGATTACTGGGTTACGGGGACATAGGGTGGAGATGTGGGCTTAGGTAGGATGATCTTTCCATGGGCCAGTGCAGACTCGATGAGCTGCACTTCTGCACTGTAAATTCTATGATCTAAATCTTTCCTCATAGGCCAATCCCCTCCGGAATCAGTTTAGTGAACCTTTGTTGCTCTCTGTCCAAAGCGAGTGTCACATTTGTTAGGTAACGAAAGCAGAACTGCACACAGTAACCTACGTGCAGTCTCGCCAAAGCTTAATATCTTCTGAAGTGATCTAGCAAGCCAATAAATGGGCTATAACCAGTGTCACCCACCTCCCACAAACAGGGTGCCAAGCCTTAGCTCCATGGTAGCACTCTCACACGAGTTCGCTGACGGTGGACTCAAGTCTGACTCCAGAAACGTAAGCATATAATCCAGGCTGATGCTCCAGTGCCAGATGGTAGAAGGCTCTGCTGTAGGTGCCATCATTTAGATGAAATGGTAAACTAACGCCCCCTCAGAAATATGCTAGTGGTCCCGTGGCATGATTGGCAAAGGTGCAGCCTGGACGACATTCGTCCCTCAGCCAATGCCATCAAACTCTATTATCTGGTCGCTGATCTCATCGCTGTTTGTGGGATCTTGCTGTGTGACATGCGCAGTCACACTTCCCTATGTTATAACAATACCTGTGCTTCAAAAATACTTCATTGGGATAAGCAGGTAACGAAAGGTGCAATAAAAATGCAAAGCTCCTACCTTTTCAAATAAATCTCTAAGAAAATGCATCAATATTACCCAATTGGTTAAAAATCTGGAGAACAGTACATAGATTGCTAGAGTGGGCTGGTTATACTTTGAATGACATTAAACGTTTGCTTGTTTGATGGGTTTTCTGATAAGATATTTCTGCTATCCATTAACAGCAGCGATACGTGTGACTGAAATAGGGCACCGACAGTAATGATTCAATCTGGCAACTTGAGAGGGTGTATTTTTTAATCAGCAAAATACAGACAGAACTCACATTTATATACTGCTTTCTGTGACCTTAGGATTCATTAAGTGTGTTCCGACAGATTATTTTTGGAAGTGCAATTACTGTGATCTTGTTGTCAAACATGGCAACCAACCGAATGCACAAGTTAGATAAATGACCAGTTAATTTGTTTTTCTGGTGGTGCTGCTTGATGGATCAATGTTGGGGCCAGGACACTGGGAGGTCTCCTGTGCTGTTTAACCAATAGTGCTTTGGCTCTTTTCGATTTTTACCAAAAAACAATGCAGCATTTCCTCAGATGCTGCATTACTGTGGTGGCACGGTAGCACAGTGGCTAGCACTGTTGCTTCACAGCTCCAAGATTCTGGGTTCGATTCCCGGCTTGGGCCACTGTCCGTGCGGAGTCTGCACGTTCTCCCCGCATCTGCATGGGTTTCCTCCGGGCGCTCCGGTTTCCTTCCGCAAGTCCGAAAGACATGCTTGTTAGGTGAATTGGACATTCTGAATTCTCTCTATGTACCTGAACAGGCGCCGGACTGTGACGATGGGGGATGTTCATAATAACTTCATTGCAGTGTTAATGTAAGCCTACTTGTGACAATAATGAAGATTATTATTATTGAAGTATCCAGGGCCTGGAGCTGGAGTTGAACACTTGACTATCTAATTCACAGTCAAGTGTGGAGCCTATCCGGTTATTTGCTCTAACACAAAATAATTAACACTCTGGTTGGAATTCCCCAGCTGTTCGCTGGCAGCAGGATTCTCTGGTCCTGCTGGCAGGTTCCCCGGCAGCGTGGGGGGCTTCAATGGGCATTCCCATTGACAGCAGTGGGAAAAGACCATCCTGCCGCCAGCGAATGGAAACACACGGCTGGAAGGCCGGAGATCCCGCCCCATGATAATGACTGGTAAACTAATCAAAGGGTTGAAAAATAGCAAACTTCCAGGGCAGCTCTATATGTATATGTTACCTGCTGATCAATACTGCTCCAACTGTTATATCACATGTTAACATGCTGTGGTGTTGCACATCTAACTGTTTCTATGTTCAGCAGTATGTTTCACTACATGTACTATCACAGCAGCATAAACTGAGCCAAGATACCCTGATTAACTGGGGTAATAGTGGACTTCATATCAGATCTTAGTTCAGCCCCATCAGTTTGCTGTTAATTGCAATAACATTAGATCATGATGGTGTCACTTAGATCTTTGTTTTCAGTTCTGAGTGAAGGCAGGCCTGACACATAGCCCTACGATCTCTACCATGGATAGGGCAAGGAGGCAGGCCCCGAATCCACTCCAGCCGGAACAGGGATTGAACCCTGTGCTGTTGGCACCAATCTGACCTACAGGGCTGACCATCCTACTGAGTCAACCGGCCTTCCCCCAAAAGAGCCCATGTTGCCGTAGCAACATGCGCTTTTACATGCCTGTTGAGGTAGTGACAGCAGAGGTTCCCATGTTATTACCATCAAAGGCTGGCCTGGGCCGCCAGTGGTATTGTCGCTGGGCTTGTGATCCAGAGACTCAGGTTTGAACCCCACCCTGGAAGATGGTGAAATTTGAATTCAATAAAAATCTGGAACTAAAAGTCCAATTGTCGTAAATGACGGTATCTGTCGTCCTTGCCTGGTCTGGTCTACATGTGACTCAAGATCCACATCAACACCCTCTGGGGTGGGCAATAAGTGTTGGCACACATCCCATGATTTAATTTTTTTTAAATCTCTTCCGCTCTTAACGCCAGAACTTGTTGGAAGGATTTACAAGGTGAAACTCACCCTGTTTGGCTGCATTATGAATGCACCTCCTTTGGCCATCAAGTCCTAGATTGAAACTTTAACTCAGAGCTTCAAGCTGAGAGACAGGGATGCTACCCACAGTGCCACAAAACCTCCATCATAGAGATATCTCCACAATTTCCAGACTAGTATAGTGTTCAGTCATCAAACCTGTTCAAACAATATCAGTGTGCAGGGCTGGCAGGCTGTACTCTTTCTGGAAATATATTTTAAGATCCGTACAGGAAGCAGTCCAAGGATTTACCAAATCACTTTTATTGTTTCTAATCACGTTTCTTCCCTGTTGCCACCTCGTTGGTCAGAGATTTTGAGTTCCAATACTGCCATATATTTGATATGTGCTGATATCCATACAGAGTGTTTCCCAATGGAAAGTCGCCAGCACTTCCATTATTACAGAGGGTGAAGAGGAGGGGGGGTGGCAGGATACAAACAGAGCTGAGAGGGGTCATTACTCTGAGATGAGGAGGGGAGTGGCAGGATACAAGCAGAGCTGAGAGAGGTCATTACTCTGAGATGAGGAGGGGGGGTGGCAGGATACAAGCAGAGCTGAGAGAGGTCATTACTCTGAGATGAGGAGGGGGGTGGCAGGATACAAGCAAAACTGAGAGAGGTCATCACTCTGAGATGAGGAGGAGTAACGGCAGGATACAAGCAGAGCTGAGACTGTCCGTCTCTCTGGGATGAGGAAGAATAACGGCAGAATATAAGCAGAGCCTGCCAATAGAAAATCGACTAAAGTGCAGCCTCGGCGGGGAGAAAGTCCTCGAGGCCCAAAGAAAAACGGCGAAGTTCCGGTGAATAGCGGGGTGAATCTCCAGGCTGCAACCACCAAGAAAGCCTCCGCCAAATGCAGCCGAAACTGGACTTCGTTTTGAGTCCGCCAAATCGCGCCCTGTATGTTTTTCAAGAAGCTGTTAGATATAGCACTTGGGACGAAGGGGATCGAAGGATGGTGCGGGGAGGCGGGGAGGGGGGGGAGACAGATCAGGTTATTGAGTTGGATGATCAGCCATGATCATAATGAATAGCAGAGCAGTTTCGAAGGGCCGAATCTCCTCCTGCTGCTTTTTATGCTTCTGTGTCACACATTCAATCTCTTGCCTCCATATACATTGCCCCACTCTTTGGGATTTTCGAAGGCACTTTTAACCAAAAAGGCCTTTGCCAAAATAAAATCAAATCAGTTGGTGTGAACACGACAGACATTGATGTCCTCACGCATACACACATGCCTCATTATCCTCTGTAAGGACTTTCAGTCAAGACGTCCCATGCACCTTACAGGGGGCTTGAGATACTGATCCTAATTGAGGATGTGGGTGCTCACTCATTATGCCAGCATTGGCTCAATTGATAGCACCACCATCTTTGACTCACATGATTCCAGGTTCAAGTCTAACTCCAGGGGTGGAGCACAAAGATTAAGGCTGATATTCCAGCGCAGTACTCAGGGTGTGCTGCCCAATCACCAGTGCCATCATTTGGAAGAGATGTCTAACCAAGGCCCCACCTGTTTCCTTTAAGGAAATGAACGTCACCTTCAATATCAGGCTTCCCCCCGATGACAAGGTTAGTCAGTCATTGTTCATAACATGAGTTATTAAAGAGGCTGGTGAGTGTAAGGCTGTGGTCAGTGCACTCACTGTATTAATACTAATAGTGAACTAGCCTAAAATCCACTCAGGAACTCAATTGGTAAACCCAACTCAGTCATCCTAGTCAAAATAAGTGGCCTTTTGTACGCAACATGGAGCTTTAAAACAACACCCTGCATCAGATCAAGTACACCAAATTTTAGGTGACCGGAGCTGGATTTTCAAAGGGGTGAGCTTGGGTCGCAGGTGAGAAGGGAGTCAGGATTCCACTTGTCTCTGATTAATAACATAGAACATAGAACGATACAGCGCAGTACAGGCCCTTCGGCCCTCGATGTTGCACCGACATGGAAAAAAAAACTAAAGGCCATCTAACCTACACTATGCCCTTATCATCCATATGCTTATCCAATAAATTTTTTAATGCCCTCAATGTTGGCGAGTTCACTACTGTTGCAGGTAGGGCATTCCACGGCCTCACCACTCTTTGCGTAAAAAACCCACCTCTGACCTCTGTCCTATATCTATTACCCCTCAATTTAAGGCTATGTCCCCTCGTGCTAGCCACCTCCATCCGCGGGAGAAGGCTCTCGCTGTCCACCCGATCTAACCCTCTGATCATTTTGTATGCCTCTATTAAGTCACCTCTTAACCTTCTTCTCTCTAACGAAAACAACCTCAAGTCCATCAGCCTTTCCTCATAAGATTTTCCCTCCATACCAGGCAACATCCTGGTAAATCTCCGCTGCACCCGTTCCAAAGCTTCCACGTCTTTCCTATAATGAGGCGACCAGAACTGTACGCAATACTCCAAATGCGGCCGTACTAGAGTTTTGTACAACTGCAACATGACCTGTTAAGCACCTTGAGGAGCTTGTTCATGGACCAGGAAGTGCGCGATGGCAATTTCCAATTCACTCAGTCGGGTTCAGACTGCACAGTTTAGAGTTCAAAGGGGGAAAGAAATTTATTTTTTATGTTAAAAAGTTTCAACAGCTCGGCCATCTTGGGCCGGTTCATACGCTTCACCTTCCATTTTGTTGTTTGGCTGGTTCTGTGTTCGGTGAGGCTGATGACCCAGCAAAGTGTTGACTACTTTCTTCTGTAAGGCAGCAGCAGCAGACACCAACATGGCTGCTGTCTGCCTTCACTGCTTCTGTTCTGCAGGCAGCTCCCAACTCTTAGTGAGGTGCACATTCTAAAATGGTATTGCGAGGGTAATGCAGATGCAGTACAGAGTTGGGGCATGGGGATTACCTGGGTACCCGACGTTCGATTGAAAATCAAGCCATGGATATCGGTTATTATTCCAGGTTTCGATCTTAAAGGTGCAGATTTAGAACCACTGATGTGTTTTAATTGGTCTGAATATTGATTGGTCTCCTTGTTATATATTATGCCTTCAACAGGGCCAGACGTTCTAACTTGGATTTTGCAAGTTATACCGGCGTCACCATGTTAGCGATGAGAATAAGATTCCTGGTCGATCTACTTCACCTTTATGGAGATTTGATTTTGCAGCGTCAAGTAAAACCAGATCCATTTTTTTCTATGTCTTAAGTCTAACCATTTCATCACATCGAAAATAGAACAAAAAGCTAATTTTAGCTCATTTTCAGAGTGCAGTGAAGAACGTCAATGTTCTTTGCATTCATCATCTTCTGCTTTGTGACCGTCACTGTATAATGTCAGCAGAAAATCAGTTTGGCAGATTTTTTGTGGAAGTAGCTGGCTGTCAATCCTGGATATGGTTTTATTTTGGGTCTCTCCAAGAGCTTCAGAGATTCTCCGCTTCCAGAAATGATTTCCTCAGTGTGTTAGACCGGTTCACGCAATAATAAATATTTAGCATTCTCCTCTCTGCTTCAATGTCTAACGTAAGGTACCAATTAGGCCAAGCTCCATCCAACTGCACTCTGGCTGTCTGAAGCAAATAATGTTTCACCCATCTCTTGTCATACCAGAGATGACGTCCCACTGACTGATATAAAGTCGGCCCGTTGACCAAAAGCTGAGTTAACCCATCCAACAAAATCCGATGCAGGGCTAATGGGGTAGCTGGATAACTGTGGAAAAGGCAATTCTGTCTTTCTGTTGATTCGAGCCACCATGAACAGAAGTACCAATATATACATTGCAGGAGGATTTGTCATGCTCGCAGTTAGCCGCAGTTGTTTTTAAGTGTTCTTTCTCACAACTTGGAGCCTATCATAAACTGTCAACAACTTTGACACTGCAGCGAGACAACAGGGGAACACTGACAGGTCAGGGCAACGTACAGGATAACAGCGTTGCCGTGGCGTCCCTGATGCTCATAAACACTCAATCCATGAATGAATATTGGCATTGAATAACACTCTTCACAGTGCATCGTCTGTGATTACCTTTTAGTGTTTTCTTTACATTTTGTTTCCATTGTGGTTATGGCTAAATTCAGCTTCATTTTGGTGGGTAAAAGGTTAATAAATATAACACGACTGACTGTACCGTGTGATCCTGCACTTATTCCGCTGTTCCCAAATAGCAGATCAGCAGGAATATATTACACACGGTATAATGCAACTTCTTGGGTCTATCAAAAACCTTGCATGGAAAAATCTAGAGCAGAATGAATCCATTATCAGCTGGACACAAGTCTATTACTGCAAAGAAAATAGATAATAGAAGTGAATAATAATCCAATAATTCAATGACAATTAGCACTGTTTCAACAATATTCCTCAGAGAGACTCAGGGATTAGGAGCTGAGAAACTGCAATGTCATGCTTCGAGGTTGTTCAAGGGCTAAGTTACTTTCTAAAGTCAGTGTGGAATGCTGTAGTGCATCTGGCATGATCCCAATATCAGCTGGGACAATCCAGGGTTCAGTCAGCAGAAGTCAAGTGGGGTACAATTGTCGACCGAGGTCTGTCAGGGCCCCTCCTTCCCTGGGGTTTTGCTGTAATTATTTAAACTTCCTTGACAACCATCTTTTAGTTCTTCACCTGTCCCATTGTCACTGCCTTTTGCTTTTAATAATCTGTGGAAAGTGGAGTTGAGATAGAATGATCTTGTGAAATAACGAACAGGTTCGAGGACCTGCTGGTCCAATCTGCACCTACTTCCTGTCTTGCCACCGTGACACAGTGGTTAGTACTGGTGCCTCGCAGCGCCAGGGGCCTGGGCTCAATTCTGGCCTTGGGTGACTGTGTGGAGTTTGCAAATGTTCTCCCCATGTCTGCGTGAGTTTCCTCTGGTTTCCTCCCACAGTCCAAAGATGTGCAGATTAGGTGGATTGGCCGTGTTAAATTGTCTCTTAGTGTCCAACAATGCGCTGGTTAGGTGGATTACAGGGATAGGGGAGTGGATCTAAGTAATGGGCCGAGTGGGCTCTTACAGAGGGTCGATGCAGACTCTATGGGCCAAATGGCCTCCTTTTGCACAGATCCAGTGCTGGGCTTTGTTGCTCGCTGCCTATGAGTATTCTCTGGAGCACAAACACAGGAACCCAGATAGCGAATGCCGATGCACTGAGCCGATTGCCTTTATCGATCGGCCCCATGTCGATCCCCATGACCGGTGAGGTGGTTGCAACCCTAAATTTTATGGACTCCTTGCCTATCACGGCATCACAGATCCGTGAGTGGACCCAGACGGAGCCAGTCCTGTCAAAGGTTCGGCACATAGTCCTGTATGGTGGGAAGCATAGACAGCTCCCAGGGGAGTTGCGGGCATTTTCCTCCAAGCTGTCAGAATTTAGCGTGGAAGACAGTATCCTCTTGTGGGGGACGCGTGTGATTGTCCCGGAAAAAGGACAGGAGCTGATACTAAGGGACTTGCACAATGGGCATCCGGGTGTGACCAAAATGAAAATGTTGGCCCGGAGTTATGTCTGGTGGCTAGGCCTTGACACCAACATTGAGAAGGTGGCCCAAACTGCTTCATTTGCCAGGAGCATCAGAAGCTTCCGCCGGCCGCGCCCTACATCACTGGGAATAGCTAGGGCGGCCTTGGGTGTGCTTTCATGCAGATTTCGTCGGCCCTTTTCAAGGATCCATGTTCCTTCTATTTATCGATGCCCAGTCTAAATGGTTAGAGGTGCATAAGATGGTAGGCACAACGTCCTGCGCAACAATCGAGAAGATGCATTTGTCTTTCAGTACACATAGCCTCCCCGAGGTGCTGGTCACGGACAACAGCACTCCGTTCACAAGTGAGGAGTTTGCAAGGTTCATGAAAATGAACGGCATACGCCATATCCGCACCGCTCCATACCACCCGGCTTCCAATGGGTTGTCGGAGCGCGCAGTGCAGGCATTCAAACAAGGCCTGAAGAAGCAGTCTTCTGGTCGATGGACACGAGACTGGCTCGTTTTTTTGTTTTAATATAGGACCATTCCACATGCGGTGACTGGGGTAGCTCCCGCAGAACTCCTAATGGGCCGGTGACGTCGTACCCGCATGAGCATGGTTTTCCCGGACATTGACGCAAATGTACGCCGCACTCAAGAACGGCAGGGACATGGTTTTTCTAGTCATCGGTTCATTCGGCAGTTTGTGCCCGGTGACCCAGTGTTCGTTCGAAATTTTGCTGGTGGTGCCCAGTGGGTCCCTGGCGTTATCTTTCGCCGAACGGGTCCTATCTCTTACCAGGTGAAAGCCCAGGGTCGTCTCCAGCGCAAGCATGTAAAGCACGTTCGGTCCAGAAGACCATCTCTTCCAAAGATTCCCCGCCCCCGGAGCACATTTCTACAGCCACACAGACCGACACAGTGGAGAGTATTCCTCACAATCTTCCTCTGGTGCCGCACTCAAAGCCTGCGCAGGTCGTTGCAGAACCGCGTGGAGATAGAGGCGGCGTGATGGCGGAGGCAGCGGACTCCGACTCCGCGATGGAGACACAGGACGCCTCAGAGGAGGAGTCATCAGGCCCACGGGCCTCGGATGTACAACCGTTACGCCGTTCATCACGGAAGCATCGTTCTCTGTCTCGTTACATGCCGCCAGATCCAGCGCCTCGTGCAAATGGTGTCCGGCCTACGGCAAAACGGGTCCGACACCCTCCTTCGCCAGGGTCTTCGGTGGATTCCTTGGACTTGGTCGGGGTGGGGGAGGGATGTTATAACCTGCCTGCTTACCATTGGCTGGGGACTAATGGCAATCCCACAATCCTTAGGGAGTAAGAGCGTCCCCAATGAGGGGTGGGGGGGGGGCAAGAAATCATTAGCAGATTCCCTGCATAAATAAAGCTGGCCAGTTTGGAACCAGCTAGAGAGGAGTGAGCAGCAAGGGAGTTACTGCTGCTGTTGTATATATATGTTATTGTAAATAAATGTTATTTCTTACTATTCGTCAACTCGTGCTGGATTCTTTGTGGCCCTCTCAAAAGCCGCTCTTTCCACAGCTGTTGCCTGACTTGCTGACATAGACATGGACAGAGGCCTGAGAACAATTGGCATAGCTGGAAAATGGTGAATAAATACAAAATGAAACTATATAACTATAAATTAAATGGTTTGATTTCTCTTCCTATCCATCTGCCTGAGTGTAAGAAATATTGTACTGAGCAGCATAGGTCCCAATGGCCCGAGGTTAATCTCTCATCTGTATTCGATACAACACGCCCTCTCTGGGCCAATGAGGGGAATAAGCCACCCAATCCCCCCCGCTCGTAAATAATTTCCAATGATTCCAATTACAAAATGACTGTCATATTTTGTGACAACACAACTTGTTTTTATGTAGCATCTTTCAGGTAATAAAATGTCATGAAGCATGTCACAGGAACCTCATCAAACACAATTTGACACCAAGTCACATAAGCTACATTGGGGCGCATGATTAGTGGCTTGGTCACAGATGTAGGGTGAGATCTTCCCACTGTTCACACCAGCAGGACCTTCCAATCCCACCGACGGTGCACAACCACCACGGGATTCCCGGCGGCAGGGGGAGTGGATTCAATGGGAAATCCCATTGGCTGTGGTGGGACCAGAAGGCCCCATCCTTGGCCCAATGGCGGGCCACTTCCCGCCATGCAGAAACACGCCACGGGAGACCAGGGAATCTCGCCCATAGATTCCAAGGAGCATCTTAAGGAAGAAAAAGTCATCAAGTGTTTTAGGGAAGGAATTCCAGAATGTACAGACTTGGCAGCTGAAAGCTCATTCGCAAGGTTTGAGAGGTTAAAAAAGGGGATGCACAAGACGGCCGAACAGGAGGAGTGGAGGGATCCCGGAGCTTTATAGAGCTAGAAGCGATTATAGAGATAGGGACGGGTGAGGCGATTGAGAGATTGAAAAACAAAATCAAATCACCTAGGATGCCTCCTTAGAGGTGAAAAGCTTGCCAAATACTTACATTGTGAGCTCATGCGGTCATTAGTTCAACATGTTTGGACGTCACTCTCAGGCTGGGTGTTTACTGAGGTCAGCCATCTTCCAGCGTGCCAATTAATCGGAGCACTGGAGCGGTGTGTAGTTTAAATTTAATGACAGAAAATTATGTTCTGGCAGGAGGTTTGTAGCAGTTCAGAGGTTTCCACTTAAAATCTACAACTCCCGATTGACTGAAGACAACGTAAAAATGAGAATCATTAAAGTGCGGCAGAAATTTTTATTATTGGAAGAACATTGGGATGCTCTGAGGGCCTTGATTCAATCTTTTCATTGCCTGGCTGAGAGGTTGGAGGGGAGCCTGTGTAAGGAACATCTCTGTTGGGCGGGAGCCTAATTCAACACATCGCTTCAAGAGTAAATGCTTCCATCGAAAGAAAGGTCGCTCATTTAAGCGAATTGGTCAAACAATCGGATGTGACATGTGGAGGAGAAGACAATGCGGTGAGTTGTTTAAATCTCATGAACACTTTTAATTCTGCCCTCTATCCTTTTTTAACTCAGAAGGGCTGTCCAAAAATACATCTCGAATTGCAACTGGTCACTGAAGGACTGGTCTTCTGAGTTTGTAGTCCCAGTTAGGGAATATCCTCCACCTGTCTCACATATCAGGGAATAATACATGTGCCGGGCATGAATTGACATCCATTAGGGGGCAGTATACTCACAATTTCTCTATATGCTCGTCAGATTTGCGGGACTCCTTTCTCATCTAACAAATGGCAAAGAATTAAAGTATGAGGGCGATGGTGAGTATGGATGGGAGGGGGATGGGGGGGATGGTGAGTCCATGTTGGACAACATGGGCGGCCCTGTTGGATATGCCTGGACTGGGGCACAGTACAATGCTGGGCGCAGGCGGTGGCAGGAACATGTGAGGAGTGGGGAATGCTGAGAATGGTGTGTGGGGACGACACAGTGCCAAGGGGCCGGTGCCAACCCACCCGCCTGGCCCGGTAGCGGTTATTTATCTTCTTATGGCACTGTGTGCCGGTCCTCCTGATGACGCTCCCCCAGCTGACGGTCGCTTCTCCTTCCTCCCAGGTGCCACTGGCTGCCCTTTGGCTGACCCTCTGATCCCCTCAGGGGAACAAGGCATCCCGCCTGGTCTCGACCCCGCCCAACAATCCGCCCAGGTCGGCACCCCCAAATCACGGTGACGGTCTCCGCGGTGGCATGGCTGCCAGCTGCGTGAGGTTTGCTCTGCGGAATGGGTTTGAGTGCAGCTCCACCTTGTTAGAGGGGAGGTGTTGGGCGCGGTCACGGAGAATCAGCCGGCAGGACCATCATCTGCAACATGAAGCCCAGGGGGCCTCATTAAGTCGACCACTTATTGCTTGATACCCCTGATGAACTCGCCGGGTCGAGTGTTGGGAGACTCGTGGCAGTTCCCACTCGCTACCACATATAGAAAATTTCCATTAAATCGTGCCACTATATCCTCCAGTTTAGTTTTTGGGGAAGGAAATTCCAGACTTTCTGGGACCGGCAGATTGGAGGGATTTGGTTAGTTTGGTTGGCAGCCGGCCAATGGGTTGGTCAGGGACAGTGTTCTGCTTGGCAACAGATAGTGATTAGTTCCTGCCAGATAGGCATTTTCAGAGACAACCGAACAGAAGACATGAGACCCTCAAAGTTAACAGATGTTCTCTCTCTCCCCCAATCTCTGTCTCTCTCCCACTCTCTTTCTCTCTCCCACTCACTGCTGGCTGCCTGCTATCTCTGTGGGTCTACAGTGAAGTCCATTACAAGCTGATGCAAAAGGTAACATCCAACTGAAGGATGAAACTGAAGAAAGGCATTAACTGGAAGCTATCCATCTGAAGTCAAAGATCCCAATCATTTTTGTACTTCTAGATTTATTTTGTATTTTTGGGGGAAAATGGCTTAAAATTCACATGGGTCTGGAAAGTTGGAAAAGGCTGTGATATTATCCAGTTGGCACCCTGCCAGCTCTGAATCTGTGCTCTCCCTTTGGAATACTGTTAGGAGGCAGCTTCTTCTGTGTCTCTCATCTACAGACAGGCAAACCGAAAACAGCTGATCGAGTGGAGGAACAGCTGCTTTCATTGGATTAGCGGCCGTGATCCCTGCGCTCTCCTGACGTGTCCATAATGGTGACTCTTGTTCCCGAAATCCATCCAGTCATCGCTGATAAAGACTGCAAATGCACCCCTCAAAACAGGACTAAGCCCCACTGTGATGCTACCCACAGTCAAGGGGTAAGTGCATGGTTTGTCGAGGAGGAAGTGCGCAGAGTGCCGAGGGGAAAGTGCATGGAGTGGCGAGGCGGCAGCGCATGGAGTGTTGGGCGGGCAGTGAATAGAGTGTCGAGGGTGCAGTGTGTAGTGTTGAAGGAGAGATAGATGGAGTCTTCTGGGGATGTGCATGGCATGTTGAGAGAGTAGTGAACGGAGTGTTAAGGGCGCAGTGTGGAGTGTTGAGCGGGCTCTGTGGAGTGTTGAGGGGGCTGTGTGGAGTGTTGGGGGAGCAGTGTGGAGTGTTGAAGGAACAGTGTGGAGTGTTGAGGGGGCTCTGTGGAGTGTTGAGGGGGCTGTGTGGAGTGTTGAGGGAGCAGTGTGGAGTCTTGAGGGAGCAGTGTGGAGTGTTGAGGGAGCAGTGTGGAGTGTTGAGGGAGCAGTGTGGAGTGTTGGGGGAGCAGTGTGGAGTGTTGAAGGAACAGTGTGGAGTGTTGAGGGGGCTCTGTGGAGTGTTGAGGGGGCTGTGTGGAGTGTTGAGGGAGCAGTGTGGAGTCTTGAGGGAGCAGTGTGGAGTGTTGAGGGAGCAGTGTGGAGTGTTGAGGGAGCAGTGTGGAGTGTTGAGGGAGCAGTGTGTAGTGTTGAGGGAGCAGTGTGGAGTGTTGAAGGAACAGTGTGGAGTGTTGAAGGAACAGTGTGGAGTGTTAAAGGAACAGTGTGGAGTGTTGAGGGAGCAGTGTGGAGTGATGAGGGAGCAGTGTGGAGTGTTGAGGGAGCAGTGTGGAGTGTTGAAGGAACAGTGTGGAGTGTTGAGGGAGCAGTGTGGAGTGTTAAAGGAACAGTGTGGAGTGTTGAGGGAGCAGTGTGGAGTGATGAGGGAGCTGTGTGGAGTATTGAGGGAACTGTGAGGAGTGTTGAGGGAACTGTGTGGAGTGTTGAGAATGCAGTATGCAGTGTTGAGGGAGCATTGTGGAGTGTTGGGGGAGCTGTGTGGAGTGTTGAGGGAGCTGTGTGGAGTGTTGGGGGAGCAGTGTGGAGTGTTGGGGGAGCAGTGTGGAGTGTTGAGGGAGCAGTGTGGAGTGTTGAGGGAGTAGTGTGGAGTGGTGAGGGAGCAGTGTGGAGTGTTGAGGGAGCAGTGTGCAGTGTTGAGGGAGCAGTGTGCAGTGTTGAGGGAGCAGTGTGGAGTGTTGGGGGAGCAGTATGGAGTGTTGAGGGAGCAGTGTGGAGTGTTGGGGAGCAGTGTGGAGTGTTGAGGGAGCAGTGTGCAGTGTTGGGGGAGCAGTGTGGAGTGTTGAGGGAGCTGTGTGGAGTGTTGGGGAGCAGTGTGGAGTGTTGGGGGAGCAGTGTGGAGTGTTGAGGGAGCAGTGTGGAGTGTTGAGGGAGCTGTGTGGAGTGTTGAGGGAGCTGTGAGGAGTGTTGAGGGAGCAGTGTGGAGTGTTGAGTGAGCAGTGTGCAGTGCGCAGTGCTGAGGGAGCAGTGTGGAGTGTTGGGGGAGCAGTGTGGAGTGTTGGGGAGCAGTGTGGAGTGTTGAGGGAGCAGTGTGGAGTGTTGGGGGAGCAGTGTGGAGTGTTGAGGGAGCAGTGTGGAGTGTTGGGGGAGCAGTGTGGAGTGTTGGGGGAGCAGTGTGGAGTGTTGGGGAGCAGTGTGGAGTGTTGGGGAGCAGTGTGGAGTGTTGGGGGAGCAGTGTGGAGTGTTGGGGGAGCAGTGTGGAGTGTTGAGTGAGCAGTATGCAGTGCGCAGTGCTGAGGGAGCAGTGTGGAGTGTTGGGGGAGCAGTGTGGAGTGTTGAGGGGGCTCTGTGGAGTGTTGAGGGGGCTGTGTGGAGTGTTGGGGGAGCAGTGTGGAGTGTTGAGGGGGCTCTGTTGAGTGTTGAGGGGGCTGTGTGGAGTGTTGGGGGAGCAGTGTGGAGTGTTGAGGGGGCTCTGTGGAGTGTTGAGGGGGCTGTGTGGAGTGTTGGGGGAGCAGTGTGGAGTGTTGAGGGAGCAGTGTGGAGTGTTGAGGGAGCAGTGTGGAGTGTTGAGGGAGCTCTGTGGAGTGTTGAGGGGGCTGTGTGGAGTGTTGAGGGAGCAGTGTGGAGTGTTGAGGGAGCAGTGTGGAGTGTTGAGGGAGCAGTGTAGAGTGTTGAAGGAACAGTGTGGAGTGTTGAGGGAGCAGTGTGGAGTGTTGAGGGAGCAGTGTGGAGTGTTGAGGGAGCAGTGCGCAGTGCTGAGGGAGCAGTGTGGAGAGTTGGGGGAGCAGTGTGGAGTGTTGAGGGGGCTCTGTGGAGTGTTGAGGGGGCTGTGTGGAGTGTTGGGGGAGCAGTGTGGAGTGTTGAGGGGGCTCTGTTGAGTGTTGAGGGGGCTGTGTGGAGTGTTGGGGGAGCAGTGTGGAGTGTTGAGGGGGCTCTGTGGAGTGTTGAGGGGGCTGTGTGGAGTGTTGAGTGAGCAGTGTGCAGTGCGCAGTGCTGAGGGAGCAGTGTGGAGTGTTGAGTGAGCAGTGTGCAGTGCGCAGTGCTGAGGGAGCAGTGTGGAGTGTTGGGGGAGCAGTGTGGAGTGTTGGGGAGCAGTGTGGAGTGTTGAGGGAGCAGTGTGCAGTGTTGGGGGAGCAGTGTGGAGTGTTGAGGGAGCTGTGTGGAGTGTTGGGGGAGCAGTGTGGAGTGTTGGGGGAGCAGTGTGGAGTATTGGGGAGCAGTGTGGAGTGTTGGGGAGCAGTGTGGAGTGTTGGGGGAGCAGTGTGGAGTGTTGGGGGAGCAGTGTGGAGTGTTGAGTGAGCAGTATGCAGTGCGCAGTGCTGAGGGAGCAGTGTGGAGTGTTGGGGGAGCAGTGTGGAGTGTTGAGGGGGCTCTGTGGAGTGTTGAGGGGGCTGTGTGGAGTGTTGGGGGAGCAGTGTGGAGTGTTGAGGGGGCTCTGTGGAGTGTTGAGGGGGCTGTGTGGAGTGTTGAGGGAGCATTGTGGAGTGTTGGGGGAGCTGTGTGGAGTGTTGAGGGAACTGTGAGGAGTGTTGGGGAGCAGTGTGGAGTGTTGAGGGAGCTGTGTGGAGTGTTGGGGGAGCAGTGTGGAGTGTTGGGGGAGCAGTGTGGAGTGTTGAGGGAGCAGTGTGGAGTGTTGAGGGAGCTGTGTGGAGTGGTGAGGGAGCAGTGTGGAGTGTTGAGGGAGCAGTGTGCAGTGTTGAGGGAGCAGTGTGCAGTGTTGAGGGAGCAGTGTGGAGTGTTGGGGGAGCAGTATGGAGTGTTGAGGGAGCAGTGTGGAGTGTTGGGGAGCAGTGTGGAGTGTTGAGGGAGCAGTGTGCAGTGTTGGGGGAGCAGTGTGGAGTGTTGAGGGAGCTGTGTGGAGTGTTGGGGAGCAGTGTGGAGTGTTGGGGGAGCAGTGTGGAGTGTTGAGGGAGCAGTGTGGAGTGTTGAGGGAGCTGTGTGGAGTATTGAGGGAGCTGTGAGGAGTGTTGAGGGAGCAGTGTGGAGTGTTGAGTGAGCAGTGTGCAGTGCGCAGTGCTGAGGGAGCAGTGTGGAGTGTTGGGGGAGCAGTGTGGAGTGTTGGGGAGCAGTGTGGAGTGTTGAGGGAGCAGTGTGGAGTGTTGGGGGAGCAGTGTGGAGTGTTGAGGGAGCTGTGTGGAGTGTTGGGGGAGCAGTGTGGAGTGTTGGGGGAGCAGTGTGGAGTGTTGGGGAGCAGTGTGGAGTGTTGGGGAGCAGTGTGGAGTGTTGGGGGAGCAGTGTGGAGTGTTGGGGGAGCAGTGTGGAGTGTTGAGTGAGCAGTATGCAGTGCGCAGTGCTGAGGGAGCAGTGTGGAGTGTTGGGGGAGCAGTGTGGAGTGTTGAGGGGGCTCTGTGGAGTGTTGAGGGGGCTGTGTGGAGTGTTGGGGGAGCAGTGTGGAGTGTTGAGGGGGCTCTGTTGAGTGTTGAGGGGGCTGTGTGGAGTGTTGGGGGAGCAGTGTGGAGTGTTGAGGGGGCTCTGTGGAGTGTTGAGGGGGCTGTGTGGAGTGTTGGGGGAGCAGTGTGGAGTGTTGAGGGAGCAGTGTGGAGTGTTGAGGGAGCAGTGTGGAGTGTTGAGGGAGCTCTGTGGAGTGTTGAGGGGGCTGTGTGGAGTGTTGAGGGAGCAGTGTGGAGTGTTGAGGGAGCAGTGTGGAGTGTTGAGGGAGCAGTGTAGAGTGTTGAAGGAACAGTGTGGAGTGTTGAGGGAGCAGTGTGGAGTGTTGAGGGAGCAGTGTGGAGTGTTGAGGGAGCAGTGCGCAGTGCTGAGGGAGCAGTGTGGAGAGTTGGGGGAGCAGTGTGGAGTGTTGAGGGGGCTCTGTGGAGTGTTGAGGGGGCTGTGTGGAGTGTTGGGGGAGCAGTGTGGAGTGTTGAGGGGGCTCTGTTGAGTGTTGAGGGGGCTGTGTGGAGTGTTGGGGGAGCAGTGTGGAGTGTTGAGGGGGCTCTGTGGAGTGTTGAGGGGGCTGTGTGGAGTGTTGGGGGAGCAGTGTGGAGTGTTGAGGGAGCAGTGTGGAGTGTTGAGGGAGCAGTGTGGAGTGTTGAGGGAGCAGTGTGGAGTGTTGAGGGAGCTCTGTGGAGTGTTGAGGGGGCTGTGTGGAGTGTTGGGGAGCAGTGTGGAGTGTTGAGGGAGCAGTGTGGAGTGTTGGGGAGCAGTGTGGAGTGTTGAGGGAGCTCTGTGGAGTGTTGGGGGAGCAGTGTGGAGTGTTGGGGAGCAGTGTGGAGTGTTGAGGGAGCAGTGTGGAGTGTTGAGGGAGCAGTGTGGAGTGTTGAGGGAGCAGTGTGGAGTGTTGAGGGAGCTGTGTGGAGTATTGAGGGAACTGTGAGGAGTGTTGAGGGAACTGTGTGGAGTGTTGAGGGAGCAGTATGCAGTGTTGAGGGAGCATTGTGGAGAGTTGGGGGAGCAGTGTGGAGTGTTGGGGGAGCAGTGTGGAGTGTTGAGGGAGCAGTGTGGAGTGTTGAGGGAGCAGTGTGGAGTGTTGAGGGAGCAGTGTGGAGTGTTGGGGGAGCAGTGTGGAGTGTTGAGGGAGCAGTGTGGAGTGTTGAGGGAGCAGTGTGGAGTGTTGGGGGAGCAGTGTGGAGTGTTGAGGGAGCAGTGTGCAGTGTTGAGGGAGCAGTGTGGAGTGTTGAGGGAGCAGTGTGGAGTGTTGGGGGAGCTGTGTGGAGTGTTGAGGGAGCAGTGTGGAGTGTTGGGGGAGCTGTGTGGAGTGTTGAGGGAGCAGTGTGGAGTGTTGGGGGAGCAGTGTGGAGTGTTGAGGGAGCAGTATGGAGTGTTGAGGGAGCAGTGTGGAGTGTTGGGGGAGCTGTGTGGAGTGTTGAGGGAGCAGTGTGGAGTGTTGGGGGAGCTGTGTGGAGTGTTGAGGGAGCAGTGTGGAGTGTTGGGGGAGCAGTGTGGAGTGTTGAGGGAGCAGTATGGAGTGTTGAGGGAGCAGTGTGGAGTCTTGGGGAGCAGTGTGGAGTGTTGGGGGAGCAGTGTGCAGTGTTGAGGGGGCTGTGTGGAGTGTTGAGGGAGCAGTGTGGAGTGTTGGGAGAGCAGTCTGGAGTGTTGAGGTAGCAGTGTGGAGTGTTGGGGAGCAGTGTGTAGTGTTGGGGGAGCAGTGTGTAGTGTTGAGGGAGCAGTGTGGAGTGTTGTGGGAGCTGTGTGGAGTGTTGGGGGAGCAGTGTTGAGTGTTGGGGGAGCTGTGTGGAGTGTTGGGGGAGCAGTGTGTAGTGTTGGGGGAGCAGTGTGGAGTGTTGAGGTAGCTGTGTGGAGTGTTGGGGGAGCTGTGTGGAGTGTTGGGGGAGCAGTGTGGAGTGTTGGGGGAGCAGTGTGGAGTGTTGAGGGAGCAGTGTGAATTGTTGGGGAGCAGTGTGGAGTGTTGTGGGAGCAGTGTGTAGTGTTGGGGGAGCAGTGTGCAATGTTGAGTGAGCATCGATGGGGGAAAAGGTGGAGACTGTAAATGAAGTACATGTGGAATGATGTGAGAAAGCTAGCAGCGTACCACTCCCTCTCCCCCCACCCCTCATTGTCTGGTGTCACCAGCACCGATCCACCACAGTTCCCCATTACTCCAACCATCTGGGTCCCCAGACTCACCAGCATCTGTCCCCAAGCTGGTCTAAGGTCATGTCAGCATCCTCCGCCACACCCCCCGGTTTTCAGTCTTTCCAGTACATTTCCCACCTCCACCCATCTCTAATATTGCCAGCAACCTCCCCAAACAATCTTCATCCCCTCATTCCAAGTTTTCACTCTTAAGGCCCTCCCTTTTTCAACATTGAATGTTCACTATAAGGGAGTGTCTGTGCACACTTGTCTGTGTATGAGGCAATTTGGCTGTGTGTGTGTATGCCGGTGCGAGTGTGCACAAATGTTCGTATTGCAGAAAATAAGGAAGTATGGAATTGAAGGTGATTTAGCGGTTTGGATCAGTAATTGGCTAGCTGAAAGAAGACAGAGGGTGGTGGTTGATGGCAAATGTTCATCCTGGAGTTCAGTTACTAGTGGTGTACCGCAAGGATCTGTTTTGGGGCCACTGCTGTTTGTCATTTTTATAAATGACCTGGAAGAGGGTGTAGAAGGATGGGTTAGTAAATTTGCAGATGACACGAAGGTCGGTGGAGTTGTGGATAGTGCTGAAGGATGTTATAGGATACAGAGGGACATAGATAAGCTGCAGAGCTGGGCTGAGAGGTGGCAGATGGAGTTTAATGCGGAAAAGTGTGAGGTGGTTCACTTTGGAAGGAGTAACAGGAATGCAGAGTACTGGGCTAATGGCAAGATTCTTGGTAGTGTAGATGAACAGAGAGATCTCGGCATCCAGGTACATAAATCCTTGAAAGTTGCCACCCAGGTTAATAGGGCTGTTAAGAAGGCATATGGTGTGCTAGCCTTTATAAGCAGGGGGATTGAGTTTCGGAACCACAGGGTCATGCTGCAGCTGTACATAACTCTGGTGCGGCCACACCTGGAGTACTGCGTGCAGTTCTGGTCACCACATTATAGGAAGGATGTGGAAGCTTTGGAAAGGGTTCAGAGGAGATTTACTAGGATGTTGCCTGGTATGGAGGGAAGGTCTTACGAGGAAAGGCTCAGGGAATTGAGGTTGTTTTCGTTAGAGAGGAGAAGGCTGAGAGGTGACTTAATAGAGACATATAAGATAGTCAGAGGGTTAGATAGGGTGGACAGTGAGAGTCTTTTTCCTCGGATGGTGATGACGAACACGAGGGGACATAGCTTTAAATTGAGGGGTGAGAGATATAGGACTGATGTCAGAGGCAGTTTCTTTACTCAGAGAGTAGTAGGGGTGTGGAACGCCCTGCCTGCAACAGTAGTAGACTCGCCAACTTTAAGGGCATTTAAGTGGTCACTGGATAGACATATGGATGAAAATGGAATAGTGTAGGTCAGATAGGCTTCAGATGGTTTCACAGGTCGGCGCAACATCGAGGGCCGAAGGGCCCGTACTGCACTGTAGTGTTCTATGTTCTATGTTCTATTTCTGCGTGTAGGTATGTGTCTATGTGAGTGTGCACCTGTGTGGATGAACACACATGAGTATATCTGCATGAATACTTGCGTGTATGTCTAAATGCATGCGTGTGTTTCAGTATGTGCATATGTGCGTGTGTGATATGTATCTGTGCATTTGCATGTGTGTCAATACATCTGTATGTGTTTGTCTATCTGTGTGATTGTGTGCGTATGTGTGTGTGGATTGTAGGTAGCCAATCTATAATTTTCCATCTTAAAAAGTCCAACTGTGTCTCTGCCACATTGAAAATTTCAGCGACTGAATTTTCAGGGGACAGTGACATCAAAATGAGAAACATGTCAACGATTTCAGTGATGATCTCACGTGAAGTTGGGAGCTTGTTGGTTTATTATACACTCACCGTTATTCAACGGTTACTTAATGCTGACAAAGACGTTCTTGTGAAGTAGCAGCACACATGTGAAGTAGAGCTCGGTACTTACATCTCGGTTTGTCATATTCCAATATGGTCTCTCTCCGTAGGATGTCACCTCCCACATGACAACGCCATAACTCCAGACATCACTGGCTGAGGAGAACTTGCGGTACGCGATGGCCTCGGGAGCAGTCCAGCGGATTGGGATCTTTCCTCCCTAGGCATAAAGTTTAACTCTTAGAAAAGGTTTGGAAACTCAAAGCAGTGGAAATATTTAAATAGCAAACATTTGGGGGCGGGATTCTTCCGGTCCTCCAGCCGCGGCTTTCCCGCCGGTGGGAGCTGGCACATCGTTCGCTGGCGGTGAGATTCTCTCTTCCCGCAGCTCCGCTGTCAATGAAAATTCCCATTGAAGCCATCCCACGCCGTCGCGAAACACACGGGTGGGAGTGCGCTGCCGGTGGCACCGGAGAATCCCATCACCAGTGAACGGCCAGAGAATTCTTGCCTTGTTTAAAATCATAGAAGATATTTGCTTTGCTCTGGAGAAAGAGAATGAAATTAGAATGAATTGGTTTGCTCTTTCGAAGAGTCAGTACACTCACCATAGACTAAATTACCTCCTCTGTGCTTAACGATTGTTTGACTCTTGTAAATATCATCCAGAACACCATGAAGAAAGAATTTGCACAAACTGTACACTTCTCGGATATTGCATAATGGACTTCACACTGAGCTCCCAGCCTTCGGAAGAGTGAGCTTTATGGCTGCCCTTTGCCAGCATTCCTGACTCCCGTCAAATTCCGGAGGATGGAACATTTTCAGTGGAATTACAGCCTATCCCGGGGAGACCGTCTGCAGCAGAGATCTGTGCTGCAGGATTTGGACACATGGAGTTTAGTGTAGTCTGGCCCATGGTTTCCAGGGCAGTTAAAGGCTAGATTAACAACACTGATGGTCGGCGGAACTATAATCAACCATCTGATGATCAGCAGCATCCCCTTGGGATAGAGATTTAATTCTTAAATCTCCTCTGCTCTTTGTAGTAATAGAATACAATTTCCATTCCTCAGCAGTGGGCCAACTGTACCACTCCTACAGTGAGAGTTATCAATTAGGGGCCTGGATCTTTCCGATGCGATACACTGCATGGGATATCGGACTATACAGACAGCAGGACAGAAAACCAAGTGCTAGAGATTATGCCAAGACTTTGCAACACATGTGTCAGACCATATATAGAGTGCTAGATTCTCCGGATCTCCAGCTGTGTGTTTCTCCGTGACTTGCCGTTCACTGGCGGTGAGATTCCATGGGGGCGATTCTCCAATATGGAGCCCAAGTGTTTGCACCGTCGGTGCGAACCGGGCCCGGGTACCACCAATTCTAGCTCCCGCAGGGGACCAGCATGGCGCTGGAGCGATTCACGCTGCGCCAGCCTCCTTTCGCAGCGCCAAATGGGCGCCGCGCCAACCTGCGCATGCACGGGGGACTTCTTTAGCGCACCAGCCCCGACTCAACATGGCATCGGTATTCAGGGACTGGCCATGCCAGAAAGTGGGCCTGGGAGGGGGAGGAGGGGGGAGAGGGAGGCCGGCCTGCCAATCAGTGGGCCCGGATCGTGGGCCGGACCCCATTGGAGGCCGCTCCCCGATGAAGGAGACCCCCCCCCCCCCCGACAGGCCGCCCCTCGACCATTCGCGCAGAGTTCCCGCCGGCAGCGACCAGGGGTGAACGGTGCGGGCGGGACTCTGTCGGATCCGCTCGGCCCATCGGCGGCCCAGCCAATTCCAGCAGCCTCTGGCCAGCGCCGCGCCAAACACGCCGGCGCAAATGATGCCGATTCTCCGCCACTTGTCAATAGGATTTCCTATTGATTTCCTTTTCCGCTAGGAACCCTGTGAGCAGGGTGGGCTGCCGGCTGGAGAATTCTGGCCAGAAAATTCTATTCCATTCTGGGGAACACAGTACAGCAGGAAGGAAAACATTCAAATAGTACCTTTCACAACCACGGTACACATCACAATGCACCGCTGCCCAGTGGGTCACAGCTAGCACCTCAGAAGATGTAGCGGAAACATGGGCACTGTAACGTTCAATATACAGCAGGGGCGTGTGTCATGAGAGAGCTGGGGATGAAGACGAACGAGTGAGTACGGGCTGAATCGTCATGTATAATCTCAATTTCTTTGATTTTTTTTACACAGCTGAGTAATTGAAATGAAGGGAAAGATGAATATCTTCCATTTGATAATGTTTCCAAGAGCATAAACGCAAGTGTAAAAGAGTGTTATATTCACAGCAGTATCAGTGGGAGAGGGGCAAATAGACTGAGAGCACTTGTAAAGGGGTTATCTTTCACGGAAAGTCATTTTAATCAAAGTTTTTAAGAAGGCGGGAAGCTGATAATGCAGCAACCCCAGAATAAAAGAATGAAAACAACATCAAACAAATAAAATTCCTTAAATGTTACAATTCATTGCCTCAGACTTCATCATTAAAGCTCTCTTATGTGGAGCTCTTTTATGTGACGTTCAGTTCATAGACTCCTGGTAATAAATCTTGTAGGCGCTTGAAATTTATTGAACAAATCCCGAGGGATTGTTTTCCTCAGATTTTAAGTCACATGCAGGATTTATTTGAGCAGTAAGGAATTTTGTGTACCATGTTTCACACAAAAAAGAGAGAACTTGCATTCATAGAACAACTTTCATGTGTTCTGAGTATGTGCTTTGTTTTAGAAAAAGAAAAACAATTTCTTCTTTTTTCTTTTATCGGCTGGTTAATAAAAATAAAATCCTCTATAGGCAATGGAAACTGTCCAGATGGTAACAATATATTGCTTGCATCCACCAAGTGGGATGAAGTAAAAGCACGTTCAACCCCCTGGACAGTGTGAAAGATCAACCATGA
This sequence comes from Scyliorhinus canicula, assembly GCF_902713615.1. Taxonomy (NCBI): domain Eukaryota; kingdom Metazoa; phylum Chordata; class Chondrichthyes; order Carcharhiniformes; family Scyliorhinidae; genus Scyliorhinus; species Scyliorhinus canicula. The sequence continues at coordinate 95,870,371 of NC_052161.1, read as the reverse complement.
TCTGATTGAATGGCAGTGCAGGCTCGAAGGGCTGAGTTGCCTATTTCTGCTCCTAATTCCTATGTTCCTGCCCCATCATCATAGAATTTACAGTACAGAAGGAGGCCATTCGGCCCATCGAGTCTGCACTGGCTCCTGGAAAGAGCACCCTACCCACTGTTAACACCTCCACCCCATCCCCATAACCCAGTAACCCCACCCAACACTAAGGGCAATTTTGGACACTAAGGGCAATTTATCATGGCCAATCCACCTAACCTGCACATCTTTGGACTGTGGGAGGAAACCGGAGCACCCGGAGGAAACCCACGCACACACGGGGAGGATGTGCAGACTCCGCACAGACAGTGACCCAAGCCGGAATCGAACCTGGGACCCTGGAGCTGTGAAGCGATTGTGCTATCCACAATGCTACCGTGCTGCCCCATGTACTGTTATACTTTATATACAGGCTTTATACTCTGAAACCTTTCAAACTTCTCTGAGATGAGGCATCAAATTGCAATTATCCGTCCTAACACAGAGACTGCAGAAGACATGGACTAAAAGAATTTCTCCGGAATATACAGCCATGAAGGTGCTTGAAGGAACAAAAATGGAAAATTCTGGACAATCCCAGCAGGTCTGACAGCATCCATGGAGAGAGAAGGGAGCTAACCCTTCAAGTCTGGGTGTCTTTGTCAAAGCTGCAGGGATTGTTTACCAAGTAGGGGAGAAACCAAAGCAATGCTGGACTGGAACTGACTACTAAAGTTGTTTGCCCTGTCTGTCTCTGTCTCTTTCTCTCTTGGAAGTACTGTGCCCAGATTTGCAAAATAACCATCCTGAGAAGAGAAATCTATTGCAAACTAAGATCTTTGAGAAATAAAATTTGGAAATCAACACCCAGGTAGACAACTAAATAAAATGCACTGTGTGTTGAGACCAGTCAAAGAACAGCAAACTGTATACTTCTTTGCTTTGTCATCTTCACAAACTGTAAAAAGGCTGAATGAGCACCCAATCTACGTCCATTCCCTGCCTTATCCCCATAACCCCACCTAACCTGCACATCTTTGGAATGTAGGGGGAAACCAGAGCACCCTGAGGAAACCCATGCAGATATGGGGAGAGGCTGTTTAGCACACTGGGCTAAATCGCTGGCTTTGAAAGCAGACTAAACAGGCCAGCAGCACGGTTCAATTCCCGTAACAGCCTCCCCGAACAGGTGCCGGAATGTGTCTCTTACTCTGATGACAGTGTCTCTTACTCTGTCATCAGCATTAATGTGGTAGGGGCCTCATCGAATGTGTTTGGTATATGAATAGCGATTTCGATGAAGTCCAGGAAATAACTCCAATAAGCTTACCTTGTTCTTTGTCTAACCTCAGAAAACCCATCTGACTTAACTCATTACAATCTGAAAGTGTAAATAGTGCACCTCCTGCAGTATTGGCAAAGCACATCCTCCCTCAATTCACAAAAACCCTGTTACAGTCAGACCTGGAGAGGGAGACCAAGGGAATAATTACAAATCTCCTCTCATGCTCGGAACACATGTCTTGGGGATGAGAAGCATATCAGCTATGATTGAATGGTGGAGCATACTCGATGGGCCAAATGGCTTAATTCTGCTCCAATGTCTTATGGTCTTATTGTCTTAAGCTAAACATAGCAAATTAGCTTTATTTTTAAGTGCCATGATTATTGTTTTATAATTAATTAATTTTCCAATAGCAAAGCCCATACAGCAATGAGATGAATTATGACTTAATGGGTCTTTGTGATGCTGACGTAAGGGCGGCATGGTGGCACAGTGGTTAGCACTGCTGCCTCACCACGTCAGTGATCAGAGTCCGGCCTTGGGTGACTGTCTGTGTGGAGTTTGCACTTGAAATGAAATGAAAATCGCTTATTGTCATGAGTAGACTTCAATGACGTTACTGTGAAAAGCCCCTAGTCGCCACATTCCGGCACCTGTTCGGGGAGGCTGTTACGGGAATTGAACCGTGCTGCTGGCCTGTTTGGTCTGCTTTCAAAGCCAGCGATTTAGCCCAGTGTGCTAAACAGCCCCTCCCCGTGTCTGCATGGGTTTCCTCAGGGTGCTCTGGTTTCCCCCTACATTCCAAAAATGTGCAGGTTAGGTGGGGTTATGGGGATAAGGCAGGGAATGGACGTAGATTGGGTGCTCATTCAGAGGGTCATTGCAGACTCAATGGGCTGAACAGCCTCCTTTTGCACTGTATTGATTCTATAGTTCTATGAGTAACTGTTGATCAGGGCCCCAGGAAAAGTCACCCAAGCTTTTTGTCATGCAATCTTGAGAAAGCTGACAACATCTCAGGCAGCATGTTTGATAAAGTAGCTCTCCCTCAGTACTGAACTGAAGTGTCAACCTCGATTACATGCTCAAGTTCATAATGGGGTTTGAACATAGAACCTTTACATTCAATGGAAAGAGCACCACCACTGAGCTCAGAGAGCCATCTAACAAAGATTTGATGAATATGTTCAACTACACAGTGATACATCCAACAAACCCAGGACACTGCAATAAAATATTCAGAGACAGATTATGAACTTTGAGCAAGCATGGTTTGCATTAAAAATGTTTGACAACTCCTGTCTGAAGAACCTGGGGTGGGATTCTCCCAGCTCCGGGCCGGAGAATCCCCGCGAACGGGCCACACCGCCCCGACGCCGGCACGCGATTCTCCGCACTGCGCCAGCGTGGTTGGTGCGGCCCCGGTCGTGGGCCACTCTACGCGGCCAGTCCGCCGATTCTCCGGCCCAATGGGCCGAGCGGCCGTAGGAAAGGAGCCGAGTCCCGCCGCCACCGTTCTAACCTGCTCTGAGCCAGGGGGACCTCGGCGTGTCAGGGTCGGGTGGCAGCCTGTGGGGGGAAGGGGGGGTCCGGCCCGGGGGGGCGGGGGGCCTCCGATGTGCCCTGGCCCACGATCTGAACTCACCGATTGGCGGGCCGGCCTCTGTGGCTGGGGGCCTCCTTTCCTACGCGCCGACCCCTGCAGTCCTGCGCCATGTTGCGTCAGGGCCGGCGCGTTGAAAGAGGTCACTGCACATGCGCACATTGGCTCCGCGCTACTGCGCATGCGTGGATCCCGTGGCGCCCAGTTGGCGCCGGGATCTGCAGCTGGAGCAGCGCGAACCGCTCTAACACCGTGCTGGCCCCCTGTAGGGGCCAGAATTAGACGTGGGAGCAGCCCGTTCACGCCATGTAAAACGCGACGGCATTTACGACGGCGTGGACACTCTGCCGCTGGTTTTATCACACTGATGGTTACATCGAAGAGACATCGTGAAAACAGAGTTTTTGGCTTATTAAGTAGTCATTAACCCTACACATGAACAAAAAGCACCAAAGCTCTTTACTACTCTTCAATATCTACCTCATCCAATCTAAACTTGAAGGTTCACTTTCGGCCTCACACAATAACTTGGAAGTGAATGTCATAGCCTTATAAATCTCGGTGTTAATAATGTTTTCCTGACCCAATTTGTTAAACTGCTTCTATTTAATCTTGTATTGGCACTTCCCTGCTCTTCACCCCTGAACCACTGGAAACAACATACTTCAGTCTAGCCACAGTAGCTTCTTCCATAGTATCCATGATCAGCCTTTTTCTAAGAAAGAAAGATACACGATGGCGTGATTTCTACCTCTCCTCCCACTATTGTGCCCATCAACAGAATAATAAAGTTTGCATAACACATCAGTGTTTGAGGGAGTTAGTTGTAACAGTGCATCACACCGTCTGAAATTAAGTGGTTTCTTGTAAGTTGAACATTTTTGAACGGAATCTACGCTGGCATTTGAAGTGTGCACATCTGGAAATCACTCCAAGGCCTGACTGATCTTATTTTATTTCTGATCTTATTTTATTTCCTTCAATCCTGTTGTTTGGTTTCAGGAGATTTTACAATTCCTTTAGTACGTGACTAAGCTTCAATCATAATTTATTCCATTTCCAAAAGCTCTCTGCTGAAAGCAAATCTTTTAACTGCTCCCTTTCGTATGTCCCGAATGACTCCTAATTGATTCTGATTTATTGACCACAAGAATATAGAATATAGAACATACAGTGCAGAAGGAGGCCATTAGGCCCATCAAGTCTGCATCGACCCACTTAAGCTCTCACTTCCTCCCTATCCCCGTAACCCAACAACCCCTCCCTAACCTTTTTTTGGTCACTAAGAGCAATTTATCATGGCCAATCCATCTAACCTGCACGTCTTTGGACTGTGGGAGGAAACCAGAGCACCCGGAGGAAACCCACGCAGACACGGGGAGAACATGCAGACTCCGTACAGACAGTGACCCAGCAGGGAATCGAATCTGGGACCCTGGCGCAGTGAATCACTTGTGCTACCGTGCTGCCCAACGAAATAACCTTTCCCAAATTCTTTGCACAAACCTTCCACTGTTGGAGCAGATTAAACGCAATTCTAACTTTTAAATCTCTCATCATAACATCGCCTCTCATTTCTGGGTATCATCAGTTCATAAGTGGATATGACTTAGGAGCTGAATTAGGCCATTTGGCCCATCGAGTCTGCTCCAATATTTGATCGTGGCTGATCTCCACCTAGCCTTAACTTCACCATCCTACCCGTTCTCCATACCCTTCAGCCCATTACCAATTAAAAATCTGTCTAACTCCTCCTTAAATTTACTCAATATCCCAGCATCCACCGCACTCTGGGGCAGCGAATTCCACAGATTCACAACCCTTTGGGAGAAGCAGCTTCTCCTCAACTCTGTTTTAAATTTGCTACCTACTATCCTATGACCACTCATTGTAGAATGCCCCACAAGAGAAAACATCCGCTCCACATCTACTTTATCCATACCTTTTATCATCTTGTAAACCTCAATTAGATCTCCCCTCATTCTTCTAAACTCTAGAGAGTATAGGCCTAAACTGATCAATGTCACTCCATATGACAAACCCTTCATCTCCAGAATCAATTGAGTGAACCTCCTCTGAATTGCCTCCAATGCCACTACACCTTTGCTCAAATAAGGGGGCCCAAACAGCACAATACTCCAGGTGAGGTCTCACCAATGTCTTGTACAGTTGCAACAACACCTCTTTACCGTTATACTTTATCATCTGAAGTGCATCTTCTGCCTGGTTCCATATAGTTTCTACATTCTTCTGTGCCCTTCTGTAGGAGGGTCATTTAGACTCAAAACGTTAACTCTGTTTCTCTGCACCAATGCTGCAAGACGTTCTGACTTTATCCGGCATTTTCTGTTTTTACTTCAGATTTCCAGCATCCGCAGTATTTTGCTTTTCTTATAATTTCTACATTGCTGGGCTCAAACTGCACACAATACTTTAATATGGTCCAAGCCACGTCTTCTACAGATGTCAGAGCACTTCCTTACCCTTGTCTATTTGTCCACACTGAACTGCATTCGCCACCCACCTGCCCACACCCTAACTTGTTTCTGTTCTCCTGAATTCAGTAAGTTTTAAAGTGCTGATGGACAAGGATAAGAGTGGTCCTAGGGTGAATGTGCTAAATTAGGGGCAGGCTAATTATAACAATATTATGCGGGAACTAAAGAACACAGATTGGGGGCGGATGGTTGAGGGTAAATCAACATCTGACATGTGGGAGGCTTTCAAATGTCAGTTGAAAGGAATTCAGGATCGGCATGTTCCTGTGAGGAAGAAGGATAAATATGGCAACTTTTGCGATCCTTGGATAACGAGAGATATTGTAGGCCTCGTCAAAAAGAAAAAGGAGGCATTTGTCAGGGCTGGAAGGCTGGGAACAGACAAAGCCTGTGTGGAATATAGGGAAAGTAGGAAGGAACTTAAGCAAGGAGTCAGGAGGGCTAAAAGGGATCACGAAAAGTCATTGGCTAATAGGGTTAAGGAAAATCCCAAGACTTTTACACATGCATAAAAAGCAAGCGGATAGCCAGGGAAAGGGTTGGCCCACTGAAGGACAGAGGAGGGAATCTATGTGTGGAGCCAGAGGAAATGGGTGAGGTACTAAATGAATACTTTGCATCAGTATTCACCAAAGGGAAGGAATTGTTGGATGTTGAGTCGGGAGAAGGGTGTGTAGATAGCCTGGGTCACATTGAGATCTAAAAAGACGAGGTGTTGGGCGTCTTGAAAAATATTAAAGTGGATAAGTCCCCAGGACTTGATGGGATCTGCCCCAGAATACTGAAGGAGGCTAGAGAGGAAATTGCTGAGGCCTTGACAGAAATCTTTGGATCCTCGCTGTCTTCAGGTGATGTCCCGGAGGACTGGAGAATAGCCAATGTTGTTCCTTTGTTTAAAAAGGGTAGCAAGGATAATCCAGGGAACTACAGGCCGGTGAGCCTTACATCAGTGGTAGGAAAATTACTGGAGAGAATTCTTCGAGACAGGATCTATTCTCATTTGGAAGCAAGGGGTCGTATTAGTGAGAGGCAGCACGTTTTTGTGAAAGGGAGGTCATGTCTCATTAACTTGATAGAGTTTTTCGAGGAGGTCACAAAGATAATTGATGCAGGTAGGGCAGTGGATGTTGTCTATATGGACTTCTGTATGGCCTTTGACAAGGTCCCTCATGGCAGACTGGTACAAAAGGTGAAGTCTCACGGGATCAGAGGTGAGCTGGCAAGATGGATACAGAACTGGTTAGATCATAGAAGGCAGAGAGTAGCAATGGAAGGGTGCTTTTCGGATTGCAGGGCTGTGACTAGTGGTGTTCCGCAGGGATCAGTGCTGGGACCTTTGCTGTTTGTAGTATATATAAATGATTTGGAGGAAAATGTAACTGGTCTGATTAGTAAATTTGCGGACGACACAAAGGTTGGTGGAATTGCGGATAGCGATGAGGACTGTCAGAGGACACAGCAGGATTTTGATCGTTTGGAGACTTGGGCGGTGAGATGGCAGATGGAGTTTAATCCAGACAAATGTGAGGTAATGCATTTTGGAAGGTCTAATACAGGTAGGAAATGTACAGTGAATGGTAGAACCCTCAAGAGTATAGAGTTTCAGAGAGAGCTTGGTGGACAAGTCCTCAGGTCACTGAAAGGGGCAACACAGGTGGAGAAGGTAGTCAAGAAGGCATACAGCATGCTTGCCTTCATTGGCCGGGGCATTGAGTAAAAAAATTGGCAAGTCATGTTGCAGCTGTATAGAACCTTAGTTCGGCCATACTTGGAGTATAGTGTTCAATTCTGGTCTCCACACTACCAGAAGGATGTGGAGGCTTTAGAGAGTGTGCAGAAGAGATTTACCAGGATGTTGCCTGGTATGGAGGGCATTAGCTATGAGGAGGGTTTGAATAAATTTGGTTTGTTCTCACTGGAATGAAGGAGGTTGAGGGGCGACCTGATAGAGGTCTACAAAATTATGAGGGGCAGAGACAGAGTGGATAGTTAGAGACTTTTTCCCAGGGTAGAGGGGTCTATTACTAGGGGGCATAGATTTAAGGTGCGAGGGGCAAGGTTTAGAGGAGATGTACGAGGGAAGTTTTTTACACAGAGGGTAGTGGGTCCCTGGAACTCGCTGCCGGAGGAGGTGGTGGAAGCAGGGACGATAGTGACGTTTAAGGGACATCTTGACAAATACGTGAATAGGATGGGAATAGAGGGATACGGACCCCGGAAGTGCAGAAGATTTTAGTTTCCACGGGCAGCATGGTCGGCGCAGTCTTGAAGGGCCGAAGGGCCTGTTTCTGTGCAGTACTTTTCTTTGTTCTTTGTATTCATCCTCACATTGCTGCGCCAATTCTGTAGCTTTCAACGGAGAAATGGATATTATTTTCTCTGTATCCGTGGACAATGTATTTACATTTATGCATGGATTTCTCATAAGTGTTTCCATTGAATTCAATAGAAATAAAAATGGGAAAAAATGTAAAACTGGCTATCAACCTCTTTACTGCATAAAATCTTCATCCACCCCAAGGAGTCAAGAGTAAGTGTAGTCTTGTGTCAATAATTTGTAACCCATGAACTGTCATGAGAATTCAGGTACATACAGAATTAAAAATGTCAGGGATACAGATATAGGATTACAAAATTCTCACACTAACTTTACAGAAACATGCTCCAAAATCGCAGGAATATAAATCGCACACTGATCGTTCATGAACAGGTGAATAACATAATTCAGGATATACAAATGTAAGATAATTGTGACCTCAGTTATGTCCTTGTTTTCCAAGTGTCCCACAGAAGCTAAATCCTCCCAATCCACACGGCGGCTGGCCGACCTTACTTTAATCTGACAAAGGTTTACACAGCCAGTTGCCTGATGATATTTACAAAGCTGGATCTTCCACGCAATCCCCAACTTTGCCCTTCAATTGCTTTACTCGAACCCACACAAAATGAAACTGCCCTCCTTCATCCAGGCATCCTGTCTCCGACGCAGTCCCTGAGCGACACGCACAAACTTTTCTCTTCCTCAACCCAGCTGGCCCCTCTTGTCTCTGTTCACACCTGGAGTGCTGCTCACATACCCAGGGGAAAGAAAGCAACATCTGACTCATTGGCCAACAGCCTGGCTGCACAATGAGGAACAAAGGATGGTGTGCCTTTCTTATACTGACTGTGGCGACGAGGGGCTTGACAGTAACTTCACTGCAGCGTTAATGTAAGCCTACTTGTGACAATAAACAAGATTATTTTTATTATTCTATACATCTGTTCAGAATCTTGGCAATCAGGGATGGGTCAGTCCCTGTACAACATGCTTAGTCAGTGATCAAAGGTTGATGTCGCCCCTCAGGGGCTAAGTCCCTATGAACTATTTTAAAATGCCCTTTCTTACTGTTGCAAAATTCCCAAAGATGTTTCGCAGTCTATGGGCGGGATTCTCCGATATCCGATGCCAGAATCACGTTTGGCGGTTGGCCGGAGAATCCTCGTTTGCGCCGTACTCAGGGGCGGCACCGCTTTTACAATGCTCTGCCCCCTCGAAAGTGGCATACTCTTCCACGCCATCGGGACGGCCTCGGGATGTCACCTGAGGCCCACCCCCGATGCCCACCCCCGATGGGCCAAGTTCCCGGCGGCGTGGAAGACTTGTCCATTTTCTTTTCGTGAACCTCCGTGGCGGCTGCGGACTGAATCTAACCACAGTTGAGGGGGGGGGGGCATTCCGTGGGCAGGGGGGGCTTTGTCGGGGCCTGGGGGCACTGGTAGGGGGTGTTCCATGGGGTGCGAGGCCAAGGACCGGGGAATTCTCCGGCACTATCCACAGATAAAACCGGGCTTTACGCTGCGCGCCTGCTAGGCCCCACCGGGCGGAGGACCGGTGCGGTTTTTGAACCGTTTTTTTGGGCGTGAAATGCCACTGTTCCCACGCCGGCATTAGCATTTAGTCTTCCAATCGGAAAATCCAGTCCTATGTTTCATAAATATTACCCTGGTGCTTTCCTTCACTCTGTTTCAAGGCTCCCCTGACTGTAATGATGACCAGGGGACCAGTAGAAGTTACAAGATACCTCTAATGAGGTCCATCAATGTTCTAATAAACATAGGTATTTGTACCATTGGAATGTTTGTGATAAGAACAGGACCCTTGCCTGATTCTTTACAATTACATGTTTTTGCTCATTCTATTCCCGACGGTAGCATAGTGGTTAGCACATTGCTTCACAGCTCCAGGGTCCCAGGTTCGATTCCCAGCTTGGGTCACTGTCTGTGTGGAGTTTGCATGTTCTCCCTGTGTGCACGTGGGTTTCCTCCGGGTGCTCCGGCTTCCTCCCACAGTCCAAAGGTGTGCAGGTTAGGTGGAATGGCCATGCTAAATTGCCCTTAGTGTCCAAAATTGTCCTTCGTGTTGGGTTGGGTTACTGGGTTATGGGGATAGGGTGGAGATGTGGGCCTGGTAGGGTGCTCTTTCCAAGAACCGGTGCAGACTCGATGGGCTGAATGGCCTCCTGTACAGTAAAAAAAAATTCCATGATCCTCTGGAAGGAATGTAGCACACAGCGAACTCCATATAAATGTCTGTTTAATGCCTGCTTACACCAGTGAACTGCACAGATTTGCTTTACTATTTTTCACTCCCTTATTGCTAGTCTTTCCACAAAGACCAAGCTAACAAATTCAACTGTGATCAATTTGATATAAAATATAACGTACTGACATCCTCACAGCATAACAGGCATAACCGAAGTCATGCGGCATGCAGCTAAAAATTGATCCGTCACGTCGCCATTTCAGTCCATGTTTACGATTTAGGCCAGGAAATATCGAGACGCTATTTTAAAGTAATACACCCTGTCCTGGTTTTTAACATAAAGCCCTGAATCTGTATTGTTAATGAAAGCTGCCACTGTAAACTTGTCACGATGTCACTGCATTCTCTGAAACAGCATCGTTGCAACTTTGGAGAAATAAAAAAGTCCAGAGTCACAGTGACAATCAAAGCATCAATAAAACCGAGAGATGTGAATAATGTCACAATGGAGACAAAGCCGCAGTTGTTATTAAATCTAATAGCACAATTTTATTAAACAATGTCTGAAGCACCAGCTGCAATAACATGAGATTGTGTTTTTTCCGCACCTTCATTTATAAAGATGATTTATTTATAGCTTACACAACAAACGTTGCCCAACTCCATCAGATAACTGGGAGTGGGGTAAACATAGTGGAGCCGAAGGATTGAACTACTTACCCTGAAATCGTAACTTGGGATAAAACTGTTAAGACCCCCTGGGAAGTAAGGGAGTGTGCCCCATCTGATTCCCATTAACTGATAAAGAATATGACCCCCCCCCCCCCCCCCCCACTGTAATTGGGGGGGGGGGGGGAGGTAGAGCTTCCCCCTCAACCGGGAAGGCTCCACAGCATAAAAAACCCTGGCCTGGGTAGAGGTCGGGGAGGGTGATATTTCGGGGCGTGGGAGTTTAGGACTACATCTTAACAGATCTCTTTCTTTGTATCCTGCCCTGCGCGCCTTGAGTGTTTCTCACCCATTGGATACCACAGAAACGGCAACTTCCCTCATGTCCCGCATCGTATTTCGAATGCTAATATAGAAGGAGGGTTGATGAGGCACAGTATGGCACTGAAATTATGATTGTTTTTCACATCCAATTTCCCTCTGTCAGATGATTAGCATAATTTCAAATGCAAATTTGTCATGTTCCGAAAACAGTCCAATGATAAAGCATGCAAGTCAGAACTAAAGGGATGGGGACTGTTAGGGCAGCATGGTAGCAGTGTGGATAGCACAATTGCTTCACAGCTCCAGGGTCCCAGGTTTGATTCCAGCTTGGGTCACTGTCTGTGCGGAGTCTCACATCCTCCCAGTGTCTGCGTGGGTTTCCTCCGGGTGCTCCGGTTTCCTCCCACAGTCCAAAGATGTGCAGGTCGGGTGGATTGGCCATGATAAATTGCCCTTGGTGTCCACAATTTCCCTTAGTGTTGGGTGGGGTTACTGAGTTATGGGGATAGGGTGGAGGTGTGGACCTTGGATAGGGTGCTCTTTCCAGGAGCCGGTGCAGACTCGATGGGCCGAATGGCCTCCTTCTGCACTGTAATTTCTATGATAAAAGGCATTTCCTAAATAGGGGCACAAAATTTGGAGAGTCTTTGTATTGTCTCAAGTGGCTTTTCGTCCATTTGCCGCCACTACCAATTTAGCAAAAAACAGGGGAGTAAGAGATAGGAACAAATGTCTCATCCAGGGGGCATGGTACCACATTGGTTAGCACTGTTGTTTCACAGCGTCAGGGTCCCCGGTTCAAATCCCGGCTTGGGTCACTGTCTGTGTGGAGTCTGCATGGATTTCCTCCGGGTGCTCCAGTTTTCTCCCACATGTCCTGAAAGACGTGCCGTTAGGTAATTTGGACATTCTGAATTCTCCCTCTCTGTACCCAAACAGGTGCCGCAATGTGGCGACTAGGGGTTTTCCACAGTAACTTCATTGCAGTGCAATGTAAGCCTACTTGTGACAATAAAGATTATTATTATTAGAAAATAATCTGCTTAGGGCAGCACGGTGGCACAGTGGTTAGCCCTGCTGCCTCACAGCGCCGAGGTCCCAGGTTCAATCCCGGCTCTGGGTCACTGTCCGTGTGGAGTTTGCACATTCTCCCCATGTTTGCGTGGGTTTCACCCCCACAGCCCAAAAGATGTGCAGGGTAGGTGAATTGGCCACGCTAAATTGCCCCTTAATTGGAAAAAATTAATTGGGTACTCTAAATTTATATTTAAAAAAAAGAATATAAACTGCTTGACCTTGTTAGCGGGGCGATTGGTGAGCGCGGTTTTGGCAAATCAGCTGGCGAGGCTTCATTTGCGACGAGAAGCCAGTGACGCCTCGTTAAGTGGACGAATTAACGTTGATAGCATTGCAGGCCTCGCTGAGTCTCGCGCCGGGAAGCTCGCGGAAATTCCCGCTGGCTGCCAAACTTGGAATTATTTCCGGAGAATTGCGCCCATGGCCTCTTGCCTCCTGCCAAGTTCAACAAGATTTATTTTATTGTCCTTCTCCAATGGCTTTCTATGAATTACGAAGAACAGAAAGAAAAGTATACCCTTTTTTAGTGTCCCTACACCTCTTCTCCAGAGTCACAGAGCAGCGCGCGAGAGCTAAATCTTCAGTTCCTCCAGGGACCAAGCTAATCTGCGCGGGATTCCAATATTATTGCTAAACTACCGAGAGGGCCTCCAAAACAGCGCAACCTAGCAACCCAGTAAGTCGGGAGGATCATTAGGCACCTGGGGAAAGATCAGCAGTTGTGTGAAACGGTTCGTCAGCGGTAAAAGCACTTTATCAGGCCAGAAGAACAAAACAAAATCTGTGAAAATATATGTGGAGAAAATCAATGGCAATTTCACCCAGACAACATGCAGCCCATATGAGTGAGGTTTTTTTTAATGGCAGCGAGCTTAGTAATGCTTTTCAAAGGTCCTTTTGTTTCAATTTGAATTTACTAATTCTACTCCCTGGTGGCTTTGTCTGAACTTTTCTAAATGTTTCCGACTGACAAATTCCTACTGTCACTGTGAAAATCTGCTGCTGTTTGTCCTCGGAGGATTGAGAGCAAACACTAAATTCCACTTCATTACTCCCATTTACATGGGCAAATTGAGCGTGTGCAAATCAATTTGTATTAATGCAGAGTGTTGACCATATTAACAGCCAGGAGAACCATCTAAAAGGTAGGCTCAAAGCTGATCTTTCGCAGCTGTAACAATTTCAGAGCTAAAAGTTATTTCATAAACTGTTTCCCATACATATCTGACAACAAATGTTGCAAATTAGGACAAATTAAATGTACAGGATCAAAGGAGTAATCAGCACTGGGGATTCAATGCCCAGGGAGATTAATTCCTTAGGATTTGCCATTTGCACTGGTGTAATGTGACTGGGAAGGTCTTGTGATGCAGTGAGCAGTGTTCCTGCCTCTGAATGGGTAACAGCCTCTCCATCTGAACCAACACATCCAGGTTCAAGTCCTCCATAGAATCCCTACAATGCAGAAGGAGGCCATTTGGCCTATCGATTCTGCACTAACCCTTCGAAAGTGCACCCAACCTAGATACGCTCCTCCTCCCCCTCTATCCCCATAACCTCACCTAGCCTGCACATCTTTGGATACTAGGAGAAATTTAGCATGGCCAATCCACCTAACCTGCACATCTTTGGACTGTGGGAGAAAACAGGAGCACCCAAAGGAAATCCACACAGACACGGGGAGAATGTGCAAACTCCACACAGACAGTTGCCCAAGGCCGAAATTGAACCTGGTTCCCCAGCGCCGTGAGGCAGCAGTGCTAACCAACATGCCACAGTGCCTACTACAGGACTTTATGGCCAAGGGAGATGCATTCACAACTTGGGCAAACAGCTTGATTGTCAACTTACAAATCCTCCCAAACACACACCACTGTCAAGCGGTAAGAGAGGGAAAGGTTCCTGGTCAGCCATGTGCTGGAACAGGCATCGAGCCTGTAATATTCTTGTTGGATGGCCTGATTTATATTACAAGAACATTTGTAGCTAAAGTTATACACGATTTATTAACATTAACTGTTGGGTCAAATATCTGCAAAACAACAGATGAATAACAGTATGAATATGCACAAGCAACCTCTCTCCCAGCTTTTTAGTCAGTCTGATGTTACCTGACGCTAACATTCACTTATATACTAATGGGATTCCTAGTGGCCAGTCGATGAATTACAACACAACCATGCAATCACCACATCCCCTTTCCTTTGAAGGAATAAATTAATATATTATCATCAGTATATTTACATGTATTATCATTAGCCTATGAGTCTAACAGTCTTAATTTTTAAAACTGGTTTAATAAATATATATATATATATGTACACACACAAGAACAGCAATCATAGTATGTACAGTCCAAATCTACAAATTAAGTTGGTCAGGTTTTCTTCTAACTCTGGTTCATCTACTCAAAGTTTGACCTTGCTGCTCAGAACTTGTAGACTGAATGTTCTCCATGACATTCTCATGCTCAGGAACTGCTGAACTATCTGACACTGCAGCTGACATTGATTCTGACATAGGTTCGTCATCCACCATGTTAAAACCTACCCATGCACGACGATTTCTTCTTAAAACCAACCCTTCGTCTGTCAGTACATTGTAGGAATGAGGTGCTAGTACAATAGCTTTTCTCGATAAGTTGCCTGAGTCTTCTATTCTCACAATGTCATCACTTCTCAGAGATGGTAAAGTTCTAGACACTCTATCATAGATCTGCTTTTCATTTTGCATTAATGTTTTGCATTTCCTGTTGTACCACTGCATTCTCTTCCTTCTTTTCCAAGTATGGGCGTGTGGTACGCAACCTTCTATTCAGAAGTAACTCTGCTGCCGATCGATCATATGACAATGGCAACACTTTGTAACGTGATTTCGTGAGATATGGATCAAATCGGCTGTCCATTGCTTTCTGTAATGATTGTTTACAATATGTACACTTTTTTCATTAAGATCTTTGGACCCATGCCTATATGAGCATCACCATTTTGTTTGTTTCACACATACCATTGAATTTACCCCCATTGTTAGGTTCTAATAACTTGTGGTTTTGTATCTAATACAGGTGGTAGGGTGGAAATGAGATTGACATGCAGATCTACATCTTCAGCAATTTCACTGCTAATAGTTTGTATCAGTGCTTTAGAAAATGCATCTTCCTTAAATTGTTACTCGTTAGTGAATGGTAGTGCACTAAAATCAGTGGACGCATCAGTGAATTTGCTGATAATGTTCTCATGGTTGGAGTGTTGATCCAATCCTTGTGGATGCTATATACCAACGGCACTGGACTTAATTCTTCACAGGGGCTGATCACCTAATAATGAATCCAAGCCCTCGGATACAATACAGAATGGGATGGAATAAACTGTATTCTTCACCATCACAATCGGGTCACAAGCAACATGACATTTAATGCTTGAAGCATTATAATCTCTCAGAGATGGGGCAGCAAGGTGGCGCAGTGGTTAACATTGCTGCCTCACCGCGCCAAGGTCTGTAGCCACCTGGGGTGGCCACTGCCCAACACAAAATGGAAGATTGCAAGGAATGCAGGGAAAATGGACATGTTGTAAAGCAAGCAGCTTGCAAAGCGCTTGTACATTTGGACTGCTGCAGAAACCAGTTTTGACTGCTGCAGAAACCAGACAGCACTGTGAAAAGAAGCCAGTTAACATACTAATGAGGCGATACTGGGCGATCCCCAGATACAATGGAAACAAGTTAAACACAGATCGATACATTGAATGGAAGGCCAGACTTTTCGGCGCCAAAGAAGCCCAAAACAATAAGTCCCAAGAACCGCCCCAGTTACCGAGGAACTGCCCCATTATTGGGGGATTCAAACATATCGATTGGGAAGAGACCCAATCGATTCCAAGCAGGTAAGGGAGTCCGCCCAAAGGGGCGCGGATCCCCTGGGATCTATAAAAGACAGGTCCCACACATGGTTCAGTCTTCTCCTCCAGCCCTCCTCTCTCTTTGACTAGCACTCCTCCGTGGACCAGCACCTTGACCAGCTTTTGCCAAGAAGACCTTGAACGAGAGAGAGGAGAGGGTTCGGACAGCAGCCGCCAACAAGTAAGTGCCTCACAACGATCGCTACCAGAGATAGGCACTCCTGACCCCTTTTTACTTATAACAACCTGAAGTCTGCAGACCAGAGCAGAGCAAGAGGCCTTGTTCCCTGACCCAGCAGTTCCTTCGAGATAAGTATTAGTTTATTTAGCGGTAGGAATAAGTTTAATCCTTTTAGCGTGTGCATGAGTAGTTATTATAATTGTATTATAATAAACTCAGTTGTTTGGACTTACTAATTGGTGTATGGTTTTATTGCTTTGAACTTCACCTTGAAGCTTGTGGCGGTGTCTTAACGATACCTGGCGACTCCAGAGCTAAGTTAAGAAACAGAGCCAAATTGAGTGTTAAGCACACTCACCCAGAACGAGCAACAGGTCCCAGATTTGATCCCGGCTCTGGGTCACTGTCCGTGTGGAGTTTGCACATTCTCCCCATGTTTGCGTGGGTTTTGCCCCAATAACCCAAAGATGTGCAGGTTCGGTGGATTGGCCACGCTAAATTGCCCCTTAATTGAAAAAAAATGAATTGGGTACACTAAATTTATAAAAAGAAAATCTCTGAGATATTTGTGATTTCTTCTAATCGGCTAAATGTATAAATCAGTCGTGATGATTAAATTGGCTTTGGCCAGTGTCTAAATTCAATTGGACCACTGTACCATTCATTTCAAGTGGTAGCAGCCATTTGTCCTCATCAACCGCATTTATTTTAAATGGAGCATCCGTTTGCATTTTTTTGATTTTTTTGATGTCTCCAAAAATTCTTCTTCTCTGTTATTATTCCAACAAACAATGATGTTTTATCACTGGAGACTTTTTTTTTCCACTGTGCTGACTGAGCTGGGGTTGAGCTCATTTCTGAGCAAAGTGATTTTTTTCCTTCGCATCTAGAACAAAACTTGCCAAACGCTGGACAGTGCCTTAATTTATGCCTTTGACCACATCTTTTACACATAAAAACTTTGTCCTCATATTTTTTTTGTTGGTGTGTGAACTTTCCCGCCTTTTTTCGGAAGTTTCCCGCCTTTTTGGAAAAAGGGCGTATCGGAGTGCTTTCCTCCAAGAAGACGCCACCATTATTGAGAAACAGTTTAGAATGCTGTGCTGCTAGCTCATGAACCTAACAAATCTTAACTGTCTGTTCCAAGGACAGCTCCGATTCCTCAACAACGGTTCCCTCATCATATTTTCATTCACACCAAACAAAATCTGGTCCTGGATCATGGATGATTCCACCACAGAAAAATTACAGATTTTAGCTTTTAACTTGAAATCAGTGATGAAATGATCTATGGACTCTTCTGTCTTCTGTAAATGTGATCCTCACACATAGCATTCAGAAATGTAATTCTTTCTGGGGCTGCAACATTCATCAAATCTTCTAATTACTTTGTTAAAATTTTTACTATCTTCATCGTTCGCAAATATAAACATATTAAACACAACAATTGCTTTGGGCCCTGCCACTGTTAAGAGCATCGCTATCTTACACAAATCTGGTTGATCTTCTAAATTTACTTAAATTTGCCTAAATTTAAACAGATTAAATTGTTGTTTAAACACACGCCTCCCAGCTGTCCACATTACCATGAAATCTGAGATTCATTGGTGGCTTCAACCACTCCATGTAGTTCATTCATGCAGTCTGCAAAATCTTCAAATCTCTGTGGACCTCCTGGCAGGCTGATAGTTTTTTTCTCAGTGTTTTTGTTGTATGAATTTAGAGTATCCAATTATTGTTTCCAATTAAGGGGCAATTTAGTGTTGCCAATCCACCTAACCTGCACATCTTTGGGTTGTGGGGGTGAAACCCACGCAGACATGGGGAGAATGTGCAAACTCCACACGGATAGTGATCTGGGGCCGGGATCAACCTGGGGCTGGTATTGAACCCAGGTCCTCAGCGCCATAGGTACCATGTAATGTTCTTGTTGAATGGCCTGATTTAAATTACAAGAACACTTGTAGCTAAAGCTATAAACAATTTATTACCATTAACTGTGGGTCAAATATATACAAAACAACAGATGAATAACAATATGACATGCAGAAACAACCTCTTTCGTCAGTCTGAGATCACCTGACACGAACATTCACTTATATACTAATGAGACCCCTCGTGGTTAATCGATGAATTACAACACATCCATGATATCACTACAGAGCCTTGGCCAGCATTACCCATAGCTCCAGGCGACAACATGCATGTAATAGCACGCATTGCCACAGGAACATAGACTCCTTGGAGGCCGGTTGGCCCTTTGATCCTCTGATTTCTGACCTCTCAAACAGAGAAATCAAGAAGGAAAAAGGGAATGTGTTTGGTTGCTATTGTGGTGTCTTTGCTTTGTTTACACCGTAGGAGTAAGGTTTCAAATCCTGTCTGCTACACCCCTCCTCTATAACAAACCCCATCACTCACTGAACTGAATTCAGTCAGCTGGTGGCAGACAGTAAACTAATGCGTCTGAGGCCATTCCTTTACTACTGTCAGGGCTGTACACGGTTTTGTTTATCGTGCTGGACTTGCAGTATATTTATTCCACAACTGATAGGAGCTGGTATCTTTGGCAGTGTTATACCTCATGGCATTGTCACTCAACTCTCAACAACAAGGAAAGGGTGGCAACGGCAGCGAGAGCTCAGAGGCTGAAAGGGAAGGTTTCTGTCAGGAGGCGAGGTGATAGGTTGGCGCAGCAAGCAGTTCATTCAATGATTGCTCTTTCACTGCTTTGAAAATCAGCATTGGGTTGAATTACAACTTCAAAACCCATACACCCATCCATTTTCCTCGATACGTACCTATCGATATGCATGTTCTAATTCTTCTTAAACCCAATATCTTTAATACATGCATGACTGTGTGTCAGCCATGGCTCAGTCTGCAGCACTTTCGCTCATCAGTCAAAGAAAATGTGGCGTTGATGCCTCCTTCAGAGACTTGCAGAGTAAACCCAGCTGACATCCAGTGCATTGCTGAAGGAGCGCTGCACTGTTGCAGGTGCATTTCTGAAGGAGCGCTGCACTGTTGCAGGTGCATTGCTGAAGGAGCGCTGCACTGTTGCAGGTGCAGTGCTACAGATGAGTTACGAAAATAAGGTCCGCTCTGTGCTCTCAGATATGTAAAGGACAGGAGAGTTCTCGCTGGTGTCTTGGCCAATATTTATCCCTCTACCAATAACCAACAAAATAGATCACCAGGTAATTATCGCGTTGCTCTTTGTGGGAGCTCGTGTTGTGCTAATTGTTTGCTGCATGTCATAAGAACATAAGAAAATAAGAACTAGGAGCAGAAGCAGGCCATCTGGCCCCTCGTGCCTGCTCTGCCATTCAATAAGATATTGGCTGATCTTTTTGTGGACTCAGCTTCACTTACCCGCCCACTCAGCAGAACCCTTAATTCCTCTACAGTTCAAAAATCTATCTATCTTTGCCTTAAAAACATTCAACAAGGTAGCCACAACTGCTTCATTGGGCAGGGAATTCCACAAATTTACAACGCTCTGAGTGAAAAAGTTCCTCCTCAACTCAGTCCTAAATCTGTTCCCTCTTATTTTGAGGCTATGCCCCATTCTAGCTTCACCCATCAGTGGAAATAACCTCCCTGCTTCTGTCTTATATCTTCCCTTCATACTTTTATGTGTTTCTATAAGATCCCTCCCTCATTCTTCTAAATTCCAATGAGTATACTCCCAGTCTACTCAGTCTCTCCTCATAAACCAATCCTCTCAACTCCGGAATTAACCTAGTGAATCTCCTCTGCACCCCCTCCAGTGCCAGTACATCCTTTCTCAAGTGTGGCCTCACGAGTACCCTACGCAGCTGCAATATAACCTCCCTGTTTTAAAGCTCCATCTCTCTAGCAATGACGAACAAAATTCCATTTGCCTTCTTAATTACCTGCTGCACTTGCAAACCAACGTTTTGTGATTCATGCACAAGGACACCAAGGTCCCTCTACATAACAGCATGCAGCAATATTTTACCATTCAAATAATAGTCCATTTTGTTAATGTCGTTATGTTACGGCTTGGGTCACTGTCTGTGCAGAGTCTGCACATCCTCCCGTGTGTGCGTGGGTTTCCTCCGGGTGCTCCGGTTTCCTCCCACAGTCCAAAGATGTGCGGGTTAGGTGGATTGGCCATGATAAATTGCCCTTAGTGTCCAAAATTGCCTTTAGTGTTGGGTGGGGTTACTGGGTTATGGGGATAGGGTGGAGGTGTTGACCTTGGGTAGGGTGCTCTTTCCAAGAGCCGGTGCAGACTCGATGGGCTGAATGGCCTCCTTCTGCACTGTAAATCCTATGTTCTATGTTCTATGTTACAGCACTGCATTACAACAAAACGTATTTTACGGAAAGTCCTTTGGAACATTCATAGGCCATGGAAGGAACTTTACAAATGCAAGTTCTGTCTTTTTTTTCCCGTAAACACAACAACACCGTCCCCCTCAGCCGTTGCTGGACATCGGATGATAACACCGGAATTCTTACTTTGTTGTTGAACACAATTTCCACAACAAACACTGCTTTGCTCAGTTTACAGTCAATTTTCCAAGGTGCTGACAGTGAACGGCAAGGAACCTCCTGATCTCAATAATACTTTTATGATGAAGAGGTCTGGCTGGAGACGGAGGGAAGTTCCACAGGATTTCCAAACTCACACTGAAACTTAAGAGTCTAACACTTACATATGAGTCATATGACTCCATTCCATTTGTTATACATCACAGTCTGTGTCCTCCTATACCCTCGCTCTCAAACTGGCACCAATTCCTGTTCCCCCCAAATCAATTGGATGGTTCTTGCAGCACAGATAGTTAGACCATCAACAGAAACAATAGGAGGAGTGAGGATTTGTCTTTGGAACACCGAAACAGCACAGAAACAGTTAATTCAGCCTCTCAAGCCCATTCTGTCATTTAATTAGAACAACAGTTCTTAAACTTCCTAGCCTCTGTGGCCCACCCCTCCCACGTTATAAAAATTCCATGGACCCCCTGTAACGTAAGTATTTTTTCGACGCAAAATTTAGTTATACAATGAACATTAATTACTATTTTAGTTTTACTTGATACTGATCATTGGACAGTTGAATGAAGGTGGGCTAAATTGCATTTGTAACAATCATTATCCTGTGGAAAGGCCCGAGCACCATGTTGTATAAATACTAAATCACTTTATGATCCCATGGGATTCAGTGGACAAGGCTGCAGAGAAATTCTGGGACCCCATTGACTGGGAATTTCTTGCAACCAGATGAGAAAATGTTCCGAGGAATTTGCTTCAGCTTCCTTGTACATCAGGTACCCCAGAAAGAGCTGCAGGTTCCTAAATCTACGCAGAACAGGGAGGTGACTAAATAATCATCGATAAGTGCTCAACATCATACTTTTATAAAACGGTTTCAGAAGTATCAAAATTCGGAAAGGGATTTATTCATTTTAAATTGCTTAGACATTTTCTCGAAACAGACGAGCAGGAGTTCCAGGCATGTTAATAATAGATAGCAGTCAGCTTTGCAGGAGCAAAATAAATGCCACTTTGATGGCAGCCACTTAAAAAAAAAACATTTCTGTATTTATACAGTTTGCTTTCTAATAAATATCAAATTCAAAACCAGTTCTAATAATAATAGCGCTACAATGGTGCACAGCATGCAGTCCAACGTTAATGTCAGCCTGACAATGGTCCCCCTGTCTCCATCGGTATTATTAATATCCAGCAGCTGTATTCATTCCCACATGTGCGATTAGGAACTTTACACGCAAATTAAATCATCTTTCTGCGCACTCCAGGCCCGAGAACAGTTCTCCTGTGTGTTTACCTCTCAGCTGCAAGCCAGTACCTGGGTCAGAGTCAGCACTTTCTCCAACACATCTATGTCCGTGGTGTCAGATTTTCCTGTCTGCAGGAGTTTCCCGACTTCTCACTCACTTCCTAACTTCCTAATTTTGCTATGCCTCTGGGTGAGGAAGAATGAGCTGGCTCCCTTACTTTATTCAACCCGCCCCACCCCCATAGCTGGTTGCAACAATGTTAATTTAAAAGTAATCCCCCCCTCACCCCTGTCTAAATGGACTTACTTTTTAATAGGAGCCAATTTAACCAGGCTCTCTTGAGTCAAGGAAAGCGCAAGTTTATTGGTAATTTAAAACCTGAGAAAAGAAAATGCACCCCACACCTTCAACACTGGTCAGATGAGAAGGTGAAAGTCCAGATACATGTAAAATAAAACATATCAGTCTTTGGCTCTCTGTGTGCACAGATGGTGGTATGTTGTGGTGTGTGATTCCAGTGGAGCTGACTTTGCCATGTTAGCAGTAATATTTGAGACACTGGATTCTGCAGAGTGGCTGGAAAGTTATCCTACATCCTGTCATGGGAATGTCGCTTTAAGAAATGGTTAGCTGCTCATGTCACTGCAGTGATGTCAGAGTGTGAGTGGAGCTGGCTCTGCTTTTTAGTTTCACTTTGAGAAAAGCTTGGGTGTGTCTCTGTCTTTTTGGTTTTGTTTTTCAGTGTGTTGCAGCTGAAGTCAGCCAAAGCAGCTGTATTGTTGGGCTCTCTGCCATGAAGGACTATCTCTTAATCATTTGGTGAATTCAGAATTATACATGTTTTCAGTATTGAATGTAAACCCTAATGTGCTACTGTTTAAAGGTTTGTTAAGTCTTCTGGGTGTTAAAAGGACAGTTTAAAGGATTACGTAGTGTTGTATTCTTTGGGGGTTATCTTTGAATTAATGGTTGCTAAGATATTCACTTTGTTTTAAAAAGGTTAACTTGAGTTCATAGAATAAACATTGTTTTGCTTTAAAAAATAACTTTTCCATTTCTGAAGTACCACTTTGCAGAGTGGGCCGTGTGCTCCCCATACCACAATCTATTCAAAGTTGTGGGTCAGGTGAACTCCATGATACACTTTGGGGTTCTCTAAACCCTGGCCCAGAACAGTTCCTCTCGATGGCAGCATTGGATGAGCCTCTTCGAGCAACAGGGAGAAAGAGAAAAATAATCTTTTTGCCTGTATGCTTTTTGTAGGGGTGGCTGCTGTCTCTTCTTGTTCCTGAGTCACACACATTGATGCCCAAGCACAAGTGTACACTGATCAGGTCTGCACTTGGCTTTTTAATCTCAGTTCCCTGTGTATTCTTGATAGGGAACAAGCAATGTGTCTTTCATCCCAGAGTCAATTTTCTTTGAACTCAGACCATTTCACATTCTGAGATGAGGATGACCAGAAGATGGGTTTTGGGTGTCTGCTGGGATATGACAAGCAGTCCCCATTCTTTCTGAAGTCACAGGAGGTTAAAGTTTAGTCTTTTGCATCATTCATATTTCCCCTGTCTCTGCTTGTAATTTTTAAAAAGACACATGTCTCCTTTAGAAGTTCAATGTGCCTGGAAGTAATTCGGGGCTGCAATGCATTATTCTCACACTGTGGAATACCATCTTTGGTATGCGGGAATCCTCCTTATGAACCACATGGCTGACTGAGTGAAATGAGCTCTAGTGATCATACTCTCCATACTAGGTGTGCTGCACCTTGTAAGAATTTCGGTGGGAGGGAATTTGTCCTGCCACTCGATATTACGGATAGATCGTAATCTGTGAAGGTGGAGTACATCCAGTCACTACTTGTGATGCTTTCGATTTGTCCATATCTTTCAGCCATAGCAAAGTGATGCAATAAACACTGCCTGATAGACTAAGCCAGTTGTGCCACGAGTTCTGATGGCTTCTGGCCTCAATCTTTAATCATTGGCATGAGCTGGTTCCCCACAACCTTTATCTCAATATTTATTTCATGGGATGCGAACATTGCTGGCCAGGCCAGTATTTATTGCCCATTCCTAATTGCCCTTGAGGAGTTGTTGGTGATCTGCCTTTTTGAACCACTGCAGTCCATGTGGCGCAGGTACATCCTCAAACCTCAGTTTGGACATGAATATTTGATAGTAAAGAAATACAAACAGGAATTTATGACCAGTATGTTTCCCAAGGAGGTGGTTAGAATGTGGAACTCGTTACCAGGGGAGATGTTCTTAGGTAAAGCATTTCCCAGCACTTTTTAAATGCAACAAGATTTCTGCCTCTACAACCCTCTCATACAGTGAGTTCCAGTCCCTCACCACAATCTGGGATTTTCCTTGACTCCCCTCTAATCATCTACTTGTTGACCTCAATGTGAGGGGAAGTAGGTCCTTCCCATGGACTACTTCTTGGCCACTCATAATTTTGCCATAAGATCATTTGGAGACCACACAGTCTGTTGAGATCAAGTCACTGTAGAGCGACCCATTCAGTCCCATTCACTCGTTCTATTTGCAAGTTTGTTTCCCTCAAGTGTCTGTCCAATTTACTTCTGAAATCATTAATCATTTCCACTCCCATCACCCTCATAAGCAGCGAGTTCCAGGTCATTACTCCTCACTGTGCAGAAAGGTCTTCACATCATTCCTTTGCACCTTAGCAAAAAAAACCTTCAACGTGTGTCTCCTCGTCCTTGTACCTTCAGCTGATTGGACCAGCCTTTCTTTGTCGACCCTATCTAAACCTGCCATGATCATTGTAACACCTCTCTCAGAGCACACCTCAATCTCCTTTGCTCGAAGGAGAACAACCCAAGCTTTTCCACCCTATCTTCACTCACGATTATTCTGTTCAACTCATCAGCCCATTGATACACAGAAACGTCCGAGGATGCCATTCGGCCCTTTGAGCCTTCTCCATCATTCATTATGATTATGGCTGATGATTGGGTTCAATACACTGATCCCGCCTATCCCCCCCCCCCCCCCCCCCCCCCCCCCCCCCATACCTTGATCCCTTTAGTCCCAAAAGCTATATCTAGTTCCTTCTTAAAATTACACAATGTTTTCACCTCAACTACTTTCTATGGTCGTGAATTCCATAGATTCACCACTTTCTGCATGAAGAAATTTCTCCTCACCTCAGTCCTAAAAGGTTCCCTTATCCTCAATCTATTGACCCCTAGTTCTGGACTCCCCCACCATCGGGAACATTCTTTCTGAATCTACCCTGTCTAATCCTGTTAGAATTTTCTAAGTTTCTATAAGATCCCTTCTCACTCTTCTAAACACCAGTGAATGTAAACCTAGCCAATTTAGTCTTTCGTCATATGATAGTCCCACCATCCCAGGAATCAGCCTGGTAAACCTTTGCTGTACTCCCTCCATAGCAAGAATATCCTTCCTCAGATAAGGACACCAAAACTGCACACAATGCTCCAGGTGTGGCCTCACCAATGCCCGATACAATTGTAATAAAACATCCCTATTCTTATACTCCAATCCTCTCGCTATGAAGGCCAAAATACCATTTGCCTTGTTTACTGTCTGCTGTACCTGCGCGCTTACTTTCAGTGACAGATGCACGAGGACACCAAGGTCTCGCTGAGTATCCGCCTCTCACAATTTACACCCATTCAAATAATAACCTGCCTTCCTATTTTTGCTACCAAAGTGGATAACCTCACATTTATCCACGTTATACTGCATCTGCCATGCATATGCCCAGTCACTCAGCCTGTCCAAATCCTGCTGAAGAATCTCTGTATCCTCCTCACCGTTCACCCTCCCACTCAATTTTACATCATATGCAAATTTGGAAATACTACATTTAGTTCCCTCGTCCAAATAATTAATATATAATGCGCACAGTTGCGGTCCGAGCACAGATCCCTGCGGTACCCCACTAGTCACTGCCTGCCAAACAGAAACAGGGGAATTCATAACGGGGAACAAAGAAATGTCTGAAGAACTAAATTTGGATTTTGCTACCAATCTGCTAACCAGCTTTCTATCCATTTCAAGACACCACCCGCAATCCCATGCGCTTTAACTTTACATAAGTTAATCTGCTATGTGAAACCTTGTTGAAAGCCTTCTGAAAGTCTAAACAAACCACAACCACTAGGTCTCCCTAGTCAGTTCTGATAGTTGCATCTTCAAAGAATTCCAATAGATTTGTCAAGCATTATTTCCCCTTCATAAATCCATGCTAACTTTTTCTGATTATAACCACTGTTTTCCAAATGCTGTGCTGTGAAATCCTTGATGATGGACTCCAGCAACTTCCCTATGACTGATGTTAGGCTCACCAATCTATAGTTCCCTGTTTTCTCTCTATCTCCCTTTTTGAATAGCGGGCTGATATTAGCTCCCCTCCAATCTGTAGGAACCATTCCAGCGGCCAAAGAATTTTGCAAAATGATCGCCAATGTATCTACTATTTCTCGGGCTACTTCCTTAAGTACTGAGGGATGAAGATTATCAGGCCCTGGAGATTTATTTGCCTTCAATCCCATTAATTTACCTGAAACCATTTCTCAACTAATACTAATTTCCTTCAGCTCCTCAATAAAACTTGTGTTTCTCACAACCGCCGGTACATTATTCATGTCTTCCTTTGTGAAAACAGACGCAAAATCCGAATTTAGTTCTTCAGCCATTTCTTTGTTCCCCGTTATGAATTCCCCTGTTTCTGACTGTAAAGGACCTACAGTCATTTCTCTCATTCATCAATCCTTTTCTCTTTACATACCAAGAGGAGCTTTTACAGTCAGTTTTTATATTCCCCGCTCGCTTACTTTCATATTATATTTTCCCTGACTTAATCAATCCCTTGGCCCGCCTTTGTTGAATTTTGAACTGTTCCCAATCCTCAGGTCTATTGCTTTTTCTTGCTAACTTGTATGCCTCTTCTTTGAATCTAATACTATCTTTAATTTTCCTTGTTATACATGGTTTGACCACAGTTCCCTTTCTACTCTTGCAGAAAATAGGAATAAACAGCTTTTGGAGTTCACCAATTCATTCCTTGAATGCCTGCCATTGCCTATCCTCTGTCCATATTTTCAATAATGTTTCCCAGTCCATTATAGCCAACTCATGCCTCATAACACTATAGTTAAGTTAATTGAGATTCAGGTCCCTCGTCTGAGAACCAACTACCTCACTGTCCACCATGATAAAGAATTTGATCATATTATGGTCACTCATCCCAAAGGGTTCTCTCACAACTAAGTTGCCAACTAATACTTTCTCACTGCACAACACCAAGTCCATGATGGCCTGTTCTCTTGTTGGTTCGTCAATGTATTGGTCCAGAAAATCAATCCCCACACTCCAGAAAATCCTCCGCTTTTGTACTGCGAGTAATTTGACTCACCTCATCTATATGCAGATTGAAGTCACCTATTGAAGGAACATAATCACAGATGTTCCTTTAACACATGCATCTTTGATTTCCTGTCTAATGTTATTCCCAACATTACCACTGTAGTTTGATGGTTTGTACACCACCCATATGAATGTTTTTTGCCCCATGATGTTTCTTAACCCACACAGTTTCCACATCATCTGTGTTAATATCTTTCCTCAATATTGGATCAATATTTTCTTTAATCAACAGTGCAACTCCACCACCATTTCCTTCCTAAAAACTGAATGGCCCTCAATATTTAGTTCCCATCCTTGGTTCACTTGGAGCCATGTCTCCACAATCCCAAATATATCATACCCCTTTACATCTATCTGCGCAATTAATTCATCCATTTTATTTTGAATGCTCCGAATATTCAGGAACAAAACCTTCAGGCTAGTCCTTTTAACATTCCTTGACCAGTCCCTACTATTTTGTACGGTGTCATTATCTGGTACCGGCCCTGTGTTTCTCTGTCTATCTTTTCTTTACATATTCTTTTCTTACTCTCCTTGCTCTGTTTTTCTTTTTTGCTTGATTCCCCCTGCTCTGAATCCTTACATGGGTTCCCATCCCCCTGCCATATAAGATTAAACCCTCCCCAACCGCTCCAACAAATACCCCCTTAAGGACATCAGTCCCAGTCCTGCCCAGGTGTAACCCGACCAGTTTGCACAGGTCACACATACCCTAGAACAGGTCCTAATGTCCCAGGATTCTAAAACCCTCCACTTCAAGCCATCTCTTCAGCCACGTATTCATCCAATATAGTCTGCTATTTCTACTCTGACTAGCTCTGGTAGTAATCCTGAGATAACTACCTTTGAGGTCCGACTTCTCAACTTTCTTCCTAACTCCCTATATTCTGCTTTCAGGACCTCATCCCTTGTTTTACCTATGTGTACCCCACGACCACTGGTTGTTCGCCCTCCCCCCTTCAGAATGTCCTGTACCCATTCCGAGACATCCTTGACCCCAGCACCAGGGAGACAACACACCATCCTGGAGTCCCGTTTGCAGCCACAGAAATACCTGCCTATTCCCCTTACAGTTGAATCCCCTCTCACTATTGCATTCCCACACTTTTTATTCCTCTCCTCTGCAACAGAACCAACCGTAGTGCAACAAGTTTGGTCATTGCTGCTTTCTCCAGGGCGGTCATTCCCCTCAACAGTATGTAAAGCGGTATATCTGTTTTGCAGTTGAATGGCCACAGGAAATTCCTGCATTGCCTTCCTAGTCCTCTTGTTCTGCCTGGTGATCACCCATTCTCTGCCTGCCTGTGGAGTCTGAGCCTGCAGTATGGGCGGCACGGTGGCACAGTGGGTAGCACTGTTGCTTCACAGCGCCAGGGTCCAAGGTTGGATTCCCAGCTTGGGTCTGCATGTTCTCCCCGTGTCTGCGTGGGTTTCCTTCTGGTGCTCCGGTTTCCTCCCACAAGTCCCGAAAGACTTGTGCTGTTAAGTAATTTGGACATTCTGAATTCTCCCTCTGTGTACCCGAACAGGTGCTGGAATGGGGCGACTAGGGGCTTTTCACAGTAACTTCATTGCAGTGTTAATGTAAGCCTACTTGTGAAAATAAAGATTATTATTATTATGACCACCTCCTTACACGTGCTATCCATGATATTCTCCACCTCGCGGGTGCTCCACAGTGTCTCCAGCCGTCACTCCACCCCTGAAATTCTGTACCATTTGAAATCTAGCCGCTGTGATAATGTAGGAAATCCAGCACCAATTTCCTCATGGTGAGCTCCCACAAACAGCAATGTGATCATGGCCAGACACTGGGAGATGGAGTGAGGTGAAATAGGATTGGAGAGGGCTTGTTGGCCAAATGGCTGTTAACTGTCTGTAAAGTGACAGCCTTTGGGAGAAACTGCAGATACAACCTATAATGTGCAATGTGCACCATTTAATTGTATCAATTCACTTGGAAGCATCAGCCAAAACAAGCAGCAGTTTTCCCAACTTGATAAAGTAATGAAGTGTATTTCTGTAAAGTCTTAACACAACCTCAGGATGTCTCAAAGTGATTTACTGCCAATGAATTATACACACTGCTGTATATAAAGGAAACACAGATGCCAATTTGCAAGATCCCAGAAGCAGCAATGTCATATTGACCAGATATTCTATTTTTACTGTTGTTGGGTGAGTGTTGAATATTGGCCAGGTTACAGGGGAGAACAATTCTGCTATTACTCAAAATAATCACAGTAGATCCTTCTACCTTTGTTGGGAGGGAGTTGGTGACAGAATGGTGCCTCTTAAGGAAGTCTCCAGAGACTTCAGTAGGCAAACAGCAAATCTTCATTAGTTACTTGTAACTGTATACATATCGACAGTAAAAGGTACAGGTAGGGAGCTATTTCCATGTCCAGATCTTAAAACGTTGCTGGCCAACACCACACTGGTGCTAGATCTAGGTCATGTGTTTTCTTATTTACCTGTGTGCGGTACTATACTCAGTCCCACATTAACCCTGTATGTGTCAGACCCATAGACCACAACCTCCATCTGAGAAGACAGATAAAGCTTCAGTTTAATGTTATGTCTGGAAGACACCATTTCCAACAGTGCAGCACTCCCTCAGTGCTGAACTGGGATGCTAGCCATGATTTTGTGCTCAAGTCCATGCATTTTACGATATTCAAAATAATGGATGTTTTGTGGCCAGAAAGGTAAGGACAATTCTTTACTGAAGTTCACAACAGCTGTAGTTCAGTTTCCAACATAGGATTTTTAAAATGTATTTATGGAATGTGTAGTTAGGCCAGCATTTATTGCCCATCCCTAATTGCCTTTGAGAAGGTTGTGGTGAGCTACCTTCTTGAACCACCGCTGTCCATGTGGTGTAGGTACACCTACAGTGCTGTTAGGGAAGGAATGCCAGAATTTTGACCCAGAGGCGGTGAAAGATAGTGCTATATTTCCAAGTCAGCATGGTGAGTGACTTGGAGGGGAACAACCAGGTGGTGGTTCTCCTATGTGGCTGTTGTCTTTGTCCTTCTAGATGGTAGTGGTCATGGGTTTGGAAGGTGCTGCCTAAGGAGCCTCGATGAGTTTGTGCAGTGCATCTTGTTGGCAGTACACACAACTGCTACTGTTCATTGACAGTGGAGGAAGTGAATGTTTGTAGAAGGGGGACCAATCAAGCAGGTTACTTTGTCCTAGATGGTGTCGAACTTCTTGAGTGGTGTCAAAGCTGCACCCATCCAGGCAAGTGGAGAGTATTTCATCCCACTCCTGACTTGTACCTTGTAGGTGGTGGACAGGCTTTGGGGAGTCTTCCTTTGTGCCACTTGTGACTCCAACCAGCAGAAAACTTTTCCTTGATTCCCATACAGAGTTACCTGCCGCAGGATTCCTAGCCTCTGATCTGCTCTTGTATCCGTAGTATTTATATAGCTAGTCCAGCCCAGTTTTTAATCAGTGGCAAATCTCCAGGATGTTGCTACTTGGGTTTCAGTGATGCTAATGCCATTGATTATCAAGTGGCGATGGTTAGGTTCTCTCTTGTTGGAGATGGCCATTACCTGGAACTTACATTACTTGCCATTTGTCAGCCCAAACCTGGATATTGTCCAGGTCTTGCTGCATTTGGATATCAGCTACTTCAGTAACTGAGGAGTCACGAATGGTGCTGAACACTGTGCAGTCATCTGCGAACATCCTAACTTCTGACCTTATGATGGAAAGAATGTCATTGATGAAGCAGCTGAAAATGGTTGAGCCGAGGATACTGCCCTGAGGAACTCCTGCAGTGATGTCCTGGAACTGAGATGATCAACCTCCAACTATCTTCTTCCTTTGTGCCCCATGTGACTCCAACCAGCAAAGGCTTTTTCCATGATTCCCATTGACTCCAGTTTTGCTCGTGCTCCTTGATGCCACACTTGGTCAAATGCTGCCTTGATTAATTAGCCAGGATCTGATTTTATTAATTGTTTTTCTCTATATGAGGCAAATAAAATGTTACATTTTGTTCTGAGTTGAAGTAGCAGAATTTCAGTCTCCAAAGAGTTAATAAATCATCATTTGCTCTTCCTTGTGGGACTTCTTTGCTGTGAATTATATTTTAATACTTTTATCAAAGGTCCAACTTGAAAGGAATTCAGATTAAAATTGGAGCACATTTGTACAATGGCAGCATTTGTCAAGTGAAATAATATTATGGATATGATGCTTACATTCAACAATACCTGTTCTCTAAGCTTCAATCTTCAATTTGATTATAAAGCACCTCATGGGAACACACACAAAACCATGGAAAAGGAAAAGGAAATAAAGTTAATCTAACTACTGGAGAAAATAGTTTTCTTGACGTTAACAGTCTGGAGTTTCATTTAAGTTACATATGCTCTTCATAAAAAATACAGACAATTGAAAGTGAGAGGAATAGCTCGGATCACAAAATGAACAGTGAGCATCCTGGAAAGTTTATTACATTTAATATTTTGTTGCCTTCACTTTCAATGCAGGAAATATTTAAAAGGAAACTGCATCCAGTCTTTCAAAAAGTAATTTAACATTTGTCTGGTTTTGTCAATGGAAGTATCTCCCAGTGAGAACCAAATCCTGTAGCATGTGACTGAGAAAGACCCTCACAATTCAGATGAGGGGTGTGAGCGAGATGGAGCCTTGCAATCCAGATGTGAAATGTGAGTGAGATAGAGCCTCGCAGTCCAGATGTGGAATGTGAGCGATATATACCCTCATAGTCCAGATGTGCAATGTGAGTGAGATACCTCACAGTGTTGATGTAGACTGTGAATGAGATATCACCTTACAATCCAGATGTGGAATGTGAGTGAGATAGAGCTTTGCAGTCCAGATGGGGAATGTGAGTGAGGCACAGCCTCTCAGTCCAATGTGGAATGTGAGTGACATACATCCTCACAGTCCAGATGTGGAATGTGAGCGATATATACCCTCACAGTCCAGATGTGGAATAGGACTATGAAATGACCTCAGTCCAGGTGTGTAATGAGTGATATAGAACCTCATAGTCCACATGTGGAATGTGAGTGAGATACAACCTCAGTCCAGATGTGGATTGTGAGTGAGATACGGCCTCACAGTCTTGATGTGGAATGTGAGATACAACCTCAGTCCGGATGTGGAATGTGAGTATGGCCTCTCAGTCTTGATGTGGAATTTGAGTGAGATAGAGCCTCGCAGTCCAGATGTGGAATATCAGTGAGATACAGCCTCCAAGTCCAGAGGTGGATTGTGAGTGAGAGACATCATGTTCTTGATCTTTTCATGAGCGGGAACTATTTCTCCCTATTGACTCCATCCAGACCCCTCATTATTTTGAACACCCCTATCAAATTTCCTCTCAGCCTTCCTTTCTCTGCAAAAATCAGTCCGAACCCACTAGACACAATACTCCATTTGAGGCTGAACTAGTGTCCTATACATACTGTCCTACATATGGCTGATGTTCATGTGGTGCAGGTACACACACGCACCATATGGACAGCAAAAGTTCAAAGAAGTGGCTGGACAAGGGCCACTATGGTCGACAATGAATGTTGGCCAAGGCAGTGATTCCCTCATTCCAAGAATGAATCAAAAAGAAAAGTAGTTTCAGGAACGTGAAGTGGAAGAGGAAAAAAGAGACAGCTGGTTAGCAGTGCAACTAGAGAGCTGAGTTTGTAAGCCTTCCCCGCCCATACATAGTCTCTCTATCATCAAGTCCCATCTAGCACCTGCATGTGGCAATAAATGTAAATTGGGTACCTTGTACACCAAGGGGATTCAGAGGAGGCATGGCCCCCAGATATATGGCCTACAGGCCCAGCAGCACGTGGTTCCGCTCTGGCGCCTACGAACCAGACCTCCAGCTATGGGCAAGTGGCTGCAATGCCTTGTGTGTGCCTTGGTAAACCCATGCTTGTGAGCGGGCAATCTGGAAGGTGGGGAGGAAGGGGTTTTTGGGGATGGTGGTTTGGGAAAGTAATTGAATACTTGTGCCGAGGCAAATGTGGAATCGCATGTGGGGGGGGGGATTTTTTAGTGCGGAATTTGCGGAGGGGGGGGGGGGGGCTCCTGATCACGGAGGCTTGTCAGTCAAGTTGGATAAGCACTCACTTCCTGAATCGACCAACTCCTCAATTCGATGAAGGTGCTGAGTTTCCTGAAGCTTAAAGAATACGGCCAAGAGAAGTGAAAGTTGAAAAGAAGAATGATGGCAAGGCGTTAAAAACCAACTTGCCTTGGGGGCAGCGCAGTGGTTAGCACTGCTGCCTCACGCCGCTGAAGACCCGGGTTCGGTTCTGGCCCCAGGTCACTGTCCGTGTGCAGTTTGCACATTCTTCACATGTCTGTATGGACCCCCCCAACCCAAAGGTGTGTAGGGTAGGTGGATTGGCCACGCTAAATTGTCCCCTAATTGGAATTTTGTGTTAAGAAACAAACCCACCCCTTGAGGTGATTGGCTGCCCTCCTACCTTTCAGCCGCAGTTAAGGCTGAGAATGGGTAGTTCAGAGAAGGTGGGGAAACTGATTTTTCAAACTCCTCAGATACTGAAGCAGCCCATGTGCATGTATAACAACGTCCAGGCTTGGACTGACAAGTGGCAAGGAACAGTCATACCACATAACTTCCAGGCAATGACCATCTCAATCAGATAGCATATAACCATCTTCCCTTGATATTCAATGGCATTACCATTGCTTAAAAACCAACATAAGTGTACTTTACCTGAATGCTCGTAGTATTCGGAATAAAGTAAATGAGTTGATGGCACAAATCATCGTAAATGACTATGATTTAGTGGCCATTACTGAAACATGGTTAAAGGATGGTCATGACTGGGAGTTAAATATCCGAGGGTATCAAACTATTCGGAAGGACAGAGTGGATGGTAAGGGAGGTGGTGTTGCTGTTATTTAAGGATGACATCCGGGCAATAGTAAGGGATGACATCGGTGCTATGGAGGATAAGGTTGAATCCATTTGGGTGGAAATCAGGAATAGTAAGGCAAAAAAGTCACTGATAGGAATAGTCTATCGGCCACCAAATAGTAACG
This sequence comes from Scyliorhinus canicula, assembly GCF_902713615.1. NCBI lineage: Eukaryota > Metazoa > Chordata > Chondrichthyes > Carcharhiniformes > Scyliorhinidae > Scyliorhinus > Scyliorhinus canicula. The sequence continues at coordinate 95,836,024 of NC_052161.1, read as the reverse complement.
ATGTGGTGGGGCAGGCAATAAACAAAGAAATAACTGATGCATGTAGAAATGGTACAGCAGTTATCATGGGGGATTTTAATCTACATGTCGATTGGTTTAACCAGGTCGGTCAAGGTAACCTTGAGGAGGAGTTTATAGAATGTATCCGCGATAGTTTCCTAGAACAGTAGGTAATGGAACCTACGAGGGAACAAGCAGTCCTAGATCTTGTCCTGTGTAATGAGACAGGATTGATTCATGATCTCATAGTTAGGGATCCTCTCGGAAGGAGCGATCACAATATGGTGGAATTTAAAATATAGATGGAGGGTGAGAAAGTAAAATCAAATACTAGTGTTTTGTGTTTAAACAAAGGAGATTACAAGGGGATGAGAGAAGAACTAGCTAAGGTAGACTGGGAGCTAAGACTTTATGGTGGAACAGTTGAGGAACAGTGGAGAACCTTCCAAGCGATTTTTCACAGTGCTCAGCAAAGGTTTATACCAACAAAAAGGAAGGACGGAAGAAAGAGGGAAAATCGACCGTGGATATCTAAGGAAATAAGGGAGAGTATCAAATTGAAGGAAAAAGCATATAAAGTGGCAAAGATTGCTGGGAGATTAGAGGACTGGGAAATCTTTAGGGGGCAACAGAAAGCTACTAAAAAAGCTATAAAGAAGAGTAAGATAGAGTATGAGAGTAAACTTGCTCAGAATATAAAAACAGACAGTAAAAGTTTTTACAAATATATAAGACAAAAAAGAGTGGCTAAGGTAAATATTGGTCCTTTAGAGGATGAGAAGGGAGTTTTAATAATGGGAAATGAGGAAATGGCTGAGGAACTGAACAGGTTTTTTGGGTCGGTCTTCACGGTGGAAGACACAAATAACATGCCAGCGACTGATAGAAATGAGGCTTTGACAGGTGAGGACCTTGAGAGGATTGTTATCACTAAGGAGGGAGTGATGGGCAAGCTAATGGGGCTAAAGGTAGACAAGTCTCCTGGCCCTGATGGAATGCATCCCAGAGTGCTAAAAGAGATGGCTAGGGAAATTGCAGATGCACTAGTGATAATTTACCGAAATTCACTAGACTCTGGGGTGGTCCCAGTGGATTGGAAATTAGCAAACGTGACGCCACTGTTTAAAAAAGGAGGTAGGCAGAAAGCAGGAAACTATAGGCCAGTGAGCTTAACTTCGGTAGTAGGGAAGAGGCTGGAATCTATCATCAAGGAAGAAATTGCGAGGCATCTGGATAGAAATTGTCCCATTAGGAAAACGCAGCATGGGTTCATAAAGGGCAGGTCATGCCTAACTAATTTAGTGGAATTTTCTGAGGACATTACCAGTGCAGTAGATAACGGGGAGCCAATGGATGTGGTATATCTGGATTTCCAGAAAGCCTTTGACAAGGTGCCACACAAAAGGTTGCTGCATAAGATAAAGATGCATGGCATTAAGGGTAAAGTAGTAGCATGGATAGAGGATTGGTTAATTAATAGAAAGCAAAGAGTTGGGATAAATGGGTGTTTCTCTGGTTGGCAATCAGTAGCTAGTGGTGTCCCTCCGGGATCCGTGTTAGGCCCACAATTGTTCACAATTTACATAGATGATTTGGAGTTGGGAACCAAGGGCAATGTGTCCAAGTTTGCAGATGACACTAAGATGAGTGGTAAAGCAAAATGTGCAGAGGATACTGGAAGTCTGCAGAGGGATTTGGATAGGTTAAGTGAATGGGCTAGGGTCTGGCAGATGGAATACAATGTTGACAAATGTGAGGTTATCCATTTTGGTAGGAATAACAGCAAACGGGATTATTATTTAAACGATAAAATATTAAAGCATGCCGCTGTTCAGAGAGACTTGGGTGTGCTAGTGCATGAGTCACAGAAGGTTGATTTACAAGTGCAACAGGTGATTAAGAAGGCAAATGGAATTTTGTCCTTCATTGCTAGAGGGATGAAGTTTAAGACTAGGGAGGTTATGTTGCAATTGTATAAGGTGTTAGTGCGGCCACACCTGGAGTATTGTGTTCAGTTTTGGTCTCCTTACTTGAGAAAGGACGTACTGGCGCTGGAGGGTGTGCAGAGGAGATTCACTAGGTTAATCCCAGAGCTGAAGGGGTTGGATTATGAGGAGAGGTTGAGTAGACTGGGACTGTACTCGTTGGAATTTAGAAGGATGAGGGGGGATCTTATAGAAACATTTAAAATTATGAAGAGAATAGATAGGATAGATGCGGGCAGGTTGTTTCCACTGGCGGGTGACAGCAGAACTAGGGGACATAGCCTTAAAATAAGGGGAAGCAGATTTAGGACTGAGTTTAGGAGGAACTTCTTCACCCAAAGGGTTGTGAATCTATGGAATTCCTTGCCCAGTGAAGCAGTTGAGGCTCCTTCATTACATGTTTTTAAGGTAAAGATAGATAGTTTTTTGAAGAATAAAGGGATTAAGGGTTATGGTGTTCGGGCCGGAAAGTGGAGCTGAGTCCACAAAAGATCAGCCATGATCTAATTGAATGGCGGAGCAGGCTCGAGGGGCAAGATGGCCTACTCCTGCTCCTAGTTCTTATGTTCTTATGTTCTTAATCCCCATTTTGGCTGTTGTCATTGACCATAAACTTAACTGGAATAGCCGTATAAATACTGTGGCTACAAAAACAGGTGAGAGGCTGGCAATTTGGTGACGAGGAACTCACCTACTGACCCCCCAATGCCTGTCCACCATCCACACCACACAAGGCAGGTGTGTGATGGAATAATCTCTACTTGCCAGGATGAGGGCAGCTCCAACAACACTCAAGAGGCTTGACATCATCCAATACAAAGCAGCCTGCTTGATTGGCACTCCATCACCCAACCTAGACATGCTGTGGTGACCGCACATGGCCTAGTTTTAGGCCTGATTAAATTGGACATATTAAATTAAAGATTTGGGCACTTTAAATCAAACTGCAGTCAAACCTCAGGCGGGTTGGGACTTCGGACTAGGCTAAAGTAAAATATACTACCCAGAGAGACTTCCAGAACATGTCTGGACCTGCCCCATCAATCACACGTCAGGAGATCACCGATCCTATTGATATGCACTGATTTGTTATGGTAGACCAGACTCTGGAGTGCCCAGAGTTCCCGCCTTTACCTTATATGGCAACAAAGTATGTGCAAACCACACCACCGGAGATGAACACCTGGAGCGGCCCTTCGGCGTCCTGTCAAGCGGTCATCACCTAATTTATTGGGTGTTGGGACCCCTTCCTGAGGCATTATTGGCAGAAAGCCAGAGAAGCTTCTGGAAAGGCTCAAAGGGAGGGGGATAAAGATAGACGCCCAAGTCACATCAGCAGCGAAGACTTGACGTGAGAGGTGACCCTGACCATCCGAAGACTGAGCAGAGAAGGAGGGAAGGAACCAGTGAGACCCACCTTCGTAACGACCATAAGACCATAAGACATAGGAGTGGAAGTAAGGCCATTCGGCCCATCGAGTCCACTCCGCCATTCAATCATGGCTGATGGGCATTTCAACTCCACCTCCCAGCATTCTCCCCATAGCCCTTAATTCCTCGCGACATCAAGAATTTATCTATCTCTGCCTTGAAGCCATTTAGCGTCCCGGCCTCCACTGCACTCTGCGGCAATGAATTCCACAGGCCCACCACTCTCTGGCTGAAGAAATGTCTCCGCATTTCTGTTTTGAATTTACCCCCTCTAATTCTAAGGCTGTGCCCACGGGTCCTCGACTCCTCGCCTAACGGAAACAGTTTCTTTGCGTCCATCCTTTCTAAGCCATGTATTATCTTGTAAGTTTCTATTAGATCTCCCCTTAACGTTCTGAACTCCAATGAATACAATCCCAGGAACGCCAGCCGTTCCTCATATGCTAGACCCGCCATTCCAGGGATCATCCGTGTGAATCTCCTCTGGACACGCTCCAGTGCCAGTATGTCCTTCCTGAGATGTGGGGCCCAAAACTGGACACAGTACTCCAAATGGGGCCTAACCAGAGCCTTATAAAGGCTCAGTAGCACATCGCTGCTTTTATATTCCAACCTTCTTGAGATAAATGACAACATAGCATTCGCTTTCTTAATCACGGATTCAACCTGCATGTTTACCTTTAGGGAATCCTCGACTAGCACTCCCAGATCCCTTTGTACTTTGGCATTATGAATTTTCTCACCGTTTAGAAAGTAGTCTATGCTTAGATTCTTTTTTCCAAAGTGCAAGACCTCACATTTTCTCACGTTGAAATGCATCAGCCATTTCCTGCACCACTCTCCCAAACTGTCTAGATCCTTCTGCAGCCTCCCCACTTCCTCAGCACTACCTGCCTGACCACCTAACTTCGTATCATCAGCAAACTTCGCTAGAATGCCCCCAGTCCCTTCATCCAGATCATTAATATATATGGTGAACAGCTGCGGCCCCAACACTGAACCCTGTGGGACACCGCTGGTCACCGGCTGCCATTCCGAAAAAGAACCTTTTATCCCAACTCTCTGCCTTCTGTCAGACAGCCAATCCTCAACCCATGCCAGTAGCTCACCTCGAACACCATGGGCCCTCACCTTACTCAGCAGCCTCCTGTGTGGCACCTTATCAAAGGCCTTTTGGAAATCCAGATAGACCACATCCACTGGGTTTCCCTGGTCTAACCTACTTGTCACCTCCTCAAAGAATTCTAACAGGTTCGTCAGGCACGACCTCCCCTTACTAAATCCATGTTGACTTGTTCTAATCCGACCCTGCTCTTCCAAGAAATTAGAAATCTCATCCTTAACGATCGATTCTAGAATTTTACCAACAACCGAGGTTAGGCTAATTGGCCTATAATTTTCCATCTTTTGTCTTGATCCTTTCTTGAACAAGGGGGTTACAACAGCGATCTTCCAATCGTCCGGGACTTTCCCTGACTCCAGTGATTTTTGAAAGATCTCAACCAACGCTTCCGCTATTTCTTCAGCCACCTCCCTCAGAACTCTAGGATGTAGCCCATCGGGGCCAGGAGATTTGTCAATTTTAAGACCTTTTAGCTTTTTTAGCACCATCTCTTTTGTAATGGCAACCATACTCAACTCAGCCCCCTGACCCTTTATAATTTTTGGGATATTACTAACGTCTTCCACTGTGAAGACAGACGCAAAGTACTTATTAAGTTCTCCAGCCATTTCCTCATCTCCCATCACTAGCCTTCCAGAATCAGTTTGAATTGGCCCAATGTCTACTTTGGCCTGACGTTTGTTTCTTATGTATTGAAAGAAACTTTTACTATCATTTCTTATATTACTGGCTAGCCTGCCTTCATATTTGATCCTCTCCTTCCTTATTTGTCTCTTTGTTAACCTCTGTTTGTTTTTGTAGCCTTCCCAATCTTCTGATTTCCCGGTGCTTTTGGCCACTTTATAGGATCTCTCTTTTTCTTTGATACATTTCCTGACCTCCTTTGTCAGCCATGGCTGTCTAGTCCCTCCCTGGATAATCTTTCTTTTCTTGGGGATGAACCTCTGTACAGTGTCCTCAATTATGCATACAAACTCCTGCCATTTTTGCTCTACTGTCTTCCCTGCTAGGGTCTGCTTCCAGTTGATTTTCACCAGTTCCTCTCTCATGCCCTCGTAATTACCTTTATTTAACTGTAACACCATTACATCCGATTTTGCCTTCTCTCTTTCAAACTGCAGACTGAACTCAACCATATTATGATCGCTGCTTCCTAAGTGTTCCCTTACTTTAAGATCTTTAATAAAGTCTGGTTCATTACATAGCACTAGGTCCAGAATAGCCTGCTCCCTTGTGGGCTCCATGACAAGCTGTTCCAAAAAGCCATCTTGTAAGCATTCCATGAATTCCTTTTCTTTGGATCCACTGGCTACATTATTTACCCAATCCACCTGCATATTGAAGTCCCCCATGATCACTGTGACCTTGCCTTTCTGACATGCCTTTTCTATTTCCCGGTACATGTTGCGCCCCTGGTCCTGACCACTGTTAGGCGGTCTGTACATAACTCCCATTATGGTTTTTTTGCCTTTGTGGTTCCTCAATTCTACCCACACAGACTCCACATCATCCGACCCTATGTCGTTTAGTGCCATAGATTTAATTTTGTTCTTAACTAACAAGGCAACCCCACCCCCTCGGCCCACCTCCCTGTCTTTTCGATAGGTTGTATATCCTTGGATGTTTAACTGCCAGTCCTGAACCCCCTGCAGCCATGTCTCTGTGATGCCTACCACATCATAATCATTCACGATGATCTGTGCCATTAGTTCATCTACTTTGTTACAAATGCTACGAGCATTCAGGTAAAGTGCCTTAATGTTAACTTTCTTATCAGTACAGATATTGGAAGTCCTAAGATGTCCAAAGTTATCCTTCCTTTTTGTTGCATTCCTAGTCTGCCTCAAGCTTAAATCCACCTGCCTACATGTTATCCTCCTGCGTATCTTGCCATTTAACTCCCTGCTCCCTGTCGCTTTCACTTTCCCTTCCCCCCAACTCAGAAGTTTAAAGTCCTACTGACCACCCTATTTATCCTCTTCGCTAGAACACTGGTTCCAGATCGGTTCAGGTGGAGACCGTCCCAACGGTACAGATCCCCCCGGTTCCAAAACTGATGCCAATGTCCCATGAAGTGGAATCCCTCTTTCCCACACCAATCCCTTAGCCACGTGTTTACTTCCCTAATTTTCCTATCCCTATGCCAATTGGCACGTGGCTCGGGCAGTAATCCAGAGATTATGACCCTTGAGGACCTGTACTTCAATTTTCTTCCTAGTGCTTGATAGTCCCCGAACAGGTCCTCCACCCTAGCTTTACCTATGTTGTTAGTCCCAACGTGGACCACAACAACTGGATCCTCCCCCTCCCGCTCCAGTATCCTTTCAAGCCGGTCAGAGATGTCCCGCACCCTGGCACCGGGCAGGCAACACACCATGCGAGACTCCCGATCCGGCTTGCATAGGATACTATCTGTCCCCCTAATTATAGAATCCCCTATAACAACTACTTGTCTTTTTACTCCCCCCTCTTGAATGGCCTTCTGCACCATGGTACCGTGGTCAGTTGGCTCATCCTGTCCAGAGCCCCTTTCCTCATCCATACAGGGAGCAAGAGTCTCATACCTGTTGGACAAGGTCAAGGGCTGAGGCTCCTGCACTCCTGAACTCAGGTTCCCTCTGCCTGCCTCACTTACAGTCACACTCTGATGTCCCTGATCAGTTACTGAATGTGAATTACTTAATCTCCCAGGTGTGACTGCCTCCTGAAACAAAGTGTCCAGGTAACTCTCCCCCTCCCGGATGTGCCGCAGTGTTTGAAGCTCAGACTCCAGATCATCAATTCTGAGCCGGAGATCTTCCAGCAACCAACACTTGCTGCAGATGTGGTCATTGCCATTCACAAGGGGAACAGCCAGCTCCCACATCATACAGCTACAGCACATCACCTGCCCAGCCATCTCTGATTAGTTAATTAATTTATTACTTTGTATAAATTTCAGTTAAAAAAACTTGGAGACCTCTGCTATAGTCTTTTCCAACCTAGTTCAGACCAGAGAGACTGAGAGAGTCGGACCCACGGTTCAACCGAAGCCATCTTTACGGGTAGTGTAAACAAATCTTGTATATCTCTAGTATATTGTTTAGGTTAATTAAGATAACTTTATTGTTCTTAAATAAAATGTGTTTGATTTAATACTTGCTGTCTTTTGTTCACCTCATTAATAAAGACATCTGGGTAAAAGCTTTGAGTAAATAAACTGGTCAAGGTATCTGAACAATACCCACTATCAACATTTTGGCTATTGGCATTGACCATAAACTTAACTGGAATAGCCATATAAATACTGTGGCTACAAAAACAGGTGAGAGGCTGGCAATTTGGTAACGAGGAACTCACCTACTGACCCCCCAATGCCTGTCCACCATCCACACCACACAAGACAGGTGTGTGATGGACACACACAACAATGCTCACCCTCCACAACTGACACTTTCAAAGAAGCTGGATACATTTCTGGAAAGACAGGGGAAATGAAGGATGAAGAACATGGAGTCAAAGAACTACCAAGCTTAATGGTCAGGCAGAAAGTTCAGAATTATCATCTCACCGAAGGAATATAGAATCAAGCCCAGATAGGTAGAATCTGTCCTGAATCAAGACCTGACAGGTACTCACATCAGATAAATGACATTGAGACAAAATCAATGCCAAATCAGACAAGTTCCTAAAAATGACACAACAAGCAATTCCATTGCAAGCTGAACAAAGTCAGATAAGATCGAAACACAACTCTACTACTAGAGCATTGTGAGAATGATCAGTGATCCGAGATTAGATTTATAGTGACCAGATCGTTGACCAGAGCATCCACAAAACACTGTTATGGTTTAAAAAGGCATACAATCACATCTTAAAGCTGTAACTTTGTACTGTATAAGAGTTTTGTTGCATTGTGAATAGTTGTTAGTTATCTATTAAAATAAAAGCAAATTACTGCAGATGCTGGAATCTGAAACCAAAGAGAAAATGCTGGAAAATCTCAGAGGTCTGGCAGCATCTGTAGGGAGTGAAAAGAGCTAATGCTTTGAGTCCAATGACTTTGACAAAGAGTCATTGGACTCGAAACGTTAGCTCTTTTCTCTCCATACAGATGTTGCCACACCTGCTGAGATTTTCCAGCATTTTCTCTTTGGTTATTGGTTATCTATTGATGGGGAATAATTTTATGTCAGTGGAAAGTGGGATGTTTTGGTTCACCTTTAATGAGATATAAGGTAAAAGTAAAGTCACCATAGTCCCAGATGACCACAGGCTGCTTTCCCCTTTGATGGGGAGAGCTGACTGGTGGTGATTTAACCTGCGGGTCACCACACCTCTGGGGGGGGGCAAGGTTGAGAAGATGGGGCCTTCATGAATAACCCCAGCCGTTATGGTATAAGCAGTCACATGATTATCATCCATGTGCATCATCAAAGAGCAAATGATGTAATGCACCACACGATGGATAATATACATTACAGATGACCAAAATAGGACTTGCTATCAAGAGCTTTCCAAGATTGTGCGCGTGTCACTGAATCTTCATGAATAAAGAACCCGCATTTCAATTTAACAGTCCCATCTTTTTGGAATTAATTCATGGGCTGTAGGCATCTCTGGCTAGGCCAACATGTATTGCCCATCCATAATTGCCATTGAGAAGGTGGTGGTGAGCTGCCTTCTTGAACCGCTGCAGTCCATGTGGTGTAGGTACACCCACTGTGCTGTTAGGGAGGGAGTCCCAGGATTTTGACCCAGCGACAGTGAAGGAACGGTGAAGATTTTCCAAGTCAGGATGGTTACTGACTTGGAGAAGAACTTCAAGGTCGTGGTTTCCCCAGGTACCTGCTGCCCTTTTTCTTCTCGATGGAAGTGGTCATGTATTTGAAAGGTGCTCAGGAGACTTGGTGAGCTCCTGCAGTGTATCTTGTAAACGGTACACACGGCTGCCACTGTTTGTCAGTGGTAGAGGGAGTGAATGTTTGTGGAAGGGGCAGCAATCACGCGGGCTGCTTTCTTCTGAACGATGTTGAGTTGCTTGTGTGTTGTTGGATCTGCACTCATCCAGGCAAGTGGGGAGTATTCCATTATACTCCTGACCTGTGCCTTATAGATGGTGGACAAGCTTTGTGGAGTCAGAAGGTGAATTGCTCCATGCAGGAGTTCTAGCCTCTGACCTGCTCGTTTAGCCACAGTATGTATGTGGCTAGTCCAGTTCAGTTTCTAGTCAATGGTAACCCCCAGGATGTTAATAGTAGGATATTCAGCGATGCAATGCCATCAAATGTCAAGAGGTGATGTTTAGATTCTCTCTTGTTGGAGATGGTTATTGCCTGGCACTTGTGTGGCGCGAATGTTATTTACCACTTGTCAGTCCAGGCCGGGATACTGTCCAGATCTTGCTGCATTTGCACGTGGACTGCTTCAGTGTCTGAGGAGTGGTAAACATTATGCAGTCATCAGATAACATCCCGACTTCTAACCTTATGGCGGAAGGAATATCACTGATGAAGCAGCTGAAGATGGTCGGCTCAAGGACACCACCCTGAGGAACTCCTACAGTGATGTCCCGCAACTTAAACGACTGACCTTCAACCACCACTACCATCTTCCTTTGTGCAAGGTATGACTCCAACCAGTGGAGGGTTTTCCTCCTGATTCCTAACTCCAGTTTGGCTAGGTTTCCTTGATGCCACACTCGGTCAAATGTTGCCTTGATGTCAAGGGCAGTCATTCTCACCTCACCTCTGGCATTCAGCTCTTTTGTCCATGTTTGAACCAAGGTTGTAATGAGGTCAGGAACTGAGTGATCCTGGCAGAACCCAAACTTAGCCTCAGTGAGCAGGTCATCGCTAAGCAATTGCTGCTTGATAGCACTGTTTTTTTTTTTTAATTTTAGATTAGCCAATTATTTTTTCCAATTAAGGGGCAATTTAGCGTGGCCAATCCACCTACTCTGCACATTTTTGGGTTGTGGGGGCGAAACCCACGCAGACACGGGGAGAACGTGCAAACTCCACACGGACAGTGACCCAGAGCCGGGAGCGAACCTGGGACCTCAGCGCCGTGAGGCGGTTGTGCTAACCACTAGGCCACCGTGCTGCCCTGCTTGATAGCACTGTTGATGACCCCTTTCAGTACTTTAGTGATGATTGAGCTCGGACTGATGGCCAGTGTGTTTGTTTTCAGAAGTAACAGAAATATAACAGATGTGGCAGCAGCAATGCAGTATGTGGGCAGGTCAATGGCACTCTGCACCATGTAGAAGTCCACCATCCTGACAAGGCAGGTGTACATGAAAATGAAAAATGAAATGAAAATCGCTTATTGTCACGAGTAGGCTTCAATGATGTTACTGTGAAAAGCCCCTAGTCGCCACATTCCGGCGCCTGTCCGGGGAGGCTGGTACGGGAATCGAACCGTGCTGCTGGCCTGCTTGGTCTGCTTTAAAAGCCAGCGATTTAGCCTGGTGAGCTAAACCAGCCCCTGATTACACCTCCTTCCCTCTAACCAGAGAGAACTCAATCCACATCTCTTTCCAGGAATCGCCTCCATTATATACCACAGAGAATGGAAAACTGGGAGAAGGTAGGAATGTTGCATGTTCCAGACTGGAAGGATCCAAGCATGAAGAAATTTATAGGCACCATCATGGTAGCACAGTGGTTATCACTGTTGCTTCACAGCTCCAGAGTCCCAGATTCGATTCCCGGCTTGGGTCACTGTCTATGCGGAGTCTGCACTTTTTCCCTGTGTCTGCGTGGGTTTCCTCCGGATGTTCTGGTTTCCTCCCACAGTCCAAAGATGTGCAGGTTAGGTGGATTGGCCATGATAAATTACCCTAAGTGTCAAAAAAGGGGAGGTGGGGTTACTGAGTTACGGGGATAGGGCGGAGTGTGGAAGCGTGGGCTTAAGTAGGGTGCTCTTTTCAAGGGCCGGCAGACTCGATGGGCCGAATAGCCTCAAAGCAAAGCAAAGCAAAAGCCAAAGCAATGAAACTAAATAGCTTGTTCCTGATGTTCACATTTGTGTCTGAAATATGCACCACCCTCCTTTTCTGTTCGTGAAGTGGGTTGATGGAGATATATTTGGATCAGAGTAGACAAGCATAAATTGTTAAATGTGACCTTTGTTTGTAAAACAGGCACAACAAAATACAAACTGATTGGATCTAACTCTCGAACTTAAAAATGAAGCAGTCAATGAGAGAGAGATGTGAACTCTGCAGTGAAATGGGATATTCATTTCCCTGCACATTTCACACATTCAAAGTCAAGCATTTCAATTATCAGCCCCTTAATGGGTTTTCACAGAGCTGTAAACCGGGGTTGGGGTCAGGGCAAATTTCCGATTCCTAAAGGTGGCAAATTGGGAACTTTCTCCCAATGGCCGCCCGCCGAGACCTTGACATATGACAGTGAGCCAGGCACGATAGCACAGTGGTTAGCACTGTTGCACCACAGCTCCAGGGTCCCAGGTTTGATTCCAGGATTGGGTCACTGTCTGTGCGGAGTCTGCACGTTCTCCCTATGTCTGCGGGGGTTCCCTCTGGGTGCTCAGCTTTCCTCCCACAAATCCCAAAAGACGTGCTGGACATTCTGAATTCTCCCTCTATGTACCCGAACAGGCGCCGGAATGTGGCGACTAGGGGCTTTTCACAGTAACTTCATTGCAGTGTTAATGTAAGCCTACTTGTGACAATAAGGATTATTAAATTATTAGGTACATCTCCCACTTCCCACTCCTCCAATCACAGCCTTATACTTTCGCCGTCTCTCGGCTCTCTCTCCATCCGTTCCCTTATTCCCAGTCGGATTTGATTCTTTGGTCAAGTCCGTCCCTTCAGCCATCTTCACTCTCTCTGTAACGGAGAGTCACATACCCTTTTTATCTGTGGTTAAACACCCTTTTCAGTTCGATGTACCGAATGGTAAAAGTTGGAGCTGGGCAATGGAAAAAAGACTAAAACAAGTCCCCTAAACCTCATGGGAAAACACAGGGGGTCCGACAGGTTGGAGCCAAGAGCAACAGGTGGCATTTGGTGACATGTTATTGTCAGGAAAGTTTTACAGGAATCCGGATAACAATGATCCCAGTGGAATATCTGAATCCACCTGGACTTCTGACAAAATACCCAAGCCCAATCTCTCCAGTGTTTTATCTTATTGTATGAAAAGTGTAAAGATGCGGAAACAGCAAGGAACTCAGGATTGGGCGGGAAGATGGTGCCGTGAATCGACAATTCATGAGGTTGCTTTTTGATTGGTCTGTGTGAGGGAATAAAAGGAAGTACTCAGTGAGAATGATGTGCCAATGGTGATTTCAATCCCAGCACTAAACCTAAATGTAACAGTATTGCCAATTATGTTTTTAAAAACTAATCCTAACCTAACCCCAATCTAATCCCAGCTCAGAGTATCATACTGTGACTATAATATTCAATGGGCTTTATAAATAGAGGCATAGTGTACAGAAGCCAAATACATTTTTCTAAAGCTATAAGTAACAGTTCAACCCACTGTGACTGTTGGTGGGCAGGGGGTGGGGGAGTTGGGGGGGGTGGTTGAAGGGGTTGGGCAGAAGTGGAGATAACGGGCCCAGAAACAGTAGAAGCACCAATGCCCATGATTTCTCTCTCTGGCCCTGGGTCTGAGTGGAACCTCTGAACCAAGACCTTCAATACATGCAATGGTAGACTTCACCAACTTTAAATAAGAGTAAAAAACCCACAGCACTGCAACCAACTCAGACAGAGCCAGTAGAAATCAATCACCAACTAAGCTGAAAGCGGTTGACGATCTCTGTAAATGGCATGGTCGGGAATCCTTCCTGCTGAAGGTTAACTGTTCAGTTGCGATTAAGGGCGTTAGCTGGAACATTAGGGTCAGGACTGGCATTGATGACCATCGTGACCTGCTGGCTCAGCATAACTACATCACACATTCGTAACACCCTCAACACATAGAACACAGTGTGGGTCACAATGGTGTGTGTGAAATGGGTACCATTTTGCCTCCAGAAACATGATGCCAGGTTTTGTAGCTATATGTCCAAGGACAAAGAGAGTCAATGGCTGTGTTGAGCTCAGCTGGAGCGATACAGTTAGCTGATGCTCCTCAGGAAGGAGGGAAACCAACTTGCCACTTCTTCCAAAAAGAAAATGCTGGAAAATCTCAGCAGGTCTGGCAGCATCTGTAGGGAGAGAAAAGACCTGGGCCAGGATTCTCCCCTACCCGGCTTCCTTCCGCCTTCACCATAGTCTTTACCATGGCGGAGGCAGAAGTGACCCCCTCCCCTGCGCATGCTCAAGGATGACATCAGCAGCCGCTGAGGCTCCGGCGCATGCGCAGACTTCCGCTGGCCGGCGAAGTCTCTTCAGCCCTGGTTGGCGTGGCGGGGAGTCCCGGCGTGATGGAGTGGTGTGAACCACTCTGGCGTCGGGCCGCCCCAAAGGTACGGAAGTCTCCACACCTTTAGAGGCCAAGCCCTAACATTGAGGGGCAAGGCCCGCGCTGGAGTGGCTGGCGCTCCGCTGGCTGGCATGGAAGGCCTTTGGTGCCACGTAAGCCGGGGCCGAAGGGACCTCGCCGGCCAGCGGAAGTCTGCGCATGCCCCGGAGCATCAGCGGCTGCTGACGTCATCCCCGCACATGCGCAGGGGAGGGGATCACTTGCAGAAGTCTTCACTATGGCGGAGGCAGAAAGAAAAGGGTGCCCCCACAGCACAGGCACGCCCGCCGATCGGTAGGCCCTGATCGGGGGCCAGGCCACCGTGGGGACACCCCCCCACCCGGGCCAGATCATCCCGCCCCCCCCCCCCCCCCCCCCCCCCCACCCCCAGGATCCCGGAGGCTGCCCGCACCACCTGCTCCCGCCGGTAAGGTAGGTGGTTTGATCCACGCCGGCGGGAGAAGCATGACAGCGGCAGGACTTTGGCCCACGTTCCCGTGGGCCAGAGAATCGCCCGGGGGGGGGGGGGGGACGCCGACCGGCGCAGTGCAATTCCCGCCCCGGCGAATCTCCGGTGCTGGAGAATTCAGGACACAGCGGGGGTGGGGTTGACGCTGGCCCCCGGCGATTCTCCGACCCGGCGGGGGGTCGGAGAATACCGCCCCTGATGTTTCGAGTCCAGATGACCCTTTCTCAAAGCTGAATATTTTTGCCACTTCTTCCAGCTGCGTAGTGATCTGTGCTGGAAGAGTGGGTGTGGGTGCATGTCGGGGAAGGAGTGTGGGGCAAGTCTGGTTGTCCGGTTCACTCTTACGAAAATCCTCAGTGCCTTGACATCCGTGGAGCACAATCCTGCAAAGAGCAATCAGATTTGTTGGGAGGGTTGAAAAAAAGAGCATCAGAAGAAGGAAATAAATAAGGACCACGGCATTAGCTGCTGAAATTGCATTGTAACAGAGTCCCATTTAAAGCAAAATAAAGGAAGGAACTACAGGCAAAGAACAAACAAATATCCCACTAACTGAGCAGTGGAAATAGCTGGTTTGTTTTAAGAATGTGAGGAATTCCAGCTGGGTTCAGCTTCTCATGGAACACAGAGAGGGTTGCAAGACAGGGTCCCTTGGAAATGAAAACAGAATTTGACTGATTCAATCATCACAAACAGTTCTCCCAATATATGGCCACTGGTTTTCATTTACATGAAAAATAGACAGAATCTCAGATTGTAATTATCATACCCTGCAGCACTACTGAGCGCCCTGCAATCCGAGGAAATGAAAACAGAATTTGCTTCGGTCACCATACAGCCATGGTCTTGAGTGTGCAAAGTCAGTTGTCAATTATACCCCATGGCATGCCAAAAACAATAACTCACTGAGCTACTTAATCCTCTTGGCTAGTCGTAATGGCAGATCACTTACACCACAGTGCCTGCAGGGGACCAATTAGGCAATCAGTTTAAATCATTGTGGACAACTTTAACTCAAAGCTTGAATAATCATTTTGAAAATAGTGATAATCACATTTGCCCAGGCCCGTTTTTACACATGTTCTCATGTTATTTTGAGCCATAATGCTGATGGGTGGAAAATCGACTGTGGCATGGACCATTTTAGGTTGAAATTACAGAATACGAATCGCATCCTGAAACGCTACCTGCAGCCTGATTACTTTGGGTAGGAAACACCCTGGATAGTTTTAGTTCGACTCAAATGAAGGGAAGTGGCATGGGTTTGAGGCCACAATGATGAAAGTAATTTAAACAGAAGCAACATTCCAACGAACGCTGGGGGTCTCAGATACAACCAGAAATTGCTGGAAACTCTCAGCAGGCTTGGTAGCATCTACAGTGAGTGAGTGAAAAAACACAGGTGGTGTTTTACACCCTCCCCCGTGACAGGTTCAGGAGGCAGACATGAGCGAAAGAAAAATTTCTGACTTACGATACTCCCTTCTCCTTTTGCTGTTTTCTAACTATCGTTTTTGTTGCCTTTTCCACTGTGTCTACCCCTTCATTGACTGGTTTGAAGGCTTCACGATCATCCTGTATATCCTTTTCACAAGGATCCTGATCCCTATATTGTTTGGGTGCAGTGTGACCGAACTGTACAGCACCTTCATACCTCAGTAATGGTGCCAGTGTCCCAGGCAATGGAAGCCCTCTTTCCTACACCAGCCCTTCAGTCATTTCAAAACATGCCTACTCTGGTTCTTTGCACGTGGCTCAGCAAATAATGAATCAATTTAGGGACAATACCCAGTATGGTCCTGTTCTGCTATCTTGTGCTCAAAAATCAAGACTTTTGGTCAGATCTTCATGACACTGTTCATCTCAATATGGACGGCACGGTAGCACAGTGGTTAGCACTGTTGCTTCACAGTGCAGGATCCAATGTTCGATTCCCGGATTGGGTCACTGGCAGTGCGGCGTCTGCACATTCTCCTCGTGTCTGCGTGGATTTCCTCCATGTGCTCTGGTATCCTCCCACAGTCCAAAGATGTGGGGTGCGATTTTCCGCCCCCCACGCTGGGTGGGAGAATAGCGGGAGGGCCTCCTGACATTTTTCACGCCCTCCCGCTATTCTCCCCCCCCCCCACGCCTGACCCACGCCACGAATCGCGGCTCGCCGTTTTTTACGGCGAGCGGTGATTCTCCGAGGCCGATAGGCCATGCGGCCAGGCCTTCACGCCCATTTCAACATGGCAGCAAACACACCTGCTCGCTGCCGTCGTGAAACGGGCGCCAGATGCCCATTTGGGGCATCTGGGGACCCGATTGGCATGGCAGTACCACGACCGTGCCAAGGGGGCCATGCGTCCGTAACGGACGCACTCTTTTCCCTCCGCCGCCCCGCAAGATCAAGCCGCCACGTCTTGCGGGGCGGCTGAGGGAAAATATGCCAACTGCGCATGCGCGGGTTTGCGTTGTCCAACCTTCGCATGTGCAGACGACGTCATCGGCCGTGTCAGCCGGCGTGACGCTTGACGTGCGGCCTTGACGACCGTCGTCAAGGCCGCGCCGCTGTGACGCACGGGGAGGCTACTAACAAAGAAAATAACAGAAGAGAAACTGGCAACGAGGTCTGGGCCATAATCAAAAAGCAAAACTTTTGATGCCAATTTAGGAGCCAAAAAAAGTAATCATCGACGGACATCCAGGCCCAAATACCATTGGGAGTAAGGTTGGGAGAAAGGCAAAATCATTGTTGCGGCAAGTAAAACCAATTCTCAAGTAAATATTTGGACACTGTACAATTTGTAGCGGGGCGTCGTTGAACTATCTGGTCGATCACGACAACTGCTAGTGCAAGAAAAAGGTTTTTTTTTAAAAACGTGTTGGACAACTGCGAGTTACTAGGGGCTTTCTTCAAATGAAGAATCAAACTTTTCAGTACATTTACAATTGTAGTGGGTGAAGCTGCAGAGACCCCCCCACGAGGCACTGAAACGTGCCGTGGGAACGCGAACGTATGGGGCTGCCAACTCTGAAACCTACTGCCCGGGAATCGACAGCTGGTCTGTGCGCTGCGAGTTTGTCTGCTTTAAACAGAAAAAATAAACGGCAGAGGAGGTGGCTGAAGACTGAGTAGCACAGGTCAGGGAGCTGCAACCCAGAAATGGCAGGAAGAAAAGGCACCATGGACATGATTGATGAGGAGGAGGAGATATGGAACACTTATGAGGAAAGGTTCTAGTTGTTCCATAAAGTCAATCAGACACCAGCAGACCTGCAAATTGTGACCTTTCTCAGCTCAGTTTGGAGGAAAGCATTCATGTTGCAACAGAATTTAGTACACCCAGCTAAACCTGGAGACAACTCGTATGATGAGTTAATGACTGTCTTGCAAGAACATTTCTCTCCCCGTCCGCTATTAATACCTGAAAGCTTCCGCTTTCACGTCATGCACAGAAGGAAGGGGAAAACATTTGACAATTTGTTGCATCACTCTAAAAGCTAGCAAAGTATTGTGAATTTGGGCAGACTTAGGATGGTACACATCGCGATCGATTAGTTTGTGGCTTCAGGAATGAAATCATCCAAAGGAAATTGTCGCAAAAAATCCGTGTCAATTATGCGGGACCAGTCGAAGGACATATGTTTTTGGTCATGGTTGACATGCATCCGAAGTGGCCGGCGGTTGCTATCATGAAATCAACAACTACGGAACAGAGCATAGAAAGGCTTGACAAAGTATTTGCAAGATTTGGGCGAGCGGAAAACTTGTGAGCAATAACGGTTGCTCAGTTCACATCAGCTGATTTTTGAGGAGTACCTGAAGGGCTGTGGCATCCGCCATATCTTCCCCCTGCCATCCAGCTATAAACATCTTAGCTGAACATTTTGTACAGTCAGTCAAACAAGTAGTGAAGGTTTTGAGGGATAAAGGATCTCTACCTAAACCTTTTTAATGACACACAGTAACACAGCGCATTCGACCAAAAAAGCTCATCGGCTATACGGATGTTCACAAGGAAACTGCGCACACTGTTTGACCTTTAGACTCAAATAAAGAAGAAAAGAACAAACAAAGAACAGTCCAGCACAGGAACAGGCTCTTCAGTCTTCCAAGCCTGCGCCGATCACGATGCCTGTCTAAACTAAATTCCCATCCCTCTATTCCCATCCTAATCATGTTTTCGTCAAGATGCCTCTTAAACATTGCTCTCATATCTGCTTCCACCACCTCCCCTGGCAACGCATTCCAGGTACTCACTACCCTCTGTGTAAAAAACTTCCCTCGCACAGCTCCTCTAAACTTTTCCACTCGCACATTAATCCTCTCTCCCCTAGTAATTGAATTTTCCACCCTGGGAAAACGCTTCTGACTATCCACTCTGTCCATGCCACTCATAATTTTGTAAACCTCTATCAGGTCGCCCCTCAATCTCTATCGTTCCAGTGAAAACAATCCAAGTTTATCCAACCTTTCCTCAGAACTAATACCCTCCAGACCAGGAAACATCGTGGTAAACCTCTTCTGTGCCCTCTCCAAAACATCCACATCCTTCAGATGTTGTGGCGACCAGTAGCCAATATTCCCAATGAGGCCTCACTAAAGTTCTGTACAGCTGCAGCACGGCTTGCTATTTTTTATATTCAATGCCCCGACTGATAAATGCAAGCATACCGTATGCCTTCTTGACTACCGCCTCCACCAGTTGCCACTTTCAGTGATCTGTGGACCTGTATGCCCAGATCACTCTGCCTGCCAATACCCCTAAGGCTTCTACCATTTGCTGCACAGTTCCCACCTATATTAAACCTTCCAAAATGCATGACCTCACATTTATCCAGATTAAACTCCATCTGCCATTTCTCCACTATGTTCTCCAACAGATCGATATCCTGCTCTGTCCTCTGACAATTGTCTTCACTATCCGTAATTCCACCAATCTTTGTGTCATCTGCAAACTGACTAAACAGACTGGCAATATTCTCCTCCAAATCATTTCTATATACTACGACCAACAAAGATCTCAGCACTGATCCCTGCAGAACCAGAAAAGCACCCTTCCACCGCTACCCTCTATGTTCTATGACCGAGCCAGTTCTGTATCCACCTTGCCAGCTCTCCTCTGGTCCCGTGTGACCTCACCTCTTGTACCAGACTGCCATGAAGGACCTTGACTCCCCCTTTAACTTCAGAGGTAGTCAGACAACAACATCAGACACAAGAAGGAAACAACATTGCAATCCAGAGTCTTTGACCGTGGGGAATACCTTCTTGAGAGATATTACACCTCAGGTGAAAAATAGACTCCAGCAATTGTATTAGTCAAACAGGTCCGATTTCATAAACTGCACAAACTGATGATAAACTAATTTGGTGTTGGCATGCTGACCAATTATTGTCTATGCGAGAATACAGAATATGTATCTGATCTTTTCGCCACATAGATTATGGACAGTGACATGCCCGACTTGAGAACTACAACTGCCGAAATGACAAAATTACGGAATCTGTTATGATAGAATTATCCTCGCAATTAGAGAGAGTTCCTGAGCTGGCTTTGCCAGGTCCAACACTGAGCAGCATACAGGAGGACACTCCTCGTACCCTTAAGAGCCTGAACGTCGTGTTCTGCCAAAACGAGACAGACGGCCACCCAAGAGGCCAATATGTTAGTTTAATGTAACAATGTTAGTTATCGCATAATATGTTGGATTTATGTTAAACTGTTTGATTAAGTAAAAATGCTGGGGACACAAAAGGAGTAAAGAGGAAGGGGTGTTATGTTTCAGAATAACACCATTGGCTGGTGCAATGTCACATGTTACGCAATTATGTCATCGGAGCATTACACTGGCTTTTGTGGAGTTCACCAGTGTACCCTGTTTGAGCAGCATCTTGTAAAATAACTCCCCTGCTCTATGTTATACCAACGAGACGAGTGACATCTCTGATTCTTTCTCTTTGCGCCAACAATAAATACCAAATCCACAAACCCAGCTTCTCTGGCAATGTGGCACTCCCTCAGTACTGAACTGAAAGTTCAGAATAGTCCAATACCTCAGCTGCACACTGAACAAACTCGAATGACGACTAGATTTTGAATCCCGATGATGTAAAGAACCCAATCAGATGGCCGGTATATTATTCTATTCCGATCAATTTTTTTGCGTTTTGTATTTTTCTCGGGAAGTGGATTCTAAAGCTCGCCTCAGTTTGCACTTTGTCAGCGACTGAAGTCGATTTTAAAACAAATAAACCTTTGAAATAAAATTGAAATATCAGCCTAACGTGTCATCGATAATTAGGTGTCAGCCATAGTTTTGTGCTTCACAGTTTTGCCTGCGTCAAAAGGTTGTGGGTTCAATTGCAACTCCAGAAGTTTATGATCTGGGGTGCTATCCCAGTGCAGCACCATGAGTATATTGCACTGTCAGTCGTGCAGCCTTTCACACGAGACATTAAACCAAGGTCCTGTCTACTCTCTCAGATTAATGTAAAATGTTCCATGGCACTATTTGACGAAGATCAGGGTATCCCGGCCAATATTTATTCCTCAGTCAACATCACTAAAAATGTTTTTATTGGTCATTAGTACGTTGCTGTGTGTGGGATCTTACTGTGCGAAATATGACTGGCTGCGTTTTCGACATTACAACAGTGAAGACACTCAAAAGCATTTCACTGCCTGTAAAGTGCTTTGGGAGGTCCTGAGCTCGTGAAAAGCACTAAATAAATGCAAGTCTTTCTTTATACGTTCAAATGGCCAATTATATCCGAACCCACCACCTTCTATTTTACAGGATTGTGCAACTGTTACAGAACAGGAGGAGGCTATTCAGCCCTGCACCAGCACTCCAGGGGCGGGATTCTCCGACCCCACGCAGGGTCGGAGAATCGGCCGGCAGTGGCGTTAATCCCGCTCCCGCAGGGTTTTTAAATCTCTGACCGGCCAAAAACCGGCGTTGTGCAAATCCCGCCGGCAGCCTCTGAAAACAGCTGGCGCCGGCGGGATTTCATTTTTTTTTAGATTCCACAAATCTCCGGCCCGGATGGGCCAAAGTCCCGCCGACGTGGCCATGGGTCACGTCGGCGAAAATCACAGTTGCTTTAAAACGGCGTCAACCATTGATGATGGTTGACGCCGTTCAGTGTCGGGGGGTGGGTTGCGGCATCGGGGGGGGGGGGGGGGTTGCGGCATCGGGGGGGGTGGGTTGTGGCATGGGGGGGGTGGGTTGCGGCATCGGGGGGGTGGGTTGCGGCATGGGGGGGGTTGCGGCATCGGGGGGGGGTTGCGGCATCCGGGGGGTTGCGGCATCGGGGGGTGGGTTGCGGCATCGGGGGGTGGGTTGCGGCATCCGGGGGGTTGCGGCATCGGGGGGGGTGGGTTGCGGCATCGGGGGGTGGGTTGCGGCATCAGGGGGTGGGTTGCGGCATCGGCGGGTGGGTTGCGGCATCGGGGGGTGGGTTGCGGCATCCGGGGGGTTGCGGCATCGGGGGGTGGGTTGCGGCATCGGGGGGTGGGTTGCGGCATCCGGGGGGGTTGCGGCATCGGGTGGGGGCATCGGGGGGGTTGCGGCATCCGGGGGGGGTTGCGGCATCGGGGGGGGGGCATCGGAGGGGGGGGGGATTTGGGGGCAGCGGCGTGCAGAGAGGGGGGGCTACGGATGCCCTGGGCCAACGCACCGTCGCCCCCCCTCTGTACGCCGCTGCCCCCTACCCCAACCCCCCCCTCACCACCCCTACCCCCTTCACCACCCCTACCCCCCTCCAACGCCGCATCCCCCCACCCCCCACCCCCCACTAATGCCGCACCCCCCCCCCACTAACGGAGGAAGGAAGGGGGGGAGGAAGGAAGGGGGGGAGGAAGGAAGGGGGGGAGGAAGGAAGGGGGGAGGACGGAGGAAGGAAGGGGGGGAGGAGGAAGAAGGGGGGACGGAGGAAGGAAGGGGGGGAGGAGGAAGGAAGGGGGGGAGGAGGAGAGAGGGGGGGGTGTGGGTACCGGCCTTCAGAGGGAGGGGGACGGGGTGTGGGTACCGGCGTTGAGAGGGGGGGGGGACCCGGCGTTGAGGGGGGGACCCGGCGTTGAGGGGGGGGTTGCGGCGTTGCGAGAGATGGGGGGCGGTGTTGGAGGGGGGTAGGGTAGGGCAGCAGGGTAGCATGGTGGTTAGCATCAATGCTTCACAGCTCCAGGGTCCCAGGTTCGATTCCCGGCTGGGTCACTGTCTGTGTGGAGTCTACACGTCCTCCCCCTGTGTGCGTGGGTTTCCTCCGGGTGCTCCGGTTTCCTCCCACAGTCCAAAGATGTGCGGGTTAGGTGGATTGGCCATACTAAATTGCCCGTAGTGTCCTAATAAAAGTAGGGTTAAGGGGGAGGTTGTTGGGTTACGGGTATAGGGTGGATACGTGGGTTTGAGTAGGGTGATCATGGCTCGGCACAACATTGAGGGCCGAAGGGCCTGTTCTGTGCTGTACTGTTCTATGTTCTATGTTCTAGGTGTGGTGGGGAGGGAGGTAGGGGTGGTGGGGAGGGGGGTAGGGGTGGTGGGGGGGGGCTTGGGGTAGGGGGCAGCGGTGTACAGAGGGGGGGGTGACGGTGCATTGGCCCCGGGCATCCATCGCCCCCTCTCTCTGCACGCCGCTGCCCGCAACCCCCCCCCCATGCCGGAACCCCCCCCCCCCAAATGCCGGAACCCCCCCCCAAATGCCGGAACCCCCCCCCAAATGCCGGAACACCCACCCCCCCAAATGCCGGACCCCCCCCCCCAAATGCCGGAACCCCCCCCCCCCCCCAAATGCCGGAAACCCCCCCAAATGCCGGGTCTGTCTCTCTCCTCCTCCTCCTCCAAAAAACGCCGGGTCTCACCACTTCCGCAGCTGGTGAAACTGACGCGTATCGCGTCAGTCAGCTGCTGGCCCCTCCGGGAACGGAGAATAGCGGCCTAAAAGAAGGCCCCGACGCCGGAGTCATGTACACCGATTTTTCTCGCCGGAAATCGGCGTTACGACGGTCTGCGGAGAATCCCGCCCCAGATGTGCACAATTCACTGGGGGTCATTCTCCCGCCCTCTCCCCATAACCCTGCATATATCTGCCTGTTCAGGTAAAGGTCTAACCCCCTTCTGAACGCTTCGATTGAACCTGCCTCCACCAAACTCTCAGGCACCGCATTTTAGAAGTGAGTGTGATACCAGTTAGCCAGGTTAACACTCAGAACTGTGCTTCAGTTCCAATATCAACAAAACAAACAATGCCTTGCAATTATTATAAATAATTTAATCGTGGCAAACCTTCGCTCAGTGTTTCAAAGTCAATAGGTCCATGATAATTATCCTATTATTCTCCATTAGTAATTAACATTCAGAGTCACAGTACCAGAATATACCCATCATTCGTAAAAAGTCCGGAATGAAAACATAAGGGGTAACGTGATTCAGGATGCTGATGAATTGTGAGGTCACTCGCTGGTCTTAAACTTTGACTTGAATGAATGTCATGGCTGCAGATGTGAAGTCTAATTTGAAAACAAGTGCGCATTTCAATAATCACATTAGACCTACTTTAACAAGCGATGCTTAATGGGCCCGCCTGGCGCCGCGATCATCCCGTTCCTGCAGAAAGTAAATGGATGTCTGGCTGGCCCACCACATCCCTGCCATGGGTCCCACCATGGCATGCCTGGAAGATTCTGATCTCTGCCTGTTCTAGAATATCAATCAGAAAGTGAAGCTAGAGTTAAAATTCCAAACCGTACCGTGGTTGTGTAAGCAGCATCCGGATCATCTTCCAGAATTCGGGATAGGCCAAAGTCTGAGACTTTGCACACCAAGTTGCTGTTGACCAGGATATTTCGAGCTGCGAGGTCCCGGTGTATGTATCCCAAGTCCGACAGGTACATCATTCCAGCGGATATCCCACGGAGCATTCCAACAAGTTGGATGACGGTAAACTGACCATCGTGTCTCTATAGGAACAGAAGAAAGAATCAGTCCTTCTTCAGGGTGATCCTGATCCTAACCAGTTGTTGATCCAAAGTCATTCCTCAGAAACAGGAGATTAAGGGCGGGATTCTCCGGTCCCCCAGACGCGTGTTTCTCGGCGGCGCACGTTCTCTACTCCCGCTGATTGTCAATGGGATTTCCCATTGAAGCCATCCCAGGCCGCCGGGAAACCCGCGGACAGGGGTGTGCTTCTGGCGAGAGAACAGAATCCCAATGGCCGGAGAATTACAGTCGTAATCTTTTTTTAAAAAACTAAATAATAATTAATTTAACTAAAATAATACAAACAAATAATACGTGTCAAACTAAGTTCAACCTCATCAGCAAGTTATGTTAAACTTATATACGGGTTCAGCATCAACTGGAGCATTGCATCCAGTTCTGGGTACTGAAGTTGTCCACTTTGGTCGGAATAATAAAAGAGCTAAATATTATTTAAATGTAGAAAGACTGCAGAAAGCTGCCACATAGAGGGATTTGGGGGTACTTGTGCATAAATCATAAAAGCTCGCATGCACGCTCAGCAGGTAATTAGGAAGGCAAATGGATGTTGGCCTTTATTTCAAAGATAACGGAGTATAACTACACAAGCCACTAGTTAGGCCACACGTGGAATACTGTGAACAGTTTTGGACCCCTTATCTAAGGAAGGTTATACTGGCATTGGTGGCAGTCCAGAGGGAATTCACGAGGTTGATCCCGGTTATGGAAGGATTTTCTGATGAGGAGAGGTTCAGCAGTTTGGGATTGCACTCATTGGAGTTTAGAAGAATGAGAGGCGACCCTATTGAGACATATAGGATTCTCAGGGGGCTTGACAGGTTAGATGCTGAGACACTCTTGTGGGAGTGTCTAGGACCAGAGGGCATAATCTCAAAACAGAGATGAGGAATTTCTTCTTTCAGAGGCTTATGAATCTGTGGAGTTGTTTATCGCAGAGAGCTGTAGAGGCTGGGAGGTTAAGTACGTTCAAGGCTGAGACCGACAGATATTTAATCAGTAAGGGAATCATGGGTTATGGTGGGAAGGTGGGGATATGGAGTTGAGGATTGATGTAACATGCACAGATTCTATTGAATGGTGGCAATTGGCTACCCAATGGATCTCGGGGAATATGAGCTGCCTCGATAAGGGGGTGGGGCAATTATTATCCTTTTCTGTTGTATAAATAGAGCTGGCCGGCTAGAGGGAAGACCAGTAGCAAACTACTGGTCCTGTGTAATTATTAGTATGAATAAAGTTAAGTTTTGTTTGATTCACAACTCATTTTGGAATCTACATGACCCTCACAAAAAGGATTATTTCAGATCAGCCATGATCTCATTGAATGGTGAAGCAAACTATGGACTAAGTGGCCTACGTCTGCTCCTACTTCTTAATGTCCCTTTCACGAACTTTACTAGGATATTATTCCAATAAGAAAAGTAAAAAAGGCCAACATTTACTTACAATAGTAATATTTATGCGTATTTTAACAAATTCATCAGTATTAAAAAGTAGCATTTGTTTTAAAGTGTAAAAGTTGCTAAAATAGAAAACAATTAAAATTTCTAACTCCTTAGTTCAAATATAACGTGTGTAGTTGAACTCCACCACAACCTTTTGGTGCATGGTGTCAAATAAACAACCTTCTTCAGAAAACTTGTGAAGTAACTAAACTTTCAATCCATGTGAGACATGGAATTTTGACGTGTACCGATGTCCTTACTGAGGATTTGTAATTTCTATTGCGAAGGTACAAATTTGTTTCACGTCATTTCCTCTTTGTGTTAACTCACTTTGAGCAAAATGAGGAAAGTCTGTCGAGATAGGGTCCAGCTTGTGAAGGCCACAAGACAGGAAGCAAAGAGTCTGCAGACGGATGGAGGGTCTGGGCCAAATGGGGCTGAAAGTTGGAAGCAGAAGTGAGCAGGTTGAAGGCGGGTTTGGGTGAGGGAATTGCATTTTCTAGACTTTAAACACCATCACCGCACTCCCATGAATCTCCCACCCGCCCCTCCTACAGCCGACCCAAATTTGGCTGTGTTGTTTCCAATTAAGATTGTTCCCGCACTGTTTCTCCTTTTGGGGGTGTTTTCTCAATACAGGTTTATACCGTTGTGACTGACTCGTCATCTAAAATGTGCTCGCTAATTTTCCACAACGTAATCTCATTTAACTGTAAATACCTTTGGGCTATTGTTTCAGGTATAGAATACATAGGACATACAGTGCAGAAGGAGGCCATTCGGCTCATGGAGTCTGCACCGACCCTCTTAAGCCCTCACTTCCACCCTATCCCCGTAACTCAATAACCCCTCCTAACCTTTTTGGACACTAAGGGCGATTTAGCATGGCCAATCCACCTAACCTGCACATCTTTAAACTGTGGGAGGAAACCGGAGCACCTGGAGGAAACCCACACAGACACGGGGAGGATGTGCAGACTCTGCATAGACAGTGACCCAAGCCGGGAATCGAAAATGGGACCCTGCCGCTGTGAAGTGGCAGTGATGGCCACTTGTGCTACCGTGCTGCCCACGGTATAGCACATAGGTAAAGCATGTCACATTGCCTCTATTTCACAGACATAAATTTAAAAGTACAGGAAGAAAATGCACAGTTCAGTTAAGTGTGGTAACAATGGTGCAGTGGATGATCTGCTGCCCTTTATGCAATTCGCGTCTTTAACGTTAGATGAGCATTTCATTCAAGTACTCAAAAAATTAATCTAATGTAGGGCGGCACGGTGAACCAGTGGTTAGTACCGTTGCCTCAGAGTGCCAGGGTCCCGGGTTCAATTCCAGCTTTGGGTCACTGTCTGTGTGGAGTTTCCACGTTCTTCACATGTCTGCGTGGGTTTCCTCTGGATGCTCTGATTTCCTCCCACAGTCCAAAGATGTGCTGGTTAGGTGGATTGGCCATGACAAATTTGCCTCTCAGTATCCAGGGATGTGCAGGTTAGGTTATGAGGATAATAACCTTTACTAGTGTGACAAGTAGGCTTGCATTAACACTGCAGTGAAGTTAATGTGAAAATCCCCTAGTCGGCACACTCCGGCGCCTGTTCAGGTACATGGAGGGGGAATTCAGAATGTCCAATTCACCTAACAAACATGTCTTTCGGGACTTGTGGGAGGAAACCGGAGCACCCAGAGGGAACCCATGCAGACACGAGGAGGGCGTGCAGACTCCGCACAGGCAGTGACCCAAGCCGGGAATCGAACCGGGGTCCCTGGTACTGTGAAGCAATAGTTAGGGCGGGGTGGCCAGGGGAGTGGACATGGGTAGAGAGCTCTTTCGAAGGGTTGGTGCAGACTCAATGGGCGAATGGCCCCTTTCTATGCAAACAGTTAGCAGCTGAGTAACTTACAAAGCACAAAATATTTCTCACATAATCTAATATTATTTGATTGAAATGAAAATAGCTTTCCAATTTCAAGCTGTACTGCTCTTGTGTATTTATGATGCGTTGGCTGGAAGCACAGCAAAATATATAAGGGGCGGGATCCTCCGACACCCCCGCTGGGCCGGAGAATCGGCGGGAGACGACGTGAATCCTGCCCCCGCCGGCTGCCGAATTCTCCGGCGCCGGGGTTTTGCAGGGGGCAGGAATCGCGCGCGCCAGTCGGCGGCCGCTAGCAGCCCGCGATGGGCCAAGCGGCCGCCCATTTTAGGCCAGTCCCGTCGGAGTAAATTAGTCCAGGGACTTACCGGCGGGACCTGGCTCTGTGGGTGGCCTCCAGGCTCCACTGGGGGGGGGGGGGGGTATCTGGCCCTGGAGGGTGTCCCCACAGTGGCCTGGCCCGCAATCGGGGCTCACCGATCCGCGGACGGGCCTGTGCCGTGGGGGCACTCTTTCCCTCCGCACCGGCTGCTGTGGACCTCCGCCATGGCCGGTGCGGAGACGAAGCCTCCTGTGCATGCGCTGGGATGACGCCAGCACACGCTGGGGCTCCCGCGCATGTGCCATCTCACACCGGGCGGAGGAGGCCATTCGGCGCTGGTTGGCACTGCGCCAAGCCCTTTGACGCCAGCTGGCAGGACGCCAACCCTGCCGGCTTAGCCCGGGCAGCCCGACGCCAGAGTGGTTCACGCCACTCCTCGGCGCCGGGACCGCCAGCCCCGCCGGGTAGGGGAGAATCCCACCCATGATTTTAATAACATTTTCTGATTACCACTGAATCCAACATTTCCGCAGGATGTTTAGATTTAGCCTTTCCTTTCAATAAGAGTGAGCATGCAAATAGTGTTCTTTGGTGTTTCTACAGTTATATCAGTGTCGAGTAACAGCGGGATTTGGTTTTCAGATAAAATTTGAATCACATTTTTTAACTCGGTGCATAAATCCTGATCCCCCAGCCAGAGTACAAATCGCAGTAGTTGTAAAATCTAATTTCCAACAAAAGATTTAAGACTGACTGCTGTGAAATATAGTCTGTCTTCCCTTGAATGCTCCGCTGAGTAAACTCTTTGATGAGGTAAACATAAGGGGAAGAGAAATCTGAAAAAATAATTGAATCAGTCAGAAATTTGATTTTCTTCTCATTTTGAATATTCTCTCCCCTTCGAATTTAAGGTGAGGAATTATATACTGCCTCTGAAACTACCCAACCTATTTATTCAGCATCGCAATCAATATAAATAGAATTTTTTAAATGATGTTTACCGAGATTCTACAATAAGAAGTAAGAACCCAAGTTGGTTTAATGTTCTGTTCGAAAATGTGTTGCAAGCTTACCCTCAGAAATGAATCCAACGAGCCATTCTCCATGTAGTCTGTAACTATCATCACCGGTTTACCTGCAAACGAGATGGGCAAGGATTGAAAGGTCTCACATGCGTAGCCCATGTTGAACTTAACTCAGAGCAATTCTACAATCAGTGGAGACATATCACACAGAGTAAACAAGATTTGAGAACAGGGGACACCGGAGCTGTGAAATGTGTTGACTCTGATTGGCTGTCACAAATGATTTGTTTTCCAAACTGCTCTCCCTGAATGCGATGCCATTTGGTTTTCAATTCAATCTGCAAATTATTTAGCTCTGCTGCTTCAGCAGGCTGTAGTTTTCACTCCGTTAAGATTTTTAGAAGGGCCACAGATCTAAATTCTGTCCAGTGTGACCTCCAGCAAACCCAGACTCCTCTGGGCCTTCCTTTCTAAATACCACTCGTTGCTGGTGCAGGGTGTGAGGTTATCCATTTTGGCCGAAAAAATAGAAAGGCAAATTATTATCTAAATGGAATGCAGATTCAAGGTGTGTCTGGGCAGAGGGATCTGGGTGTCTTTGTTCATGAATAGCAGAAGGCCGGTAGACAGGAACAGCATATAATTAAAAAGGCAAATGGAATGTTGACGTTTATTGCAAGAGGACTGGAGTATAAAAGTAGACAATTGTACAGAGTGTTGGTGAGACCTCATCTGTAGTATTACGTCCAGTTTTGGTCTCCTTATTTGAGGAAGGATGTGGTGGCATTGAGACAGTTCAGAGGAGGTTCACCAGATTGAATCCCGGGGTGGAAGAATTGACGTATGGGAAGAGATTAAACAGTTTGGGCTTATACTTGCTGGAGTTCAGAAGGATGAGAGGGAATCTGATTGAGGTGCATAACATAGTAAATGGGATTGATAAAGTAATCGTAAAGTGAATGTTCCTCATTGTGGGCAAATCTAGAATGAGAGGTCACAGATATAGGTTGAGAGGCAGTAGATTTAGAACTGAGATGAAGAGGAACTACTTCCCACAGAAGTTGGTGAATTTGTGGAATTCGCTGTGAGGTGGGCTGGCATAGAGAAGATGAGCTGAATGGCCTTCTTCTGTGCTGGAACCTTTCTATATTCTATTCTATTCTAAGAGGTCACCAACAGTGCTATAAAGCGGTACTTATTCAACAATAACCTGCTCAATTTGGATTCCACCAGGGTCACTCAGCTCCTGACCTCATTACATCCTTGGTTCAAACATGGGCAAAAGAGCTAAATTCCAGAGGTGAGGTGAAAGGACTGCCCTTGACATCAAGGCAGCATTTTATCGATATCGCATCCAGGTGCTCTAGGAATACTGGAGGGTATCAGGGGGAAAACTCTGCAAGGGTTGGAGTCATACCTAACACAAAGAAAGTGGTCAATTATCTCAGTCGTGGGACATCACTGCAGGAGTTCCTCAGGGTAGTTTCCTAGTCCCAACCATCTTCAGCTGCTTCATCACCGACATTCCTTCAACCATAAGGTCAGAAGCCTAGATATTTGCTGATGATTGCACAAGCTTCGAGGTGGACCTAAGCTCCATGCCAGTGAAGAACAGGGGGACACCCTTTACCGCAGCATGGGCCACAGACTCAAGCCTACCCTCCTGAACATTGGATGGGAGGTGGTGGCACAGGAGGCGGTGGCATAGGGAGTCAGCACTGCCAGTTCCACAAGGAGGAGACAGCTGGTGATCTGGAGGGGTGGGGGGTGGGGGGGGTGTCACTTGTGGGCCCTCTGCCCTGAGAGAGGCAGAGAACCAGCGAGGGCTCCAAAGGTCACAGTTCACATGTTCTCTAGTTGGGGTGAGTCCCCTGCTTCCTCTGCAGTGGGGCATCACCTCTGTGGAGTGCCAACACCCTTGATTGAGCATGGCCACGCCCATGCCCTTGATGATACAGCTGGAGTATGAGGGTGTCCAGATGGGCGGCCTGGGTGGGCTCCCAGATGAACAAAGGCTCTTGGAGCATTTGAACTACACAGGCGGCACTTAGCAGTGTGAGCAGCCAGGAGAATCTAGCCCATTGTCTCAGTTGATATTTTCTACTTTATTTCAATTTATTTTGCAACAAAACATGTGAGTGCTTCCTGCATAGGTTTGACAAACATCAACGGAAGAGAAAATCTTTCCCTGAACCTTACCATACAGTGTTTCATGTCCTGGCAGTTGCATTTGACCTGTACTGGTCAGAGATTCGGAGAGATGGAGGACGATGTCTCGGAGCTGGAGCCAGGTCCAAGATATGGTTCCTGCTAAAGCTCTGACTTTCCAGCACAGCCTGAGCTCTCTCCCCCTCGTTAAGGAGAACGTTAACCTGCTTGACACTGAGCATTGCCTAGATTCATCATGAGCATGAAATCATCAGAAAACAACCTGCAGGGAGAGGCCAGCCATTCATGTGATTGAAAATTACGGGATACCAGCGGAATGGTAACATCTGGAAAGAGATACGTAAACCCATAACGGGTCAGCTTCCCTGAGTGGCTTTTGAAATGTGTTGCAAGAAAGATTGATTCACCTGCGAGAAAAATTGAGGCAGTCTAGTTTGTGAACAAATATTTATCATTTTTTTAGTGCCAGAAAAAAGGTATGAGTGATTGATCATCCGCTGTCTTTGTGAAGCTGTGGTAAGGGGAGTATTAAACAATGAGTGCTTTGTTTAGTTGTTCTATTTTGTAACGGAAACTGCAAACAACAGGCATTGTATTACAATCTCACTGTACATCCCGTTGCGTCTGCAGGGAGCACGTTTGATTTGTGAAGGGGAGCTTGGCTCAAGGAGCAGGTTTTGAGAGGTTTGGCTGCGGCATGATTTCTTAATTGTTCATTTAAGTTTCCAAATGCCAAGAAGCACCCAGCTAATTTATGATCTGCATCATCACCAGGTGAGGGAGGCAGTAAGATCACAAACAGTCTAAAATTACTCCTTGAGGGGCAAAATGGACTCCATCTACACCTCCCGCTGCCGGGGGAAAGCGGGCAGCATAATCAAGGATCCCTCCCACCCGGCTTACTCACTTTTCCAACTTCTTCCATCGGGCAGGAGATACAGAAGTCTGAGAACACGCACGAACAGACTCAAAAACAGCTTCTTCCCCACTGTCACCAGACTCCTAAATGACCCTCTTATTGACTGACCTCATTAGCACTACAGCCTGTATGCTTCATCCGATGCCAATGCTTATGTAGTTACATTGTATATCTTGTGTTGCCCTATTATGTATTCTCATGTATTTTCTTGAATTTTATTTAATTCCCTTTTCTTCCATGTACTGAATGATCTGTTGAGCTGCTTGCAGAAAAATACTTTTCACTGTATCTCGGTAGACGTGGCAATAAACAAATCCAATCCAATCCAATCCAAAATGGACAAGTGCTAAATTTAATTTAAAAAGTTAACACAGGAGCATAGGAAATAGGAGCAGAACTGGGGCATTTAGCCCCACACCCCTGTATTCAGTCTGTCCAGGCCTGTCAGAATTTTATACGTTTCAATTCGATCCCCTCTCATTCATTCTAAATTCCAGTGAATGCAGCCGCAGTCAACCCAATCTCTCCTTAGTGGACAGTCCTCCATAATATTAGGATCATGCGGGAGGCCATTTGGACAACCAAGGCATTGCTAGCTCTTTGAAAGTGTTATCCTGCTGTCCCACCCCCTCCCCGTTTGTCGCGCTTTGTTTAATCCAATTCCCTTTCAAAAGTTATTATTGGATCTGTTTCCAACACCCTTTCAGGCAGCGCCCAGATTGTAACGACTCAGTGTAAAATAAAACTCAATTCCTCTCTGGTCCCAGGGCAGCACGGTGGCACAGTGGGTTAGCCCTGCTGCCTCACGGCGCTGAGGTCCCAGGTTCAATCCCGGCTCTGGGTCACTGTCCGTGTGGAGTTGGCACATTCGCCCCGTGTCTGCGTGGGTTTCGCCCCCACAACCCAAAAATGTGCAAGCTAGGTGGATTGGCCACTCTAAATTGCCCCTTAATTGGAAAAATGAATTGGGTACTCTAAATTTATTTTTTTTTAAATCTAAAAAAAAAAAATTCCTCTCTGGTCGTTTTGCCAGCTCTCTTAATAATTAATTGGAAGTCGGGTTGTTTAATATTTATCAGTTCCCAAATTGTTCTGAGCCGGATTACCTCATACAAGGTTTATTCGTTCATACCATCAGTAGCAACTCTGTGATTGCCAGAAGTCCCATGAATCCTCAAAGTAATGATAATATTTCCTGAGCAAATTTCAAGCTACACATTAAGGCCCAGAGGTTCCTCGAGAGTTGCTTCTGCTTTGTGGCAGTAACATCACCCGAACTTTGCCTTGGGTGTAGCTCTGAAGCAATTCCTGGTTGAAAGACATCCGTCACATGCACAGTAAGTATTTTACTGTGAGCTACCTGCACTCGTAAATTAAGCAATGTCTTGTCACAAAGCTACTGCCACTCTCGTACTTACTTCTGGTGACAACTCCTTCGAGGCGAATAATGTTAGGATGGTCAAATTGCCCCATGATGCTGGCCTCACCCAGGAAGTCCCGTCTCTGTTTTTCCGTGTATCCAGATTTGAGTGTTTTTAAAGCCACAGGGATCTCTCGCTTTGCCGGCAGCTTCAAGCGACCATAGCACACCTCACCAAATTCACCTGCAGAATAACAAAGCAGTGAAAGCCAAAGGTCAAAAGTGATATGATTTCATCCTGGTCACCAGTGCTAATTGGCTGGTATCACATTGACAGTCTGTTATACTGGCATCTTACACCGGGGCAAGATCCGGTCTCCCCCTCCATCAGGATCAATGGGGTAACTTTCCCAAACGTGGAACATTTCCCCTACCTGGGGAGCCACTCTCATCCAAGGATGACATTGATGCAGAGATCCAACATTGTATCCAATCCGTGAGCATTTCCTTCGGATGCCTAAGGACGAGCGTCTTTGACGAGCACGACATCCATGCTGAAATCAAGGTCCTTGTGTACAAGACGGTCATTCTCCGACTCTTCTATACAGCTCAGAAACTCGGACTGCGCATAGACGCCATCTCAAGGCCCTAGAGAGGTACCATCAATGCTGTCTGATATGGATTCGCTGCATCAGCTGGGTGGGCACGCGTGCGTCCTTGGAGGAGCCAAGAGTACCAGCATCGAGGGCAAGGTCATCTGATGCCAACTTTGCTGGACCAGTTCATGTGCTTAGGATGTCAGAGCCCTGACTGCCAAAGCAAATCTTCTTCATCTAGCTCACGGAAGGCTTCCGAACAAGAGGAGGGCAAAGGAAACATTTCAAAGGCAACCTGAAGGCTTACCTCATAAAATGCAACATCGACGTTAATGCCTGGGAGACCCTCTCTCAGAAGAGACCTACTTGGAGGAGCCTCCTGATTGAAGGGACAAGATTCTTCGAGGACACCCAATGGCAAAAGGAGGTCCAGAAAAGGAGCTTGAGAAATGAATACTAGCGACCTAGAGTCCAAGGACCGATCTCACCTCCCAGACACACCTGCCAAGTGTGCAATCGAAGATATGACACTAGGATCGGCTCATCAGCCATGCAAGAGCCCACAGAACCCATGACCGGTAACATGGAGTTGCTAAGTCAGACAATCATACTCATTGGCGAGTGATCGCCGAAGAAGGATTGAAGACAATGGAACTGACTATTAGGTGGCAAATACAATAATACCCCCTGTCTACCATCCATTTACTTGCCCACTGATGCTCTGGGTGGAACTAGGGGTGGACAATAGACACTGCCTTCTCAATGTTCCAACAATAGACTCGCACATGACACTTCAAAGGAACTCCTCTTTTGCTAAAATAAAATAAACTTCTCACCTGAGCCGATGACCTTTTCAATTTTTATTCTCGACGCCTCTATTTCTCTGGCAAATTCGCGGACTGCTTGGCCTGGGTCTTCGTAGGTGTGAGGGTCGACGTAAATCTTAGGGTCTGGGAATCTGACTGTAGGAACAAACGTTGAAATAAAGTGAAAACGCTGACTGGAATAATTCAGTAAAGTTAGTGGGAAATTTGCTTTGAGATTCAAGTTTAAAAAGCGAACAAATGATGAATCTCCGTTCTTAACTCTGTTGACAAATCTTAGTGGGTTAGATGAGCCATCCAACCTTGCAATAAAGGCTAACATACCATGAGCCTTCTCACAGTGCTGCTATATGGCTATAACAGTGAAGGGTAATTTCAACAATCTTCATTCCCAATCCTGATCTGCTCTATGGCCCTAATGAGCGCAGTTCAACACTGCAAATGCAATAACATAGGAACAGGAGTAGGCCAATCAGCCCATCAAGGCTGCTCCGCCATTGAATACGATTATGGCTGACCAGCCACTTCAATGCCTTTTGCCACACTATCTCCACATCCCTTTGGTATTTACAATCTGTTAATCTCTACTGTAAACATATTCAATGACTGAGAATTCCAAAGATTCTCTGGGTAAAAAGCATCCTCCTCAATTTGGTCCCAACCGGCTTCCCCCTTATTTTGAAATTATGCCCCTGGTTCCAGATTCCACAACCAAGGGGATCATCTTATCTGCATCTACCCCTGCCTGTTCCTTTTCAGTATTTTGCAGGTATCAACGAGATCATCCCTCATTCTTCAAAACTAAGGAGAATACAAGCCTGGTTTTCCCAATCTCTATTCATAGGACAGTTCTGCAATCCTGGGAATAAAGCTGGTAAAGTTTCATTGCACTCCGTCTATGACAGTAACATCCTTCTTAAGGTAAGGTTACCAAAACAACACACAGCACTCATGGTACAACCTAATCAAGGTTCTATAGAAATGAAGCAAAGCTTTGCTATTCCTGTACTTAAATCCTCTTGCGATAAAGGCTAACGTATCATTAGCCTTCCTGATAGCTTGCTGCTAGCCTTTAATTACTTACTTGATGTGGACACACAGGTCCATTTGTGCATCTACACTTTCTAATTTCTTGCCATTTAAGAAATAGGCGGCACAACGGCTATTGTGGTTAGCACTGCTCCCTCACAGTGCCAGGAACCCGGGTTCAATTCCGGCCTCAGGTGATTGTCTGTATAGAATTTGCATGTTCTCCCCATGTCTGCCTGTGTTTCCTCCAGGTGCGCTGGTTTCCCCCCACACTTTAAAGATGTGCAGCTTAGGTGCATTGGCTGTGCTAAATTGCCCCTTACTGTCCAAAGATATGTAGATTTGGTTACAGAGTTGCGAGGATAGGGCCTAGCTAGGGTGCTCTTTTGGAGGGTTGGTCCAGATTGGATGGGCTGAATGGCCTCCATCTGCACGGTAGGAATTCTATGATTCTATGAAATTACACTGCACATTATTGTTTCTGCTAAAGTGGATAACCACATATTTTTCTACATTATGTTCCATCTGCCATGTTCTTGCCCACTCACGGAGTCTTTCCAAATCCTTTTGAAGCCACTTTGCATCTTCCTCACAACACACATTCCCACCGAGCTTTGTGTCATCCACAAACTTGGAAATATTACATTTGCTGCCCACGTCCAACTCATTGATATATTTGTGAACAGCTGGGGCCCAAAGTACCCCACTAGTCACAGTCTGCCAATGTGTGAATGACCCATTTATTCCTTCTCTCTGTTTTCTGCCTGTTAGCCAATCCTTAATCCATGCCAGAAGGTTACCATTGCATGTGCATGATTTTGCTGACACCATCCCGCGGGGAATTTTATCTAAAGCCTTCTGAAAACTCAAGAAGGCTACATCCACCAACTCTCCTTTATCTGTTGGTTACAGCCTCCAAAAACCCAAAAGGTTTGGTAGACATGATTTCCTCATTCATAAGTCCATGTTGACTATGCTCATCAGATCACTAGGAGAGGCACATTTACCTGAGAGAGTGTGGCTGTGTCTAAAACTCAACATAACTGTTGAAGAAGAAGAACAGAGCGAGTCAGTGTAGAAAGACCATTCCTCTCTGATTTAGTCAACAAGAGGCAATTGTTCACTCGTCACCAGATGAATTGCCCAACTGAAGTAATGAATTGTTAACTATTTCAGGCATTGTACTGAGTTCAGTGGTTTGGAGACGTGAGTAATCAAAAACTTGTTTACATAATTCTAATGACAAAGTGTATGGATGAATGATGAGTGTGTGGAGTTAAGTTACAAATCAATCATGATCTGATTGAATGGCGGAACAGACGTGATAGGCTAAATTACCTCCTGTATGCAAAGGATAAAATTGATTGTTGAAAGGCGGATATTCACTTAAAACGATAAAGGGAGTAGTGGAGCAGAGAGACTTAGACAAACAAATCTTTAAAACTTAATAAATTCTGACAGTGACTGCCATCTTGTCATGACTTAACCTTGGCTAAGATTTTAAGATGAATTTTATTAGAAAGTTCTTAACCTCAATGCTGTATTGAGGGAATTTGTGATTTAAGCTTCTCAAAAACTTGTCAAGGGCACTTGCTGTCTCTCGAGACTTAAATATGGGTCTTCTTACCACAGTCAGTAAAACATTCCTTTGATACTGAATCTAAAAGATGTATTAGGATATAAATATGGGGTTATGTATCAAACTCAGAAACACGTTGGACGGGATTTAATGGCTGTTCACAGTGGCGGGAAATTCTGGTCCCACACCGACGCACAAGTTTCCATGCGCATGGGTTTCCCAGCGACGAGGGGTGCTGTCAACGGGAAATCCCGCAGACAACGGCGGGACTGGTAGATCCCGCTGACGGGCCGCCTCCCCCACCGAAAAACACACGACGGGCGGTCTGTAAATCCCGCCCATTGGGCGCCAAACCATGAGGTACCATAATGCTTACCTCCTTTTGGGACAATTTAAGTCTCTCAGTTAATTCCTCTCAACCTTCATTTTTAATAAATTAAAGCCAATTTAGAATTTTGTGGATATTGTAAGGTTGCGGATAAAAACTCTTCAGAAACTCTCCCCACCAAATAGTCGGGTTCTCGAGTTAATGCTACAGAAGACTGAGGCACTAGTTCTAAAATATACAAAAGATTACTAAAGAACCAAACATGCAATTCAATATCTACATCGAAACAATAAACCATAACAGCAGATAGATTTACGAAAAAGAGAAATGGTAGTCTTATAGAACAGAATCCCTACAATGCAGAAGGAGGCCATTCAGCCCATTGAGTGTGCACCGTCCCTCCAAAAGAGCACCCTACCAATGCCTACTCCCGCCCTATCCCCATAACCCCACCTAAACTGCACATCTTTGGACTGTGGGAGGAAACCAGATCATCCGGAGGAAACCGACGCAGACACAGTCACCTGCGGCCGGAATCAAACCCAGATCCCTGCCATTGTTAGACATCAGTACAAGCGACTTTGCTGCCCATTTTATTTAGACTGTCTTATATCTCATCAAGAATTCAGTTTTAAACTTCAAATGTTACAATAAAAGTATTCCAAGTAGGATATCCCTCAAACATTAAAGTAAGTTTACGTTAATCTCTGAGTAAGTGGGATTGACCTAAACACATTAAACAAATCTGTTTCATCTGGTTTGCTCCTGGATACTTACAGAATTTTTTGAGATTATATAATTAATCTCTTACACATTGAGCTGGATTCTTAATTGCCACAAGACCCTCCTTTTCATCCTCCAATGTAGGTTTTGATCACTCTTAATTCTCTTGAAAAGACAATGTGCTGTAGTATTGGAGTAATCTGACTCCTCACGTCCGTTAAGGGACTCACGTGGCGCAGGAAAGCCAACTTTGCCAAATTCGGTATGCTTTATCAAACTTTTTCCTTCAGCAAATATCTGTCTTATACAACTAAAGTCTGACTCTGAATTCAAACACTTTCTCTGAATGTAGTTTAGTTATCGTCATGTGAGTGTATGAAATATTAAATTGGGCGGAATTCTCCCAGTCCGCCTGGAGCGGGTTTGGTGGTGGCCGGGAGCGGGGAATCTATTAGGAGCTAACTAGTCGGAAGCCCGCTGGCTTAAAATCATGTTGCAGTTCTGCCAATGGTGGGTCAGTCTTCCTGCTGGCTGGTGGCGTCAATGTCATTTGCAATAATTTGCATCTCATGAATGCTCATTAAAATAGCTGCCCGCAAGTATCCCATCAAGCCTTTCAATCTTGCACCATACCTGCAAGAAATGACATCAGTGTAAATCCCAATTGATCAAGATTGGCACAAGGCGGTCAGTCCTCAGTTCGCAAGAGTCTTTAAGGTGAGTGCAACAGCCTTTCCGCCATGGTTCTGCGCTGCTGCTGATGCGCTGTTCACCACTTTACCGGGGCAGGCTGGTTCCTGCCCGCTATCTCCAGGCCAAGCTGGTCTTCACTGACAGCACCGTACTGCTGGATTCATGGGCCATCTAGCGTCACCGACTCGGATCAGTGCAGCGCCTGGGGTTGAGGAGTACAGGAGTCTCCTTTCGCTTGTTGTCACACCCTAGTGTCTATCTGAACAGCTGTGCACTGTGGGACTCACACAGCCACTGCATCAAAGGTCTGACCTTTGACTTGCGGTGGCGTGTGAGCCTGGGGTGGGGGAGAGGTTGTGTAGCCTGACAAGACAAAGGGAACAATCTGAAAGGAGGGCTGCAATGGGGTGGGGTGGGGAGGGCGAGGGCTCATAATAGTAGGCAGACAGGTAAGGGGGTGGATGAAGAAGACAAACAATGGAAGGCAAAGAGGAGACAGAGGGGCAGGTAGCTGGACCCCGTCAAAGCTGCATGACAAGCTCACAAACAGGGTGATCAAAGGGACACCGCATCGTTTACTGGAAGGAGATGCATGAAGACTCCAGATGTGGTGGGTAGGGATCCCAGTGGGGCATGGTCATCCCGCAAGCAATGGGCTCAGGAGGAGGGTGATTTAATCGAGGAACAGATTTCCTCTTGAGGCAATTAGCCTTTTCCCTCTGGGTTGCTGACACCCTGCACGGTCTGGTGAAGACAGGTGATTTTGAATTGGGATACGAGTGTGCTAGTTATATATGGTGCTGTGACCTTCAAATCCTTCGGCTGACGGCTGGCAGATGAATCAGCTGTCGACCCACCTGAAGATTTGGACGGGAACTCGCTTGTACATAATTAATGAGGTTCCAAGCACAGGATCTGGTGCGGGATCCTGCCATTCTGGTCAGTGGGAAAGGTGGCGTTGGAGTCACTCGCCACTGCACTTCGCCTCAAAAATGGAGAATTCTGCCCATTGTGTGTTATTTTTTCAGTGTTCGTTTTCTCATAAGTGAATCCATATTACAGGGAGGACTAAGCCTCAACTGTCTTTCGTGAATTGTTTGGCCTGTTCTTGAAATGAATAAACCATTCAATGAGTTTTAAAAGGAAAAAACTATTTTACCAGTATCCCCTTGACTATGGCCATATTTCCTTTGCGGCCACCCCCAGCAGTAGGTGCCACTACAATGTCCACCATATGGAAACACCCACTCCTGCCTTCAGCATCAAAGCCTCCCTTGCCATGGCCCACCTGACTGGTACCGATGAGCACAACCCCACACATCTGGGTTCCGAGGCCTGTTCCATTGTTGCTGCTCCTAACTGGGTGCAGTTCCACCGGTCACCACCACTCCCAGTGGTGTTGCTGGGACTAAAGAACTGCTGGTCCTCTGATTGTCCGGTATCTCTTGGAGGTTGGATCTCACCCTTTAAAGGGCGAAAGCGCCAACAACAGGCAATCAGGTCCGAGCTGCCAGAAACCACCAAGGCATAGAGGGAGTGCAATGGAGGTTTACCAGGTTTACTTCTGGGATGGCAGGATTGTCCGATGAGGAGAGATTAAGGAGATTGGGCCTGTATTCTCCGGTATTCAGAAAAATGAGAGGTGATCACGTTGAAACACATAAAATTCTTATGGGGTAGATGCATGAAGGATGTTCCCCATAGATGGGGGTGGGGTCTATTACCAGAGGACACAGTCTCAGACTAAGGGGCAGCTATTTAGAATTGAAATGAGCAGGAATGTCTTGGTGAATCTTTGGAATTCTCTACCCCAGAAAGCTGTGGACATTCATTCAGTATATTCAAGACAAAGATCAATAGGTATCAAAAATATCAAGGGGCATGGGGATAATGCAGGAAAATGGCACTGAGGTAGAAGATAAGCTAAAATTTGGTTGAAGTACGGAATAGGCTCGAGGGGTTGAATGGCCTACTACTGCTCTTATTTACTTTGTTCCCACATCCCCTGTTTTCTGGCCCACTGTCTGGCCACCGCCCCTAGAATTAAATTCAGCCCAGATTGTGGAGAAGTAGGGGGCGGCACGGTGGCACAGTGGTTAGCACAGTGCCAAGGACCCAGGTTCGATTCCGACCTTGGGTGACTGTCTGTGTGGAGTCTGCACATTGTCCCCTGTGCCTGCGTGGGTGTCCTCCAGGTGCTACGGTTACCTCCCACAGCCCAAAGATGTGCAGTTTAGGTGGATTGGCCATGCTAAAATTGCCCCTTAGTGACCAGGGATGCACAGGTTGGGTGGGGTTATGGGGATAGGGTGGGAGAGTGGGCCTAGGTAGGGTGCTCTTTCAGGGGGTCGGTGCAGACTCGATGGGCCAAATGGCCTCCTTCTGCACTGTAGAGATTTTTATGATCACTGAAACCGAGGGTTTTCAGAGGCAGGGAAAGCTGGCACAATGGGGACGTGGAACTAGGCTCCCAGGGTGGAACTACAGGAGCAGCCGGAGTACTGCCCTCTGGAGGGGAGTGATAAACAGAAGCTCATGAAACACACCTATTTATGAACAGGCACTGACTTTAAGGAGGGTGGCATTATGGCTCAATCCAATTCTGTATTCATTTGGGATCAGAATGCATTTTCATTCAGGACTCATCAGATAGCTAAAAAGGACCGGAAATACTGGCTACTTCAATCCTCTACTTTGCCACATCTGCTGTGATTAGCTAGCTTATCAGATCAGGGGTTAGGCCTGGGAGCTTCCTGACTTGCATGGTTGAGCATTGTGCCATAATTGAGTTAATCAGAGTGTTTCATCTGTTTCATCATTCAGTATTTCTCAGATTTTTTTTCTACAGGGTGAAGACAATCAAATTTAATAATAATAATCCTCTTTATTGTCACAAGTAGGCTTATATTAACACTGCAATGAAGTTACTGTGAAAATCTGGGTGAATTCAGAATGTCGAAATTAGCTAACAGCACGTCTTTCGGGACTTGTTAGAAGAAACCGGAGCACCCGGAGGAAACCTACGCAGACACGGGGCGAACATGCAGACTTCACACAGACATTGACCCAAGCCGGGAACCGAAGCTGGGACCCTGGAGCTGTGAAGCAACTGTGCTACCCACGGTGCTACCGTGTCGCCCAGGATGTCTTTCTCCTGCTCAGGACAAGAGCTAAAGAAGGACTCATTAACTCCAATTCGATCTATAAGTTTGTGTTTGATACGACTGCGGTGAGACATCTCTCAAACAACAACGAATCAAACCACAGAAGGGAGATTGATCACTTGGTTGCATGGTGCACCGAAAACAACCTCTCTCTATATATCGGAAAGTCTAAGGAACTGATCATCGACTTCAGGAAGCGTCTGCGTCAATTCTCACAATAGTCTACAGATGTGCCACAGAGAGCATCCTATCCGGCTGCATCACAGTTTGGTATGGCGACTGTTCGGCCCAAGATTGTAAGAAACTGCAGAGTGTGGTCAACTCGGCCCAACGTATCACACAACCTTGCCACTCCCACACTGATTCTGTATACACTTCCTGCTGCATCAGGAAGGCAGACAGCATTAGCAGTGACCCCTCACACCCAGGCTTTGCCTTCTTCCAGACCTTTCCATCAGGCAGAAGGTACAGGAGTCTGAAGACCCGCACATCCAGACATAAGAACAGCTTCTTCCCCACAGCTACAAGACTCCTCAACGACTCCCCCTCGGACTGATCTGTTCCCTTTAAGAACACTATTCACGACGCCCTATGCTGCTCTTGCTCACGTATTTGCTTTATTTGGCCCCTTGTTCCGCACTGCAACCAATCACTATTTGTCGATGTACCACTTGTCAATGTACTCTGTCTGTTATTCTTTTGTCTACTATGTACCTTCCCTTGGCCGCAGAAAAGTACTTTTCACTGTACTTCGGTACATGTGACAATAAATATCAATCAAAAATATCAATCGATCCATCGACAGTTTCAGCCCTCTAATTGTTTGAATACACCTGAGGTGATTCTCCATTCCCTGCTGTTAAGATCAGGAACCTGATCAGATGGAGATTTGGGCCGGGCGACAAACCAGTGGAGAGTCTCCGTGCATGCCCTGCCAGCTATAGTGGATTTCCCGAACACCAAGCCGGGCTTTCCGCCCCAACCATGTGGGATCATGCAAATAGCTCATTAGAGCTATTTTGCATGTCATTGCCGGATTGGACGTACCATTCACCAGCCAGATGGGATGTTCCAACACACGCTCAGCCGAGAGACCCGCTGGCCTGAATTGGTGCAAGTCCAGAGGAGCGTGGACCTGACAGCTTGCAGTCCGAGGAGTGGCAAGGTGGTAGGTGACCTACCAATAATTGCCACCAGGGTGCTGAGGGGGTCCCTTCCTGGGAGGTGGATGTCAGGGAGGCTTGTGCTGGGCTGGTGGGGTTCAGGTCAGAGGTTCCTTAGGATGGCCTCTTTGGATGCTCTATCCAATTGCTGCAATTTCTGAAATGTCTCTGCCTCTTTGTTCTCAAGCACTTCGTAGAAAGTGAAGGGACAGCCCCCACAGCTGTTCTTTCCTCGAGAACAAAGAGGCAGATTTGTAAAAGAAATGCGCTTGGAGAAACAGCTGCGACACTGACTTAATGGATCCTCGTAGAACTATAAAAATAAACAATCTGATTCTACCCTTTGAAATTCCAGTGAGCAGTCAATCACGATGCTTTGAGCAGGCAGTTGAGTGTGAAATTCATCGTAAATAGTCCAGCTCAAAGAATTCAGCCTCCTGGTCATACACATTGCTTCCAATACTTCAAAAGGCAATGAAATTGACAGTGTGAAAACCACTTCAAAAGTTTCTACCTCTTTAGAGGCATATCTTTCATCTTCATCTCACAGACCTTTAAACTTGGCATACTGGCAGAGTTTCTATAGGGTTTAGAGGTACAAATGGGATTACACTTTCACTCCATTGTGAGAAAAATGTATTTCTTACTTACTGTTCAAACGGTTTAGGGGTGTAGATAAGAACATTTTCACTTTATTGTGAGGGGTGTGTATTTATGAGATTACGAGTGACTGTCTAAATGGTATAACGGTATAGATGAGAAAATTTTCGTTTTATTTTGGAAATACTTTAACTTTTACATACTGACCAACTGTTTAATGGGGTTTAAAGGCTGCAGGTGGAGAAAGCAGCCAAAGGAGCCCCATCCCAGCGAAGACCCCCAACTTGATCCCTTCAGCACAAGCCCCCTGACCTCGTCCTCCAAGGGAGCAACCCTCTGAACTGTGAGATTGCAATGCACTCACAGCTCTTTGATGTGGTTGATGT
This sequence comes from Scyliorhinus canicula, assembly GCF_902713615.1. Taxonomy (NCBI): domain Eukaryota; kingdom Metazoa; phylum Chordata; class Chondrichthyes; order Carcharhiniformes; family Scyliorhinidae; genus Scyliorhinus; species Scyliorhinus canicula. The sequence goes on along the minus strand of NC_052161.1, from coordinate 95,791,396 downwards.
TTGAAAACATTGGGGTTTCGGCACGTAATCACTCACCCATGAAGGGAGATGAATCGAGGCTGCAGCTGTTATGTGGTAGCTGTCAACCACAGCCCACGACTAGAAATGAATAAATGACTTACAGCTAGTGGATCAGACGGGTTGAAATGCGGCTTACAGCTGTTCTCCTTCCAGGAAGGTCCACGTGGGGCTTCCAGGTAAGTGTTACGGCTGTAATATTTTTCACTGCCCTTGCCACTGCTCTCTTACTTCCAGACAGGAGTCTCTTTTCTTGGTGGGGGTCTGCCTTTAGTCAGGCTCTCCTTGTGTGTTGTCCCTTTAGTTAGCGTGTCTATGGGAGGTCCCTTTAGTCATGGAGTCACTTTGGTTAAGGGGTCTCTGTGAGTGGTTCCTTTAATTAGAGGGTTCCTGTGGGAAGATTTATTTCTTTAGTTAGGGGGTCACTGTAGGGCTCCCTCTAGTTAGATGGTCTTTGTGGGGGGTCCTTCAATTTGAGGGTCGGGGGGGGCTTCCTGTTAAGGGGGGTCCCTGGTTGGGGGGGGTTCTCCCAATGCCAATCCTAATTTTTTGATTCTCCATCGCATCGGGCCCCTGCTACCGGGGGTGGGCGGTGGAGAATCCAGGCCAATATAACTGCAGCATGGAGGCCATGGGGAGGGTGACTGAGGGGGGTGGGGGGGTTCGAAAGATGGCACCCTGATCCGCGAATACTGAGCTCATCAGTGCAGTGAACGATGTAAGTGTAATCTTGATTGGGCTTTCCTTGCCAAGGCCAAAAAAAACGACAAGTGCCGTTAAATAGCGGTTTAAACGTGCCCAAACCGTGCACCAGACCCAAATTTGCCGCTCATTAGCTTGTGTTTATGTCTTCCTTGTCCTTTAGTCATGGTTTAACTTCTGTAAATTTCTGTGTTCCCAATATCCTGCACAGACCTATGATATTATTAGAAGAAATAAAAAAGGTGGGGAATATTTACAGCATTATGTAAATGGACAGTAAAAATAGACAAAAGGTAATTCAGTCTCAATGGTCTCATTTCGGTTTTATTGAACTCTATTGCTCCTGGTACTTACGGTGTCCATTTTGATAATACATCTTTTCTTCATCAGGATCCTGAAATGCTTTACTGTACCCACACCTTCTGTAAGAAAAATATAATTCAGTAAAGCCACAGTTACACCCAGAGGGTAGCTGAATACTTGCCTACGTGTAACAATGAGAGGATTCAAGATCCACCCAGTGACAATTGCATACTCTGGTGATGGTATGATGATTGAACATATCTTGAATTGGACCGATCGCTTTCAAGAGTGACTAGTTTTCCAATAAAAAGTTTTCTGGCACTCATTCATTTAAAAAAATCGACCTCACATCAAAGACAACCAGTACGCAATGCAAAAAAGCAAAGTTGTTATCAGCTTGTAATTAGCCTTCTACATCTGCCCGCTTTCATTCAAAGTAAATCTTCATTCACTGAATTGTTTTTTGCAGATCCAAACTAAATGTGTGCCCTGAAACTGAATAACAATATTTCTGAACACATGAGTGAATTTCTATCTTTACTTGGGGGCATTAATCTGGTGAAGCACATCACTGAGCATTATAGAACCTGTTTAATTTTTATTTCACTCACTTATATCCCTTTATAATGATATAAAGGCACCAGACATTCATAAGGGATTGTGTAAAAACATTGTGGGTTCCATAGAATCCCTACAGTGCAAAAGGAGGCGATTCTGTCCATCGGGTCTGCACTGACCCTCTGAAAGAGCACCTGACCTAGGCTCATTCCAACACCTTATCCCCATAACCCCATACATTGATCATGGCCACTCCATCTAACCTGCACATCCCTGGATGCGAAGGGGCAATTCAGCATCACTCATCCACCTACCCTGCACACCTTTGGACTATGGGAGGAAACTGAATCACCCAGAGGAAACTCATGCAAGACATGGGGAGAAAGTAGAAACTCCACACGGACAGTCATCCAAAGCCGGAATTGAAGTTGGGTACCTGGCACTGTGAGGCAGCAGTGCGAACCCGTGCCATCGTGCAATCCTTATCACCCTATCTCTGCCTTTCAAGTCAATTATCCTAACCATTACGCTACTGTGGTCCTAATTTAACTTAGCAATCAAAACAGCATTGGTACCTGAGAACAGGTAGAAAGCTTGAAGGCATCAGAGCCAAGGCTATCTGTGCTCTGTTCTGCTCACAGGCCAAAGTGAAGACGAGACTGGATTACATGACACACTTCCCTCCTAGTGATGGGTGTGCTGCTACCCTTTAAAGGGATTTTACAACAATATCCACCATTAAAGGCACTTTTAAAATTAAGCACAGGCAGTTATTTTATCAAACCTGTGTCAGTCGACCTATCAAACATCCTTTTATTATGACTCAGGTAAGGAATATATCACTCACAAGGGAGGATTAAATTCAACATTGGTGTACCTTTCTATATCTGTAGATATAGTTATGGGAGGGGGTGGAGTAGTGATATTGTCCTGGACCAGTAATCCAGAGACCTGGTGTAATCACGCTCTCGGGACCCTGGTTCAAATCCTACCACATCAGATGGTAAAATGTGATTTCAAAAAAAATCTGGAATTAAAAGTCTAATTCCATCTAATGATGATCATTGTTGATTGATGTAAAAAAACATCAGGAAACCTTTTAGGGAAGGAAATCAGTGGCCCTCACCTACATGTGACTCTAGATCTACAACAATGTGGTTGACTCTTAAAAACAAAATGCTCAGTTCGAGGGTAATTAGAGACAGGAAACAAATGCCGGCCTTGCCTGTGTTGCCCATATTACATGAAAGAATGAAGGAAAAAATATATATATATTGGGGAGATGGATGTACTGATCTGATGATCTGGGGGACTGGGTGACAGTGAGCCATCTATCACCATCAACTAGATCATTCTTTATGACCTTGACCAATCAGTGTCCACTTGCAAACCTATCAGTCCACTTGCGAACCAATCAGTTCACTTGCCAACCAATCAACACACACTTTGTATGTGGTATAAATGTGTTGCCCTGACCTTGGTGTTTTTGTGAACTGTCCTGATTGATGTAAAATGAGAAACTTTGACAAACTTTTTTTCAGCATTACCTAACATTTGTTGCCAAACGACTAGTTCTGGTTATCATGTTACTGGGATTCAGCTTTCTCCCTTAAATATTCATGGCCCCTAACTGGATCATAATAAGGGAATGAATATTGAAGGCAGTGGATGGGGTGCCATTCCAGGAGACTGCTTTGTCTTGGATGCTGTCAGATTCTTCAGCATTTTTAGAATGGCACTCATCCAGGCAAGTGGTGGGTGTTCCATCAAATTCCTGTCTTGGAGATGGTGGAAATCTTTGGGGAATCAGGTGAGTTGCTGGTCATGGAATGCCCAGTCACTGACCTGCTCAGTTAAGTTGCTAATCAATTGTAACTCCCAGGTTGTGATTCAGTAATGCCAGTGAATGTCAAGGAGAGATGGTTACATTCTCTTGTCTTCGCAGCAATGGGACTTGTGTGGAATGAATATTATTTGCCACTCAGCAGCCCAAGCCTGAATGTTGTCCAGGTTTTGTTGCATATGAACAAAAGCTGCTTCAGTACCTGAGGAGCCATGAATGATGCTGAGCATTGTGCATCATCAATGCTAAAATTACCCTTAGTGTAGGTGGGGTTACAGGGATAGGGAGGAGGCATAGGCTTAAGTGGGGTGCTATTTCCAATGGCTGGTGCAAACTCGATGGGCCGAATGGCCTCCTTCTGCACTGTCAATTCTATGAAATCCAACAAATGCAAAGCAGCAACCAGCACTGCCAATCTGATGTTGAATGCTAGCCAATTCAGTACAGTACAACCAGAGGTGGGAATCTTCAAATGATTTAAGGCTTTGATCTGCCAGCCGCGTGCTTCTCTATCTTCCCGCTGATTGTCAATGGGATTTGCCAAATCACTGGCTTTTAAAGCAGACCAAGCAGGCCAGCAGCACGGTTCGATTCCCGTACCAGCCTCCCCGGACAGGCGCCGGAATGTGGCGACTAGGGGCTTTTCACAGTAACTTCATTGAAGCCTACTCGTGACAATAAGCGATTTTCATTTCATTTCATTGTAGCCACCCCATGCCGTCGGGAAACCCGCAGGCAGGGGTGCGCTGCTGGCGGGAAAAGTGAATCGCAATGGCCAACATCTTGACCGCTGTTTGGTCACTGAGAAACAAAAGGGACCATCAGGCTGAGAAGAATATCTCAGAAAGAAGGGTTTGAGTTATGAGGGGCTGGCGCGTCGTGGGCTGTTCAACCTGGAAAAATGAAGTGGGGAGGTGATTCTGTAAGAGGATAGAAGATTGTTAAAAGAATGCACTTTAAACTAAACTGTGTGGACAGGACAGTGGGAGATAGGGTCAAACTAGTAAAAGTTAGCTTCTGGACTAATATCAGAATGTTCTTCACAGAGAGCATGATTCATGTTTTGGATTTTACTTCAGGCTGGATAGGTGGAGGCCTAAACTCTTGATGTGTTCATGCAACAACTAAATGCAGCAATGGGGGAAGTGTCTGATGCTTCAGAATGGTTGGTTTCATATAGATTGTGCGGTTCCTCATTGGTAAGTGTCAATTTTAAGCACAAAACTGTATAGAGATAACAGGCAGTCAACAGATACATTCTGAAAGGTCAAATGGTGAGCCTACATGTCCTGTTTCCGGATGTCATTGGATCCAGAATGCACTAAGGCTCCCTGAGTCACAATAAGCAAAATGATGGTCAGTTTAGTCTCGATGGAGTAATGTTCTCCTCCTAACTCTCAAATTTCAATATGTTATTGCATGACTTTTACCTTTTCCTGCAGATAAACATTGCCAACAGAACGATGAGCCCAGTAACTAAAGCAAAGCAGATCCAAATGATTGTGGTGGTATCATATCGGAGCGAGACTATAAGAAAGATAGAGAAAACACTATTAATATAATAAGATGTCACAATGTAAACCAATTAGATTTTGGTTCTGCCTCTCATGATTAAGCAGCTTTAAGATAAATGAACAATCTTATATTTCCCTTAAATAACCAGTGATTCAGAGGTTGCCGAGTGCAGGGGTGAGATGGTGGAAGGCCTGCCTCGGGTTCCAGCACTGTATACAAAAATAAAGATTAAAAGATAAAACAGCACTCACTTCTCACACTCCTCAATACCCATACACTCTACATTCCACACCCATGCCAACCCATTGCCGCTTCATGCATCCCAAGGCCCTTTATAGACCCATGTTATCTTAAAGCAATGCATGTCAACCCTTGCTCCCCACCCAGCACCATTTACCCTTACATCTACCATACCAACTCTTCTTATATCCACCATGAGCAGACCTCAGAACCATGCAAAGATAAAATAAAGTTCTAAGTATCTATTGCAGACTTTGCTACATTGAAATAAACATTAATTCATTAAAAACCTATTTCAAAGAAATAATGCCTTTTAACAACAAACATTTAATTCAAGTTTGTAACTCTTTATCACAACAAGCAATTGGAATCCAGTCTCAGATCAAAGTGTCTATAGTCACTGGTAGGTGTCAATCAAACTGTGAAATGGCAGGCACCCCACTGTGCTAATGGATGGTTGTAAAATCAGTCATGCAGCATCAATCCAGTCATGGAAGTCCTCAGACTTATGTCCACAAAGTGAAATAGCAAGTAATCACTTTTGTACCACTTGAGACATTTTCCTTTCAAAGATTGACAGCTCCCTTTGGCAGGTCCCATTGTCAGGTGCCTCTGACAATTTTGACAGTTAATTTTGACAGACCTGTTGACAGTTTCAATGAGTTTGACAGAAATGGGTTTATGCATTATTAACTCATATTTTTCCCTACTTTTAACAATTCTAAATGGCACCTGACCTACCACAAAGGAAACCTTACCACATTCAGGGGCTGGTTTAGCACAGGGCGAAATCCCTGGCTTTTAAAGCAGACCAGGGCAGGCCAGCAGTGCAGGTTGTGGTGACTAGGGGCTTTTCACAGTAACTTCATTTGAAGCCTACTTGTAACAATAAGCGATTTTCATTTCATTCTTACCACCCCCAAAAATGCCCCGGGACTAGATCCAAATGGATACCTTTGTATCTGCCAAGTTCAGACCTGCATCTGGTTTAATATGGATTGTACACTCCTGGCATCCCAAAATCCCACTTCAGTGGAGGCAGCTGGTGATTTAAATGGCCAACTTCCTCCATTAACCATGAATGGACGAAACATGCACTGTCCCCAAACCAACCTTCGTAAAAATGAGAAGTGCCATGTTGACGGGGAGGACTTCTGATTTTTGGGAGCTTCTGAAATTTTCACCATGACCTTGGAGAAAATTCAAACCTGTGTTTTTCACTTTCCCTCCAAGAAAGTTCATCGAGAGCAGTATAGTGCTAAATCTTTAATGAATCTTGGTTCCTCCTGACAAGGTAGAGGAACCAAGGTTTAGACTGGCACTTTTGGTGAGATGGAGTGTGTCTCAAGCTTAGTCAAAATGGTGCTCGAGCAAGAACTCCTGGCCCCAAACCCAGCACCAAACTAGGGTGAGAACAGGGGCAGGTCTCCTTTTGCACATCCATGGTTAATAGAGGCAGCCACACATGTAAAACTAATTTGCATTCCGTCAGATACAATTTTTGGGATTCTGCTTTCTAAAATACAACTCTTGGGCTTAATAATCATCAGCAGAATGTCTGCACTTTCCAGAATTCTTCAGAGAGATAGGGCTCTGTGAGGAGGAGTGCGCACTCCATTTGTGTTAGGTGCAGTGTGCTCCATTAGTGTTGGGCTCTGTTAGGGGGAGTTTGCTCTATTAGTGTTGGGCTCTGTTAGGGGGAGTTTGCTCCAGTGGTGTTGGGCTCTGTTAGGGGGATTAAGGGGAGTGTGCTCCATTAGAGTTGGGCTCTGTTAGGGGGAGTTTGCTCCATTAGTGTTGGGCTCTGTTAGGGGGAGTTTGCTCCATTAGTGTTGGGCTCTGTTAGGGGGAGTTTGCTCCATTAGTGTTGGGCTCTGTTAGGGGGAGTTTGCTCCATTAGAGTTGGGCTCTGTTAGGGGGAGTTTGCTCCATTAGAGTTGGGCTCTGTTAGGGGGAGTTTGCTCCATTAGAGTTGGGCTCTGTTAGGGGGAGTTTGCTCCATTAGTGTTGGGCTCTGTTAGGGGGAGTTTGCTCCATTAGAGTTGGGCTCTGTTAGGGGGAGTTTGCTCCATTAGTGTTGGGCTCTGTTAGGGGGAGTGTGCTCCAGTGGTGTTGGGTTCTGTTAGGGGGATTAAGGGGAGTGTGCTCCATTAGAGTTGGGCTCTGTTAGGGGAGTGTGCTCCAATGGTGTTGGGTTCTGTTAGGGGAGTGTGCTCCAATGGTGTTGGGCTCTCTCAGGAGGAGTGTGCTCCAATGGTGTTGGGTTCTGTTAGGGGAGTGTGCTCCAATGGTGTTGGGTTCTGTTAGGGGAGTGTGCTCCAATAGTGTTGGGCTCTCTCAGGGGGAGTTTGCTCCATTAGTGTTGGGTTTTACTCCCCTGAAGCCATGAGCATATAGAATGGTGGATGGTGCGAAAATCAGAATGGCCTACTCTGTCTCCTGCCTCTCGCATTCCTATACTCCTCACCAGCATCTCTGAAATGTTCTTGCTCTGTTAAATGTTAGACTTGATATAGGAGGTGAGATTAGCAGCATTGCCTTTCCCCCTCTGAGAGGCAGCCGCCCCACATTCATGTTCAATAAAAATCCGACAGATCCATTGTTTGGGAGCCCGCGTTGCACACACCTGATTTCGCAGTTTCAATCTCGACGGTCTGGCTGAATCGGCCACACCCAGCTGATGTACGGGCTCGAACCTGAAATACATAACGAGTTCCAGGTTTCAGGTTGGAGACTGTCACACTTGTTCCCCTGGCTTTCAGTGTGGAGTAACTCTGCTGTTCCTTACCCTGTGGGACAGTAAAAATACCCCATTTGAGGAGCAGCTTGAGGTAGACTGCGAGTCATTACTCATATTACATGTCAGTAGCTGCAAACTCAGATCGATATAGAATTACGAATAGGGCTGTCAACTCTGGACCATATTCCAGTTGGTTTCATCACATTCTGCATCCAACCATCCCAATTTCATGCTCCCACCAACGGTTGCCCAATATGTCAATCAGTCAATTATGGTGGCTACAATACCCACAATCCTCTGTGCTTCAGAAGCCACTCTATCCATCGTGTGGTTATACCAGAAAGTGCATACGCCAGGGCCACACATCACAACCTGGGGCCATTGTGGCCATGCTATTCCTGTGTGCCTGGTTGGAACAAAAGTGGCCCTCTCATTATTGGGGGAAGTGTTTAATTCCAGGAGGATCTAGAATAATCCAGGAGGGTTTGGCAATTCAAAATTAAAGTGCAGAAATCAGGGAAATGAAGTAAAGCTGAAATGAAAGCTATTAATGTTAAAAAGACACAGCAGGGAAGTGATGACTTCAAAGGTGGACAATTACATATTTTGGGTTGGGCTGCAACATCTAAAGAATATCCTCAGCCAAAATCTCAACCAAGGAGGAAACCAACACAATCTACAAGAACTCACAGTAATATAACTCCTTTAACATGGTAAAACATCCAAGGTGATTCCTAGGAGTGCTTTCAGTGAAATGTCACACTGACCCACCAGAGAAGCAGGTTCCAAAGAGCATCTTAAAGGAGGAAACAGGCAGAGGTACTTAAGAAGCAGAGGTGTTTAGGGAGGGAATCCCAGAGCTTTTTCTTTAAATTAATTCACGTGACGTGGGCATCGCTGGTTGCCCTTCAGAAGGTGGTGGTGAGCTGCCTTCTTGAACCGCTGCAGTCCCTGAGGTGAAGGTACACCCACCGTGCTGTTAGGAAGGGAGTTCCAGGATTTTGATCTAGCGACAGTGAAGGAAAGGCGATATATTTCCAAGTCGGGATGGTGAGTGACTTGGAGGGGAACTTCCAGGTGGTTGGTTCCCAGGTATTTACTGCACCTGTCCTTCTAGATGGTGGTGGTCATGAGTTTGGAAGGTGCTGCCGAAGGAACCTTGGTGAGTTACTGCAGTGCATCTTGTAGATGGTACACACGGCTGCCACTGTTCCTCAGTGGTGGAGGGATTGAAGAATTGTGGAAGGGGTAGCAATAAAGTGGGCTGCTTTGTCCTGGATGGTGTCAAGCTTCTGGGGTACCTTGATTATTGACTAAGCAGCTAGCCCAATAGTGAGTAATAGAAACTGGGGATGTGCAAGTGGTCTTCCTAATTATCCATCCCTTTGAATGAACAGAATGACTTTGAGATGGAATTTGAAACCCATGTACGATCCTACCTGCCAGACTTTCCTCTCCATATTGGCTCAATTGATACCTAACACATGGGCATAAAACCCTTTGGCAGCACCTTCCAAACCTGTAACGTCCAATGGGACCAGCGTCCTTGCTAGTGCTGTTGGGAAGGGTTTAAACTAATTTGGCAGGGGGTTGGGATCCTGAGAGAAGGTTCAGCAGGGGGAGATGCACAGCCAAAATTAGAAGAGACAGCAAGTGAGTTGGGAAGGCATAGATGTTATAGGCCAGTTAAGTCACAAGGGAGTTTGGCAAGATTGGATGGTATTTATTTTTAATGCAACGAGTCTGACAAAAAAGATTGAAGGCACAGATTACAACATGGGAATACATGATGAACGGCAGGACCCTGGGAAGCAGAGGATCAGGTACACCGGTGTCCAGGTACACCAGTCCCTTATCGTAGCAGGGCAGGTGGACAAAACGGTTAAGAAGGCATAAGCTATAGCTGCCTTTATTAACAAAGAAATATGAAATGAAATGAAATGAATGAAAATGAAAATCGCTTATTGTCACAAGTAGGCTTCAGTGACGTTACTGTGAAAAACCCCGAGTTGCCACATTCCGGCGCCTGTTCAGGGAGGCTGGTACGGGAATTGAACCGTGCTGCTGACCTGCTTGGTCTGCTTTAAAAGCCAGCGATTTAGCCCAGTGTGCTAAACCAGACCCTGGCTGATTATAATAGAGTTTAAGAGCAGAGTGATTACGCTAGAACTGTATAAAACGTTGGTTAGATCACAGCTAGTACTGTGCGCAGTTCTGGAACCCACATTATAGCAGGGATATGACAGCACTGGAAAGGGCGCAGAGGAGATTTACCAGGATGTTGTCTGGGCTGGAGAGCTTTCGCTATGAAGAGGATTGTTAGACTGGCGTTGTTTTCCTTGGAGCTGAGGAGACTGAGGGGAACAAGATTCAGATGTATACAATTCTGAGGGGCATAGATAGAGTTGACAGGAAGAAACTTTTCTCCTTGGTGGAGGGATTAATGTTAAGGGGGCATAGATTTATGGTAAGGGGCAGGAGGTTTATAATAATAATCATCTCTATTGTCACAAGTAGGCTTACATTAACACGGCAATGAAGTTACTGTGAAAAGCCCCTAGTCGCCACATTCCGGCGCCTGTTCGAGTGAGTACACGGAGGGAGAATTCAGAATGTCCAATCCACCTAACAGCACGTCTTTCGGGACTTGTGGGAGGAAACCGGAGCACCTAGAGGAAACCCACATAGACACTGGGAGAACATGCAGACTCTGAATAGACAGTGACCCAAGCTGGCAATCGAACCTGGGACCCTGGCGCTGTGAAGCAACAGTGCTAACCACTGTGTGACCGTGCTGCCCACGGATGGGGATGTGATGAAAAACAGTTTCACCTAGAGGGTGGTGGGAGTCTGGAACTCACTGCTCGAAAGGGTAATGGAGGCAGAGACCCTCATAACATTTGAGAAGTATTTAGATGTGCACTTGCAATGCCAAGGCCTTAAAGACCAAGTGCTGGAAAATGGGATTTGAATAGTTAGAAGAGCATTTTCTGTGCTGTGGACCTGTATGATTCTGACTCTATGACCAAGGAGGACAAGGGAAGCAGGCACATGGTAATACCACTACCTGCACGTTCCCCTCCAAACCACAAAGCATCCTGTCTTGGAAATATATTGCTGTTCCTTCACTGTCGTTGGTCAAACTCCTAGAACTCCCTCCCTAACAGCACTGTGGGTGCATCTACACCACATGGACGACAGCGGTTCAAGAAGGAAGGTCACCATCACCTTCTCAAGGACAACTAGGGATGGGCAGTAAATGCTGGCCGAGCTGGTGACGCCCACACTCCGTGAAAGAGTTTTTTAAAATGACAATCACAGAGGGATCAATTTGAAGAGGAATAAAGCAGAAAAAGCTAATAGAAATGCCAAGCACTCAGAACTAACTGCAAGGTCTGTTTATTCTCCAAAGGTTTTAAAAAAACCTTTCCCTGTTGATGTTGACGGCTTTGATGATGGCATCAGGAACTCACTCAAAGCAGTCACTCAATGTGAGCAGGCCGAATTAGTTTTTGTGAAACGCTTGCTCGAACAGGGTTCCCGTGTGGAGCTGTTAAATTCTCCCCGTGCTCCATAGCAGCTGAAGCAAGTGTTGCAGTAACATGAGGTGAGTAGGATGTCTGTTCAGTATCAATGGTGTCAGTCCACAGGCTTCAATAGAGACGGATTGCGGGCAGCTGTGTTTTTGTTCTGTCTCCAATGATTACGTGCTCTGTTTTAATGAATATTTGACCGACATTCAAAAATAAATGTAATAAAATAAATCTCCACAATAATCAGTTCCACCAAAATGAATGATGCTCAACAGATGGTGGGGAAGCTCATGCCAGCATGTGAATGCAGGTCTGGACTGCACCAAGTTGAAGAGAGCTTGATCTGAGTAAATATATTTAAACGGAATGCCCAGATAACTCTAATGGCGAGGTGGGAAATATTCTCAATTAGAACTTCTCTCTGAGGACTGTAACAAAACACAATGGGTGGATCCTCCGATTTCGGACGTCAAAATCGTGTTCAGCAATCGGCAAAGAGAATCAAAGCTCCCGATCAAATCGGGGGCGGCGCCGCATTCACGATGCTCCATGCCCTCCGAGTACGCCACGCGCCGTATCGACGGCCTCAGATCATTGCCTGAGGCCTGCCCCCCGATGCTCCGCCCACGACGGCTGGGTTCCCAACGGCGTCGGTTGCGTCTGGTCTCATCCGTCGGGAACTTGGCGTGGCGGCTGCGGACTCACTCCAGCGCCACCATAGCTGGAGGAAGGCCGATCCGTGGGCAGGGGGGACATTTAACAGGGGCTGGAGGCACTGTGGGGAGGGGTGGGGGGTGGTCCGGGGTGCGCGAGCAGGCCAACGGGGTGACTATTTTGCGGGCCGGGTCCACGAGCGGCCGCCGCCATGCAGCACGGCGTGGCCGCTGCAGGCTGCCACCATGCGCATGCACAGCCACAGACCCGGAAGCTAGAGCCGGGTGCTCAACTTTGCCGGCATGTTAGCCCCCAGCAAAACGAGTCAGTGGCCGCTTTATGCCATTTTTTCTGTCGTAAAACGCCACCGTTCCAACGCCAGCGTGGGGACATAGCCTCAAAATTGGGGAATGCAGCCCAATAGCTGAACATTGAGTCTTCTCACAGCCAGTGCTATATACTTGCACCTTACATTGCCATCTCCTTTAATTATCACAGACTGTGAGGGTTTGATTTGAAGAGGGTCCTGTTGGTGCATTCTATCATAGAGGTACAAGCTCATCACAGTAAAACAGTTTGAGGAGATTGCAGTTCAGATAAATGATTATTTCGCCTGCTAATTCCACACTTGTTTTAAATAATTATAGATACAGGCCATGGTGGGAAGCCCAACTCCCTCACATGATTGGTCAGATTGGATATTGTTATCCCACTATACGTATATATAAAAATTGACACCCCATTCTAAATGGAGAAGATGTAAGTTGAAGGATCATGCATAAATCGGGACATGGTATCTCCTGCTCTAGTTACATCTTACAGTTTTTTTTTCACCGAATTCAGTGTAGATGGAGGCCATTCAGCCCATCTGGTCTACACCAACCCTCTGAAAGAACATCCTCCCTGGCTCCATTCCCACACCCAACTTTCCTTGCACAACTCTGGACACTGTGGTTAGCACTGCTGCCTCACAGCTCCTGGGACCCAGGTACAATTCTGGCCTTGGATGACTGTCTGTGGAGTTTTCTCCCACAGTCCAACGATGGGCATGTTAGGTGGATGAGCTATGATCAATGTGGCGGATTACGGAGACAGAGTATGGGAGTGGGCCTAGTTAGGGTGCAGACTCGATGGGCCAAATGGCTTCTTTCTGTACTGTAGGGATTCTGTGGATTCTATAAGCATGCGGCATGGATTTCCTGCATTTGTTTTCCTGAGGCAGGAGACCCTGATCTCAGCCTGGATTCTCAGTCCATATTTTCATCCATCTAGTTTATAATGATTGCTGTATAGGATTATGTTTGTGGAGGAATGTGAAGTAGATTTGTGGCTTTACTGCCCAAGTGTTAAAGCAGAAGGTGAGGAAAGAAACCTCACTCATTATTGTGGTTGTTGTAATAGGCCACACGAGGTGTATGGGGTGGAAAGGAGTATCTTCCTCAGTGTCCTTGTGGATTAGGAGCATCCACGCTCGGGGCAGGGGATCTCTATTAACCTCTGTATTAAAGGTCGGATGGTAAGGCAGGAGAGGAATTAGGGAGGGATCTACCGAGTAGTCAAATATTGTTTGTACATAATACAACGTTTCTTTATTTTACATGGTGTGGACTCGGGCCCATGTGTTATTAAAGTTATTTGCACTGTATTATCCTGACGTCACTTCATGACCAGAAAAAATATCAACATCAGATGTGGTTCTGAAATATTAAAAGGGCTTTGTCGTTACCAGCAGTCGGCAGGACTCTATAATTCTCCTTCACTGTGCCCCTCCACTCTGTCAGTCTGTGTCCCCCCCCCCCCCCACACTGTGCGAAGGCTCAGTCCCTGCTCACTCTTTCAGTCTGTGTACCAACCTCCCCCCCCCCCCCCCCCCCCACTGTGCGGAGGCGCAGTCCCTGCTCACTCTGTCAGTCTGTGTCACCCCCCCTCCCCCTCACTGTGCGGAGGCGCAGTCCCTGCTCACTCTGTCAGTCTGTGTCACCTCCCCCCCTTCTGTGGGGAGGCTCAGTCCCTGCTCACTCTGTCAGTCTGTGTAGCCCCCACCCCCCCCTCACCGTGGGGAGGCTCAGTCCCTGCTCACTCTGTCAGTCTATGTAACACTCCCCCCCCCCCCCCCCCCCCCCCCACTGTGCGGAGGCTTAGTCCCTGTTCACTCTGTCAGTCTATGTAACGCTCCCCCCCCCCCCCCCCCCCCCCACTGTGCAGAGGCTCAGTCCCTGCTCACTCTGTCAGTCTGTGTCGCCACCCCCCCTCACTGTGGGGAGGTATCAGTCCCTGCGCACTCTGTCAGTCTGTGTAGCACCCCCCCCCCCCCTCACTGTGTGGAGGCTCAGTCCCTGTTCACTCTGTCAGTCTGTGTACCCCCCCCCCCCCCACCCCCTCACTGTGTGGAGGCTCAGTCCCTGCTCACTCTGTCAGTCTGTGTCACCCCCCCCCCCCCCACTGTGGGGAGGCTCAGTCCCTGCTCACTCTGTCAGTCTGTGTACCCCCCCCCCCCTCACTGTGTGGAGGTATCAGTCCCTGCTCACTCTGTCAGTCTGTGTACCCCCCCCCCCCTCACTGTGGGGAGGTATCAGTCCCTGCTCACTGTCAGTCTGTGTCACCCCCCCCCCTCACTGTGCGGAGGCTCAGTCCCTGCTCACTCTGTCAGTCTGTGTACCCCCCCCCCCCTCACTGTGGGGAGGTATCAGTCCCTGCTCACTGTCAGTCTGTGTCACCCCCCCCCCCCTCACTGTGCGGAGGCTCAGTCCCTGCTCACTCTGTCAGTCTGTGTACCCCCCCCCCCCCCCCCTCACTGTGGGGAGGTATCAGTCCCTGCTCACTCTGTCAGTCTGTGTACCCCCCCCCCCTCACTGTGGGGAGGTATCAGTCCCTGCGCACTCTGTCAGTCTGTGTAGCACCCCCCCCCCCCCTCACTGTGTGGAGGCTCAGTCCCTGTTCACTCTGTCAGTCTGTGTACCCCCCCCCCCCCACCCCCTCACTGTGTGGAGGCTCAGTCCCTGCTCACTCTGTCAGTCTGTGTACCCCCCCCCCCTCACTGTGGGGAGGTATCAGTCCCTGCTCACTGTCAGTCTGTGTCACCCCCCCCCCTCACTGTGCGGAGGCTCAGTCCCTGCTCACTCTGTCAGTCTGTGTACCCCCCCCCCCTCACTGTGGGGAGGTATCAGTCCCTGCTCACTGTCAGTCTGTGTCACCCCCCCCCCCTCACTGTGCGGAGGCTCAGTCCCTGCTCACTCTGTCAGTCTGTGTACCCCCCCCCCCCCCCCTCACTGTGGGGAGGTATCAGTCCCTGCTCACTCTGTCAGTCTGTGTACCCCCCCCCCTCACTGTGGGGAGGTATCAGTCCCTGCTCACTCTGTCAGTCTGTGTACCCCCCCCCCCCTCACTGTGTGGAGGCTCAGTCCCTGCTCACTCTGTCAGTCTGTGTCACCCCCCCCCCCCTCACTGTGCGGAGGCTCAGTCCCTGCTCACTCTGTCAGTCTGTGTACCCCCCCCCCCCCCTCACTGTGGGGAGGTATCAGTCCCTGCTCACTCTGTCAGTCTGTGTACCCCCCCCCCTCACTGTGGGGAGGTATCAGTCCCTGCTCACTCTGTCAGTCTGTGTACCCCCCCCCCCCTCCCTGTGGGGAGGTATCAGTCCCTGCTCACTCTGTCAGTCTGTGTACCCCCCCCCCCCTCACTGTGGGGAGGTATCAGTCCCTGCTCACTCTGTCAGTCTGTGTACCCCCCCCCCCTCACTGTGGGGAGGTATCAGTCCCTGCTCACTCTGTCAGTCTGTGTACCCCCCCCCCCTCACTGTGCGCGGAGGCTCAGTCCCTGCTCACTCTGTCAGTCTGTGTCACCGCCCCCCCCTCCTCATTGTGCGGGGGCTCAGTCCCTGCTCACTCTGTCAGTCTGTGTCACCGCCCCCCCCTCCTCATTGTGCGGGGGCTCAGTCCCTGCTCACTCTGTCAGTCTGTGTACCCCCCCCCCTCACTGTGGGGAGGTATCAGTCCCTGCTCACTCTGTCAGTCTGTGTCACCCCCCCCCCCCCCCCCCCCTCACTGTGCGGGGGCTCAGTCCCTATTCACTCTGTCAGTATGTGTTGCCCCCCCCCCCCCTCACTATGCGGAGGCTCAGTCCCTGCTCACTCTGTCAGTCCGTGTCACCCCCCCCCCACCCCTTACTGTGTGAAGGCTCAGTCCCTGCTCAGTCTGTCAGTCTGTGTCACCCCCCCCCCCCCCCCCTCACTGTGCGGAGGCGCAGGCCCTGCTCACTCTGTCAGTCTGTGTCACCCCCCCCCCCCTCACTGTGCGGAGGCGCAGGCCCTGCTCACTCTGTCAGTCTGTGTCACCCCCCCCCCCCCCCTTACTGTGCGAAGGCTCAGTCCCTGCTCAGTCTGTCAGTCTGTGTGTCCCCCCCCCCCCCCACCTCACTGTGGGGAGGCTCAGTCCCTGCTCACTCTGCGAGTCTGTGTCACACCCCCCCCCCCCCTCACTGTGTGGAGGTATCAGTCCCTGCTCACTCTGTCAGTCTGTGTCACCCCCTCACTGTGAGGAGGCTCAGTCCCTGCTCACTCTGTCAGTCCGTGTCACCCCCCCCCCCCACCCCCCACCCTCCTCATTGTGCGGGGGCTCAGTCCCTGCTCACTCTGTCAGTCCGTGTCACCCCCCCCCCCCCCACCCCTTACTGTGCGAAGGCTCAGTCCCTGCTCAGTCTGTCAGTCTGTGTCACCCCCCCCCCCCCCCCCCTCACTGTGCGAAGGCGCAGTCCCTGCTCACTCTGTCAGTCTGTGTCACTCCACCTCTCACTGTGCGGAGGTATCAGTCCCTGCTCACTCTGTCAGTCTGTGTATTTGAGAATTGGAACTTATCCCCTGAAGAAACTGAAGTGTTTTCACACACTCTTAATGAACAATGAGATCGAGAAAGCATCCCAGGCAACGTGTTATTTATTTTCTCTTAAAATTTACCAATATTTTTCACGGCTGTCTGTGAATAAAATTAAGATTAAATCGTGCTTTTTTTTCTAAATGTTGCTGGTGAAATGATTCTGTGTCACTCAGTGTTAGATAGGGCCTTGGCACATACTTAATGCAATCGAAATTATAAACATCTCTAATAAACGGCAGAAGTGGTTGCGCTCGACAGTCCATTACATGATGCACTGATATTGTCAGTTGTGTCACATGGGTCAACAGAAAAGGCAAATGTTCAACTAAGAGCTGTCAGCAACAATCGAGGCCAAACTGACACAAAGCCTGTGTGAATGAGTAAATAATCAGAGCGTCGGACGGCAAGGTGAGCAGGTCACGTGCGCAGTTCTGTGAGAAAGGAGAGATGGGAATTAAATGGCACAGTGGTAAGCTAAGGACTTTTCGAATGCTTTGTAACACAAGCTAATATCTCTTTCATTTTTCAGCGAAATAAAAGTTGATCCACACTTTGACAAGCAAAACTTATTCTTGGTGTAGAATTTGCTGTTCGTAGCCCAGTGAACCTGCTGCAGAGCAACATTGGTTGGTTGTAAAACAGGCCCTCCATCCATTCCTATCAATTTACCGCCTGGGTATGTTTGACTGAAATTACCCAACATGTACCCGCTGGTGTGGAAGATAGATGGCCAAATGAGCTGGTTAGGCTGATTGCCCTGTTTTGGTGTTGTAATTTCTGTTTAATTTATTCACTCAATGTGGAATAAATGAGTCAGGCTGTTGGCAGCCTCAAGCACAGTCTGTTTCAGTGCTCAATCACAATTAAAGGTGAGAACCTAAATGGCAGCAAGTTGTGTATCCAATAAGATGGAATAGTGGTGAGGGGGGTCACAGTTCAAACGCTGGGTTTGTCGCTCTGACCTAGATATTGGTCAGTTAAAGATTTAATCTGGTTCTAGGGAGCGAGGGCTCACTTTTGGCGGTGATCTGTGACCATAGAATAAAGGAAATGGGAGAAGGCCATTAAAGCCATTTGGCAGAATGCCTCATGGCCAGAACTTTCAAACAAGCACTAAGATGGAGCTTGGCTGGTGATAGGAAAGGTGCTTTGTGTCAGATCCTTCCCACACGCCCAGGATCTCACCCCTCTGCATGTTGCACAGTAGGTGGCTGTGGTGGGGAAGACAGTGGTACCAACTCCTCATGGAATGTCCCTTTGCAAACCAAGTCTGGAGAGGGATGAGGTGATTTTTGTCGAGGTTCATCCCGAGCAGTTATGTGATGCAGGATTCTGTGTTCTCCGGATTGTTCCCAGGGACGCACACTGGGACAAACATCAACTATAACTGGAGGATCATCAACTCGGTGAAAGACATGCTTTGGTCTGCTCGAACCCTGTTGGACTTCCAGTGCACAGAGCTGTCCCCAACCGTATCGCAGGATACAGAACCATAGAATTCTAATTCTATGGAGCATAGCACCATACAATTCCTACAGTGCGGAAGGAGGAAATTCAGCCCATTGAGTCTGCACCGACCCTCTGAAACAGCATCCTACTTAGGCTCACTTCTCCATGCTATCCCTTTAACACCACATAGCCTGGACACCAAGGGTTAATTCTATAATCACAGATCCAATCCACTTTGCCTGCACATCTTTGGACTGTGGAAGCCAACCATAGTACCCCGAGGAAGCCCATGCAGACATGCAGGGGAGAACTTGCAAACTCCACACAGACAGTCACCCAAGGTCGGAATTGAATCCGGGTCCCTGGCATTGTGAGGCAGGAGTGCTAACCACTGCACCACCATGCCACCATTTAGGACTGAGATAACATCTTCACTCAGAGGGTGGTGAATCTGTGGAATTGTCTATCGCAGAGGGTTGTGGAGGCCAAGTCACTGAATATATTTAAGAAGGAAAAGAAGGAATTAGATTTTTAGACACTAAAAGCATCAAGGGCTATGGGGGAGTATTGCATTGAGATACAGGATCAGCCATAATCATACTGAATGGTGGAGAAGTGCACAGGGCTGAATGGCCTATTATGTTCTCAGGTTCTCTGAGTGTTGCAGGCTGACACATTCCAAAGTCAAAGACTACATACTGAGGGGTGCAGTAAAACTTGGGGCAGCCCCGCAGAGAGGCAATGGGGAAAGTTTGCTGTCGAAAATCTTTCAGCCATAGTGCATCGAGTGGCTGGAAATTTTATAGAACCGTCTTGGGGTGAAAATGTCTTGTTTCACAATCATAATGAAGTATCTTAGAGCAGAACATTATCTATGTAGATAATTTTTTTTAAAAATTGCACTTTCTGCAATGATCATTTTGAAATGTTTGCAATGTTTGTTTTATCATATTGAAGCACCTCAGAGTGCAACATGATCTATGCAGAAAACATGAATATTATTGGACTTTCTGTGATATCCATTTTGTCATGTTCTTCCAGATATTTGACGAATGAAGAATATAGAATAGTGTAGGATCATCAGAAATAGGAAGAGGCGACCATTCAGCCCCTCTAGCCTGCTCCACCATTCAATACGGTTGACTTGTTCTACCTCAACTCCACTTTCCCGCCAGCTCCCCATAGCCCTCGTTTTCCCCAAGAGACCCAGGATCTGCCTATCCCAGCCTTATATATACTCAATAGTGTAGTGTCCACAACCTTCTGGGATGAACAATGCCAAAATTTCACAGCTCTCTGAATGAAAAAAATGTTTCCTGATTTCAGATGTAAATAATTGACCACTAAGAGTGTGTCCCATGTTCTGGAGCCTACTGCCGAGGAAACAATCTCTCAGTATCTACCCTGGAATGGGGAGTCTACCCTGTCTAGCCCCTACAGAATCTTCCATGTTTCATAGAATCCCTACAGTGCCGAAGAAGGAGGCCATTCGGCCCATTGAGTCTGCATGGCTCTCTGAATGAACACCCTATCCAGGCCCACTCCCCATTCCCATCCTGTAACCCCACCTAACCTTTGGACACTAAGGGGTAATTTAGCGTGGTCAATCCACCTAACTTACACATCTTTGGACTGTGGGAGGAAATCGGAGCACCTGGAGGAAACCCACACAGACACAGGGAGAATGTGCAAACTCCAAATTTACCGAATGTTGGACTCGAACCTGGCGCTGTGAGGCAGCAGCGGTAACCACTGTGCCACCCACTGCAATCAATGAGATTGCCTCTCATTCATCCAAACCCCAGAATGTACAGGTCCAACTTACGTGGCCTTTCAGCATGGGGCAACTCAGAAACCAATTGGTTCTCATAGCAGATACCAATCTGGTGACCGTTCACCGTATCACCCCCAAAGCAAGTGTACCTTTCCTTAACTACGGAGACCAAAACTGCACACAGTATTGTTATCTCATGAAAGTCCTATACAGTTGTAACACGTCTTACTTATTCTTATGCTCCAAATGCCTTGTAATAAAGGCAACATAGTATTTTCCTCCCACATTGTGTTCTTGACCATGTGTGTTCAAGTACATGCTGCTCTTTCTGAACATCAACATTGAGAAATTTCACAGCTTTCGGAAACAATTCTGTGTTTCTATTCTCACTGCCAAAATAAATAACCTCAATTGACCCTGCATTATATTCCACCTGGTTGACCATTAACTTAACCTGTCCACAACTCTTAGTAACCACTTTGTGTCTTCCTCACGGGGAGGATGTGCAAACTCCACACAGGCAGCCACCTAGCTTTACTGAAGAAGTCATAATGATTCAAAACGTTAGCTTTACTTTCTCTCCACAGACGCTGCCAGACCTGCTGCCTTTTCCAGCATTTTCTCATCTTATTTCAAATTTCCAGCATCTGCAGTATTTTGTCTTTGTATTAATTACTTTAGCTACTGTTTTTAGATACCTCCAAGAACGGTAGTATTGTGGATAGCACAATGGCTTCACAGCTCCAGGGTCCCAGGTTCGATTCCGGCTTGGGTCACTGTCTGTGCAGAGTCTACACATCCTCCCCGTGTGTGCGTGGGTTTCTTCCGGGTGCTCCGGTTTCCTCCCACAGTCCAAAGATGTGCAGGTTAGGTGGATTGACCATGATAAATTGCCCTTGGTGTCCAAAATTGCCCTTAGTGTTGGGTGGGGTTACTAGGTTATTGGGATAGGGGGAGGTATTGACCTTGGGTAGGGTGCTCTTTCCAAGAGCCGGTGCTGACTCGATGGGCCGAATGGCCTCCTTCTGCATTGTAAATTCACAATCTGTTGTTACACTTCCACCTCATTAATCTCATTTTTTTTTTAAATCATCTTTTTGGTCATCCTTTGCTGATTTCAAAAGCTCGCGCAATTCTCAGGCTTAAAACTATTCCACGAAACATAATAAACTTCTGCTTTTAATCAAACAATACCCAGAACTTCCTTCGTAAGCCACAAATCTGTCTTTATTTATTTTTAATGGAATATATATTAGTAATATATGTATAATGAACATGTTCAAGCCTTGCATCTTTGTTGAATTACCCAGGAGCTGGGGAGCCTACAGTTCCCCGTTGCTTCTCCACAGCAATGCCTCAGCCAATGAGAACTGACTTGCCAACAAATCAGCACCCTTTTCTCCTATATTATACATTGTTTGATTGTTTGATATTTGGCATTTTTGTGTTTGTCTTGATAAGAGCAAGATGAAAAACTTCAGCAACATGTCTCTTCAGCAATTGTCAATTGAGGTTATTTATTCAAACATATTTGTTAAACATTATGAATTGTTTCTTTAAATATTTCCCACTATTTATTTACCACCGTACACGCTGGTCTATTTACCCAATGAACCTTAGCTAGCTTTTCTCTCACACCCATGTCATTGGCTTTAAGTTTAGGATTTTTATTTGGGACTGGAATATTTTGCTCTCAAACCTAACATACAATTCGAATGTATTATTATCACTTTTCTCAGGGGATCGTTTACTTTGAAATTAGCAAATTAAACCTGCCGCATTACACAGTACAAGGTCTAAAATAGCTTTGTCCATAGTTGGTTTCACAACATATTACTTCCAGAAACTGCCACAGAAGTATTCTACAAATTCATTTTCCAGATTACCTGTACAAAATTGAATGATTCGGTCTACACGAAGGTTTAAACACTCCACTTTGTTACAAACTCCAATTATTCTTGCTTAATGCTATGTCCAACAGTGTAACTATTGTTATGGAGCCTATAAATTACTCCCACCACTGTTTTATAACCCTTCCTAATCTTCGGCCATATTAAATGCAACAGATACATAGGGCAAGTAGTGTTAATTACTGCCTGTTCATATTCCAATATGGCAAGGTTAATCTCCAATAAAAGTTAGAGGAGCGATGATACATGGATTGACTTTACAGATATTACTTGTGAATCTCGACATAATTTAGTCTTGCTTAATAAATTTCCTCATTGAAGGTGAATGGTAGTTTGGGACAGTTAACGTGTGGACTCTTAGCAAGATGGGCGAGAACCCTGATTGAATATTATTTTAGATAAAACAGGATAGTTGAAACATCCTGGGTGGGAATCTCCGTTACATGTGCCGATATCGTAATCGGCGATCGGGCGGAGAATCGATTCCGATGCTGGAATCGGGCTGGCGCCGGTTTGATGCCAGTTTGCGAGTCCCCGTCCCCTCAGAAATGGCATCATCGTGCCGCGCCCAGTTGCATTGCCGTTGGCGCCTCATCGGTCTACCCACTCGCGATGCTCCGTCCCCGATGGGCCGGAGTCTCGATGACGTGGGACATGTGTCCTCATAGAAAATGTGAACCCGGCACGGTGGCTGCGGACTGTGTCCAGCGCCGAAAAACTCAGCCAGGATCCGTGCCGTTTCCCCGGGGGGGTGTCTTCAGCGAGGGCTGGGGGGACTGGTTGGGGGTGGACAAGGGATGGGCTGTGGGGTCGCAGTTGGGGTCAGGTCAGCGCATGGCCGGGGCCATGTTGCATGGCGTGACCGCTGCAGGTTGTCAGCCACCTGCATGCGCGGCCCTGGACCCAGCCAGCCATTCTCCGGCCGTTTTCGGCACAGGAGGCGGGGGTTTTGGTCGGACCTGTTGCTAGCCTCTCACCGGTACCGAAATTGGTGAGGGTGTTTGCCGATTCTTTGCGCTTCGTCCTCCCGCGGATTCTCCGTTTGAGCCGGCACTTAGCCGCAGGAATTGAGAATCCCGCCCCCTGTGTTTTTATATGTAGTCTTTCGAAAGGCTCTGCCTTCTCAACCTTGCCCCTCGCCTGAGGTGTGGTGACCCTCAGGTCAAATCACCACCAGTCAGCTCTGCCCCTCAAAGGGGAAAACAGCGTGCGGTCATCTGGGATCGTAATGACTTTACTTTAGAGATATGTTCCCAGCAGTAAGATAATGGATCGAAGGATGTATAAACCTACTCATTTGTTTGGGTAAAGATACTTCACAGGGTGATAATGAGTTATTCAGACCAGAAGGTCTGAGGTTTAATTTCTGGGATCCTGATTAAAAGTGTTTTGACTCAGTTGCCCCATTGTCAGATCTTCAGGGGTTGGGAGAGTCAGGGTTGAATATCAGAGGCAGAGGAAGAGACAACATTGGGTCTCTGCGCTCTTTGTATGCTCCTCACCTAAATATTTTAAACTCAAGTGCGACATTTTCTTCAGCATAAAAAGAATATGGGGCTGGATTCTCCCAAAATGAGACTAGGTCCCCCATGCTGACGTGAAAATGGTGGAGTTTTACTCCAGAAATTCCTTACAAAAAGTTGACCGAACTTAGATGTTTCTCGTTAGTGTAGCTGTTCCTCGTTAGTGTAGCTGTTCCTCGTTAGTGTAGTGGTTAGTAGCCCCGTCTGTCACGCGGGAGACCGGGGTTCAATTCCCCGACGGGGAGAAGTTTCTTTCTGGGGCTGGTTTAGCACACTGGGCTAAATCTCTGGCTTTTAAAGCACACCAAGCAGGCCAGCAGCACGGTTCAATTCCCATACCAGCCTCCCTGAACAGGCGCCGGAATGTGGCGACTAGGGGCTTTTCACAGTAACTTCGCTGAAGCCTACTTGTGACAATAAGCGATTTTCATTTCATTTTATTTCAATGCCCTGCAGGGGGCTAGCAGAGACCCGGAGGAAATCTTGCAGCTTTAGCTGCGGATATGGCCCCCCGCACGTCTAGTTCGGAGTCTGCGCATGCGCACGGCGGTGGCCTCCAGCGGCCGTGCCAAGCTCCGTGGCGGACACGGACCACGGAGCCACACCAAGAAATGAGACCCTCCCCAATCAGTTGCGCGCCCGAGCATCTAACCGCGCGGATCTAATCCCCGGCAGCCTATAAAAGCCCCCGGCCTCCAATTTCCCCTCCTCCCCTCCCCCGCCCAGGGCGGCCGTGGACTGAGTCCGCAGCCGCCACGCCAGCATCCCGACGGCAATAGGTGGTTAGTTCCATGCCGTCGGGAACTCGACTGGTCGGAAGCGGAGGTTTGCTGGGCGGGCCTCTGGCAATAGGTCCCTGGCTACGCGGCGTACTCCGCGGTGACGCCGATTTGCGGGGCCCGGGGAATCGCCGGACCAGCGCCGGCCCCGATTACATCGTGAAAGTGGATTCTCCGCCCCACTGAAGTGTTGGATGGTGTAGACTTGCGAGATTAATATATACCACCAACACTGAGGAAGGTTCAACTCTATTTTATTAACTAACTATGAACTAATCGGCATACGAGAACTGTGGGTTTAAACGATGCTAGTTTAACTAGAGACCTAAGCCTGTTCGAACCAGTTGAATCTCTCAGCACGTGGTGTGAGTCTGTGCTAAACTTGATGAGCTCTTGTTCTACTGAGAGGCAGCACCCAGAATGAACGGGAACCATGGTGCCCTCTGCCATTATATTGTGTGTATTCTAACTGGTGATTGGCTGCGGTGTTTGTGCATGTTGATTGGTCCCAGTGTATGTCCATCAGCGTGTGTCTGCACCATGATATACTGGTGTATATTATGACACCCACGCTGGCCAAGGTTTCGGCGCGGGGCTGCGGAAAATCCAGCCCATGATCTTTCAGACTGGTCCATCTTTGCCATCCTATTCAAACTGATGGGGGCCACCCTAGGTTTGAGAAGGTCTTACAAAGCATCTCTTATTTGGTCGCAAAAAAAAGTTCCCCATGATTGAGATCTCCAAATTATTCTTAGAATCCCTACAGTGCAGAAGGAGGCCATTCAGCGCATCAGATCTGCACCTACCCTCTGAAAGAGCACCCGACCTGGCCCATTACCCCACCCTCTCCCCGTAATCCCACCTAATCTATAAATCAATTTTACCATGGCCAATCCATCTAACCAGGAAGAAACCAGAGCACTCAGAGGAAACCCACACAAACATGGGGAGAACGTGCAAACTCCACACAGGCAGTCACTCAAGGTAAGAATCGATCCCGGGTCCCTGGTGCTGTGAGGTAGCAGTGCTAACCACTGTGCCACCCCAAATGCTCTCTTTATATCAACAGGGAAACCTAATGCTTCAAAGCAGCCATGTTTGTGAACCAGAACTAGACCACGGATCTAGTTCCAGAATCTAGTGCGTCACTGATTAGTTGCTGCAATGGACCCTGCATCTGAATCATGTTATTTTACTTCCTAGAGTTGGTAATTGATGCTTTGACAGTCAGAAGGAAAAAAAACTGTTAATTATGACTGACCAGATGGATTGAAGTCTGATTTCATTGTTGCAGCTTTAAGTGTCGGACTGAGAGGATCCATGAGCTGAAGTTAAGGTTCCATACGTTTCCTAGGCTATATTTGTGTACCAGGTTTAACAACTCATTTTAACATGTAGCAAGGAGCTGTCACAGCGAAATGGATTTTGATAGCTATTTTACATTTTGCGTTTTTCAACAAACCTTTACCGTAGCTTGACAGAATCAAGGAGAAACATGAAAAAGGGCTCTTCACAGCAGAATATAAAAAACCTCAGCTATTCCAGCTTTGCTAACGATGTTGTTTGACGTGCTCGCAATCTCACTAGGGTCACTGGGGAGACGTAATCCCCTGGAACAGGTAGGAGAAGGGGAGGGAGAAGGTTGAATTCTTTTTAAAATCTGAAATCTGATCTCAAGCCACTGTGAATGTGCCTATTTCTGGTTTAACTGAGATGGGTGAGCTCAGAGAAGTGAGCTGGCCTCAAGAGGCGGCTGATGATTTATTTTGATTGTGAGGATGGATTTTGCACATCCCAGGAAAACCAGAAGCTAAAGGGAGACAGAAGTTCTGTCATGGCTGTGTCCCTTTAAATAATGTTTATGTCTTATCACATGGCTTCAGTGATGTAATTGTATGGGTGGAGCTGGCCTGTGGCTCTGGGAATTGGCTTTACTTTCGCTTTGGTTTGGGGCTTGTTTTGTGGCTCTGAGGTTTTGCTTTTGTTTTCACATTTGGCTGCTGTACTCAGAAAGAGAAGCATCTTGGCCTGTCTCTCTATCTTCATTTTAAAAGCTGCTTCCAGATTATTGGACAACTTAAAATAAATAACTGCTTTCTGGAAGGAATTCACACCTGCTGTTTTGGATAGGAAACAAGAGTATCCATACCAGGTCTTGAGTGTTGTCTGATGGGCCACACCTTTGAAAAGGGAGTACTGGTTTATGGGATCTTGTTATTAAATTGGAACAGTTAAAGGGGGGATTTATTAAGGGTTATACATAGATTACTGTAGCTGTGTGGGGTATTTATTTTTGTAGTTGATAAAAATGCTTACTGTGTGTGTTTATAAAAATGTTAACTAAATTTGTAGAATAAAGCTTGTTTTTGATTAAAAGTGCTTAAGAACTCTGTTGAATAACACTTGAAAGGCAGGCTCTGTGCACATCGTAACCAAAATCGCTAAACAGTTGTTGGTCAGGTGAACTCCATGATATACTTTGGGGTTTTCTAAACCCTGGCCCATAACATTTCGATCAAGCAACTAAGCATTTTCCAGCACTGCCTGTGGGCCAAGAGAAACCATTGTGCTTTTCTCCAACCCCCTCCCCAAGATCCACTGACCACCCCAACTTCAATTTCAATGCCAAACTGTTATGCAATTTGCCCAGCAAGCGCAAATGTTAATCATCTGCCTCTCTATTCATTCTTTAGAGATTAGAGCATTGGAGCGAATTTAAAGAACAGAAACACACAAGCTCACACATAGAAATGTTTGTGCTCCTCTTGAGCTTCTTCCTACTCTACTTCACCTCATCCCATACTGACTGTATCACCAACCAATTCAAAAGTGCTTCTTGATTTAATCTATTCAAATTCTTTGAACATTTCCATCAGATCTCCTTTTAAGAAAGAAACAACCTGCCGAGAATCTTCTGAAAGGGAAAACTAGAGGATGCAGTGCATCAGAAGGCCTCCAGCACTGTGTTTTATTCATATAGCACATCAATCCCCCTCCACCCTGCAATTGTAGTGGACTCAGGCTCCTTCTCTAAGTAGATATAAACGATGGGGGAACCCCAGTCCCAGGTGGAGAACCAAAAGTTTAAAAATATCTGCTCCTGGAACTCTTTCACTGACAAGCTCACAAATACAAAAAATGTTCTTTTAGTAGTTAGCATTTTGTAAACAGGCGTTTATACCTCTGATTTTGAAATACCTGCTCTCAATGCTCCTCCTCACACAGCAGAATTAATCCATAAGCAGGTTTTATGGTGACAATAGGTTTGACTTGTTTCCCTCTCTGAGACATTATTTTAAACGCTGTTTGACTCTTGATCTCAAACTCAACAACGACTGGCATTTATTGAGAGCGCGATTCTCCGGCCTCGCTGCCCTCTCACTCAAACGCAATGAGGCCAGTGAATAGCGGGAGAGGCCAAAAACGAGATCCGCGCCAGGTGCTGAAACAGTTTGCTACGTAGGCGAAAGCAGAATCTCGCCAACCCCCCACTCCCCAACCCCTCCCCCGGCGCCGTCAGTGATCCTCAACATGCTTTGCCCTCCTACCTCTACCACTATGTCTTGGTGTTCCCCCAGGATGCACATCTCAGCGGCACGGTAGCACAGTGGTTGGCACAGTTTCTTCACAGCTCCAGGGTCCCAGGTTCGATTCCCGGTTTGAGTCACTGACTGTGTGGAGTCTGCACGTTCTCCCCATGTCTGCGTGGGTTTCCTCTGGGTGCTCCGGTTTCCTCCCACAGTCCAAAGGTGTGCAGGTTGGGGGAATTGGCCATGCTAAATTGGTCCAAGAAGGTTAGGTGGGGTTACTGGGATGGTGTGGGCTTAGGTAGGGTGCTCTTACCAAGGACCGGTGCCGGCTCAATGGGCCGAATGGCTTCCTTCTGCATTGTAAATTCTATGATTCTATGAGGTGGAGGCTGCCAGCTGATTACCTCATACCGTGGCCTTCAATGCCCCTGATGGGCATCCTTTGGGGGCTCTGGGGCAGGAGGGCCCCGGCTCACTTGTCGGTGGCACATGCACAGGTGTGCCACTCTGCCCTGTCTGTTGGCTGCGAGACACAGCCTCATCAGAGAGGTGGAACTGGGGGAAGCTGGTAACCACCTTTGCCACTCGATGGGATGGATCATCCCGATTGGTGCTCATAAGGCCCTGGATTTCACCTTGGGATGTAAAGGCAGCTGGTTCAAACCCCAGCTGCCCTTGCATCATCTGGCTCTGCCAATCCTGGCTGTTCCCCATGGTCCGCACCATAGCATCGACACCCTCAGCAATACACCTCAATGACTGGAACATGCTCTGCAGTGTCTCAGCCTTGCCCACCTGAGAGCGGGACATGTCCCCAGAACCTCATCAAGGTTGGCCTGGTACTGGGTCACATCCCCCAATAAGTCAAACATTCTGTCGAGATCCTTAGCCATGGCCGTCACCAACTGTGCGGCGCCTTGGACACCTTCACGAATGGTGCCGACGTTGTGCACCAGGCTTTCCATTGTGGTTGTCATCCTTGCAGTGTTGGTCTCGGTGCCACACATTGCCAGCGACATCTCCTGCAGCCATAGCCTCTAGGACTCCCCCAAGTGGCTATGGATCTGCTGGAGTGATGCTGACATCTCCCTCTGAATATCGAGGTGGGTCACTATGGTCCCCATCAGACCCGGGTAACTCTGTACCACAGATTCAGCATCAGGCTGGGACCCAGCTGGGTCCTGGAATCCAACAGCCCTCCAACTGCTCTCTTGCCTGAGGGTTCCTGCCTTCACTTGATGTACATCAGCAGCAATGTAGTGTTCACCAGGTTGAACCCCCGAAGCCTGTCCACTAACATATCCCACCAAGGTGCGTGCATCTGCACTGGTGGAGGGGGTAGATGACAGCTGTGTCACGGCTACGGTTGCATCCTCGGAGCTCTCCTCCGAGGTGTTCATCTCGGAGGAGTCAGTAGAAGGAGCCACCCGGGAGGGGCCGGAGCCGTTGGCTGGAGGACCTGTGGGAGAGTGGACATATAGTCAGTAGGAAGGATGGGTCAGTCAGTAAGGCAATCACTATTCACGTTTGACAGGTCCCCCAGGTGGAGCCCGGTGGTTCCTCACCCCTGCGGCATCCGCCAGCCTCCGCGTTGGTGACCGATCTGTCCTCAGCCACACCGGTCACCTCCAGGGCACGCTCCTTGAAGGAGGTGAGGATTCTTATGTCCGTCACCCCTCCGCCAGTCTGGGCCCTCTCCCGACAGTTATGAGAGAGCTTTCCCCGAGGAGACACAGAGAGGGCATCGTTAGCCACACGCGTGGTTCACAGTGATGGGAAAGGGGTGTGAAGAAGGGGTTGTGGTGGGGGGTTGAGGGGGGAGGGGGTTTGGAGGAAGGGATGGGAGTCGCATGGGGAGTTGAGGGTTGATTCTCCCTTAGGGTGGGGGGGGGGGGGGGGGGGGGGGGGGGGGGGGGGGGGGAGAGTCGTTGGTGCCTACTCACTTGTGCAGCCCAGTGTAGGTCGTTGATCTTTTTTTGGCACTGAAGGCCAGTCCACCTGGTCACACTCCCCGAGCTGACAGCTGCCGCCACTTCATCCCAGACAGCACTGGCTGCCTTGTGGCTGACTCTCTGGGACCTTCGGGGGAGCAGGACATCCCTCCTGACCTCCACGGCATCTAGCAGCCTATCCAGGTCAACATTCCTGAATCTTGGGGCCGGTCTCTTGACGCCATTGTTGCGGGCCGGTTGGGGTTGGCTGAGCCAGTGCAGTTTATGTGCTGCTCGACCTCGTTAACGGGGTGTTGGCGAGCGCAGTCCCGGCTTATCAGCTGGTGAGCCTTCATTTGCGCCGAGAAGCCGGTGAGGCCTCGTTAAGTGGACCAATTAACATTGAATAGCTTTGTCGGCCTCGCTGGGTCAAGCGCCGGGAAGCTCGCAGCAATTCCCGCTTGGAACCGCACTTAGAAATCTTTTGGGAGAGGCACGCCCTTAGTGTTTCAAACTTAATAAAAACATCCCTAGGTGCTTCACTGGAACATTATCAAGAAAGATGTTTGGAGATACATAAGCAGTTATTAGGACAGATGACCAAAGGTTTGAGCAAAGAAACAGAGGGCTGTCTTGATTGGCAACGCAGGCTGAAAATCCCATGAGAACGGAAAACGTGATTTTCCCCGAGGAGACACAGAGAGGGCATCGTTAGCCACACGCGTGGTTCACAGTGATGGGAAAGGGGTGTGAAGAAGGGGTTGTGGTGGGGGGTGGAGGGGGGAGGGGGTTTGGAGGAAGGGATGGGAGTCGCATGGGGAGTTGAGGGTTGATTCTCCCTTAGGGTGGGGGGGGGGGGTGGGGGGGGGGGGGGGGGGGAGAGTCGTTGGTGCCTACTCACTTGTGCAGCCCAGTGTAGGTCGTTGATCTTTTTTTGGCACTGAAGGCCAGTCCACCTGGTCACACTCCCCGAGCTGACAGCTGCCGCCACTTCATCCCAGACAGCACTGGCTGCCTTGTGGCTGACTCTCTGG
The DNA here is from genome assembly GCF_902713615.1 of Scyliorhinus canicula. Classification (NCBI taxonomy): domain Eukaryota; kingdom Metazoa; phylum Chordata; class Chondrichthyes; order Carcharhiniformes; family Scyliorhinidae; genus Scyliorhinus; species Scyliorhinus canicula. Next base: position 95,760,489 of record NC_052161.1, on the reverse strand, counting down.
GACCTTCGGGGGAGCAGGACATCCCTCCTGACCTCCACGGCATCTAGCAGCCTATCCAGGTCAACATTCCTGAATCTTGGGGCCGGTCTCTTGACGCCATTGTTGCGGGCCGGTTGGGGTTGGCTGAGCCAGTGCAGTTTATGTGCTGCTCGACCTCGTTAACGGGGTGTTGGCGAGCGCAGTCCCGGCTTATCAGCTGGTGAGCCTTCATTTGCGCCGAGAAGCCGGTGAGGCCTCGTTAAGTGGACCAATTAACATTGAATAGCTTTGTCGGCCTCGCTGGGTCAAGCGCCGGGAAGCTCGCAGCAATTCCCGCTTGGAACCGCACTTAGAAATCTTTTGGGAGAGGCACGCCCTTAGTGTTTCAAACTTAATAAAAACATCCCTAGGTGCTTCACTGGAACATTATCAAGAAAGATGTTTGGAGATACATAAGCAGTTATTAGGACAGATGACCAAAGGTTTGAGCAAAGAAACAGAGGGCTGTCTTGATTGGCAACGCAGGCTGAAAATCCCATGAGAACGGAAAACGTGATTTTCGCCAGGGTTTAATGCATTTAATTAAATTTACATATTATTAACGGGCCTCCTGCCACATGATTGCCCCCTCATTGAGTATTCATGTCTGTGAGGTTTACAACTGGTTTGGCCAGACAGGAAGCAGTTGAGGGGATCCCTCTGCAGGGGCACAGAGGTAAATGTAGCCACCAGCGGGGGGGGGGGGAAGGACATGCCAACCTGGCAGTGTCAACCTGTATTGGGAACAGTGCAGAGAGAGCCCTAGTGGGAGACCCATGGGGAGAGTGCGTGTATTGATGTGTCATGCGGGGAGAGCGCCAGCTATACTTCCACGATGGTGGTGGGGTACGGGGGGAGGGGGCGTTCAATGATGGCGTTGGATGTGGGGGGTGTGGGGGGAGTAAAATGCCGGCGAGCACTGTTGTGGGGGGAGGGGGGTCTTATGAGGAGCTCCTGAAATCACCATGGTGGGGGCCATTTGGCAGTAGCACTGATTGGGGCGCCCTTTAAAGATGGCACCTTGATCTCTTTGAAGCCGGCTCCCATTTCTATGAGATCCCACCCCACCAGAGTGACGGCGTAAACTACACCCACTCATTTTCTTTTGTCTATAGAAGATTTCACGGGAAAACGTGTTTGAGCAACTGGAGAGTTACATGCCAGAGGCTTCAAGGACCATCTTCAAGGAGAATAAAGAGGGAGAGAGGTTAAAGGAGGGAACTCCAAATCTTAGGTTGAAACGGCCGCCAACATTCCGCTTAAGGTTTCTCCGTTAGGTCTCTGAGTGGACGGGCTGTGTATCATGCAAGGTCCATCCATTGCACTCACTGTGCTGAGTTCATTATTTGACCTCCATGTGCATGTTACAAGTGTCCTCCTGAGGCAGGCGTGTGATGTGCCCACCCTTCACAGTGTAAACAAAATGGGGCAGGTTTAGCTCAGTTGGCTGGATGGCTGGTTTGTGATGCAGAGTGTGGCTAATAGCCCAGGTTCAATTCCAGTACCGGCTGAAGTTATAACCTTCTCAACCTTGCCTGAGGTGTGGTGATCCTCAGGTTAAATCACCGCCAGTCAGCTCTCCCCCTCAAAGGGGAAAACAGCCCGTGGTCACCAGGACTATGTCCACTTTACTTGTACGAAACAGGCTATGACGTCATCGTGGATAGGAGCATGAAAGTTTCCCCATGGGAAGTTATCAAAATATAACAGTGACTATCTATTAAAATATTGCTCCGTCAATTCTTTGATGACAAACCTTCTTTGGAGATAGCTCCGGCAGGACACAAGAGGCAGACTCAAAACTCCAACACGACAGTTGAGTCCAGTTACCTTCTCAGACATTTGAGATAATGATTCAGATTACACAGCACAGGAGGAAATGCTTTACCTTCTCAAAATATTTGATCTCATATTCCAGTATGATGCCGTTGGGATGATCAGGTTCGTGCCACATTAATGTCACACTGTTCTGACTGGTGTTTTCCTGTTTGACAACCAAGATCTGTGATGGGGCTGGAAACAAAGAGATACAATGGGCAGAAAACAGCCCAAATTAGCCTCCATGTTAAAGAATTGGCAAATTGGAGTTACATTTAACAGATCACTCATTCGCCTGGCAATGTTAGCTCAATACTCCTGGTACGGTAGAATAGCGGTTATGTGCCAGGGCGGATAATCCAGAGGGCTGGATTAACGATGTGGCGACATGAGTTTAAATCCCACCACAGCAGCTGGGGAATTTAAATTCCATCAGGTTAAATAAATCGAGAATGAATGGTGATCATCTCACTACCAGTTCATGGCAGTAAAACCGTCTGCTTCACTCACGACTTTCGGGGAAGGAAATCTTCCGTCCTTACCCAGTCTGTGACTCTGGACCAACAGCAGTGTGATTGACTGTGAACTGCCCTCTGAAATGGCCAAAAAGACACACAGTTGTTTCAAGGGCAATTAGAGATGGGCAATAATTTCTGGTTTTAATTGATGCCCATGTTCCATGACAGAAAATGGAAGTGCAACAGCAGCCAAGCAAATGGAAAGCCACTATCGTCTTGCTAAATGCATCATGAAACATCCAGCATATGTCCACACTCTAGAATGATAACACGTGAATGTTCTGAAAAAAACATAATTTGTTTTTGCAGTTACAGGGTATCTTACAACCATTTGATAAAGGTAAGTATGGATGTCACATTGGCTGAATATCACCTGAACAATTGAGAGATTACTGCGAAAATGGGGCGGTGACCCTCCACACTCGAGCACTGAGGACGACACCCCAAGACATTCCGGTTCACACCCTCAATGTACTGAGTAAATCCTGACTGAGCAGAAGCCTCCTTGAGGACAAGAGATGTAACACTGAGTGTGAGGGCTCTGCCTCCCAGTCAACATTGGGATTAGCAATGACAAAAGCCTAAATATTCTGCAGCCTGACCTCTGCTGAAGAAAATCTGATAGTCTTTATTATTGTCACCAGTAGGTTTACATTAACACTGCATTGAGGTTACTGTGAAAATCCCCTAGTTGCCACACTCCGGCGCCTGTTCGGGTACACGGAGGGAGAATTCAAAATGTCCAATTCACCGAACAACAGGTCTTTCGGGACATGTGGGAGGAAACTGGAGCACCCGGGGGAAACCCACGCATACACGAGGAGAACGTGCAGACTCCGCACGGACAGTGACCCAAGCGGGAATTGAACCTGGGACCCTGGCGCTGTGAAGCAACAGTGCTAACCACTGTCCACCATGCCTGTCAAAAAACACATGAAAATCAGCTTGAAAAAAATGTACTTTTTAAACTACAAATGCTTTTACAAGAGATGAGAGTCACGATTGACATCTAAACTGAGCAGGAAGATAACCTTTACTCGGTACTTTGCAAACAAGCTTTCATGAAATGTAATAGCATATACCATATGAAAATGGGATTTGATACTCAGGCCTGAATTTTCACACAGACGAACAGGCTAGTGCAATTTAGACCTGGTAGAAGAAGGTCTAAACTTACGGGAGAGGTAACGTAATCTTTTTGATATGGTCACAGGACATTAATGGAGTGGCAAGGTGTCTTTTGGGAGAGGTTCCATGTCCTTTGGAGAGGCTAGGTGTCCTTTGGGAAAGTTAAGGTGCCCTTTGGGAAAGGTTAAATGCCATCTTGGGATTGTTGAAATTAGACATGACTGGGCATAAAAAACCCATTGAATACCTACAGTGCAGAAGGAGGCCATTTGGCCCATCAGGTCTGCAGGAACCCTCTGAAAGAGCACCATATCTTTTCACAGTAACTTCATTGCACTGTAAATGAAAGCCTATTTGTGACAATAAAGATTATTATTAATTAAATACCCAGGCCCATACTCTCCCCGCCATAGTCCTGTAACCCCACCTAACCTTTGGACACTTAGGGGCAATTTAGCATGGCCAATCCATCTAACCGACACATCTTTGATCTGTGGGAGCAAACCAGAGCACCAAGAGGAGACCCACACAGACATGAGGAGAACATACAAATTTCACAGACAGTCACCCAAGGACAGAATCAAACCTGGGTCCCTGGTGCTGTGAGGTAGCAGTGCTAACCACCGTGCCACCGTGCTGCCCCATCATTGAAATTGTGAAGCTCATTGGAACTTTCAAAGAAATGATCAGGGAGATGTCAAAGGCATCTGTCAAAGGGGGCTGACAAGGTATTAAATCTCCTGCCCTTTAAATATTTGAGAAACAATTGCAATATTTAAAAATGCACTTGCTATTTCATTCTGTTTACATAAACGTGTACGCCACCATTATATATAGGATGACAAATTACACAACTTATTATCATACTGGCATGCCTATCAGTTCTTAGTTTGACACCTCTAATTGCTTACAAAATCTTTGAAGTGAGTCTATGAATACAAGTGTGTGTTCTTACAAGGGATTAAAGGAGGTTAAATGTTGAGAATTAATTTTTTTCAATGGGAGTGTTTTGTTTGAAACAATATATTCATCAATAGACACTTAAAAACATTATTTAATCTCAAAATGGATCCCAAGGTCTGCTCATGGTGGAGACTAGGTGGGTTGGCATAGAGATTATAAGATAAAAGGGTGGTGGGAGAAGAGGCATGGGTTGGCATGAATTGGCACTGTTGGCTATAAAGAGTTTTGGGAATGAGTGGAGAGCATGTGCTGGCATGGATAGCTGAAGGGGCCATGGGATTAGGTGGGAGAATGAGGCAGCATGGGTTGGCACTGATGGGGCATGGAGATGCATGGGAGGGTGAGAGGGCTAAGTGCTGTTTTTGGTTTAATTATTCTTTTTGTTCCTTTGGCAAAGTGCTGGAGCACCAAGATCAGCCTTCCGCCCAGCCAGTCTACACACCCACAAGCCTCTGAACTCTTTCCGGGGGGGGGGTGATGGTCTCAATCTGCATTTCTTCCTGCCCCCTTGAAATTAAAATCCAAACTTCCAGGACACTGTCTCCTAGGTCGGGCTTGTGGAGACAGGAATTGTCTCGACTTTACACTCCCAAACCAGGAGCGGAAATCCAGGCCTCAATCTATAGGCGAGTGAACATTCTAACGAATCCAGGCCGGGTGGCACGGTAGCACAGTGGTTAGCACTGTTGCTGCACAGCACTAGGGACCCAGGTTCAATTCCTGGCTTGGGTGACTGTGCGGAGTCTGCACGTTCTCCCCGTGGGTTTCCTCCGGGTGCTCCAGTTTCCTCCCACAAGTCACGAAAGATGTGCTGTTAGGTAATTTGGACATTCCCCCTCGGTGTACCCGAACAGGTGCCGGAATGTGGCGACTCAAGGCTTTTCACAGTAACTTCATTGCAGTGTTAATGTAAGCCTACTTGTGAGACTAATAAAGATTATTATTATAATTAACAACCAAAACCTAACAAAAACCTGTAAATTCTGTTCTTCTCTGCCCTATTCAGTAATTTTAAAATACACAAAATTAGAGGGAACCTCTGGCCTCTCCACTTCTCTGAGAAGTGAATATGCAGATAGTAGTGAGAAGGGAATTATGCAATAAATTCCACATTCAGATTTCACCACAAATTTGTTTGAAACAAAAGCATAAAGCACAAATATTTGACATAATCGCATGCAAAGAAAAGGTTGCTCCCAAGCTACATAATCCAACAAACATTATGTTAAAATATGAAAACAATGAATATCAAGTGTTTTTGTTTCAAAACTTTGTATAAATTAGGACATTGAAAGTACACTCGATGGAATCTTCCCTTAAGATATGAGGCCCAGGCGTTATTTTTGGGTTGTTTATATTTCTCTGACTCCGTGATAGGCTGAACGAGACGTGACTGTCATACCTGCCTGGTTAGTGGTGACATTAAGAGAAATGAACTGCCGGGGCTCCAGGCTGAGATCTGAGACCCCATTCACTGCCTCGACCTTCAGGGTATAGTTGGTGTGCGCCAATAGGTTTACCACGCTGATAGCCGGCTCAGTCAGTCCCATCTGCTTTGGGCTGAATCGAATCCCATTGCCACATGCTTCACACTGGCTTGACTCCCATGCACACTTCCTGCAGATAACATTGTATCGGATGTCACTCCTTCCTCCGTTACTGGATGGCGGGCTCCACTCTATGATCACTGAGGTTCCATTCACGCTGGAGAGGGCATTTATTGGGGCAGAGGGGGGTCCTGAGAAAGATTAGAAACAAAGAGAGTCATGTAGCACATGTGGGCATTTTAAAATAGTAACATTTTAGTCTTTTGGGAAACTGAGGCGAGTGAAATCTCATTACATTCATTTGACAATTTCAAATTAGTTTTCCTGCTATACAACTTGAAATGCATCTCAATGAAAGCAGGTAACTTCAATAACTTGCCATCTCAGCAGTCTGCACTATTAACACATTCCTGAGATTCCATTAATGTTCCTCATATTATATCCAAGTTGCAACATTCCAAAATCACCATAAATGTATTTAAACCTCAGAGTAGTGACATGGAAGAGCAGAAGGAAGGGAAAGCTCTGACCATTCATCCCAGCCCCACAGACAACTCAGTGGAACTACTCAATCTGACTGATTAAATTCCCCCGTTAAATGTCCCAGGCCCAACAGGATTGTACCTATCTGGAGGGACCGTGCATGTGACTATTTTATGTCCAGTCATCGGTGAGTGACTGGGAGTTATTCATAGAATCCATAGAATCCCTACAATGCAGAAGGAGGTCATTCGGCCCATAGGTCTGTACCGGCCTACCGAAAGAAAACCCTTCCCTGGCCCTTCTCCCTACCCTATTCCCACAACCCTGCCCTATCCCCTCAATTGTGGGGCAACCTAACATGGTCAATCCACCTGACCTGCACATCTTTGGACACGAAGGGGAAATTGATCATGGCCAATCCACCTAACCTGCACATCTTTGGACTGTGGGGGGAAACTGGAGCACCCAGAGGAGGAAACCAACGCAGACACGGGGAGAAGGTGCAAACTCCACAACCAAGGCTGGAATTGAACCCGGGTCCGGAGTGCTATGAGGCAGCAGACTGAGTTTGGACTTCAGGCTGAGGAAATGTGACAGAGCAAAAGAGAGCATTGTTGCAGTGTTGTCAGATAGAAATGACTGACCATTACTGGCATTAAGACAGTGACTATTCGAGTTGTGTGCACTAATTTTCATTGAAACCAACTTGAATACTCGTGCATGACATGATACTTCACGAGTGAATTAATGGGCGTGATTTACTGGCCTCGTCACCATTTGGTGTCGTGATGAGGCTGCTGAATCTCGTGAAATTCACGACACTTAAGATTCTCATGAGATTTAACGGTACCTCACGAGACTTCGTAATCTGGATTTTGCCCACGCTGGGCAGCATATTTAAATGAGTCATTCGGCCGATTTAAATATGCATGCACCAGATTCTCCCGGCATCTGGAAACTAAAGGCCTACCCAGCGAGGCCTGGTCCAGGGGTGGTTTAGGACTGGTTCACACAAACATAGACTTGCCGTAATGGCACCAGCGTTGGTCTCCTAGGCCATTCCCTGCTGGTCGGGAAAAGGGCAGGATGGCACACTGGCTCTCTCTGGCACCCATGGTGCTTGGGTGCCCGGATGCCAGGGTGGCACTGTCAAGGGTCAGGGCCTGAGGGGGCGATGCCCTTGAAAGTGGGGATGAGGCATTAACGGCGGGTATGAAGGGACCTTATAAAAGTTGGGGTGGTGAGGGACCGGAGTCCTGAAATGGACGACCCAAAAGGGGGGGGTGGGGAGGCTTGAAATAGGGGGGGGGGGGGGGGGGTGCCCACAGTGACCCGATAGTGGGGTGTCTCAACTTGGCGGGGTGTTAGGTAATGCCCAGGTGCACGGGACAGGTGACACTGCCCGTGGGTAAGCTCACTTAGAGATCGGGGCTGCCCTTTCAAAGTAGCGGCCCGATCTCTCAGGAGCCGGTTTCGCCAGCAAAGTTCAGCTCCCCGCTGCTGAAAGAATTTTGAAGTGTGGGCTTGACTGGGGAGAAACTCCCCAAGGCCTAATAAAATTATTGTGGGTGAATACCGGTGTGGATCTTATCCAAAAAGCCGGCGGGAAACTTCCCACCAAATACGGCCAAAATGACACTGGGCATGATTCTCCGGAAAGATTTCTAGGCGTGGTAGAGAGCGGGAGCTGCCGCAAGCTTCCCGTGTTCGGCCCAGCAATGCCGCCAACACTATTCAACATTAATTGATCCACTTAATGAGGACGCACTGGCTTCTTGCCGCAAATGACGGCTTGCTTTCGACCGCGCTCACCAGCCCCCTGCTAAAAAAGTCAAGCAGTACTTCAGCTGCGCTTGCTCAGCCAACCCCAGCCAGCTCACAACAATGGCACCCAGGGAACCAGCCCCAAGATTCGGGTATGCATATCTGGGGAGGCTCCTGGATGCAGCGGAGGTCAGGAGGGATGTCCTGTTCCACTGAGGGTCAGCCACAGAGCAGCCAGTTCTGCCTGGGACAAAGTAGTGGCGGTTGTGAGCACTGGGAGTGTGATCAGGAGGACTGGCCTCCAATGCAGGAATATGGTCAATGAACTACACAGGCAGTGCGAGTGAGTGGACACCAATGCCTCTCCCCCCCCCCGAGACCTTTTTCCCCACACGTGAACATCCACCCCCAAATCCCCATGCAACCCACTACCCTCCCTCTCCCCTTCAACCCCCCCAACCCTTCCGTCACCCCTCCCCCACCAGCACCACTGTGAACCACCCGAGTGGCTAATGATGCTCTCTCTGGCAATCTTAAGGGCCAATTAGCACACTGGGCTAAATCGCTGGCTTTGAAAGCAGACCAAGGCAGGCCAGCAGCACGGTTCAATTCCCGTAACAGCCTCCCCGAACAGGCGCCGGAATGTGGCGACTAGGGGCTTTTCACAGTAAATTCATTTGAAGCCTACTTGTGACAATAAGCGATTTTTATTCCATTTCATTTCATTTCTGTGTCTCGTCAGGAGCAGCTCTCCCATAACCATGGGGAGAGGGCCCAGGCTGGCGGCGGTATGCCAGACATAAGAATCCTCACCTCCTTCAAGGAATGGGCCCTGGAGATAACTGGGGTGGCCGAGGACCGAGTGGGCACCAACTCGGAGGCAGGTGGATGCTGCAGAGGTGAGGAACCACCGGGCTCCAGCCAAAGGATCTGTGAAACGTGAGTTGTTATTGCCTTACTGACTGACCCATCCACTGACCACATGTCCATTCTCATGCAGGTCCTCAAATGACGGAGCTGGCCCATCCCAGGTAGCCCCCACCCACCAGGAGTGCAAATGCACGCACCTCAGTGGGAAATGTTAGTGGTCAGGCTTCTGGGGCACAATCTAGTGAGCACCACTCTGCTAATGATACAGATCAGGTGGAGGCAGGAACCCCCCGGTGAGACAGTGGAAGAGGTTTGGTCCCAGCCTGATGCTGAGCCTGTGGTACAGAGGTACCTGGAGCTGATAGGGACATTCAGAGGGCGATGTGTCAGCATCACTCCAGCATAGTCGCTTGGAGGAGTCCCAGAGGGTAGGGGAGCAGGAGATGTCACCGGCCATGCATGGGTGGTGACCGCAGTGCATGACATTGACACCATTAGTGAAGGTGAACAAGGCGCTACGCAACTGTGACGGCCATGGCTGAGGGTCTCGGCAGAATGTCTGACTCGCTGGGGGATGTGACCCAGTACCAGGCCGACCTTGATGAAGTTCTGTGGTACATGTCCCACTCTCAGACGAGGCGCTGCGGAGCCTGTCGCAGTCGAAGGTGGGCATGGCTGAGGCACTGCAGAGCATGGCCCAGTTACTGAGGAGCATTGCCGAGGGTGGTGACACCATCCTGCTGACATTGGGAAGCCGCCAGTGCTGGCAGAGCCAGATGATGCAGGGGCAGCCGGGTCTCGAACCAGCTGCCCCTCCGTCCAAAGGTGAACCCCAGGGCCCTATGGACACCACGCGGGCGGAGGGGGCGCCGGGTGCCAACCCGGACCTGTCCCATGGAGTTGGCGACAGTGGCCACCAGCTGCCCCGTGTTCCACCCCCCTGATGAGGCTGTGTCTTGGGGTCAGCACACGGAACAGAGGCACAGCTGTGCATGTGCCGCCAACAAGTCAACTGGGGCCCTCCAGCCCCAGAGCCCCCAGACATTGTCCGCCAGGGGTATCGAAGGCCACAGGATGTGGTAAGCAGCTGGCTACCTCCACCTCAGATATGCATCCTGGGGAAACACTGAGATGTAGTGGTAGAGTTGGGAAGGCCAGACACGTTGAGCATCACTGAGGGCACCAGGGTAGGGGGCACGGGGGGGGATGGCACCATTAAGAGAGTGGGGAATTGTAAAACAACCTGTATGACGCCTGTCACTTACGTCCGCAATGCAGGCCGGCCTCCAAAACCTTGGCCCATATCTCCAGGCATCTCCCCCTATGGCATAGATTGAGGAGCACCAACGCCAGCACTCTGCGGGTTATCATCACCTCCCTACCCTTGACAGTGACCTGCTGGCAGTGACGACACAGTCTCAGCACCCTGGAGTGATGTGACACATATCCTGGGAGGATGGGAAATGGGGGTTGATGGACCAGGCCATGCGCTAAGTGAATGGGGGGAACCTGAGGGTCTCCCTGGCCCTCCGGGCTTGCTGCCACCAGGCCTGTCACCTCTGGCTGGTCCTCTGGTTCCTCCCTGGTCACATCCTTCCTTGGTGGCCACATGTTCCTCATCATCAACCTCCAGCTCATCGCCCTGCTGCTGTGCCAGTTTATGTAGGACACAACAAAGCGGGCGATCCTCCGGGGGGTGTAATGTAGGGCACCACCAGAGTGATCGAGATATCGGAACAGCATCTTGAGGAGTCCGATGCACCGCTCAATCACAGTCCGGTTGGCCACATTGGCCTCATTGTACACGGTTCTCCGCTTCGGTCTCCGGACTCCGTGCTGACGTCATTAGCCAGGCCCTTATCCCCCAAGAGCCAGCCGCCCATCCTGAGGTGCTCATCGAAGAGGACAGGGATGTCGGACTGCCTCAGGATGTAGCTGTCATGGACTTCCCGGAAGCTTCACCTGGTGGTTGTGCAGGAGCTGTATGTTGAGGGAGTGGATCCCCTTGCTGTTAACGGAGGACACTGCCAGATGGCCTGGTGAGCGCAGGACGACATGCGTGGCAACTATTACCCCCTGGACCTTGGCATCCTGGCGATGGCAGAGAAACCTGCAGCCCAGGCAACCTGTTGGGTTTGGTCCATGTCAAAGATGATGTAGTTTTCCAACCGGACATACAGGGCATCTGTGACCTGCTGAGTGCACCTGTGGGCTGTGACTTGTGAGATAAGACACAGGTCCCTGCTCGAGCCCTGGAATGATCCTGAGGCATAAAAGTTCAGGGCTGTGGTGACCTGGGTGGCCTCCTCCTCCTCCGCCAGGTGTCGCACCATCTCCTTATTGAGGCGGAGCCTCCTGCGGCACACGCTGTCCGTCATCTGTTCAAACAGCCAGCGATGCCTTTACATCCTGGGCTGCCTGATGGGCGGCCAGGTCCTCAGGGTGTGGTATGGGGTCCGGCACATGGTCCGCCGCCTCGAGCATCTGCTGATGCTGCTGCTGTCACCGTCGCTACCAGCAGCACTACTCGGGTCCACAATCCATGCCATAGCGTTCAATACCTGTAAGGCATTGGGAGAGGGTGCTAGACTGACAAACAATGTCCCCACCCCGGGACTCTCCGTTCCCCCATTGATCCCCCTCCCCCCCCCCCCGGAACACCCTGCCCATGCACCCCCAGCAACAGCTGGCACCACTCATTGGGCCCCAGACCTTGTACCCCGGACATCCGCTCAAAATCTCACCTGGACCGGGTGATGGTCCCCTCCCCTTGGCACTCACCCACCCTCCAGCCGTGGACATGGCTCCGGAGCTGTCCCATCCCCTGGGTGTTCGAACGTTGACTGCTGCCTATGTGTGGTATTGCTTCCCGCAGTGTTCAGGCACAGTGTCCAGTCATGACGGTTTGATTGGGATTCTGGGCAATGGCTCCTACATGCTACAGGGCCTCGGCTGTCGGTGGAGCAGACGGGAAAGGACAAGGGTTGCCCCCAGAACACAATCCAGGGGTTGGCATGGTGGAGCCACGAGTGCTTGCCCCACATTTGGCCCCTAGCACATCTCCCCCGCCCTCCCATGATGGCCCACACCTACAGAGGGACCCCCCAGCCGTGGGTCCCCCGCCCCTGCCAAGCAATGGTGTTGCAAGCTCAGTGCCCCTGGGCCCTTTGCCTGTGAGCAAAGATGGCTACTCACCTCCTCTGCTCCCTACAGAAGCTGCTGCCAGGTTCACGTTTATAAAAAGGCATACTAGTCGGCGCCAGCGTGAGTACTTGCTGGGGAGGCCGCTGAATGACGGGAGTATGTTGGAAATGGGGTGGCTCCAGTTAATTGTATGGAAATAAGGCTTAAGTGGTGTTAATTTGTTTCTCGCCACACGGCGGGAGCAGACCAGTTGCATCGCAAACGGTTTGGCGCTTGCGATTCTCGTTTTCTGCCTCCCCTGCTATTCACCAGCTTTGCTTCACTCGAGTGAGAGTGCAACGAGGCCGGAGAATTGTGCCCACTGTTTTGGTTGAATCACACCCAATATAAATATTTACTGCCATTCTGTGTGAAACTTTGCAATCAGAGAATCATAAATTCCTGCAGCATGATCATATTCTCCCATGCTGCAGTCTTTCACTTTCATCAAAGTTTTCAATTCTGTCATGAAGTTACCAGGCGCTCCGCGTCCGAAAGGAGCTTCGAGAATTGTGTTCCCACAGTTGTGAATGGGACTTTCAATACATCGCAGTAATTGGTGAGAATGTTCGTTTGAACAGCGAGATTCACCTGACCCAGACTCTGGTCCCCATCCTAACCTGTACCCATTCCCTATTTAGAATTTGATCGAGTGCAACTCGCCTTTTGCCATTTATCTTTTTGGACCTGTGCATGATTGGTGGGGTTGCTTTTCTTTTGTGGCCTGGAATAACAGAATAGCTAAGGCTCAGAATGGGAATATTCAGCTCGCTATGTCTACAATAGCCATCTGACGATCAATTCACCTTGAGCCTTTCCCATGTCTTTTCCCTCTAGCCCTGTAGATCGTTCCTTTTCAGATAATCATAGAATCCCTACAATGCAGAAGACGACCATTCGGTCCATCGAGTCTGCATCGGCCCTTGGAAAGAGCACCCTTCTTAAGCCCATGCCTCCATCCTCTCCTCGCAACCCCACACAACCTTTCAGACACAAAGGGGTAATTTAGCATCACCTAACCTGCAATTCTTTGGACTGTGGGAGGGAACCTGAGCACCTGGAGGAAACCCATACAGAAGGGGAGAACGTGAAAACCCCACACAGACAGTCACCCGACGCCGGAATTGAACCCGGGTCCCTGGAGCTGTGAGACAGCAGTGCCTACCACCGTGCCACCATGCTGCCCGGCATATGCCGCCTGGATAATGAGTTTGAATGCCACAATTAAACCAGGTCTCCACCATAGTCTCAGGCAGTGCATTGCAGATCTTAACCATTTGATGCATGAAAAGGTTTTTCCTCATGTTTCCATTCCTTCTTTTGCCAATTAGTTTAAGTCTGTGCCCTCTGGTTTGCAATCTGTCCACCACTGGGAACATTATCTACCTATTTACTCTGCCCACACCTCTCTTGATTTTGATTACCTCTATTAAATGTCCTCTTACGTTTGTGTTCCCCAAGCAGAACAGTCCCAATTTCTCCAATCTGGCCAGGTAATATCCTTATCCTTGGAAATATTAGAATCCATAGAATTCCTACAGCACAGAAGGAGGCCATTCAGCCCATCAAATCCGCACTGACCCTCCAAAGCATCACCCCAACGGGGCCCACTCCCTGCCCTATCCCCGTAACCCCACCTAACCTGCACATCTTTGGACTGCAAGAGGAAACCTGAGCACCCAGAGGAAACCCACACAGACACAGGGGATACATTCAAACTCTCCACAGACAGCCACCCAAGGCTGGAATCAAACCAGAGTCCCTGGCATTGTGAGGCAGCAATGCTAAACACTGTGCCATCATGCCACCAATATTCTTGTGAATCTTTTCTGCACTCAGTTTAATACCTTCCAAACTTCTCGAGATTCTGGAAAGGTGCCAGCGGCTCGGAAAAGCACAAAGCTCTATTATTTTTATTATTACGTAAATGCTAATCCCCTAAGACCTCTACTCAATGAATGAAATAGAAAGCTGACAATGATAGGCCAGTTAGTCCAATATCTGTCATTCGGAAAAGGCAGTCATCCATTCTTAAATAGCAGCAGGATATTTGCACAATCAGAGTCAGCATTGTTTTATAAAAAGTGAAACAGCATTTGACAGATGCATTCGAGTTCATTGTGGGCAGGACAAGCAAGGTGGATAAAGGGAAACCAGTAAATGTAATGTATTTGGATTTCAAAAATGCATTTGATAAAGTGCCAATCAGTCAATTATTCCAATTGGGCAATCTGATCATGGTGATGCTCCCCTCTCCAGGCCATGATGCAGTGCTGAAATTCAGCAAAAGACCCATTTGGGACCAAAACAAATACAACAATCACACAATACTCATACACATTGCTGTTCATCTCACCATTTCATAAACAACGGCACAAAGCATGTCAATTTTTCACTTTTATTTCCGAATCTGAAATGCCATTAGCGACATGCTGCATGGGCCGAACATATTGGACAATGCAATATTCAAACAATCACTCATTAAACTTGATCCTGGAGGAACGGGGTTGTTCCAAGTGGTTTTATTTTCAAAGCAGGCCTGGTGTGCAACAGCACGAATCAAATACTGATCTGATTAGGTTCTATTAGTTACTTTCATATCTTTAGTTTGGATAAATAGAATGATTGATTTACGTGTGATCTTTATGGGGTTGGTTTTATATCTGGCAGATTTAAGGGTTTATCAAGTGCTGCTCTGCAATAGGTATTAATCATAGATTATCCAAACAACAATGTTGTTCTATAAAATATCCAGTGGCAGTCCAGAATGCAGTGGTGTAATGGGTTGCTTGTGATACAGCAATTTAAAATGATGGAATCTCACCATTAGAACCCCTCTCAGACAGTTAATGAAGCTGGCTAATTGCAAGCAGCATTGGTAAGACCTGATAGAACTTTAGAAATGTACAGCAGAGAAGTGGGCCATTTGTCAAAAGGAAAAATACTGTGGGTGCTGGAAATCTGAAATGAAAACAGAAAATGCTGGAAATACTCAGTAGGTCAGCATCGTGGAGAGGGAAACAGAGTACATCAGCTGGATTTTACACTGCGGCATGAAGGCTGGACGGGCGCTTGTAAAATGCAGTGCACTATTTTATGGGATGGTGGTAATACGCTCCACTTGCTTGGATGAGTGCAACTCCAGTAACACTCAAGATGCTCAGTACCCTCCAAGTCAGAGAAGCCTGCCTAATTGGCACCCTACCCATCACTTTAAACACCACTCTGTCCACCATTAACGCACAGTGGCAGCACTCTGGATAAGCTACAAGATGCACTGCAGCAACTCCCCTGTGCCCATTGGTGGCAGCTCCCCAAAGTCATACCCTCTCTTTAATCCTCCCCCAGGCCTCGCAAACCCTCTCCCCCTCCTCCCCGCCGCCACCGCCACCTCACTCCCTCAATGTGGACTGGCAGCCAGGCATTGCCAAAACCATAGACTTACCAAAATGGCCTCCACTCAAACCTGCCGCTGCTGGGATGATACTTGGATTGGCTGACAGATCTCTAAGACAGGACATGCTCTGCCACCCTTACCTGGTGAATTTGTGTATCACATCATAGAAACATATTATGGGGTTTACCGTGCAGAAGGAGGCCATTTGGCCCATCGAGTCTACACCGGCCCTTGGAAAGAGTGCCCCATTTAAGCCCACACCTCCACTCTATCCCCATAACCCAGTAACCTTACCTAACCCTTTTGGACACTAAGGGCAATTTATCGTGGCCAATCCACCTAACCTGCACACTTTTGGACTGTGGGAGGAAAGCGGAGCACCCAGAGAAAACCCACGCATGCACGGGGAGAATGTGCAGACTCCGCACAGAAAGTGACCCAAGCCGGGAATCGAACCTGTGATCCTGGAGTTGTGAAGCAACAGCACTGACCACTGTGCTACCGTGCCGCCCATGGTCTAGCCTGCATGTGACTTCAGACGCACAGCAATCTGGTTGACTCTTAAATGGCCTAGCAAGGCGGCACAGTAGCATAGTGGTTAGGACCAGGAGCCCAAGTTCAATTCTAACCTTGGGTGACTGTCTGGGGGGGTTTGCACGTTCTCCCCATGTCTGCCTGGGTTTTCTTTGGGAACTATGGTTTTCTCCCACAGTCCAAAGGTAATAATAATAATAATCTTTATTGTCACAAGCATGCTTACATTAACATTGCAATGAAGTTACTGTGAAAAGACCCACGTTGCCACATTCTGGCGCTTGTTCGGGTACACAGAGGGAGAATTCAGAATATCCAAATTACCTAACAGCATGTCTTTCGAGACTTGTGGGAGGAAACCGGAGCCCTCAGAGGAAACGCACGCAGACACAGGGAGAACGTGCAGACTCCGCACAGTGACCCAAGCCGGGGATCGAACCCGGGACCCTGGAGCTGTGAAGCAACAGTGCGAACCACTGTGCTACTGTTCCGCCCGTGGTGCAGGTTAGGTGGATTGCCCATGCTAAATTGTCCCTTAGTGTCCAAAGATGTTCAAGTTAGGTGAGGTTATGGGGTTAGGGAGTGAGCCTAGGTACAGTGCTCCTTTGGAAGGTTGGTGCAGGCTCAATTGGTCAAATACCCTCCATCCACCAGGGGCTGGTTTAGCACAGGGGTAAATAGCTGACTTTTAAAGCAGACCAAGGCAGGCCAGCAGCACGGTTCAATTCCTGTACCAGCCTCCCCGAACAGGCACCGGAATGTGGTGACAAGGGGCTTTTCACAGTAACTTCATTTGAAGCCTACTTGGGATAATAAGCGATTTTCATCTCATTTTTTTCATTTTATCTGCAGTGTGGGGAATGTATGGATTCTATCTATGGACTCACTCCATGTACCAGATCCTGACGGTACAGTGACAACTCCCCCTCTGTTCCTCAGCTCAGGCTAAATAGGAGCCAAGTCCTGGAAGCATGTAACAATAATTTATCTTAAGAATTATAACATGATCTTCAATCAAAACTGTTTTTTTCTTCTCCAGCATTCCTGAATACTTAATGGGCAAGAATATTAACAAGTTATTCCTGACCTTGTTAGAGCCATGCCTCTGTCAATGCAACCTCATCATAATCCCATGTGACAACTTGTTATGCATTAATTCTATTCTGGATATCAATGTCCACACAATTAAATACCTCCTTCAACAGTTCTCTTACTTTCTTCATTCTGGTTCCTGCAATATTTAGGGTATTTTTAATTTGACTGATCCTCTGATCCCTTTGCTGCTCTGACCTATCATTTTCTGATTGCCCTCACTTTTGTCAAATTAGAATAAATTCTCTTGGTCTGTACTTAATAATAATCTTTATTAGTGTCACAAGCAAGGGGCTGGTTAGCACATTGGGCTAAATCGCTGGCTTTCAAAGCAGACCAAGGCAGGCAAGCAGCATAGTTCAATTCCCGTACCAGACTCCCCGAACAGGCGCCGGAATGTGGCGACTAGGGGCTTTTCACAGTAACTTCATTTGAAGCCTACTTGTGACAATAAGCGATTTTCATTTTCATTAACACGGCAATGAAGTTACTGTGAAATTTCCCTTGTCACCACACTAGGGCGTCTGTTCGGGTACACAGAGGGAGAATTCAGAATGTCCAATTCACCTAACAAGCACGTCTTTCGGGACTAGTAGTGGGAGGAAACCGGAGCACCCGGAGGAAATCCACGCAGACACAGGGAGAACGTGCAGACTCCAAACAGACAGTGACCCCAGCTGGAAATCGAACCCGGGCACCTGGCGCTGTGAAGCAACAGTGCTACCCACTGTGATACCGTGCCACCACTTGTTAACATCTCCATGAGAACATTACTCCCGGCTCCCAGACGTGATCTCAATGTCCCAAGAACTTAAAACCTGCCATCCTGTGCCACCTCCACAGCCACACATTTACCTGCACTCTCTTCTATGTACCAGCACGTGGCATCAGAGTATTCCCAAGATGATCCCTTTGAGATCCCGTTTCATCCTTGTCCCTTTGTATCATGGGTTCCAGCATGGGTTGGTCATGACTTGTGGCAGACATATCAGATATAGAGCGGAGAAAGGCTGAGGGGGGATATGATTGAGGTGTACATGACTACGAGGGGTTTGGACAGGGTAAATAGGAAGGAGCTGTTCCCCTTGATTGAGGGGTCGATCAGAAGGGGACATAGTTTTAGTGTGAGGGGCAGGAGATTCCGAGGGGATTTGAGAAAAAGCTTTTTCACTCAGAGGGTGGTGAGAATCCGGAATTCACTGCCTGGGAAGGTAGTGGAGGCTGGAAACCTCACAACCTTTAAAAAGCACTTGGACTAGTACTTGAAACACCATCACATTCAAGAATATGGGACATGTGCTGGTAAGTGGGATTAGTGTGGGTTTCGGGGTTGTTATTGTCAGTGCAGACTTGATGGGTCAAAGGGCCTTTTCTGGGCTGTACGACTCGATGACTCTATATCACAATTCATAATAATAAATGTATTAGGCACCTTAAAGCATGAAACATTTCAATATCATAGAACAAATTACATTGTTATGTAATGGGGTTTTGAACTGCTTAATGTGTATGAACATCTTAGCGCTGGATTTATTTTGGGCACCTTTCTGTTCACAGTTCTGGAGACATATTCATAAAATGATTTAAGTAACTGAATCACGATTGAGATGTGAGATTACTGTGTTCTTGGCAGTCTAAATACTTTCCTGACACTCCGATTGCATTTCTGACAGTCCGATTGTGTTCCTGACAGCCGGATTGCATTCCTGACAGTCCGATTGGATTTCTGACAATCGGAATATTTTACGGACAGACAAGATTGCGTTCCTGTCAGTTGCATTGTGTTCTTGATTCGGAAAGTGTGTTTCTAACTGTTGGATCGCATGCCTGACAGTTGGGATTTTGCTCCTGACATAGTGACGGGTTCCGAAATGGAGATAGTTTTCCTCACAGAAGGACTGTGTTTTCGGAAATGCCGGCTTTACTGTCTCCCACGCAAAAGTCCTGACAAGGGGGCTCGTCGGCATTTCACACTTCATCCTGATCTACAGAAATGTGGGAAAGTCAAGAAAAGCTTTGTTTTAAGTTATTTGTGGTTCTATTTTGCCTTTGAAAGGCTGAGTAGAAGATACACTTTTTTAAAAATACTGTGTGCTCCATTTTAAATGTTCCCTCTATTTATTTAATGTCCCAGCAGATTGAACAGATCAGCCACCTGCTCACAGCCAGACCTCTGTTAAGCTGCACTATATTGAGCCAGTTACTGGTCAGGATCCACACCGAGTGACCCAACCGTTCTGTCTGCAACGAGCCTTTAAACATCGCTGGAACTTTCTCCAACAGTCCAGCTGGCATTAGAATCATTGAAATCCGACAGTGCAGGGGTCTGCACTGACCCTCAGAAAGACCACCCTAACTAGGCCCACTCTACCACCCTATCCCCATCATAGAATTTACAGTGCAGAAGGAGGCCATTCGGCCCATCGAGTCTGCACCGGCTCTTGGAAAGAGCACCCTACCCAAGCCCACACCTCCACCCTATCCCCATAACCCAGTAACCCCACCCAACACTAAGGGCAATTTTGGACACTAAGGGCAATTTATCATGGCCAATCCACCTAACCTGCACATCTTTGGACGATGGGAGGAAACCGGAGCACCCGGAGGAAACCCACGCAGACACGGGGAAAACGTGCTAACTCCGCACAGACAGCGACCCAAGCCTGGAATCGAACCTGGGACCCTGGAGCTGTGAAGCAATTGTGCTAACCACTATGCTACCGTGCTGCCCAATCACCCTGTAACCTCACCTAACCTGCACATCTTTGGACACTGAGGGGCAATTGATCATGGCCAAGCCACCTAACCTGCACATCTGTGGACTGTGGGAGGAAACCACAGACACTGGGAGAATGTACAAACATCACACAGACAGTCAACCAAGGTCAGAATCAAATGCATCCCTGGTGCTGTGAGGCAGCAGTGCTAACCACTGTGCCACCCCATTAGGAGCTAAATGGGCTGGGGTAATCAAATGCAGATCTTTCAGTCTGCAGGGCAGGATTGTGGAGTGTTAACTACTCCTGTCAGACATCTCACGAGCGCCAGAGTGTCCCACTCCCCTCTCCTCGTTCCGACATGTCACCGCTGTATTGCTTCCACCAGAATGAAGATACAGTCTGTGACTGATCAGATAATAAACGGTTATTATATTGCAATTTGATTAGTTGTGTATGCAAAGAGTGGATGGGAATAGAATGGACAGATTCATTTCAAATTGATCCGTAATGTGCATGAAATTGTTGGAGAAATGCCAGCGAGTTTATGGTAAGTAGATGCTAGTCCGACACTCAACTAAAGCAACTTAAATTGACTTATGTTAATAAGAGGAAAAATCCTGTCAGTTCGAGTTGACTGATTTCTCATTATTCTTCAACTAGCCCAG
Organism: Scyliorhinus canicula; assembly: GCF_902713615.1. NCBI lineage: Eukaryota > Metazoa > Chordata > Chondrichthyes > Carcharhiniformes > Scyliorhinidae > Scyliorhinus > Scyliorhinus canicula. Next base: position 95,739,789 of record NC_052161.1, on the reverse strand, counting down.
GCCTGACTCATTTATGAAGCTTAGGAAACCCTCTTCATGATGAGAATGCTTCCTTAAAGTGTGAAAGTGCTGTTAAAAAAAACACGCAAGAAATTAGAGGATGCTTTCAAACATTAGGATGTGGTGAAATTGATCATTACAGGCATTGCAGGACAGGCAATGGTGAATCAGTTTGACTACACTAATTTTAATCCCGGAGAAAATTGGCAAGATTGTTATGGTGCAGAAGAAGGCCATTTGCCCCATTGGCCCATGGTGTTTGCGCCGGATGGAATAGAGACAGCAATTTACCATTGGCTGTTTTTCCAGTCTTATACTGAACTTTAATGCTGGAACAAATGTTTTCGCAGTTTATATTTATATATATATGTTTTGTAAATTTAGAGTACTCAATTATTTTTTTTCCAATTAAGGGGCAACTTAGCGTGGCCAATCCACCTAACCTGCACATCTTTGGGTTGTGGGGGTGAGACCAACATTTATTTCTGTAGTTATAAGCAATATAAATTGTCATACTTTGTCTCAGGTGCCCTGGTCTTCCTGGACAATACATGACTGCTTGAAAATGATTGGCCTGAAGTGCATTGAAGTCTCCACTGCTGTCTCTTTGGAACGAACACTTGAATTCAGTCCCATATCCCACCTGATTGACAATTATCCACCTTCTGAAGTCACCTAGCCAACCCTTCAGCTGTACAAAATGCTGCAAAGAATTACTGGGGGAGGCGATGGCGCAGTGGTATTGTTACTGGACAGCTAACCCAGAGTCCCAGGGTAATGCTCCAGGGCCCCGGGTTTGAATCCCAACACAGCAGAAGGTGAAATTTGAATTCAATATATTTTTTTAAATCTAGAATTAGGAGGTTGATGATCACCATGTAACCATTGTCGAGTGTCGTAAAAACTTATCTGGTTCACTCATGTCCTTTACGGAAGGAAATCGGCCGCCCTTACCTGGTCTGGCCTACATGTGACTCCAGACCCATAACAATGGTGAATCAGTAAGAAGTCTTACAACACCAGGTTGAAGTCCAACAGGTTTGTTTCAAACACGAGCTTTCGGAGCACGGCTCCTTCTTCAGGTGAATGGAGATCTATATGCGCGATCTTCCTGGAGATCCTCTCCACTTTGAGCCGGCAGTTTGCGGTGTCAATGGTAGCCATGATGTGGAGATGCCGGCGTTGGACTGGGGTGAGCACAGTAAGAAGTCTTACAACACCAGGTTGAAGTCCAACAGGTTTGTTTCAAACACGAGCTTTCGGAGCACGGCTCCTTCTTCAGGTGAATGGACTGTCTATATGCGCGATCTTCCTGGAGATCCTCTCCACTTTGAGCCGGCAGTTTGCGGTGTCAATGGTAGCCATGATGTGGAGATGCCGGCGTTGGACTGGGGTGAGCACAGTAAGAAGTCTTACAACACCAGGTTGAAGTCCAACAGGTTTGTTTCAAACACGAGCTTTCGGAGCACGGCTCCTTCTTCAGGTGAATGGAAGAAGGAGCCGTGCTCCGAAAGCTCGTGTTTGAAACAAACCTGTTGGACTTCAACCTGGTGTTGTAAGACTTCTTACTGTGCTCACCCCAGTCCAACGCCGGCATCTCCACATCATGGTGAATCAGTTTGACTACACTAATTTTAATTCCGGAGAAAATTCTTTAAATCTCTCTGAAATACCCAAGCGAACCACTCAGTTCAAAGGCAATTAGGAATGGGCATCAAACGCTGGCGTAGCCAGTGAGACCCACATCCCCCTGAAAGAACTTTTAAAAAATCAGGAGTTGTTGTCTGAGAATGCTCCTGAGAAAATGGTATTGTAATTGAAAAGAAATTACAACTGGGTGGGACAGAATAATGGAGTTTCGACGTTTGTCAGCTATTCTGATGGAATATTCCAATTGCACTGGGCTTGGAGCAAGCATTTATGCAAAAGTTTAGGAGCAAAAAATCAGACATGATGGGTGGCAGCAGTGGGCTCGATGAACCAAATGTTACTTTGATATTTTGCTGCGAACAATTCACTCAAATTAGTAATTGAATCTTACACAGAAACAGCTTAGAGCCATCTCCTACTGGTGTTGCTTTCCTGTCTGAGCTGAATATTAACACCATTCATGTTATATTCTCTAATCTTTTTATTAACCTAGTTTTATTATTTATTACTTTTTATTTAGTAGATCCACTAAAAAAAGTTAACATTCAATGCAGCATAACAGAACGGATTTGGGAAATAAAGTTGTTATATGTATCCTGTTATGTGTTAGGAACTAATGTTCACAGCTGCACTCGAGCCAATAGCAGGCTGCATGGCGATATGAAGCATAAACAGTGTAATTTACCGGGGGAAAATAGGGCCCTGTTTTGGGCACAAATAGTGGGCGGTTTCTTGGAGCTTGCAGCACCGAGAACGACCCCACTATCAAACGGGACTTTGTTTTTTGGGAGGGGAGCCTCTATGGGGAACACCCTGTCGAGGCTTCATGACTTAGCTCGTCAGTGCAGGAAGAGATCGAGGCGCTATTTTTAAATGCCGCCCTGAACTCTCAACCCGCCACCATGATCTCCGGACCCCCCAACACCCCAATTTATCGATTAGGGGTACTTGAGCCCCCCTCACCCCATCTCATAAGGGTAGGGAAACCCCCATAAGCCCGATCCCCGGCACGGTCAATCTGGCACCCAGGTACCTTGGCACTGCCAGCCTAGCACCCTGGCAGGGTGGCAGTGCTAGGGTGTCCAGATGGCACTGCCAGGTTGCCTTAGGTGGCAGTGTCAAGATGTCTGGCTGGCATCGTGCTGCCAGGTTACCACCCTGCCCAGAGCCCAACCACACGGAGACCTTCAATCATCTGGGAAACCACCCCAAGTGCCATTATGCCTGGTCCCAGTTTGTGGAAACCAGTGCTAAGCGAGGTCTCCCAGGAGTGGGCCTTGGTATATTCTGGCACAGACATATTTAAGTGAAGCTAACTGCTGACTTAGATATACAAATCTGGATCCTGCCCAGTGAGGGCACGATCCAGATCGCGACACCTCATGAGATCTTGTTAGATCTTGCAAGGCGTCCCGAGGGTCACAAATCCCACGAGAGTCAGGCACGACGAGGCCAAACAATCGCGCCAAAGAGTTTCTGATCTTTTGAAACCATTGTTGATTATCATAAAAACCCACTTGGTTCACTACTCCATTTTAGGTAAGGAAATCTACCATCCTTACCCGGCCTGGCCTACATGTGACTCCAAACACACAGCAATGCGGTTGACTCTTAAATGGCCCCTCTGAAATGGATGAGCAAATCACTCAGTTCAAGGGTAATTAGGGATGGGCGACAAATGCTGACCCAGTGAGTGACACCCACATCCCATGAAAGAAAAATGAAAAAAACCAGCACTGACTGCTTACTGTTACTTTATTAAAGTGGTAGTGGGCAGCTTTAACCTCCTGATGAGGGCAGGACATGGGAACTTCATTGGCTACAATGTAAAACCTGACGCCAACTTCCAATTGCGTTGTGGTGGATTTGAGCACATCCGGGTGGCTGCTCTGCAGAGACAGCGAGGTCGCTGGTTTCATATTTCAGGTGCTGTTCCTCACATTTTGACAGCCATTTAACTCCATCAGCTGTGGGCAGTGTTTGAGCCAAGAGCTGCTGGATACAGGAGCAGAAGATCTCCCTCTGGACTCCTTGATCAGTCACCATCGGCTGACAACCCCAGAACCAAAGGTGCAACCTCTTCCAGTCCCTGGCTAAAATATGAAAAGTACCCCTGCACGAAACTAGAAATGAAAAGGAAATGTTCATTCACTGTGGGTGAAGTGTTTCTGAATCTTCCAAAGATGTTGCTTATTCAGGCAGAACTTAGATGACCTTGAAAGCACCTGGACGGACATTAGTTCAGAAGATGCGTCACGGACATAATAACAACTTAAAATTTTCCCCAGAGCAGGTAGGGAAAGAGTTCAGCAAATTTAAACTTAGGGAGTCAAGGGTGGATTGGGTGGAGGGGAGGTGGGGATAGAATGGGGGTGAGGAGGGTTGAATGGGGGGAGGGTAGAATGGGGATAGGGGAGGGTAGAATGGGGGAGGCGAAGGTTGAATGGGGGAAGGGTAGAATGGGGAGAGGGGTGGGTTGAACAGGAGGGGGAGCAGAGGGTCGAAAGGAGGAGGGGAGGGTTGAATGGGGGAGGGTGCCATGGGGGAGGGGTGCTTCGAATGGGGGGTGGGTCGAATTGATGGAGGGGAGGGGGTCGAATTGATGGAGGGGAGGGGGTCGAATTGATGGAGGGGAGGGGGTCGAATTGATGGAGGGGAGGGGGTCGAATTGATGGAAGGGAGGGGGTCGAATTGATGGAGGGGAGGGGATCGAATTGATGGAGGGGAGGGGATCGAATTGATGGAGGGGAGGGGGTCAAATTGATGGAGGGGAGGGTTGAATGGGGGAAGGGGAAGGTCGAATGGGGGAGTGGCGGGTTGAATAGGGTAGAGGAGGGTTGAATGGGGGAGAGGAGGGTTGAATGGGGGAGAGGAGGGTTGAATGGGGGAGAGGAGGGTTGAATGGGGGAGAGGAGGGTTGAATGGGGTAGAGGAGGGTTGAATGGGGAGAGGAGGGTTGACGTGGTGTTTGAATTTGGGGAGATGAGTCAAGAATCGAATGGGGGAGGGCTGAGTTGAATTGGGGAGAGATTTGAGGGCCAAATGAAAGAGGGGAGGGCTAAAGGGGAGGGGTGTCAACGGTCGAATGTGGAGGTGGGGAGGGTAGAATGGGTGAGAGGAGGGTCGAATTGGGGAGGTCAAGGGTCGAATGGGAGAGGGGAGTCGAATGGTGGCGAGGGAAGGGTAGAATGGGGGAGGTGAGGATCGATGGAAAGGGGAGTCCAGGGTCAAATGGGGGAAGAGGAGAGTCGAATTGGGGAGGTCAAGGGCCGAATTTGGGGGGGGGGGGGGGAGAGTAGAGGGTCGAATGCCGCATTTCCCTGGTCAGTCTTTTCTTGCTGCGAGTATTTATAAATGAGGCCGGTGGAAAGGAGTGAGAAGCAGCAGGGCAATAAATCTGTGCAATCTGTTTGGGATTTACACATTTTTGAAGTGTTGGCCTTGGAGAGTTTGTCAGTGCGATGTAGAATATATCAAAAGGCCAAAATTAGCAAAACAATATCAGCTGAACATCGGCAATTTTGCATCATTGATTGAATGAAAGAGGCAGGGACTGAATCGCGATTGTTATCCAGCCCTGGTTATTTTACTCACTGGTACAGGGTGCAGAGAGAAGGTCAGAAGCAGATCGGTAATAGTTGGAACCGCACTGGCAGAAGAGAGCAGCCATCATCTCAGAGTGACTGTGAAGAGGACATTTAGCACAGAGCTGGTCTCCAGAGCTCGACTTGAAGAATCCAGGCTCGCAGGCTGAAATAAAATTAAACGTATATCTCAATATCATCCTTTGACAAAACCACCAATCACCTCAATTACCCATTTCAATCAATCTCAGAACACTTTCTGCTTCAAAAGGCTGCTGCATTTTCATTGATTAATTAACATTTTATCAGAGTAGCAAGTCTGTGGAGACCTGTGAATAATTTGTATCTCCATTATGTATTTAAACAACACACTGATTCCATTGATGATTGTTTAAATCTCCATGGGGATGAGCACGTGTTACTTTAAGTCTTCTCCGTGCAGGAAGTTACTGTAGGCCGAGCGTGGGAGTCAAAAAGGGGAGTGGATACACACGGAGGTAACACTGGCTGACTTCAGCAGTGCATGGCTCAGAGTTAATTGTGAAAGGAAATTCCATTAAAGGGGCAATTTAGTGTAGCCAATCCATCTTTGGGTTATGCGGGTGCAGACACGGGGAGAACTCCTGCAAACTCCACACGGACAATGACCCGGGGCCAAGATCGAACCCGGGCCCTCGGCGCCATAAGGCAGCAGTGCTAACCATTTCGCCACCGAGCCGCCCAGACTCGGAGTAAATGGGACACACTCCAACTCAGCCAGCCAGGCCGTGTCACAAGGCAAAACAATTGCTTCTCTCAGCCTCCGATAAATCCCCCTGAGATTAAGGAATTTCTAGATAGTCAGTTTTTCCAGTCCCCAACCCACTGGTACAGAACTCTAATGGAGTGTGGTGAGATAACCACTGTAGTTATGCGTACTGCAGTAGGGTGATGTATGCCTGTACCTGTAATACAGGTTCCTCTGGTAAGCCCCTGCCGGCTAGCTCCGCCCACAGGGAGCTTGTGTATAAATATGCATGAGAGCCACTCAGACCCTTAGTCTACAGTTGCAGATGGAGGGACAACATCGTACAACAATAAAGCCTCTATTGAACCAGTCTCTCGGCTTTGAGTATAATTGTTAGCGCTACATGGACGCCCCTCTTCTCATTCCGTTCGTCGTGTTTCAATAATCCAACAACTCAGGGCATGGAAAGCCGACACATTGGGTATAATTTTATGCCAGTAGGGTTTTGCAGTCCGTCAAAGTCAATGCTCTTTTGAATGGCTGCCGCATTTTACAGTTCCTCCCTGCCCCCCCCCCCCCCCCCCCCCCCTCCCCGTTCAGGGCGCCTTAAATTCCACCCATCAACGTTTTCCATTGACTTTAACCAGCTATTGTTATTCTTGGTTTTTTTTGGTTGAAGTTAGAAAATAAGTGCAGGGCAGAATAGAAAACAAAACAGAAATAGAGTGGAGGGGAGGGGGGGTGGGTGTTAAAGCTGGAAGAAAGATGGAGAGGATGCTCAGGCACATCAATATCCCCCACTGAACACCAAGACGCACAATGTTATCTCCAGACACGTTTCCGCCAGATGGATAATCCACTGCTGTAGAAATGAGGCAGAGGCTTTATTGACCTATTTAAATTCCACTCACCCTCTCTGTTGGGAATGAATGGTATACCAGTGAGGTACGATGGAAAATCATGCAGTTCTGTCACTACCTGGAAAGATAGTATAGTTGATGGGATCACCTCTGGGCTATTTTGGGGGGAGGGTGGGGAGGATTCGAATTTCAGGGTGAGGGAGTAAGCCCATGGATGGGGAAATCTAAGAGAAGTATAATAAAAACATAACTATTGGGGACTTTTCAGGCCTTGGCTCTTCTTCCTGCTATGCTAACCTGGATTAAAAGTGACATTTTCCCACCCCAGGCCATCAGTTAAAAGTACAGTCAGGGCCCAAAGCTGTCATCAAAACTGCATATGTGTGTGCAATGTAAACACAAAATGCTGGATAAACTCAACAGGTCTGGCAGCATCTGTGGAGATCGAAACAGAGTTCACAGTCGCTGGGAGCAGAGTTGAATTTCGAGTCCAAAGTCTGAACCACTTGGCCATCTCACTTGCGCGAGACAGTAACAAAGTATTTATTTTTAAATTTTAAGAGCATCAAATTAATTTTTTTTTCCAATTAAGGGGCAATTTAGCGTGGCCAATCCACCTAACCTGCACATCTTTGGGTTGTGGGGGGTGAAACCCACGCAGACACAGGGAGAATGTGCAAACTCCACACGGACAGTGACTCAGGGCCGGGATTCGAACCCGGGTCCTCAGCGCCGCAGTGCCAGTGCTAACCACTGCGCCATGTGCCGCCTTTGACAGTAACCAAGTTAAGAGTTCAAGTCCATATGACCCTGCTATGGACTCAAAAATGTTAACTCTGTTTCTCTCTCCACAGATGCTGCCAGCATTTGCCCAGTATTTTCTGTTTTTATTTCAGAATTCCAGCATCTGCAGGATTTTGCTTTTATCCATATGTGATGCCTACTCTTGGAAGCTGCTTTTTATCATCTGAACAGGTTAAAATTGAGAACACTGATAGCTCTCTGCATGGTACCTGGGTGATCTAGAGGCTGATTTAGCCCACTGGGCTAAATCGCTGGCTTTTAAAAAGCAGACCAAGCAGGCCAGCAGCTTGGTTCGATTCCCGGACAGGTGCCGGAATATGGCGACTAGGAGCTTTTCACAGTAACTTAATTGAAGCCTACTCGTGACAACTCCACACGGACAGTGACTCAGGGCTGGGATTCGAACCTGGGTCCTCAGCGCCGCAATAGTATATATATATTATATATATTATTACAACAGGCCACACAACGCAGAGTTTGTGATTACGATTGTCCCCTCCATTAAGTTGTCCTCCCTGACCATGAAGACAAGCATAATGGAGATTTCAGGGAACAGAACATTTCCTCCCAGTTCCACAAGACAGTCAATCAAACAGCTCCCCTCCACCGGCTGTGGTAACAGGCAGGCATCGGAAGAGGAACAGGCTGCTCCCCAGAGTTTGTGATTAAACCAGTAACCATAGCGATGAGACAAAGACTTGTGCCGGTTTTGATCTGAGAAAGGTTGTTCTGGTCAGGGGAAAAGTTGGAATGGTTTGATTTTGCTTTGAAAGATTGCGAGTTGCATATCTCTGATCCCGAATGGAAGACTAGCAGCAGGTGATCAGTCAGTGCCTGGGTTCTGTTTTTACAATCTGCGGATCAATAATTCATGAGTAGAGTCGAAATATTTAAACTGCAGCAAACAAACTCAAAACGATGGGGGGAGGAATCGCTGGCGGTTTGATTTGTGTTGTGTGTGATTGATGGATGTACAAAGCTTCCTCCTGTCATCTCCACATGGCGGTCAGGGAACAGACTGGAACATCAGTCATAACCAGCTCTTCACTTTCACTACATTACATTCCCGCAAACCAAAGAAGATTCAGGCGCAGGTTGGGAGAGATACATTCTCATTGGCCAAGATTTTTAGAATGGCAGGGTCATCCTTCCCGCCATCTGAAAAGTTGGCGGAGAACACATCTCCGCTGGTACTGCCCACCCCGCAGCGACTTCACACTCCAACTTGCCCAACCCTCGCTTGCGAGGAAGTTCGGTCTCCAAGGCTGCAGTGGACAGAGCAAAAATCCCGGGAGTCCAGGACCAGATAAGTGTGGGAGCTCAGGGTGGGAAGGGGGAAGTGAGGCCCAGAGGAGTGGGCGGAGGGAGCAGGCGTGATGGTAAGCTGGGGATGGGTGTCAGACCTTTTGAAGGATGCCCAATGTTAAAGCAGGGTTGCTAATTGTGACAACCCTCATCCCTGAACTCCCCCCCCCCCCCCACCACCACCCCACCACCCCCCCCCCCCCACCCCCCCCCCCCCCACCCACCCCCCCCCCCCCCACCCCCCCCCCCCCCCCCCCCCCCACCCCCCCCCCCCCCCCAGCCTGAAAATTAAGGCTAGGTGGGAAACGCCTCTTAAGTCGACAATTATTGGCCATTTAAGGCTTTGATTGATGCAAAGGTCAGCTACAGGCTTGAACTTTGCCGTGCAAGCGTAATATTTTCATCCCAGAAATTGTATGGTTACCCTCCCTTCCCCCTCACTGAGAAAAATTGAGTCATTCTGGAAGGCAGAGCAAAGATAAACATTTTAAGACACAAGGGAATATGGCAAGGCTGAATGGCATTTATTTTAATGCAAGGAGTCTTACGGGTAAGGCAAGTGAACTGAGGGCATTGATTAACATTTGGGAGTTTATTATTATTGCTATCACAGGCACATGGTTGAGGAAGGGGCAGGACTGGTAGCTCAATAGTCCGGGATATAGAATGTCCATGCAGGGGTGGGGTGGAGGTGTAAAGGAGGAGTCAATTGCTGCAGTGAGGAGAGGTGACCCTGAAAAGTGTGGTGATGGATTTTTTGGAGGACTAACAATGCAAGGAAATGCACAATGAATGGTAGGACACTTGTAAGTCCAGAGGAGCTGAGGAATCTTGGAATTCATGTCCATAGATCTCTAAAGGCAGCAGGACAGGTAACTAAGGTGGTTAAATGGCATATGGAATACATGCCTTCATTAACTGTCTTCCAAATCAAGCCTTCTCCGTTTTGGTTGGTCACAAGCCAGAGTCACCCATGAATTGTTGAGTATGTTTGACGTCTTCAGGGATATTTTGAGGACATCCCTAAAGTGTTTCCACTGTCCTCCTGGACCTGCATCTGGGCTCTGAGTCAAGCAGTTGCTTCAGGAGTCCGGCTCAGACGTACAAGTGACATGTCCTGCCCAGCAGAGCAGGTTCTGAGTCCCTCAATACTGGGCAAGTTGGCTTGGGAGAGGACGCCTTTCCTGTCACTGGATTTGGAGCATCTTGCAAAGGCACCACTGGTGATAATTCTCCAGGGCTTTGAGGTGCCTGCTCTGGGTTGCCCAGTTTGAGTTAGTTTCCAACAAGGTAACCCAGAAGCAAGGAGCTTTCACAGAATCCACTGAAAAGGACAATACGCAGGGCAGAAAGCAGGTTCCAGAAACTATAGAAGAAAGTCCCAGAAACCAGAGAGATGGGCGGAAGCAAATTCCAAGAAATGCTTCTGGTCAGAGAAGCAAAGAACAGGAATCTTGGGGGAGGGGTGGGGATATCCTGTTCAGTGAAATCAAGAGTGAGGAGCAGAGATAGAGATTCCATGTTAAATACAGGGCTGTAAAGTGTAGACTTGGAGACATTGGCTTGCAAGAAGCCAGAGATCCAATGCAACCCAGAGTTTGGTGACGCCTTAATAGTCTGTGAAACAGTGATGTGCGAGATTGCATGGGAGCTGGAGTGCCTGTGACGATCCAGAGCAGAGGAATATCAAAAGGAGAGGTGGAAACCCCAGAGTTGGATCCTTGATGAAGGCATCCAAAAGTAAGCGTCCTTTGGGAGAAGATTCCAAGGCACGAACTTTAAGAGCAGAGATTGGAAACCCTTGTGTGGAAGTCAGAGTTCCAACGAGACCAGTTAGCTCCAAGTGAGACAAACTTCTAGGGGGACCTGATGAGAAATCAGCAGAAGTTGTTTGGGTGGAGTCTGCCACTCGGTTTGAGGGTGACCACATTTCAACCATTGGTTTACTTGGGCTGTGTACCTACTGTGAATATTAGAGGATAAGGTAGATGATTGTAACTTGTGTTATCCTTACAAATCTATATATACTTGTAATGTTATAGCTGTGAATAACCTCAGAATAACCTATGAATAACCTCAGCTGGTCCAGGAATTGAACCTGTGCTGTTGGCCTCCCTCTGCATCATGAACCAGCTGATTAGCCAACTGAGCTAAGTACAGCAGTAATATTACTTCAGGATAGTAACACTATTTAGTTTAGTCTCACACAAGAAACCTCTGATGGCGGTCTCAATGTTTAAGCGCTTCAGAAATGTGACTGGAGGAGGTATTTAGAGAGGCTGCTGCTTACCTCATCCTGTCCAGCACGACTCTTGGGCGGGATGGGATCTCCGGTCCACAAGCCGTGTTTTCCTGCATGGAGCGCCCCTGCCGACAACAGGATTCTCCATTCCCACAGCTGGGCAATGGGGTTTCCCACTGTGGCCAGCCCACGCCGTAGGAAAACCTGCGGGGTGTGCTGCCGGCGGATTGGAGGATCCTGCCGACGGAGAATTCCGCTGCTTATTTGGTAAGACCCTGAAGTTGTCTAAGCAGTTGCCAAATTGGAGATGAGGTAATGTTCCTTTAACCATTAAATTAAAAGCAAAATACTGTGGCAGCTGAAATAAAATGAGAAAATGCTGGAAAAATCCAGTAAGTCTGGCAGCATCAGTGGAGAGAAACAGAGTTAATGTTTTGAGTCTGAATGATTCAAGCTGAATCAACTGGAGATATAAAAAACACCATTTCAATTAACGGCACTTACAGAGTACAAGAGATAGAACGTAAGCATTAAAGAATCATCAGCATACTTTGCATGAAAAAAGACGGCTTTGCATTATTAAGTGCCAATTATATGAAATTGAAGACAGAAAAAGTATTTTCATAATTATCTGTGTTGTGCGACCTGCGATCATTGCATTTTCCAAGTAAACCCATTACCTATGATCTCTGTGTATCTACTGCATAATTCATAAAATAATGACTGCATTATCTTAAAAGCTGCAGTGGGAGAGAGGGAGTGTAAATGAGTGTTTGCTTTGACAACTTAATCAACGCAATTTAGTTACAATTGTCTTTTGCTTGAAGGATTTGCTTATTAAATACTCTGTACGTTGGTAATGTTCCATGTAAACTCTGGCCCTAGTCAAGACTTTAAAATGCTGACACAAGATTAGAATCAGTATTGCAACAATGGATCATAATATTGAGGCAAATATTTGGACAACATATCTGCTTGTTGAAGAGTCTCAGATTTTAAAAGCTTGCTTGGCAGCTTACGGTGTGTGTGTTTGGAGCCGGTTGATAGATGTGCTCAGATTTGGTGCTGGGTTGCTCGTGATTTGCCTTTCTCTGTGTCAGGAAAGAGGCTTTGCTTGCAGCATCCCGTTTGCTTGGGGGCAATGGGGCTTTCTCAGCGGCTGGTGCAAAGCGCAAGCAATCGTTCAGCCTGTGCACAAGATGGTGGTTTTGTTTTGGCATGGGTTTGGAGATTGGAGCATAAGAGTAGGGCAGAAGCGATTATCGAACAATGTTTGACACAGAAGCGATGAAATAATAATAATCATTTATTGTCACAAGTAGGTTCAATGAAGTTACTGTCAAAAGCCCCTGGTCACATTCCAGAGCCTTTTCGGGGAGGCCGGTACGGGAATTGAACCCGCGCTGCTGGCCTTGTTCGGCATTACAAGCCAGCGATTTAGCCCACTGTGCTAAACCAGCCCCTGTACAAGATCAAGAGTCTTTTCATAGAGGTAGGTTTTAATTAACGGCGGGACTTCTCCGGCTTTTGGGATTCCCTGTTGCCAACGGCAGCGCACCACAACCAGTGGGCTTCCAGGCGGCTTGGGGTGGATTCAATGGGAAATCCTAGCGGGAGTAGAGAATGCCAGCTGCCAGCGAACTGTGTGCCGCCGAGAGACACACGGCCAGGGGAATCGGAGAATTCAGCCGACTATTTAAAAAATGGAGATTAAAGGCAAAAAGGTTTGCGGTGAGAATTCCAAGCTTCGGGCACAGACAGCTGAGGGCACAGTCCCACAAAGTGTGGAGCAAATAAAATCAGAGATGCACAAGAGGTGAGAATTGGAAGAAAGTAATCATTTTGGAGGCCAATGGGGCAAGAAGAGGTTCCAGAGGTACATGGGAAAGAGGCCATGGAAGCATTTGGAAACACTGATTAGCATTTTTAAATGGAGCAATGCTGCATGGAGAGTCAGGCAATGGGAAGGTGAGTGAACCCGACTTGGCGTGGTTTCGGATATGAGGAGCGGAAATTTTGGATGAGCTTCAATTGGTGGACGGTGTGAGGTGGGAGGTTATAGAATTACGACAGTGCAGAAGGAGGCCATTCAGCCCATCAATTCTCCACCAAACCTCTGAAAGATCACCCTACTTAGGCCCATGTCCCCACCCTATCCCTGCAGTCCAACCTAACCTTTTGGACACTAAGGGGCAATTTATCACGGCCAATCCACCTAACCTACACTCCTTTGGACTGTGGGAGGAAACCGGAGCACCCGGAGGAAACCCATGCAGACACGGGAGGAAAGTGAAACCTACACACAGACAGTCACCCAAGGCCGCAAATGAACCCGGGTCCCTGGCTCTGTGGGGTAGCAGAGCTAGCCACTGTGCCACCGCGACGCCCAGAATATGTGGGATTTGTTGAGTATCGAGGTAATAAAGGTGTGACTGAATGAAGAGGGTTTCAGCAGCAGACGAACTGAGGCAGAGGTGGAGACTGATGATGTTACAGAAGGGGAAGTGGGTGGTATATGTCACAAAGCCCATCCCCGGGTCAAATAGGATGCCAAGGTTACAAACTGTCTGTTTCAACCTGAGGCAATTGCCAGGGAAAGGGATGGATTCAGTGACTGGGTAGCAGTGCTTTTAATGGGAACCAAAGGCAATGGCTTTGCCTTTGCAATATTTAATTGGAGCAAAGTTATACTCAGTTAAGAAGCAGTGTGGCAAATCAAATGCAGTGGTGGCAACAAAAGAAGTGTTGTTATAGAAGAGCTGAGTGTCATCAGTGTACATTGTGTTTTTATATGACAATGTCCTAAACACTGCTGGCCGGGGGGGGAGGAAGTAACATCATGATATTTTGACTGATATCATGCTTAATTAGGCCCAAAAGATTATTTAGAGGTGCAGTCACTGTTGTTAGGATAAACATAGCATTTCATTTTCTTCCAGTAAAGTGCTTCTCGCGATAGGTGGGTGGCACGGTGGCACAGTTGTTAGCACTGCTGCCTCACAACCAGGGACCCGAGTTCGATTTTGGCCTTGTCTGTGTGGATTTTGCACTTTCTCCCCGTGTCTGCATGGATTTCCTCTGGGTGCTCTGGTTTCCTCCCACTGTCAAAAGATGTGCAGGTTATGTATGTAGTGATTTGCATCACTGTATATACACAAGGGGTTAATGTAAATACACTACAACTAAGTAACCACTAGAGGGAGCACCAGAGATGGCATGATATGCAGACATGCAGCCAATGGGTCATTCGAACAGGATACAATCAATGGGTAATCAGGACACCCAGAGGTGGCATTACCACAAGGGGGCACTACACGACCCACATAAAAAGGACAAGGCACATAGGCTCTGCCTCTTCCACCGGCAGAAACCAAGAGAGCAGGACAGGGTTGATTATCAGCAACATCGCACCCAGCACATGGTCAAGAGCAAGCTTGTATAGTTAGCAGAGTAGACTGAGTTACTAGAGACAGATTAGTAGAGTGTCAAACTAATTTAAGAGCATTGTTAATCGTTCAATAAATACATTAAACTTATCTCCGAGTCTGGAGCATCTTTCAGCAGAGCCTATATCAAGTAGCAGCTTACATAACACAACAATGTGGATTGGCCATGATAGATTGCCCCTTAGTGTCCAAAGGTGTGCAAGATTAGGTGGGTTCACGGAAATAGGGTGGGGAGCGGGCTTAAGTACCTGGAGCCGAGGACCCTCTTTCAGAGAGTTGGTGCAGACTGAATGGGTTAAACTGCTTCTTTCTGCAATGTAGAGTTTCTATTCTAAGGATTCATAGAACAGTGATTGTCAACCTCAGTAAATGAGTGGGCATTATGAGTGGTCCTCCTTCATAGGGCAGCACAGTAGCATAGTGGTTAGCACAATTACTTCACAGCTCCAGGGTCCCAGGTTCGATTCCGGCTTGGGTCACTGTCTGTGCGGAGTCTGCACATCCTCCGCGTGTGTGGGTAGGTTTCCTCCAGGTGCTCCGGTTTCCTCCCACAGTCCAAAGATGTGCAGGTAGATTGGCCATGATAAATTGCCCTTAGTGTCCAAAATTGCCCTTAGTGTTGGGTGGGGTTACTGGGTTATGGGGATAGGGTGGAGGTGTTGACCTTGGGTAGAGTGCTCTTTCCAGGAGCTGATGTGGACTTGATGGGCCGAATGGCCTCCTTCTGCACTGTAAATTCTATGATAATCTCAGTGGGCTGCAATATTGAAATCGGGGCTTGTTCACCAACCATGGCCCCATGAATAAAATTTAAATATACGCCTAATACATTTAATATACGCCTAATATTCCATAACTAGTTCCAAAAAATGTTTAATCATTTATATATTAACAGAACTGTCAACAACCTCAAAAGGTAAAACCAAAATAAATATTTAGACTCTGGACGCAGAGGGAGTGCACGGCTCTCACAGTCAATGTTGTGAGCAATCAGCACACACCTCACTTCAGTTATCCTTGTCTTACATGCTTATCACTTCAGTCACACCGGTAGGAAAAAAAACGATACAGCCGGAAATCAGCGGAAAGCCGCAACCCCACGCGTGGGTAACGGTCAACAAAATGTCTCGTAGGGCCGCACTCAGAACCAAGGCGAGCCACCTGTGACCACTGCAGATCGGCCACCGTGTACAGAATAAGGGAAGAATGTTGATCTGGGCACACCGAGATCCTCCCTGTTCTTATATGGATATCACTGAGGGATGTTTACCATCCATTCGAATCACTGGAAGAGTGATTTAAAATGAACCTCGCCCAAAGGACAGCGCCTGAGACAATGCAACATTCCATCAGGACTGCGCTGACATGCCAACCTAAATTTAAATGCTCAACTCTCAACTTTCTGAGTATTTTGCATTTCAAATGAGTCCGGATGTCTGCTGTTGTATTTTGATTGGACTGGCTGCAGAATGACCGCTGAGATGTTTATGTGTCGAAACAATAGCTGGATCATTGGATAAGCCGGAACTAAATACAGATATACAGGACAAAGTGTCACTCTGCTGAGCCCAGTTCTCCCTCTCGACTCCTGAACATGTGTGTCTCTCACATTGGCATATGGGGGGTGTTGTTCACACAGTCCCACATATTAACCCTCTCAACCCTAATACTATATCACGGACATTCAGATTTCTTCCTATGCTCTCGTTTTACAACAAAATGTCGCTTTCTCTCCAAACCTCTCCCACCCCCTCTCTCTTTTTTTGGTGTCCCTATTCCACTACAATTTGAATTGCCAATACATCCAGATTTTTCCAAGATATCCTGAAAATTCTAGTATCACTGCTCACTATGTTATTCCAATTTGAGCTCTGGACCCAAGCTTGGGAATCTTCCCAACACTTCTTATACCGGTTTGTTTCTGCCAACCTTAGGGGTTTGCCTCACACCAGCATTTGCTTAATTATTTAAATGAGGAAGTGTTGTGTTATAATAACTCAGTTTTACTCTGATAAGTGTCATGTTCCTGAGAAATGGAAGAGATCATGAACCATTTAAATCAACCCTCCTCTTTTTTCTTTTTTAAAAAACGCACTATCAAAACTTGTTATATCGGGTTTTTTTCCAATTAAGGAGCAGTTTAGCGCAGCCAATCCCCCTACCCTGCACATCTTTGGGTTGCGAGGGTGAAACCCACGCAGACACGGGGAGAATGTGCAAACTCCACACAGACAGTGACCCAGATCTGGGGGTACCTCGGTACCGTGAGGCACACAATAAGCTGCCGTGCCGTCCTAAATCCTGTTATATCAGCAGACGCACAAAAAGCAACCATTAATCTCAAGTTGAAAAATGGATTTTAACCAGAGGCAGAGAAACTGCTTGTTAGCCTGCAACTGGCTCATTAATGGGCAACATCACATGACCAAATCTTCTGGCCTTTGGAAAGTTTTAATGTTACGTTTCCAGATTCGCAACTTGGCCTGCTGTCTACATTCTAACCCGCAAACATTAAAGCAGGACGCCAGGCTGACCAACAACCGGCATCAAGACTCAGCCTCCTCAGAGCCTGTGGACTGGATTCTCTGCTCTCCGACGCTGAAATTGTGTTTGGCGACGGGACGCATCGGGAACGGCAGCAGTTTTTGAATTCTCCACCCCCTGAAAAGCGTCATACTCTAGGAGTACACCGCGCTGATTATCCACGGTCTCAGGTCATTGCCTGAAGCCTGCTCCGCAATGCTCTGTATCCGACTGGCTGAATTCGCGACGGCATGGGTTACGTGTGCTCAAACCATCCGGGAACTCGGCATGGTGGCTGCGGACTCAGTCCGGCACCGGCACAGTTGGGGAAGGGTCAATTCGCGGGCAGGGGGGGCTTCATTCGGGGCTGGGGGCACTGTGGGTGGGCGGTCTGGGGTGCGCGAGCGGCCGAAGGGGGACACAATTTAGCGGTCCAGGTCCGCAGGCTGAGGCCGCCATGGAGCATGGCACCGTGCAGGCCACCACCGTGTGAATCAGCGGCCTCGGAACCGAAAGAGCAGAGGGCTGTATCGGCAGCTCAAGCTACAGGCTCTACGCTGTCTCTCTGCGAGCCCCCAGCAAAACAGCAAATCAGTAATCTTTTTACGCCTGTTTTCCTGGCGTAAACGACCACCCTTTTCACACTGGCGTGGGGATTTAGTCTCCAAAACGGAGAATCCAGCCCTGTGTCTCTGGAAGATCCCTGCCATTGTCTGCCGTCCAGACCACGGGCACGCCGCCCCTGGGATCTACCCGGCTTGCCGTGGCTTGCGGGATCTAACGTGATCTGGTGGGATGTCGCATTGTGAAGAAGACTTTTTGGCTAATCTGTACATTGGAGCAAGGCAGCTAGTCTCACTCTCAGGGATCGCATGCCATTTAAAAATGGTGTCCCGATGTCTTGCTGCACTGAGCAGTTTCGGCAAGTGGAGCTCCTTAGTTTAGGAAACGGGACTAAGTACTGCCTCTGTTGCATGTTCCCCATTGAGGCCCCATATCTAACCTGAGTCATATTACATAGTGGGTGTTTCTTGGCACTGCGAGCACCGGGGAACAAGCGGCTAAACGCGCTCGCTACGGGACGTAGTTCCCATTTGGTGTGATCGCGCCCCAAATCTCTGCTTACCAATCTCATTTCACTGTGTCACCATAAATTTTAAAAGAATTCTGCAAAACCTGCTGAACCCACCTGAACTGTAGCTCCTCTGTGAAGGGACACACACTGGTGCTTGACTTTCTGGACTCTGCAATCACGTGAACTGATATCCATATCTGTGGTGCTTTTTCTTTTCAGGTGTTCATAGTTGGAAAAGCTCCTTGCTCTTATCTAATTGTGTGTTTGTGTGTGCGTGAGGTTACGGCCCCCGCGGGTTTGAACGTGTGAATAAACTATACCTCTGATTTAACCCCAAAGACAGAGTTTGCATTGATTCACTTTAAAAATTGACCTCACAAGTGGAGTGTTTGACGAAACAAGCCACAGCCTATTGCAAAGATGAAAACACCTCTGCTTACAGACGGACAGTGAGAAAATAGAAGAGTTCAGTGACACATGGGCCGTTCACTGCCGACTGGGTTCTCTGGTCCCGCCGGCAAAGTGCCCTCATATTTTCTAACAGCATGGAGTTGCTTCAATAGGAATTCCCATTGATAGCGGCGGTAGCAGAGAATCCCGCTGCCAGCGAATGGCGTTCTGCCACCCTTTGCCAAGAAACACGCTGTCTTTTTGACTGGGAGAAAATCGGAGCATGTCGTATCTGTGTGTCTTGGTGACGGCTATGGCAGCCAAACACATCCTGATAGGTTCCTAAGTTTGGGGATCAGTTATTGGTGTTTTGACAGCAGACACTGGGCCCTGAGTATAACATTATAATCCACCTGTCACATATACACAGATACAAAATTCCCAGAGACTCTGGCACACCTTCTCCAGACAATTCAACATTCAATTATCTATTTGATACAGCTTGATCGAGTTTAAAGTAATTGATATTTTAAATTAACACGGTAAACAAAAGTGTCAGGTTGTGGTCACATTTGCCATAGACAGGCCTGAGGTGAAGAATGAACATTTCCGTTTCAATCGATTAACAAATAAATGCACTTAAATCACATAATTCACTTCAAACTTTCCGTATTCTGTAGATTAATGAAGTGATTATAGAGCGGCATCTATACGAGTGATCATTGTCAAGCATCAATTTTTAATTCACATAAGCATCTCAGGTCACAACGTTGCAGACTTCTAACAGCATATAAGAATTGGGTGGAATTTCCTTCCAGACCACTCAGCATCAGGGAGTGTTATCGGTCCTTTGATTGGACAGTCTAACGCGTGTCCTACAGAGGATCCAGTATCTGGTGAAGCACTGATGGGAGGTTGCATTTCAATGTACAAGGAGGATTCGAGTTGCAGGGCACATTAAACATTGATGCGCAATACCATGCTGACTCGTCCCCATCATTCACACATAATGAGTCAAGTACGACAGGCAGAGGCCAAAGATCAGACTTTTCCCCAAAACTCCGGTGAATCACGCTGGCTGGTGGCTTGTTCAAGAACAGAATGTCATTATTTGTGTTTCGATTTTCAGCTGAAATAGAAATATTTTGGGCAGCACGGTGGCACAGTGGTTAGCATTGCTGCCTACGGCGCTGAGGACCCGGGTTCGAATCCCGGCCCTGGGTCACTGTTTCTGTGGAGTTTGCACATTCTCCCCGTGTCTGCATGGGTTTCGCCCCCACAACCCAAAAGATGTGCAGGATAGGTGGATTGGCCACGCTAAATCGCCCCTTAATTGGAAAAGGTAATTGGGTACTCTAAATTTTAAAAATAAAAAATATATATAATAGAAATATTTAACACTCCTTTTTAAAAGTATAATTAAAGATCCGCCAACAATTTACTCATCTGAATAACTTGCATTTAAACAGCACCTTTCACAAAATCCCAAAGTTTTTAACAGTTAAATACGCACTTTAAAAAAAAGTATAGCCATTGTAATGTAGGAGTATTCATTCATCAACTGTGGGATGGGTAGGAAGTGGTAATCGGCAGGCGGCTTCTCTGCTCATGTTTGAACTGATGACACGGACTTCATTGGAGCAGGCGTCAATGTGGAGGACTCCCAGGGTAACTCCCTCCCGATTGTATACCATTGCGCCACCGCATCTGGTGGCTCTGCCCTGGATAGTTGTCAATATCTAATTGGTTCTGTTGTTGGATGTTAAATACCCGGTGGTTTAGAGTAATAAGGTGAGTGACACAGTGAAACAGTGGTTAGCACTGCGCCTCACAGCACCAGGGACCCGGGTTCAATCCAAGCCTTGGGTGACTGTCTGAGTGGAGTTTGCATGTTCTCCCCATGTCTGCGTGGGTTCCCTTGATATGCAAGTTAGGTGGGGATAGGATGGGGCCGTGGGCCTAAGTAAGGTGATCTTTTAGAGGGTCAGTGCAGACTTGATGGGCTGAATGGCCTCCTTCTGCACTGTGGAGATTCTAGGTGTCAGATGGTGATTAGTTAAATATACCCAGATGTGTAGATCACAAACAATCAGCCAACACTGAGGCTGAGGTATCAGTAAGCTCTGAGGCAAGCGATAATCAGCCTCTACCAAAGCATCGTCATCTCAGTGTCTTCTTCACTATCAGGCTTGGGAATTCCAGTCCCAGAGGTTCCTGAATGTGAAGATTGGGACTAAGACCTTTTTCAAGGCAGAAAGCTGGTATTGGAATTTATTTTTTCTTGAAAGAAGAAAATAATTGAAGATTCTTTGGAGAAGAAAGATGACTGAACCAGATCTTGGGCAGTGGGATATGATTTTCCATCACTGCTTTGTGAGTGGAGCAAGGTAGGCCAGTTGGCAGCTCGTGACTTTCAGCTTGTGACATTTGGGCAATCTGGTGCCGTCGCCCACTTTCCATGCCCAGTTCCAGTGCTAAGGGAATGGCGCCGACCGATGGCTCTTGACTCTCCCTATTGCTGCAGCCTTCATCCGGTTTCGCAGCCATTGATACCATATGAGTGTCTTCCACCTGATCCGCCACTGAGGGCTTGTTTTATATTGTGCTTTGTCTGGTTCCTCCATTCCAACCTGACCATCATGGGTGGGGGGGGGGGGGGGTTTGATCCAGGGGCGGGGGATGACCCTGGCAGGAATTGAACACGCCCAGCAGCATTGCTCTCGGGATCGACATAACGTTTAAGCCTCTCCACCATGGCACGGTTGCAATCCAAGGAAAGGTCCATGCATGAGGCACTCTGAGGGAAAAGACCAGAGGCCTGGCAAGTGCTGCCTTCATGAGCTGTACTCCAGACACTGCCACTCGATTGCTCATTCCCTGAACCTGTGACCTCACCGACAAGTTTGACGACGGTGAGACTGCACCGGTCTCAGGCTCTCAAGCCTGGCATACGGCAGTCTGTACCAAGGCAAACATGAATTACATTGTCTTCCCCTGGTAAAGCATAAAGAGTTTGAAGGCCCTTTCTTTCTGGTGGTCTTTCAATGCTGGGCCATTTTATCTTGCAATATGAATGAGTGTATTAGAGGAAGGCCAGCAGGTTAGGAGTGTGAGGTATATGGGCTGGGAGAAATTGGAGGAAGTAGGCAGCTGTTAAAGTGGAGGATGAGATTTTCTGGTTCCATCTATCTGACATTGCTGTCAAGGGGGATATGTAGTCACAGTGTAAGTTTGAACCTTTCTTAAGCAGATCGCAGTGTGTTAGTTATACAAATGTTCCTTTTAAGTGAAGTGTTTCCAGTCAAGTGAGAAAAGGAAGGTTGTCTTGTGTCCTGTGTCCTATCTCGATTGGCATGGTAGTGGTTGTTTATTGCAGTTTAACACTATCCATTGATGAACCGTATAAAATTAATGGAAGGATTCACAGGCTGATTAAACATCTGACAGGCCATAGTGTAAACACTCCTTCCTAAGCCATAACAATCTTTATTCAGCCAATGGAGGGGTGGCTCCTGTATAGCAGGAGGGTTTCAAATGCTAAATAGGCTGTTGGGGGAGGGGCACAGGCGGTCATCCACGCCCAACGGACGCAAGAATCCCAGGAGCCAAAATTCTCAATTCCCCTCCTGCCTGTTACAGTGGGGTCAATGAACTGCATGTGGCACAGCTTGGCAGTCCTGGCAGTGATAAAAGTTGGCACTCAATGCACCAACCAGTTCCAACCCCTGCAATGGCATGAGCGACATTCCTGGTCGGTTTTTCAGCACACACCCATACACCCTGGAGTGTGCGTCCCCTTAAATTGAATTTCTCAAGGAGAATCACCCTTATTTGCCTTGCGGTAAACTGTTGTGGGAAAATATGAGGGAAAGATTGAGGCAGTGACGTTATCTGAGTCCAGTAACTGAGCCTAGCACTGTTCCTTTCTCAGCTGGCTGACTCTCAGTCTCCTAGGGAAATCTGCCATCTTGTTAAGCTTTATGTCAGCTAATTACACCTGTGATTCACAGGATTCGGACCAATCACTACCCCAGTTGTAATCCAGAAAAACATTTGTAAACACCTTGCTTGAGCACAAATGTTTTTTTTTTAAATGGTGTAACAGTGGCACAGGGAGGTCTTGTGGTGCAGTGAGTAGCATCTCTGCCTCTGGGCCAGAAGCCTCAGGTTCAAGTCCCACTCCAGGACTTGATGGTCACGGATGGTGTGTTCACAATGTGGTCAAATAGGCTGACTGTCAGCCTGTAAATCCTTCTGATGGCAGGCGGTGAGAGTGGGAGAGATTCCTCGTCAGCAGTACTGCAGAAAGCAATGGAAAACCACTGCAGCACTTACTCAAACGTAACCATGGACCAGTCCTATGGACATCAATGGCACCAATGCCCTCTTAGGGCATGGCACACTGTGGTGGCTCAAGACATACACTGGAGGCTTCCAATAATAAACAAAGAGGTTTATTGATGAAAGGCAAAGGCAGTTGATAACAGGCACAGAACTCTATACAACAGATCTGGGTACTTTGGCTCAGGGATGCACACTGCCCGGGGTCCTATTCCCAGAGCCCCGCGAAACTCCCCATTGGCTGGAGTCCACGCACATCTGCTCGATTGGCCTCAAGCCGGTCACATGGTCAGCGGAGCTCGTTCCCTTAAAGGGGCCACATCACGACATCCCTCCCCCTCTTAAGTCCCTTAACACACTACCCCAAAACTATGTACAAAAGCTACGATTGTTAACAGGGACAACCAAGGAAAGAGACTCCATCAAAAAAGCAATTGATTCGGGTCCTCCTGGACTGCCATAGGCCAGCCACAGGCTCAGCATTCTTTTGGGCGATCGAGTCGTCCATAGTCTCCCATCTGGAATGACCTGTCACTTCTCTGCTCTGACCACTGACTCTTCTGGGAGGCCTGACGTGCTTCCACCCTCCCGGACAAATTTGCAAAGACAAGATCTAATCGGGTTCTCAACCGACAGCATGTGCGGCTCAGCTGGTGTGACCCCCGTGGTTTAATGAGGGCTTGAGTTTACAAGAAAAAATTAACCACCCTCTGGCGAAGTGGTTAATCTGACTGCTTTTCATGGCGTTCTTAAAAGTTTGAGGTGGCAAGGACTGTCCTCGTGTGTCGTATGCCATCTTCTCTCACAAAAAGGTACAAATCATCGCCGGTGAAGGAGGTGCATTGTCCAAAACAATAGACTCGGGAAGCCCAATAATGGTAAATACTCGGTGCAAGGAATCTACTATGGCCGCCAAGGTAGCGGTCTCCATCTCCTGGACTGATAACCACTTTGAGTGGGAATCTACCAGCACCAAAAACATCTTGCCTAAAAACAGGCACGCAAAGTCAACGTGGACCCTGGTCCATGGGCGACCTGGCCATCCCCAGGGGAGGAGCATGGTAGAAGACACCAAAGATAGCTGCATTTGGCAAGGTTGGCACTGCTATACCAGTTCTTCCACTGGCTTTGCCTATGCTTGGCCACCAGACCCAACTGCGCTGTGTAACTCTTTAAGGAGGGGCCCCCTGGCCTGTGGTGGGACGACCATCCGTGATTCCCACAGAATCACGCCGTCTTCACATGTTGTCAACTCGTCTTGACGAGTGAAGCAGCTGTTTGGACTTCCCGTGATGCCAGTCAAACTGTATCATTTGTTTGACCTTGGGGTTCTCTCCATTGCCACCACTGATTGGCACCATTCCACTAGCTATTAAGGAGCAATGTTGTGGCTAGATTCAAATGAACTTTTCCTAATTGACCGTACCAAGGAACGACTTAAGCTCATATACACCTTTGTGTGAAGGGACATCTCGTATGGCCTTGATCTTTTCTTCCAAAGGGAGCTACCCTGTGCATCAACACCAAATCCAAGGTACGCCACTTCAGAGACCTGAAAAGTCAATATTTTGTGCTTTAGGAGGATTCCTGCATCACAAAATGTCTTTCATACTCCCTCTAGGCTGGCCATGTGTTCTTCTGGTGCATTGCCAATGACTAGCACATGATCAAGTTAAACCATCATGCACTGGAAGATAACACAGCCTGAAGTGATGCCAAATGGCAGTCTGGTATACTGGGTACTGTGGGTATTGATTGCAGCAAACTTCTGAGACTCCTTATCCAACTCTAGTAACAGGTAGGCATACTGAGGTCCAATTTGCAATAGGTGAGGCCAGTTTGGCATAGAGTACTTCAGTTTGGGAAATCGCATACTGATCGACCTGGGCAGCTTAATTTAAGGGCAGCTTGTGGTCCGTAGAGATCCTTATCGACCAATCAGGTTTAAGGACAGAGACTATCGGCGCTGCCCCTCTGGAAACTGAACCGGTTTGATTATACCCAGGACTTCCAATCTCTTTAGCTCTGCTTCAGCCTTCTAATGCAGTGCGTATGGCAGAACTTGGGTGTCAAATCTGGATTGACATACATTGTGGCTTTTAGACACCTTAATCCGGCCCAATTCTTTGTGGAAGATGTCTTCATACCTCCTCGAGACATCTTGGAGCATGCCGTGAGATATTTTGAAAATTCCCAGCCAGTTGACCCTAATCTTCTGTAACTAGTCTCTTCTCAACAGACTGGGTCTGTGTCCTTCCATAACAACCAAAAGCAGATTGACCTTCTATCCTCTGTAAGCCACTGGGGTCTTGGCTGTTCTGAGGATCTTCAAAATCTCCCTGTGGTGCGGCCGTGCCAATCGGTGCCATGGTTACCCAGAACGGCACTTTGCGGCCGTTTTCACGAACGGTGAGAGCAGGTGTGTTGCCGTTCGTGAAAACGGCCGTAAAGGCCTGGGAAATCGGCCCATCGGCTAGGGGAGAATCGCTGCTCGCCGAAAAAAACGGCGAGCAGCGATTCATGTCGGGGGGCGGGCGTGGGGGGGGGGGGGGGGGGAAGAATAGCGGGAGGTCGGGAAACATGTCGGGAAGGCCCTCCCGCTATTCTCCGACCCGTCGTGGGGGGCGGAGAATCACGCCCATGATGTCTGTCGGCTGTGATCGAATGTTTTACCCCGTTGCCAATGTGGTGACTTGACACATACGCCGGAGGCTTCTAGTAGTTAACAAAGGGGTTTATTGATAGTCAAAGTCAGTTAGATACATATCTGTGAATACAGTTCTTTATCATATTGGCGAAACTGTTTTAAATCTTGCATTAAAGCTTCACTATAGGCAGGAGTGGTTCGAGGAGATGGAGAACCGGTCGAGGCGAAAAAAAGTTACGGATCCTGGGCCTCACGGAGGGGCTGGAGGGGTCAGACCTGGCGGCCTATGTGGTCATTTTGTTGAACTCACTGATGGGAGCTGGGTCCTTCCAGGGGCCCCTGGAGCTGGAGGGGGCCCACAGAATACTGGCCAGGAGGCCCAAGCCGAATGAGCCGCCGCGGGCGGTGCTGGTGCGGTTCCACCGGTTCGTTGACTGGGAGTGCGTGCTTCGGTGGGCCAAGAAGGAGCAGAGCAGCAAGTGGGAGAACACGGTGGTGTGGATCTACCAGGACTGGAGTGCGGAGGTGGCTAAGTGGACGGCCGGGTACAACCGGACGAAGGCGGTGCTCCACAGAGTGTGAAGTTTGGCATGTTGCAGCCGGCGCGGCTGTGCGTCACCTACAAGGACCGTCACCATTATTTTGAGTCCCCGGAGGAGGCGTGGGATTTGTGCAGGCCGAGAAATTGGACTCAAACTGAGGGTCAGGGATGGGGTTTTGTACGTAAATGTAACTGTGTCTATTTTTTTGGAGGGGGGGTTCTCTGTTTCATGCAGGATGTGTGTTGGTTTTAGGGTGAGTGGGGCGATGTCTTTATGTCTTTTTGTATGGGTCTGGTGGACGGGTTCGGGCAGGGAGGTAAACTGGGAGTGCGGGGAGCTGGTGATGGGGACCAGCAATGGGAGTTGCCCTAGAGGAGGCGGGGTTGGGCAGGGCGAAAGCGCGGGCTTTCCTCTTGTTTCCCGCGCTGCGGGGTGATGGGGGAGGAGTCGGGGCTGAGAAGCGCGGGCCTTTGCTGGTTTTTATTTTACCGCGCAAGAGCGGGGGGGCAGAGGAGTGCCTGCTGATGGGCACGGAGGAGGAGGAGCAGCCCCATGTGGGGAGGGGTCGGAGGTGTGGCGGGAGTCGCCGGGGTCAGCAGAAGTTAGCTGGCTCACGGGAGTGCTATGGAGGGGGGGGGCGCGGCTAGGAGGGTTCCTAGCCCGGGGGGGGGGGGGGGGGGGGGGGGTACCGGGTTGCTGCTGAAATGGCCAGGAAGGAGCTGGAGTTTGCAGGGGGTGCTGGGGGGGGGGGGGGGGGGGGGGGGTTGCCGCCGTGGGGAACAGGCCGAGCGGGGGGCGCTGGCCAGTGGCGGGCAGGGGATGGGTTATGGCTAGTCGGCAGGGGAGGGTGGCAGGGAGCCCTCTGATCCGGCTGATCACTTGGAATGTGAGGGGGCTGAACGGGCCGCTCAAGCGGGCCCAGATGTTTACGCACTTGAAGGGGCTGAAGGCGGATGTGGCCATGCTCCAAGAGGCGCACCTGAAGGTGGCGGACCAGGTTCGACTGAGGAAGGGATGGGTGGGCCAAGTATTTCATTCAGGGCTGGATGCGAAGAATCGGGGTTGGCGATGCTGGTGGGAAAGAGGGTGTCGTTTGAGGCGTCAAATGTGGTGGCTGACAGTGGTGGGAGGTATGTGATGGTGAGTGGTAAGCTGCAGGGGGAGTGGGTGGTGCTGGTGAATGTTTACGCCCCGAACTGGGACGATGCGGGTTTTATGCAGCAGTGGGGGGCCTGATCATGGGGGGGGGGACTTCAACACGGTGCTGAATTCCCCATTGGATCGATCCAGGTCCCAGACGGGTAGGAGGCCGGCAGCGGCTAAGGTGTTGAGGGGGTTTATGGATCAGATGGGAGGGGTGGATCCCTGGAGGTTTGCGAGGCCAAGGGCCAGGGAATACACGTTTTCTCCCACGTGCATAAGGCCTATTCCAGGATCGATTTTTTTGTCCTGAGCAGGGGGCTGGCCTCGAGGGTGGAGGATGCCGAATACTCTGCCATAGCCATTTCGGATCATGCCCCGCACTGAGTGGACCTCGGGCTGGGGGAAGAGAGGGACCAGCGCCCGCACTGGCGCTTGGAGGTGGGGCTGCTGGCAGACGAGGAGGTGGGCGGGAGGGTTCGGGGGTGTATCGAGAGGTACCTTGAGGCCAACGATAATGGAGAGGTCCGAGTGGGGACGGTCTGGGAGGCGTTGAAGGCGGTGATTAGAGGGGAGTTGATTTCCATCCAAACCCATAGGGAGAGGGGGGAGCAGAGGGAGAGGGAGAGACTGATAGGGGAGATGGTGAGGGTGGATAGGAGATATGCGGAGGCTCCGGAGGAGGGATTGCTGGGGGAGCGGCGTAGCCTTCAGCCCAGGTTCGATCTACTGACCACCAGAAAGGCGGAAGCTCAGTGGAGGAAAGCACAGGGAGCAGTGTATGAATACGGGGAGAAGGCAAGTAGGATGCTGACACAGCGAGACGTGGCCAGGGAGATTGGGGGAGTGAAGAATAGAGATGGGAAGGTGGTGCGGAGGGGGGTAGACGTTAATGGGGTCTTTAGGGACTTTTATGCGGAATTGTACCGGTCTGAACCCCCGGTGGAGAGGGGTGGGGGGGGGAATGGGGCGCTTCTTGGACAAGCTGTGATTTCCGAAGGTGGAGACGGGGCAGGTGGAGGGACTGGGGGCGCCGATTGAACTGGAGGAGCTGGTCACTGGGATAGGCAGCATGCAGTCGGAGAAGGCGCCGGGGCCGGATGGGTTTCCGGCCGAATTTTATAAAATGTATGCGGACCTGTTGGGCCCCCTGTTGGTTCGGACCTTTAACGAGGCAAGGGAGGAGGGGGCTTTGCCCCCAACTATGTCGCAGGCGCGGATTTCCTTGATCCTTAAGCGGGACAAGGACCCCCTGCAGTGTGGGTCATATAGGCCGATCTCGCTGCTAAATGTAGACGCCAAGCTGTTGGCGAAGATCTTAGCTACAAGGATAGAAGATTGTGTGCCGGGGGTCACTCACGAGGACCAGACGGGGTTTGTAAAGGGAAGGCAGTTGAATACCAACATACGAAGGCTTCTGAATGTCATTATGATGCCGGCCATGGAAGGGGAGGCGGAGATAGTGGTGGCATTAGATGCGTAGAAGGCCTTCGATA
Organism: Scyliorhinus canicula; assembly: GCF_902713615.1. Classification (NCBI taxonomy): domain Eukaryota; kingdom Metazoa; phylum Chordata; class Chondrichthyes; order Carcharhiniformes; family Scyliorhinidae; genus Scyliorhinus; species Scyliorhinus canicula. Next base: position 95,711,017 of record NC_052161.1, on the reverse strand, counting down.
GGGTTGAGTGGGAGTATTTGTGGGAGGTGTTGGAAAGGTTTGGGTTTGGGGAGGGGTTTATCCGGTGGGTGAGGCTGCTCTACGAGGCCCCGATGGTGCATGTAGCCACAAACAGGAGGAGGTCGGAGTACTTTCGGCTGTACCGGGGGACGAGACAGGGGTGCCCCCTGTCCCCCTTGCTCTTTGCGTTGGCAATTGAACCCCTGACTATGGCGCTGAGGGAGTCTGGGAACTGGAGGGGCCTGGTGCGGGGTGGGGAGGAGCATCGTGTGTCGCTTTATGCGGACGACCTGTTGCTGTATGTGGCGGACCTGGTGGGGGGGATGCCGGAGGTGATGAGGATTCTCAGCGAATTTGGGGGCTTTTCTGGATATAAGCTCAACCTGGGTAAGAGCGAGCTGTTCGTTGTGCACCCAGGGGATCAGGAGGAGGGGATTGGTAGGCTCCCATTGAAGCAGGCAGGGAGGAGCTTTAGGTACCTGGGAGTCCAGGTGGCTGGGAGCTGGGGGGCCCTGCACAAGCTCAACCTCACAAGGCTGGTGGAGCAAATGGAGGAGGAGTTTAAAAGGTGGGATATGTTACCGCTGTCGCTGGCGGGTAGGGCGCAGTCCGTCAAGATGACGGTGCTCCCGAGGGTTTTGTTCCTGTTCCAGTGCCTCCCCATCCTTATCCCGAAGGCCTTTTTTAGGAGGGTCAACTGGAGAATCACGGGGTTTGTATGGGCACACGGGACCCCGAGGGTGAGAAGGGTGTTTTTGGAGCGGGGTAGGGATGGGGGGGGGGGGGGGACTGGCGCTGCCCACCCTGTGTGGGTATTACTGGGCTGCCAACGCAGCAATGGTGCGTAAGTGGGTAATGGACGGGGAGGGGACAGCATGGAAGAGGATGGAGATGGCATCATGTGTGAATACGAGCCTGGAGGCGCTGGTAATGGCACCGTTGCCGCTCCCTCCAACGAAGTATACTACGAGCCCGGTGGTGGTGGCTACCCTGAAAATATGGGGGCAATGGAGACAGCATAGGGGGGAGGTGGGGGGCTCGATGGAGTCCCAGCTACGGGGGAACCACCGGTTTGTTCCAGGGAGCATCGATGGTGGGTTTCTGGGCTGGCACAGGGCAGGTATTAGGAGGTTGAGGGACCTGTTTGTGGATGGGAGGTTTGCGAGCCTGGGTGAGTTGGAGGGGAAGTTTGGGCTCCCCCCGGGCAACATGTTTAGGAACATGCAGGTTAGGGCGTTTGCCAGGCGGCAGGTGGCGGGGTTCCCTGTGTTGCCCCCGCGAGGGTTTCGGGACAGGGTGCTCTCGGGGGTGTGGGTTGGAGGGGGTAGGATTTCGGACGTGTACCACGTCATGCAGGAGGTGGATGAGGCCTCGGTGGAGGAGCTGAAGGGTAAATGGGAAGAGGAGCTGGGTGAGGAGATTGAGGAGGGGACGTGGGCGGATGCCCTGGAAAGGGTGAACTCCTCTTCTTTTGCGAGGCTTAGCCTCATACAGTTCAAAGTGCTGCATAGGGCTCATATGACCGGGACGAGGATGAGCAGGTTCTTTGGGAGCGAGGATAGGTGTACTAGGTGCTCGGGGAGCCCAGCGAACCATGCCCATATGTTCTGGGCATGCCCAGCACTGGGGGACTTTTGGAAGGGGGTAGCAAGCACAGTGTCGAGGGTGGTAGGATCCAGGGTTGAGCCAGGCTGGGAACTCACAATATTTGGGGTAGCAGCAGAGCCGGGAGTGCAGGAGGCGAAAGAGGCCGGTGTTCTGGCCTTTGCGTCCCTAGTAGCCCGGCGCAGGATTTTGCTTCAGTGGAAGGATGCAAGGCCCCCAAGCGTGGAGGCTTGGATCAATGACATGGCGGGGTTCATTAAGTTGGAGAGGGTGAAATTCGCCCTGAGAGGGTCGGTGCAAGGGTTCTTTAGGCAGTGGCAGCCTTTCCTGGACTTCCTGGTGGAACGGTAGGGAAATAGGCCGGCAGCAGCAACCCGGGGGGGCGGTTTGGTTCGGTGGGAGGGAGAATTGTGTACATGGGTTTGTTGGATGAGGTGTTATCTCTTTCCCTTTTGTTGTTTTCTTTATTCTGTTTTTGTAGTTTCTGTTGGGGGGGGGGGGGGTGGTTCTTGTTCTTTGGTTTTTACTGTGGTTGTTTGATTAATATTGTTTTGTTGTTTATATTTTGTGAAAACCTTAATAAAAATTGTTTTTTTTTTAAAGCTTCATTGTATTGTGAGTATTTGCCTGTATTTTTATATGGCTGCTTTGCAAATATTTGTGGTATTACAGAAATTAATTGGCAGTGAATGCCAAGCAATCCCATGCCATGATATGTTAGATCAATGCACTAACAAGTTATTATTTCCTGGCTAAACTGCTAATGTTGCTGACGGTGACACGTTATTTTTGATGCGCTGCCGAAACAGCCTGAGTTAGAGGATGAGGTGATTTCTCAAACACTCAACAAAGGTGTCACATCAGAGCAGCAGTGTTCTTTCATGAGGCAGCAGCTCTGGAATGTAAGTGAGCATCGAGACAAGTTCAAAGCTTTCATCCTGGTTTTCAGAAGGTGTATCCATTCCTATATTCACACGCAGACACACCCTCCCATTGAAAACCGAGAGAAAAGTTTGTAATTCTTTGGATTAGTAGAAGCTGATGAGGAGACACCCAGCCCTGTTAGTGCCTGCTGTTCCAGGTAAACAACTCAAAAAGGATCCCTTTGTCTCCACAGGCAAGCTGCTAATCCCACAAACCACTTTAGGTTTGTCGCAATTCGCAGTGTGTGCACATACACATACAAACACACAGCAATATACACACATATATACACATGCAGACACACACCTACACACATAGACAAACATGCATGCACACACATATTTACATATGGCGTCATGTGCAGACATACATACCAGTCAGAGCTCATTGATAAAGACAGGGAGGGCTGGTAATATGGTTGACGAGGGAAAGTGTCAAGACAAGGAGCCTGATGTCTTCCAGCCACCAAAGCTTTTCAGTGGTGGGAACTTCAGTGATGCGGCCACCCAGTGGACAGCCAATTCAGCCATTTAAGTGCCAAATTAAGGGTCACTTCTGGCCCGTGGCAGCATGTTGCAGTGACAGGAGTAGCTGCTCAGTAAGTAGACCACCAGTTGCCCTTAACGTCTCGCAATGGTAATGGTTGCCGCCCCCCACCCCACACCAAGCCACTGTCAAGCTGCTGGTCCTCTGATTGGGGAACAGCTCGACCAGATGGGCCAACAATGCATCTTAATTGGTTGGTGCAGGAATAATGTCACCCCAGGGTCCTGACGCTCACTAGAATAGGTGAGGGAGTGCCGCACTGTTAGAGCTCCTGCATTGAAGGTGTATTTGCCATGTGCAAAGTTGTTGTTTAGCTTGCACACAGTAAGATCTGACAAACTGCAATGAGGAATATGGCCAATGATGCTTTCATTAATTATTGATTGAGGAATGACTAACAGCCAGGACATGAGGGAGAACACCCCTGCTCTTCTTCAAGTACATCCATGGAATCTTTACCATCTAGTTCCAAAGGAAAACGAGGGCTCGTACTTTATTTGAACAAAGGCATATCCCCAACAGTGTAGAATTCCCTCAGCACTGACCCACTGAGGGTGCAACACTCCCTCAGGACTGACCCTCTGATAGTGCTGCCGTCCCTCAGTGCTGACCCACTGAGAGTGCAACACTCCCTCAGGACTGACCCTTTGATAGTGCTGCCGTCCCTCAGTGCTGACCCACTGAGAGTGCAACACTCCCTCAGGACTGACCCTTTGATAGTGCTGCCGTCCCTCAGTGCTGACCCACTGAGAGTGCAACACTCCCTTAGGACTGACCCTTTGATAGTGCTGCCGTCCCTCAGTGATGACCCACTGAGAGTACAGTACACCCTCAGTGCAGGAGCTCTAACAGTGCTGCACTCCCTTAGTACTGACCTTTTAACAGTACTGCAGTTCCTCAGTACTGACCCTCTGACAGTGCAGCATTCCCTCAGGACTGACCCTCTTAACAGTGCAGCACACCCTCGGTGTCCACCCTCCATGACAGTGCAGCACACCTTCTGTACCGATCTCTGACAGTGCAGACCACCCTCAATACTGACCCTCTGAAAGTGCAGCGCTCCCTCAGAACCAACTCTCTGATGGTGCAGCACTCTCTCAGTACTGACCATCTGATAGTACAGTGTTCCCTCAGTACTGCCCCTCTGAAAGTGCAGCACTCCCTCAATACTGCCTCCTCTGACAATGCAACACTCCCTCAGTACTGCCCCCTCTGACAGTGCAACACTCCCTCAGTACTGGCCCTCTGACAGTACAGCACTCCCTCAGTACTGCCCCCTCTGACAGTGCAGCACCCCTTTAGTACTGCCCATCCGACAGTGCAGCACTCCTTCAGTACTGCCTCCTCTGACAATGCAACACTCCCTCAGTACTGCCCCCTCTGACAGTGCAACACTCCCTCAGTACTGGCCCTCTGACAGTACAGCACTCCCTCAGTACTGACTCTCTGACAGTACAGCACGCCCTCAGTACTGACTCTCTGACAGTGCAGCACTCCCTCAGTACTGACTCTCTGACAGTGCAGCACTCCCTCAGTACTGACCCTCTGACAGTACAGTACTCCCTCAGTACTGACTCTCTGACAGTACAGCACTCCCTCAGTACTGACTCTCTGACAGTGCAGCACTCCCTCAGTACTGACCCTCTGACAGTACAGCACTCCCTCAGTTCTGACCCTCTGACAGTACAGCACTCCCTCAGTTCTGACCCTCTGACAGTACAGCACTCCCTCAGTACTGACTCTCTGACAGTACAGCACTCCCTCAGTACTGACTCTCTGACAGTGCAGCACTCCCTCAGTACTGACTCTCTGACAGTACAGCACTCCCTCAGTACTGACTCTCTGACAGTGCAGCACTCCCTCAGTACTGACTCTCTGACAGTACAGCACTCCCTCAGTACTGACTCTCTGACAGTACAGCACTCCCTCAGTACTGACTCTCTGACAGTACAGCACTCCATCTGTATTGCACCTGCAACAATGCAGCACTCCCTCTGTACTGCCCAGATTTTCTGCACAAATCTTCGATCTAAGGAATATCAAATGTTGAGTTTAATGTACCATTGTTAATTTTTGCTCAATAATCTGCTCATTTGTAAGCTTCTTTATAAAAGTATAAATTATTCCATATTATCATCCATTGACCAATAGTGTACATTATTAAATATTCCGTTAAATATTTTACAGAAAAATGTTGAATAATACAAACCTACATGAAACGTTCCTGATTGGCTGAGATTGGTTAGTTCTGACCAGAATTCTAACAGTATTCCGTTACGTCACCGTGAAGGTGGAAAAAAAATCTTCCTTGAAATATTAATCCTTGGGAATGTGTTCAGTTGAATTCAAAAAGAAAATGCCGGTGTGACTGACACATGTTTCATTGGAATAATGATTTCATCGACGTTGCCAAATGGTGTTTGCATATTTGATATTTATTGATACCGAGGTATGATCGCTGAGCTGACTCAGCCCTGTCAAGTCATGGTTATTTCAGGAAACCCTCTCTCCCACAGAGATTCACCTGACAGGGGGACCAGAACCAGGAGGCACAAATGTATAACAGTCGCTAATAAATCCAACAGAGAATACAAGGGGGTGCAGAGAATGTGGAACTCCCTATTCCAAGGAGGTGAATGACAGAGATGCATTTTGAGGAGAAGCTACGGGGAAAAGAATCAAAGGATTTGTTGATCGGAGGTGATTGAAATCTGGGGGGGGGGAGGAAGCTTATGTGGAGCATAAACAACGGTATGCGTTGAGCTCAGTAGCCTTTTTCTATTCTGTAAATTTTATCCTACAGTGTCAGCAAATAAACAGGTCGATAAATGTGAGGGTGACCGTGTAAGATGCTGATCTTGTCGTAGTACCTATGTGTGCATGTTTCTGTTGGTGACTCCTTCCGCACTGCACCATCAGAACAAAGCTGCAAACTGTAACCCCCTCCCCAATCAAATGGGGACCATTAAAGAACAAGATCAGCAGAAATCCAGGAGCAAGTTGGCCTTGCTGGGGGGAACGAGAAATAATGAGATGAATGGTGAATAGTCTTGTCATCCCTATATCATTACTCGCCAAGATTTTCTCATTCGTCTTTCCTTCAGTTTAAATAATTTTGGGCAGCAAATCTGTTGGGTGGGGGTGCAGGTGGGAGCATTAATTAAATGTAATGTTCCTGAATGTGATCGAAGTCATTTATTAAGACTTGAAATGTGTTCATAGAATCATAGAATTTACAGTGCAGAAGGAGGCCATTCAGCCCATCGAGTCTGCACCGGCTCTTGGAAAGAGCACCCTACCCAAGGTCAACAACTCCACCCTATCCCCATAACCCAGTAATCCCACCCAACACTAAGGGCAATTTTGGGCACTAAGGGCAATTTATCATGGCCAATCCACCTAACGTGCACATCTTTGGACTGTGGGAGGAAACCGGAGCACCCGGAGGAAACCCACGCACACACGGGGAGGATGTGCAGACTCCGCACAGACAGTGACCCAAGCCGGAATCGAACCTGGGACCCTGGAGCTGTGAAGCGATTGTGCGATCCACAATGCTACCATGCTGTTCTATGACTTACATTCCTCCAGTGCTCGTAAATCATAATTCGTTTCTTTTCCATTTGTGAACAAATTCTCCTCAGAATCCTGGTAAGATTACACTCCTCTTCATTCCCTCAAGGCCACACCAGCCTCAACCTTGGGCCAGGGTTGTTGGCTGTCCACCGCTCTTCAGTGTGGGAATGCAATGCCTAGCGTATTGCTCCAGTTTAAAAGAGCAGTAAAGGATCTTGAGGGCATGGAAGTGTCCCCAGGATTGAGGCAGCTGGTTCCATGGAAAGGAGTTCAGTGGGTGATTATTGCTGACCTGAGGGAATGGGAATTGAGGGCCCTCTGACTCTATTGGGGCCGTTTACCATTACTTATTGCCAGCTAATGACAACCATCACTGGCAGCCCAGTATAGGGAGAGGATTTGGAAACGGATTGACCAGGGATCCAGAGTTCCTCCCTTGTGTTTGGCAGGCAGAAATGCCAGTGTGGGGAAGGGGTTTGTGTACTCCATATCAGGACGGTGAGGCATGGTAGACCAGACTGCACAAATGTCACTTAATTGCCCAAGGAGCCTAATGAATGGTTCTATTATCATAGAATCCTAGAATTCCTACAGTGCAGAAGGAGGCCATTTGGCCCATTGAGTCTGCACCAACCCTGCGAAAGAGCACCCACACAGGCCCACGCTCCTGCCCTGTACCCGTAACCCCACCTAGCCCTTGGACGCCAAGAGGCAATTTTTAGCATGGCCAGCCCACCTATCATGCACATCTTTGGACTATGACAGGAAACAAGAGCACCCGGAGGAAACCCACGCAGACACGGGGAGAACGTGCAGACTCCGTACAGTCACCTAAGGCCGGAATTGAACCCAGGTACTTGGTGCTGAGAGGCAGCTGTGTTAACCACTGTGCCGCCCCTATTATAGGGCAAAAATGGGTGACAGAAAATTGTTCACCATTTAAACCACTCGCCATTCTATTTTCCATTACAGTGGTGATTGCTGGAAGTCGGTGATAGAAAATCTCGACCAGAACCTCCCAAGTGATGTAAACCAGAGAATGTCAGGACAGACTCCCAATCAGTGCTGATCCAGCTGCTCAATCAGGGAACCAATCTCTCTGCTTCAAGGAAGCTGCTGGTCTGGCTGGTGGAGGCAAGTGGGAAAATCAGCCAGATTCCCAATGCAACTGGCCCTATCCAGCAAGTCCAGCTGGAGAGCGCACATCTGGCGAGGCCGGGCCCAGGTTCGGTTCGGTGATTGTGCATCCTACTGGAACACACTTCTGTGACTCACACGTGAGAAAGAGCCACTCTGCAAGCTATCGGAAGCAAATCATCCCCAAGGCTGTAACCTAGCACCATTCTATCCTTCAGGACATGGACAGGATGTGAATAACATAATTAGTAGATAAATGAGTCAGGGCTGACTGCGGTGCCTTTGTCTGCCAATGCGGTTACGATATGAGACATAACAAGAATGACTAAGTTAGAGCGAATTGTCAGGATAAATCCCTGGTATTTACCATAACTCCATCATTCATTATGCTATTCACAGAACGAATTGATATCATCTCAATGTGGTTGTTTCTGTCCAGTTTGTGGTTGAGTTCTGAGCTTTTCCACCACCCCAATCCTGAATCAACATGAGACATGGAGTTTATCTGAGTATCACTATTTCCTGTGCGTCTAACCTAGTTAATCTCAAATTATGTGACCTAACTGGGTGAGGCTGTTTCAGGGATTGATCTGGATTTTGCCATCTCCCTGCACCCTCCCCTCAACCCTCCTCCCCGGCCCTGGTGGACGAGATTGGAAAGGGAATTCAGACAGTGAGATGGACATAAATAGAATAAATTACTAATCCCAGCTCTGTCTCCCTCACAATATCAACTTCAGATTCATGGAATCCACAGAATCCCTACAGTGCAGAAGGAGGTCATTCGGCCCATCAAGTCTACCTAGGCCCAGTCCCCCGTACTATCCCCTTAATCCCACCTAACCTGCATATTTTTGGACACCAAGGGGCAATTTAGCATGGCCAATCTGCTTAACCTGCACATCTTTGGAGGAAACCAGAGTGCCCGGAGGAAACCCCAGCAGAACTGGGAGAACGTGCAAACTCCACACAGTTATACAAGGTCGGAATCAAACCCGGGTCCCTGGCACCAGGAGGCAGCAGAGCTAACTAGCGTTGCACTGTTTCTTCCAGAACAATGTCATCTTTTCATACTGCCTTTATTTTTCTGGATGTACTTGGGACAAATAGGAAACGTGACTCTGAGGCAGTAGCCGAAATATAATTATTTTGCAACATGAGTTTCATTCAGCAGATAATAGGATCATACGAAACATACCCCATTATAATACCTACAGTTCAGAAAGAGGCCATTTGGCCCATCAAGTCTGCACTGACCCGCTGAAAGAGCACCCTATCTCGGCCCACTTCCCCACCCCATCCCCGTAACCCCACCTACCCACCTAACCTCCATACCTTTGGACACAAGGAGCAATTTAGCATGGCCAATCCACCTAACCTGCACATCTTTGGACTGTGGGAGGAAACCGGAGTACCTGGGGGAAACCTACGCAGACACGGGGGGAAAAAAGGCAAACTCCACACAGACCGTCACCCAAGGTCGGAATTGAACCTGGATGCCTGGCACCGTGGGGTAGCAGTGCTAATCACTGTGCCACCAAGCCGCCCTTAAACCTCAAGGTACCTGTGATATCCCAGGCAGGCTGTAGAAGAGCTGCTGTTCTCTTCACTGCAACCACTCTGCAATCAGTCAATGCAGGCTGTGTGTGGGACAGTTGCCAGTTTATTAACATGCCTGACCAAGTGTTGTAAAGTGCTTTGGGACATCCTGAAGTCATAAAAGGAGCGAGAGGAATCCAAGTACTTTTATTGTCATTATTTACAAGTGAGGCGACTAGTGGTTGTAACTTACTGTAAGAGTAAAATGAAACTAGATATAAATCGCACAATTTTCGTCACGGGTACATCTATTGCTTTATTGTCCTCAGTGAGAATTGTGGTTAGACTACAAGAACCCCTCAAAGCAGCGATTCAGTGCTGATGTTCCATGTAATTTGAGTTCATGAGATTTCACTCCAGCATAACATCATTGTGCATATTCTTATGCTTCCCGTCATTGTACTCGCTCCCAAAGCAGTGCAGTAAAATCCCTGCACTCCCCGTCACCCTTGAAACCTGGATGGCAATATTATAATGGAAGTGGCAATGGAGACCATTGCTAATGTGTTATTCGGGGTAAATTAAACTGATGTCAGTTTTTCTTCTTTCTTCAGCCTCTAATTATAACCCTGACATTTTCCGTTCCCACGAGACAAGTGCCACTCCCTCAGGTTTATGCCGATTATACAGCAAATTCAAATTCACAACTCCAATGACATGTGATTGACTGACTCGTATTTTATCAATCTTTTCCATCTCCAAGCACTGTTTCTGATTGTGATTTCATGAATGGCATGCAGATGAAATTGACCTGAAACTGAACAATACGATATCAGCAGACAGACAGCAGCAATTTGTTTCCTGGAAAAAATGAAGCATTTTCTCACCATAATATTGCACATCATTCAGCAATACCTTCGAAATGAAAGGACGGGAGAGGGAAGAGAACGGCCGCTGTCTCCAGCAGTTGCAGAGTCGTGTTTGAAGGGTCAGAATGGTGGCACAGTTGTTAATACTGCTGCCTCAGAGCACCAGGGATCCGATTCAGTTCCGACCTTGGGTGACTCCCCATGTCTGCATGGGTTCCCTCCGGATTCTCCGGTTTCCTCCCACAGTCCAACAATGTGCAGGTTAGGTAGATTGGCCATGCTAAATTGCCCCTCAGTGTTCAAAGGTTAGGTGGGGTTACGGGGATAGGGCGGGGGAGTGGGTGTAGGTAGGGTGCTCTTATGGAGGGTCGGTGCAGAGTCGGTACGCCAAATGGCCTCCTTCTGTATGGTAGAGATTCTATGATTCTGCGATTAGATGTTGGAGATCTCATCAGAAAGCAAGGAGGATCTTCAGACCGAGAAATAAGGTTCAGGTATTTTTAGCGGGTGAGAAAGAAACTGTTACCATTCAAAACTGGATTGGACAGGTGTATATTGGAAAAGTGTGGAAGGGATATGGGACAGGAAAGTTAAATATACTGGGAACTATTTGTCCAGGGGGTGGGTGAATGCTGATTCAGACTAGCTGCTGTGTTGCAATGATTGAGCTGATAGTGTTGGGCAATTGTTTCTGTATCTTCTTGGGGAGGCAGATATCTAGTTGAAGGAGTTGGGCCTCCAGCATCAGCACAGAGCACCAGGGAGGGAGACAGGCCGTGAATGCTCCTTTTCCAGCTTCCTGAACAGCTGCCGAAGAATGTTGAAGGTTCCAACCAGTGAACAGTCATTGTTGGCAGCAGCTCAGCTGGGGAGCCGGGATGGTGTCTGCGAGATTGGAGCCTGAGCAATCCAGTGGAACACAATCTCAGGGGAAAGGTGGTTCAGCTGGAAAGGAAAAGAGCAAGAAGGCTGGATCGAGGTGCAAAGCTGAGAGAGTTCAGGAATAGTGTGCCTGAATAGTGGCTCGCTCTCTAAAGGGGAGGAGTGAAAATTCCTGGTGAGAAAGATAAAGCTTGAAGGAGTTTGTGACTCAGGGTGATCTCTAAAATTGAAATGAACTATTGAGTAAATTAGTAAAATTGGGCTTAGCTGTGCCACCCATTTAACGCACAATTTAGAACACAAATCTGACCACAGTCTACCAGTTAATTCATGCTTCTTGTTAATTCTGGATGTTAAAGTTAAGATAAGTATCATCAGCAGGGTAGCATGGTGGTTAGCATAAATGCTTCACAGCTCCAGGGTCCCAGGTTCGATTCCCGGCTGGGTCACTGTCTGTGTGGAGTCTGCACGTCCTCCCCCTGTGTGCGTGGGTTTCCTCCGGGTGCTCCGGTTTCCTCCCACAGTCCAAAGATGTGCGGGTTAGGTGGATTGGCCATGCTAAATTGCCCGTAGTGTCCTAATAAAAGTAAGGTTAAGGGGGGGGTTGTTGGGTTACGGGTATAGGGTGGATACGTGGGTTTGAGTAGGGTGATCATGGCTCGGCACAACATTGAGGGCCGAAGGGCCTGTTCTGTGCTGTACTGTTCTATGTTCTATGTGTTTGCTTTGTTAGCTCTTGTACAGTCAGAATAAATTATGGCGGGGATTTTTTGCTCCCGTTTTTGCTGGGCAGGTTTGGTGACAGGAACAAAAAATCCCACAATATGTCCAATTTGCATTTCAAACGCGCGATACGATTGTCCCCTTCCCCACCAGTGACGTAATGCTGAACAGGGGGGACATAATTTCCATGCAGTAGCATATGATCATCAGGCCTCTACACCCAAATCATCACCCCACCCCCCATCATCACCCCCCTTCCAATCATCACCAACCCCCACCATCACCCTCCCACCGCCCCCACCACCCTCTAAGAAAATCCATTCACATCAGTGTGAGAGCAGACAGGCTTGAAACATAACTGGTGTCCCAGGGCATGCACCTGGCGAGCAGAGCTCCCTGAGCAGCTCAGGTGAGTGCATCAATCAGTGGGGAGAGTGTTCTGCCTGGGAACTACCCCTGGAATTGCCACCTGGCAAATACCAGAGTGCCAAGGGGGCAATGCTAGGGCAATGCTGATCGGTGGGGGTTCCAAGTGAACTTTTGTGCACTGATGCGGCCTGTAAAAATTGCCAAATCTTCAAAAAACTGATTTGCTGTTGAGGTGGGCTCAGTGTGACGTTTTCACTCTGTCCTGAACGATACGATGGAGAAAGCGACTGTTAGCACCAGAGGCTTTAACACCAATTTTCCACCCACTACCGGCCATTGCTGGTATTCTGGAATATTCCACCCTCTGCTTGTTTAAAACAGCGGAATTTTGTGGCTTTATTTTCTTCGTAAAGAACTGGGATTTCAAATTTCACCGTCATTAAATAAAAGGTTCCTGGTACCTAAGCAGATCACAACAATCCTCCCTTCCTGCAACTATTTAACAGCCAGCTCCTCCAGAACAATACTGAAAAGGCATTACTGGCCAGGAAGCAACAGGTTCAATCCCAGCCTGTTCTCAGATGAGGTCTGTGCCTCTGGATGACAAGTAAATATCCGACAGGCTTTCACTCCTGTGTGTCCACCAGTGGTTTACGCTGCAAGTATAGGTGTAACAGGTAAGGTCAGGATATCTTTGTTAGATGAGTGCATTGGGGAGTATGAAATCAGAATCGGTGAAGTTAAGATACAAATTTTGATCAAATAAATGACTGAACAGGCTTGAGGTGCATAATGGCCTACTGCTATTCCTATGACAGGACTGTGTGCGTAGCTGTGATGCCAAATCTAGTTCAATAGCAAGGTCGGTATCTATTCCCCATTCCTATTTTCCTTGAGAAGGTGATGCTGAGTTGCTTGACTGGTTTAGCATTAGGGTTTGATAGGGTTATTTCAACGGGTAGTTAAATGTCAACCACATTGCTGTGGGTCTGGACTCAAATGATAACCAGACCCAGGTAAAGCAGATTTCCTTCTCTAAATGTCATTTGTTAATTTTTATGAAAATGGCTTTGTGGTCACCATTATTGATATCAGCCTTTTTATTGCAGAATTATGTATTTACCTGACATCAATTCACAAAACTATCAAGGTGGGGTTTGAACATTTGTCCCTGGATTACTATTCCAGTGATATAACCACCACACCCAGTGGTGTTTGTGTCAACAACACCTTGACCAACAGAACAATAAATGAACTTAGTGTACATGAAATGAAATGAAAATGAAAATCGCTTATTGTCACGAGTAGGCTTCAATGAAGTTACTGTGAAAAGCCCCTAGTCGCCACATTCCAGCACCTGTTCGGGGAGGCTGGTACAGGAATTGAACCGTGCTGCTGGCCAGCCTTGGTTTGCTTTAAAAGCCAGTGATTTAGCCCAGTGTGCTAAACCAGCCCCTACATCACAGCACTGACGGATGTTCAGCCTTGAAAGGTTACTGTGGCCATTCCAGCGCCAGGTAATGGGTCTGACCTACGTCAACGATCTCTGTCACCATGAGAAGAGTAGGAGGAGGAGGAAGAGGAAGGTCACAATTGGAGTGGCCACTTTCCCCATCAAAGCAAAGAGGCCAGCAGAATCAATTCAAAGCTGATGATCTGGTGAAACTCTTGCTTCAATGACTCCCTACACAATACTGAGAACAGCTGAAGGAAATATTCAAATGTTCCATTGCCTGAAGAAAATATTCCAATATCCCATTGCCCCCACCCCTCCCTCATATTGTAGGTCATTGCCTGACCAACACTGCAGAAATATGGAGCTAAATGTGGGTGAGAAAGATAAACAAAAGGAGTCATTTAATTGTTTACGATTTATTATATGAAAAGGTGCAGAAAGAAGAGAAATGTCATCCAGACCCTCTTGAAAACTGTCATTATCTCTTCAGTTTGAGTTTCTGTGAAGTGCCCTTCATTATAGAATTCCAACTGCTCTCACGTCGCGAGTCAAGGATTTCTCAATTCGGAGCAAAGCCACTTTTCACAGAAGAAAACTGAACATTGGAAACAAGACATCCTGCTCAGTGCATCAGCATCCGAAACCTTACTGGAGTTCCCAGCTGGATGGGAATTGATAACAGCCCGAGTGAGTCGAACGTTCCCATTCAAACAAAAATCTTAATAAGCTCATTTCCTCTCAAGGATCAGCCACCGTCCTGGACTTATTAGTGTGGGTTTCTGCAGCGACCTGTAACTTCCTGATCACATGAACACTGACAGTCACTCGTGTTCATAACCCCCTGTTAGACACTGACAGTGCTCAAGAGGAGCAATTAGTCTAGCGTTAGGCACTCTGCAGTGAGAGAGCATTTGACTATGTCTTGGGGGAATGTGAATCATACTGTTGCACTCTCAGCATCTGTATCTCTCTGTTAAACAGAGTGAGAGAGCTTTTGGCACTGTCCGTCACTTTGAAGATTTCAAAGCCCATGTTATCTGTCCCTCCTTGCTGTTTATTTGAATTTAAATAAGTGAATCTCTTTTTCCAAAGTATTCATAAACAATTGCAATACCTGATGTAACAATGGTCGTCAGTGAATACAGCAATCAGTTTTAAATCAGTTTCTATAAATCCATTCACTTCAAGGGTCCCTAAGATTAATTTTCAGGGATTTCTGCATGAGGAGTATCGATACTACTTGACTCCTTTTTTGGAGATTCACGCAGTCTTTACAGACCCTGCCATGATCTACCTGATTTCCTTGAGCAGGTTATTACATTTGGGCCCAGAACACACTATTTCACCACATTCTGTATAAAAACAGAATACTGCGGATGCTTTAAAACTGAAATAAAAACAGAAGATGCTGGATAAACATCTGGCAACATCTATGAAGAGAGCCATCGGGACACAAAATATTGGGCGCGATCTAACCAAATTGCAGCAAAGTCCCATGACGAGTGAGTTTAGCTGGGTGTTTCCCAGTGCTATCTATAGGTGCCAGCTGGCAGTGCCGCCTGGACACCTTGGTAGTGCCAGGCTGGCAGTACCAAAGTGCCCAAATGGCACCAGTAATGCCAGGGTGCCACACTGCTCAGAGGGCAACCAACTGGGGGCCACCAATCCCCTGGGAGACCCGCCCCTCCCCAGTGCCGTTCCATCTGGTCACCGTTTGTGGGGTCACCAGCACTGAATGGTGCTCACCTGCGGTCTGTGAGGTGAAATCCCACACCTCAGTAGATTCGGTGTGTGCATATTAGAGTGAGACCTGCTGCCTCACTCTAACATGCAGATTGGCCTGACAATGAACCCGTCCACAATGGGCAGAATCCAGATCACAACATCTTGTGAGATTGCGTTAGATATCGCCAGCGTGGTGAGCCGGGTAGATACTGGAAGAGGGATCTCCCGGTATCTATCAGCCGTGCTGCCTTTCGGGCACAACGCGGCCAGTAGATCGTGTTCGTTAACCCTGTAATTCTTGCCACAGTCACTGACAGACCTCCTGAGTTTGTCCAGCATTTTCTATTTTTATTTCACCATGCGGTGTCTGGATGATTCTTCCATGGAGTTAACCAAAAGTTAAACTGTGTTGGGACAGTCCTGGGCCAATGTGTTTCAGTGGGCTTCCATCTTTATATGTCTGGGGTAAAGGAGTAGGTTGCCATTATTTGGATTTATTTTCCTCCTTCCTTCCGTGCACCATTGATGCCCAACATCGGGCTTTCCTCTTTAATACCTGGAGGTACAAGTTGCACAGGATCTGTCTACATCTGCTGGCATTCCATTGTCCCATGCTCTGGTACGTAGAAAGTGCTGGTGGTGCTCTGCGGTCAAAAACATTTCTGATGGAACGCAGTGTGAAATAGAAGAAATAGTGATAGGTAGAGGATAGAGGAACTGTTACAGAAAATTAACAGACTGAGTGAAGTAGACCGTTTCAATCAGGCCTTTGAGCAGGAATAAGTAGGTTGGTCTTCAGGAGTCAGCTCACTTAGATGGTGTGGGGGACCTGCCAAAGCACTTGGGCCTAGTTTTGAGGGCTTTCCAGTGGGGCGTAGCAAAACATATTCATGTGGGTGTTGATGGGTAAATTTTAAAGGATGTAGCCACTTAGAAGTAAATTTGAGATTTGCACTATAACTGGCGATATTTTAGCGATTAACAGAAGTGGCGGTAGTGTCACTGGCTTGGGAATCCAGAGCCTCAGGATAATGTTCTGAGGACAAGGGTTCAAATCCCATTTTAGCAGCTGGTGAAATTTAAATTCAAGAACTAAATAAATCTGGAATACAAAGTTAGCCTTAGTAATGGTGACCATGAAACTATCATCAATTGTTGTAAAACCCCATCTGCTTCACTAATGTCCTTTAGGGATGGAAATCTATCACCCTTACCCGGTCTTTTAATTACCTTCTGAAATGGCCTAGAGAAGGTTCAAAAACAGGCTGTACACTGACTTGTATCCTCCCCGGCTCAATCTCAATGCAATTGTACTAAAAGCAATCACTCAACTTCCAAATAGATTTATTAACCTCTTTTCCTCGGCTTCTAATTCTCTCATCAATTATTATGCTAATTGGTGCTTTGCAGTTCTTCCTGCAGGTTCCATTCATGCATTCTTGATGTAAGTACCGGGAAGGTGTCACGAAAATCTGCTGAGGAGCAAGATCTCGAGTGAGATCCTCCGGCCTCCCGGTCGTGTTTTTCTTGGCAGCGGGTGGCAATGCGCTGTTTGTTGGCAGCGGGATCCTCTACTCCCACCACTGTCAATGGGATTTCCCATTGAAGCCATCCCACGCCGCCGGGAGACCCGCAAGAATCCCACCGCTAGCGAACGGCTGGAGAATTCTGGCACTCTAAGAATGTATTGCCCCTTTCATATCAATGCACATTTGGAACTGTAGCTGATTAATATGAAAGTGACAAAATTGTGTGTTGTTTCATCGGTCACAATTCCACCCGGTGCTTGCGGATGATGCCAATGATGCCAACGGTGCACTACCAGACTTCATGGTGGCAGTGGAAGAGTGCCTCACATGCATGGAGCTGGTGGGTGCGGGTGCCATGAGTAGCTACCCCATTCAGATGGGTAATCTGGTGCCTCGCCATTACTGAGGGTCTACTTGCTTCCCCCTCACCACAGCCAAGTCTACTCATCACATTATGGACAGTGAACAATCCGATCGTTTTTAAAAAAATATTCTTTTTCTTTAAAGATCTCGGTCTCTTCCCACACCCTGGCTGTCCGAGATGTTGGTGTACCTTAACTTGCCCAATGGCCATACTATGCCAGGCTTATATCTGCTCTGAACTAGGGGCGCCATGAGCCACAGTGGTTAGCACTGGGACTGCGGCGCTGATGACCAGGGTTCGAATCCCGGCCCTGGGTCACTGTCCATGTGGAGTTTGTGCATTCTCCCCGTGTCTGCGTGGGTTTCACCCCCACAACCCAAAGATGTGCAGGTTAGGTGGATTGGCCATGCTAAATTGCCCCTTAATTGGAAAAAAAAATAATTGGGTACTTTAAACTAATAAAAAAAAATCTGTTCTCAACTGAAATTCAGTAGAGAGTCCCTATCATCCAAATCCCTCATGAACATACACTACAAGGGACACGTAAATGTCCTGCCCCATTAAAACCAGTCTGGAAAATCAAAGAAATTGTGGGTGCTGGGTGAAATCTATTATTTTCCAACAGTTTCTAGTATCCCTCCAGGGTTTTAGCCAACAAACTGCTGGAACTCCTGAGGATCGTTTTGGGCGACCTTGGACTGTGCATTAGAGCAAATAATCAAATGGTGATCCGAAATATTTTGCTGGTTCTGCATTTGGTTGGTAAAAGTAACCTCGGATAGTTAGTGGGATTTGTGCGAGGTGGCGGGTGGAACTCTGAGAGTGACAGCGCTCCAAGCTGCTCGATGAATGTAATGAGGAAAACCATCACGGTGTCTTCTCCCTGATTGCGAAGGAAAGTCAAAGATAGGTAGAAAGGAGGGAGGAGGGATTCTTCAAAAGACCATCTGTAGCTGCCTACATTTATCATATTGTCCCTTAGAGATTAAACAACATCTGCTAATAAACTGTGAGAATTGAGTGGATGATGAATGAGTCAGCTCTAAGAGTTTTGTTTGGAGACCAGCCATTCTCTTCCCTAACACTGCCAGTGTTACTTTGCTAGTATTTAAAGCAGTGTTCACTTTCATATTATTTAATGAGACCATGTCAATCAGACTGAATGGTTGATAGAGTTTGCATTTAATCTGAAAACAGGAGGTTTTTTTTTTGCATAATATTTGCCAAAATCTTAATAATAACATTTCTTGCGCCTGTCTATCACTTTTTTCCCCTCATTATTTAAATCCTTCTGCCAAAAATATTCAGCAGCCCCCCCGCTCCCATCACACTGCAGCAGAAAAGATTTGCTGAAAATATGGTTGCCATGACAGCTCCTCACTCGCTAGTAAATATTTCTCAAAATAAAGTTTATCACACAAAAACTCTCCTCTTTCCTCTGATGACACAGCACTGGGTCCCTGATCATCCGACAGCCTGGGTACATGACCCTCTCTACACCTGATAGACTGACACGGCCAGTTAACAGCCCACATGGGGCCGTTTGATATGAAGAACATTTACATGTGCAGGAACACATCCGCAATGTACAAAGTTCATGGGGTGGGTGTTATTGAACCCAGTGGAGAGGAAATTCAGGTGCAATAACATACCTGACACCGGACTAGTATTCCACATGGCTAGGCAATACTCAGGGGTCACAGGTTCAAATCGCATTGTGGCAACTGGTGGAAGCTGTATTCACTTCATAAATCTCGAACTTTGACTGAAGCTAGTCTCAGTAATATTTTATTCAGTTATGGGATGTGGTCTTCGCTAGCTAGGCCAGCATTTGTTACCCATCCCTAGTTGCCCTTCACAAGGTGGTGATGAGGTGCTTTCTTGAACCGCTGCAGCCCCCAAGGACTAGTACACCCACTGTGCTGTTAGGGAGGGAGTTCCAGGATTTTGACCCAGGGGCAGTGAAGGAGTGGTGATATATTTCCCAGTCAGGGGTGGTGAGTGACTTGGAGGGGAGCCTCCAGGTGGTGATGTCCCCAGGTACCTGCTGCTCTTGTCCTTTTAGATGGCAGTAGGCTTTGTAAGTGCTGCCTCAGGAGCCTTAGTGAGTTGGCAGCCCATTTTGTAGATGGTACACACAACTGCCACTGTCCATCAGTGGTGGAGGGAGTGAATAGTTGTGTAAGACATGCCAATCAAGTGGCCTGCTTTGTCCTGGATGGTGTCAAGCTTTTTGAGTGCTGTCGGAGCTGCACTCATTCAGGCAAGTGGAGAGTATTCCATCACACTCTTGACTTGTGCCTTGTACATGGAGACAGGCATTGTGGAGTCAAGAGGTGAGCTGCTCACCACAGGATTCCTAGCCTCTGACCTGCACTTGTAGCCACAATATTTATATGGCTAGTCCATTTCAGCTTTCGATGGTAACCCCCCCCCCCCCAGGATATTGATGGTGGGGGACCATGAAACTACCATCAATTGCTGTAATAACCCGTCTGCTTCACTAATTTTGTTGAGGGAAGGAAATCTGTCATCCTTACCCAGTCTGGCCTACACGTGACTCCAGACCCACAGTAAATCATAGAATCCCTACAGTGCAGAAGGAGGCCATTTGACCCATTGAGTCTGCACCAACCCTCTGAACGAGCACCCTACCTGGCCCCATCCCTCACCCTACCTCCGTAACCCCAGCTAGGGGCAATTTATCATGGCCAACCCACTTAACCTGCACATTTTAGGACTGTGGGAGGAACCCGGAGCATCCGGAGGAAAACCCACACAGACATGGGGAGAATGTGCAAACTTCACACAGTCACCCGAGGTCAGAATCGAACCTGGGTCCCTGGCGCTGTGAGGCAGCAGTGCTAACCATTGTGCAACCATGCTAATGTCGTTGACTATTAACTGCCTCTCTGAAATGGCTGAGCAAACCACTCAGTTGAAGGACAGTTAGGGATGGCCAAGAAATGCTGGCCTTGCAGGAGACACCCACATCCTAGGAAATAATTCTTATTTAAAAACCAGAAGCCTTGTTCACTAACCTGTTTTCTACCAACTGCCTGAAGCTAAAAACCAAGAAAACATCTATCAACCATTGAAAGCCAACAATAACAGTGGGAGGATAAACAGAAGTAAATTAATTGTGAGCTTTAATATATTGCAGGTCGCTTGTAACGTGACCAGCCAGTTGCCAACAGGATGGGAACCAATTATGTACAAGGGTCCACAAGCATACAAATCCCCATAAATGGGGTTGAGTCAATCGTCTATCAATTTAAAGTTACTTTTCCATTGAAAACACATAGTCCAATAAAGGCAAGTGTGTGCGAAGATGTTGTGAAGTGTTTATACAGGAGGATTTTCTTTATTATTGGCTATTTTCCACATTTTGTATTTTCGAACTCCATTATGCAAAACATTTTACTCCAATTTAAATGAGCCAAAATAATTTATAAATGTATCCCTTCCACTTCCAACAGCATCCCAACAGTGAACTTCGACAAGAATAAACATGGACTTTCAGCAAACAGGAAAGCAAATCATAATTATATCCATCCCAACAACATCCCCCCCTTCTCCTCCCATAGTGATGAGGGAAAGTAATCCTTTGTTGCAGGTGTGAACAGCGAGAGGGATCTTTTGCAGAGACAAGGCCAGAAAGAAGCCCTACTGTGGCTGCTTAAGAGCGACATCCCACTGAGCATAGTGATGGTCCTCATGGTCACCTGGCAGCAGGGTTGATTTGGTGGCTTGTCAAGGCCAGATTGTAAAACATCACACAAACCAACTCAATCTGAGCAATGACACAGACGGTTCACAGCTGATACACGGTTAAATAACTAATAATTAAATAATTAGAATCCGAGAATCATACAGTACAGAAGAGGCCCTTCAGCCCATCAAGCCTGTACCGACAAAAAAAAGACTCTACACTAATCCCACTTCCTAGCACTTGGCCATAGCCTTGAATGTTATGACATTTCAAGTGCTCGTCCAAGTACTTTTTAAAGATTGTGAGGTTTCCTACCTCAACTATCCTCCCAGCCAATGTATTCCAGGCTCCCATCACCCTCTGGGTGAAATTTATTTTCCTCAAATCCCCTCTAAACCTATTGCTTTTCCCCCTAAAATTATGCCCCAATTTTATTGATGCTTCAACTAAGAGTTGAAGCTGCTTTCTATCCACCCTGTCCATGTCCCTCATATTCTGATATGATGTGGAGATGCCGGCGTTGGACTGGGGTGAGCACAGTAAGAAGTCTTACAACACCAGGTTAAAGTCCAACAGGTTTGTTTCAAACACTGGTGATGTTTGATTTTACAATGATGTGGAGATGCCGGCGTTGGACTGGGGTGAGCACAGTAAGAAGTCTTACAACACCAGGTTAAAGTCCAACAGGTTTGTTTCAAACACGAGCTTTCGGAGCACGGCTCCTTCTTCAGGTGAATGGAAAGGCTTGTTCCAGAAATGTTTATATAGACACAGTCAGAGATGCCCCGGAATGCGAGCACCTGCAGGCAATCAAATCATCAAAGATGCAGAGAGAGAGGTAACTCCAGGTTAAAGAGGTGTGAATTGTCCCAAGCCAGTTCAGTCGGTAGGCCTCTGCAAGTCCAGGCTTGTTGGTGGGGGCCGAATGTAATGCGACATGAATCCCAGATCCCGGTTGAGTCCGCATTCATGCGTGCGGAACTTAGCTATAAGTTTTTGCTCAGCAATTTTGCGTTGTCGCGTCTCCTGAAGGCCTCCTTGTAGAATGCTGACCCGGAGATCAGAGGCTGAATGTCCTTGACTGCTGAAGTGTTCCCCAACTGGAAGGGAACAGTCCTGCCTGTTGATAGTCGCACGATGCCCGTTTATTCGTTGTCGCAGTGTCTGCATGGTCTCGCCAATGTACCACGCTTCGGGACATCCTTTCCTGCAGCGTATGAGGTAGACTACATTGGTCGAGGCGCACGAGTATGCGCCGCGTACCTGGTGGGTGGTGTTTCCACGTGTAATGGTGGTGTCCATGTCGATGATCTGGCATGTCTTGCAGAGATTGCTCTGGCAGGGTTGTGTGGTGTTGTGGTTGCTGTTCTGAAGGCTGGGTAATTTGCTGCAAACAATGGTTTGTTTGAGGTTGCGCGGTTGTTTGAAGGCCAGTAGTGGGGGTGTGGGGATGACCTTGGCAAGATGTCCATCCTCGCTGATGATGTGTTGGAGGCTGCGAAGAAGATGTCGTAGTTTCTCCGCCCCAGGAAAGTACTGGACGACGAAGGGTACTCTGTCAGTGGTGTCCCGTGTTTGTCTTCTGAGGAGGTCGGTGCGGTTTTTTTGCTGTGGCGCGGTGGAACTGTCGATCAATGAGTCGAGCGCCATATCCCGTTCGTACGAGGGCATCTTTCAGCATCTGTAGGTGTCTGTTGCGCTCCTCCTTGTCTGAGCAGATCCTGTGTATACGGAGGGCTTGCCCATAGGGGATGGCTTCTTTAATGTGTTTCGGGTGAAAGCTGGAGAAGTGGAGCATCGTGAGATTATCTGTGGGCTTGCGGTAAAGCGAGGTGCTGAGGTGACCGTCCTTGATGGAGACGAGTGTGTCCAAGAATGGAACTGAATTTGGAGAATAGTCCATGGTGAGTTTGATGGTGGGATGGAACTTATTGATGTCATCGTGTAGTCGTTTCAGTGATGTCTCGCCGTGGGTCCAAAGGAAAAAAATGTCATCGATGTATCTGGTGTATAGCATCGGTTGAAAGTCCTGTGTGGTGAGGAAGTCCTGTTCAAACTTGTGCATGAAGATGTTGGCATATTGAGGTGCAAATTTGAATCTTGAAACCCATCGTACAAGGTACACCCAGCTTCTGTCGCGACACGACGGACTTCCTACAGAAACTCAGCACCCATGGACCAGTTGAACCAGGAACATTCCTCGTCACAATGGATGTCTCGGCACTCTACACCAGCATCCCCCATGACGACGGCATTGCTGCAACAGCCTCAGTCCTCAACACCGACAACTGCCAATCTACAGACGCAATTCTGCAACTCATCCGTTTCATTCTAGACCACAACGTCTTCACCTTCGACAACAAATTCTTCATCCAGACGCACGGAACAGCCATGGGGACCAAATTTGCACCTCAATATGCCAACATCTTCATGCACAAGTTTGAACAGGACTTCCTCACCACACAGGACTTTCAACCGATGCTATACACCAGATACATCGATGACATTTTTTTCCTTTGGACCCACGGCGAGACATCACTGAAACGACTACACGATGACATCAATAAGTTCCATCCCACCATCAAACTCACCATGGACTATTCTCCAAATTCAGTTCCATTCTTGGACACACTCGTCTCCATCAAGGACGGTCACCTCAGCACCTCGCTTTACCGCAAGCCCACAGATAATCTCACGATGCTCCACTTCTCCAGCTTTCACCCGAAACACATTAAAGAAGCCATCCCCTATGGGCAAGCCCTCCGTATACACAGGATCTGCTCAGACAAGGAGGAGCGCAACAGACACCTACAGATGCTGAAAGATGCCCTCGTACGAACGGGATATGGCGCTCGACTCATTGATCGACAGTTCCACCGCGCCACAGCAAAAAACCGCACCGACCTCCTCAGAAGACAAACACGGGACACCACTGACAGAGTACCCTTCGTCGTCCAGTACTTTCCTGGGGCGGAGAAACTACGACATCTTCTTCGCAGCCTCCAACACATCATCAGCGAGGATGGACATCTTGCCAAGGTCATCCCCACACCCCCACTACTGGCCTTCAAACAACCGCGCAACCTCAAACAAACCATTGTTTGCAGCAAATTACCCAGCCTTCAGAACAGCAACCACAACACCACACAACCCTGCCAGAGCAATCTCTGCAAGACATGCCAGATCATCGACATGGACACCACCATTACACGTGGAAACACCACCCACCAGGTACGCGGCGCATACTCGTGCGCCTCGACCAATGTAGTCTACCTCATACGCTGCAGGAAAGGATGTCCCGAAGCGTGGTACATTGGCGAGACCATGCAGACACTGCGACAACGAATAAACGGGCATCGTGCGACTATCAACAGGCAGGACTGTTCCCTTCCAGTTGGGGAACACTTCAGCAGTCAAGGACATTCAGCCTCTGATCTCCGGGTCAGCATTCTACAAGGAGGCCTTCAGGAGACGCGACAACGCAAAATTGCTGAGCAAAAACTTATAGCTAAGTTCCGCACGCATGAATGCGGACTCAACCGGGATCTGGGATTCATGTCGCATTACATTCGGCCCCCACCAACAAGCCTGGACTTGCAGAGGCCTACCGACTGAACTGGCTTGGGACAATTCACACCTCTTTAACCTGGAGTTACCTCTCTCTCTGCATCTTTGATGATTTGATTGCCTGCAGGTGCTCGCATTCCGGGGCATCTCTGACTGTGTCTATATAAACATTTCTGGAACAAGCCTTTCCATTCACCTGAAGAAGGAGCCGTGCTCCGAAAGCTCGTGTTTGAAACAAACCTGTTGGACTTTAACCTGGTGTTGTAAGACTTCTTACTGTGCTCACCCCAGTCCAACGCCGGCATCTCCACATCATTGTAAAATCAAACATCACCAGTGTTTGAAACAAACCTGTTGGACTTTAACCTGGTGTTGTAAGACTTCTTACCATATTCTGATAAACCTCAATCAGGTTCCCTCTCAGCCTTCTCCACTGCAAAGAAAACAACCTGAACTTATCCAGCCTCTCTTCATAGCTCAAATGCTCCATTCCCAGACAACATCCTCGTGAATCTCCTCTGCACTTTCTCCAGTGCAATCACATCCTTCCTATAATGCGGTGACCAGAACAGAACACAGAACCCCTGCTGTGGCCTAACCAAAGTCCGGTACAGCTTCAGCATGACCTCCCTCTTTTATAGTCTATGGCATGACAGATAAAGGCAAGTGTCCCGTACAACTTCTTAACTACTCTATTAACCTGTCCTGCCACCTTCAGGGATCTGTGGACAAGCACCCCAAGATTCCTCTGATTCTTTGAGCTTCATAGTGTCCTGCCATTCATCGAGTACTCCGGTGTCGATTGAATTAAGTCAGTAGTTTAGTATTGCCGTGGCTGTAGCTGCCATATCACTGAAATATTCTCATTACCAGTGTGTGAAGACAGTGCAATCCTAAACCCCTTGATTTTGTTGGAGGAGCTTCAGGGGTGAAACTGGTTTCAGTTCATATTTACACAATGTGGACAGATATGGCTCAATCTGAATTAATATAATTTTCTCCGGGAGCCACTTGCATTAATAAGCGCACTAATTGCTTTGCGATGCTGGGTGCAAAATGTGGAATTGGGTTTTGTGCAAAAGGATCTACAAAATATTATTACTGTATCTGATACGAACGTCCCGACTTCTGGTCATTCAAATGTAAATCATTTTTCTCATCCTTGAGGGAGCAATTAATTTTCACCTTTCAAGGTCACTCATCGAAGTTGCAATTAATCTCCTTCAACCTAAAACCATGGACGGGGATGGGTGTCAAAGTTACAGGGTTTGCGATGAGGGCCAGTGACATTGGCTTTAGTCTTTTCCGTGTTTAGCCCGGGTGGGAATTGTGCCTGGTCCAAGGTGCCATGTTGGCAAAGCAGTTATGACAGCAAGAGGAAGTGAGCCCGCCTTTCCCACAACTACACATTTGCATCTTCCCAGTCAGACTGCCGCTGATGCCACTGCACTGTAACAGCTCTCACCAAAGCTATTGACAATACGCATTTTACACTCAGGTGGCAAGTTCAAACATTATCCCTAAAACCGAGGAGGGAACCTGAGGCAACTGATTCATCAAGTAAATCACTGAGTGACAAGACATCAGGTCTATCATTTTGAGTGGAATGACAGCGCTCTGAGAAAAGCAAGAAATGGGATAATATCATGTTGTACATTCCCTAATGTCAGTCAGAATGTCACCCCCTTATACTTGCAAATGACAGAGATTATTTTCAGCCTGGATTTCTTAACAAAGGAGAAAGTGGGACTGCAGGAGTAATTCCAAAAGGTGTGAAAATAAACTATTGATGAAAATAAATATTCCAAAGGAAACTTATTTAAAAAGTCAATAAGACTGGAAGTAGAAATGGAACAGGCCCAGATTGTATGGATTACAGAGCACTTAAGGAGTTGGAGTAATAGAACCATAGAATTCTACTGCGCAGAGGCAGGCCATTCAGCCCATCGAGTCTACACCAACCTTTAGAAAGAGCACCCAACCTAGGCCGACTCCCTGCCCTATCCCCGTAACCCCATAACACCACCTAATCGTTGGACAGTAAGGGGCAATTTAACACGGCCAATCTACCTAACCTGCACATCTTTGGACTGTGGAAGGAAACCGGAGCACCCAGAGGAAACCAACACAGACTCCACACAGACAGTCACCCAAGGTCGGAATTGAACCCGGGTCCCTGGCGCTATCAGGGTGGGATTCTCCATCCTGCCACGGCAAAGGGATCCTCTTTCCCAGCAGCCGGCCAGTGGGGTTTCCCATTGTGGGCAGGAAATATGCGGGCGTGAGTGCACTGCCGGCATCGTGGACGATCCTGCCGACGGAGAATCCAGCCCCATGTTTATGTATCTTTTAAATGGAAATGATACTAAAGGGCTGGAGGATATCAAATGTTGTAGCCCTTTCAAGGAAGGGGTAAAGACCATAAGACCACAAGACATAGGAGGAGAAGTAGGCCACTCGGCCCATCGAGTCTGCTCCGCCCCTCAATGAGATCATGACTGATCTGATATAATCCTCAAGTCCATTTTCCTGTCTTATCCCCATCACCCTTGATTCCCTCACTGATTAAAAAGGAATAAACTGGATGGAAACTAATTAATGGGAACCAGTAAAGGAATAAACCAAAAAATTCATGGTAGGTTAATCTTCCTTCAGTTGTGACTAAACCACTGGGAGGTGAAATTGGCCTTGAATAGTAGAGCAAAGCAGGTGTCAGTGAATCAACAGCTCACCTGACATTGCATTTGATATCCCAGTCCATAGAATTGAGTGGGAAGGGTAATTGGGCATAAGCCCCAGGGTAAATGCGTTGGTGATTTGCCATCATCTATTTTTCACACCTGTCCAGTTAGAATTCCGCTCCTGAGAGTCGATGAGACAGGATGGAAATGGTGAACCCGTGAGACAATCAGACATAGTCAGCATGGATTTGTAAAGGGCTTCACCAATTCGATTCAATATCGTGAAGGGATCAGAGAGTAAATCAGGGAAATGCAATGAAGGTTATGCAAGGATTTTGACAGTTCAGCTAGCGTAAAACTGTTTCCGATGGCAGGAAAGCCAGTTGCTAGAGGACAAAGATTTAAAATAATTGGCAAAAGAACAGAGAGGATATTTTCTGAGGCAGGCCAGCAGATTGCTTTTTACAGGCCGTGTCCAGAGTACTCTGAATATGATTTAACAAAAGCTCTTCGCAGCTGAGACTTTGTTTCCCCAGTTTTAAATTCTAATTTCCCTGTGATAAAAGCTAATATTCCAGCCGCCTTTCAGATTAATTTTTGTACCTGTGCACCAGCTTTTAGTGATTGTTATATGTGGTCATCAAAATCTCTGCTTCTCCACAGCCTCGCTCTCATCATTAACAACATATTCCAATTTGTCTTTTTTTAAATCCAAAGTTAACGGGCTGGATTCACGTTTTTGAGACTAAGTGTTGACGCCAGTAGAGGAACTGTGGCGTCGACCCCTCGCCGATTCTGCAACCGGTGAGGGGCTAGCAGCCACACCGAGTAAAACTCCCAGCTCCCACGATATACACAGCCGGAGGATGGCCGGGTCCGTGATCGTGCATGCGCACGGTGACGACCTGCAGCAGTCGCACCGTAGAACATGGCTCCGGCCATGCGCGGATCCGACCTGCCAGATAGTGCCCCCCTTTCCACCCACTGGCCACCCCCCACCATTCCTCCACCCCTTGCGGAAGCCCCCCCTCCCCCCCCCCCCCCCATCCTGCAAGCAGCACAGCTCCCACCTGATTGTGGCGGCGCGAACACAGTCTGCAGCAGCCACACCGGGTTCCCGACCGCTGAGACCACATTCGGGCAGCACGGTAGCATAGTGGTTAGCACAATTGCTTCACAGCTCCAGGGTCCGAGGTTCGATTCCCGGCTTGGGTCACTGTCTGTGCGGAGTCTGCACGTTCTCCCCGTGTCTGCGTGGGTTTCCTCCAGGTGCTCCGGTTTCCTCCCACAGTCCAAAGATGTGCAGGTTAGGTGGATTGGCCATGATAAATTGCCCTTAGTGTCCAAAATTGCCCTTAGTGTTGGGTGGGGTTACTGGGTTATGGGGATAGGGTGGAGATGTTGGCCTGGGTAGGGTGCTCTTTCCAAGAGCCTGTGCAGACTCGATGGGCCGAATGGCCTCCTTCTGTACTGTAAATTCTATGATCTATGATGTCAACCGCACGGTCGGGAACTTGGCCCATTGGGGGCGGAGAATTGGGGGCGGGCCTTCAGGTGACGCACCAACACCGTTCCAACGGCATGCGGCACGTGACCGGCTGACACCATTTCAGAGGGGGCGGAGATACAAAACCGGCATCAAATCGGTGCACCCCTGATTTGGGCATCAAAAGGGATTCTCTGCCCCATCGGCGATTACAAAATTGCCGTCGGTGAATCCTGCCCAATGGCTTCCCCACACTGAATTGTACTCATTCGCTTAATCTAAGTCCCCTTGCACCAAGCCGACAATTTATTGCACATTAGTATCATTTATGTATATAACTCTCTATCTCTTTATCAAAGTCATTAATGCAGATGGTAAAAAATTGGTGTCCCAGCGTAGCTCCCCTTCAGACCACCGTTGGTCTTGGCCCACCAATCAGAGCACAAAGGGCGAAATTCTCCGCCCCCCACGACGGGTGGGAGAATAGCGGGAGGGCCTTCCCGACATTTTTGCCGCCCTCCCGCTATTCTCCCACCCCCCCGCCGAAGTCCCGACACGAATCGCTGCCGCCGTTTTTTTACGGCCGGCAGCGATTCTCAGCTGTTAGATGGGCCGAAGTCCCAGCCCTTTCCGCCGTTTTCACGAACGGCAAACACACCTGGTCTTGCCGTTCGTAAAAACGGCGTCACAAACTCGCTTTTTATAACCATGGCACCGATTGGCACGGCAGTACCACGGCCGTGCCAAGGGTGCCATGGGCCCGCGATCGGTGGGCACCGATCGCGGGCAGCGGGCCCGATGCCCGCGCACTACTTGTCCTTCCGCCGCCCCGCAGTATCCATTCGCGGGGCGGCAGAGGGGCAACCCGGCCCGCGCATGCGCGGGTTTCGCGCAAAAACGCGATGACGTCATCCGCGCATGCGCGGGTTGGAGTCTTCCAAACTGCGCATGCGCGGCTGACGTCATATGACGCGTCAGCCGGCGCTAACTCCGGTAAGGGGGCTTAACGATTTTCGTTAAGCCCGTCTTGCCGGAGCCTACGGCGTCGGGCTGCTAGCCCCGACCGGGGACCAGAATCGGTCCCCCGTCGGGAAGGGGCGCGCTGCCGTAAAACCCGCCCGGGTTTTACGGCAGCTTAACGATTTCTCCCGTTTTGGGAGAATCTCGCCCAAAATCTTTATCCCTACTTTTTTCCAACCAATTACGAGGCCACATCACAAGATAATGTCCAATTCTACATGGCTTCAATTTTCCTAATAATGTCTTGTATGGAATGAGGTACTCAGTTATGAAGAAACCTGCAAATTAAATTTTCTTTGATCAAAGATGGGAAAGAGGTGGTCCAATTGAAGCTTTTGATTGTAAAGCACTTTCAGGCACCTGCTGTCACGAGAGGTGTGATCTAAAAATAAGCTTTATTTTCCATTTTTACAAAATGATGGAACATTTGGTTTGTGAATCCTCTAAATTGACATGAATGTTTGTTGTCAGGGACCTGTCAGAACTACAGGAAATGCATCATGAATAAGTGGCTTGAGAAGGCTCTGTAATTCTTACTGTTCAGTTACTTTCACTGTCTGAGATCAGGTAACTCAACAAAGGCACAATGCCTATTGCAAAGTGACCAAACAGGGACTGCAGCTGAAATGCAAATTGGGTCAGAAGCAATCTCAAAATGCTGCTATAATAGTTGCAAATACCAGTGCTGCATTGTGTCAGGACAGTCCAGTAATCTATCCTCCAACATGGAATCATAGAATCCCTACAGTGCAGAAGGAGGCCATTCAGCCCATCGAGTCTGCACCGACCCTCTGAAAGAGCGCCCTACCGAGGCCCATTCCCCCAGCTCTATCCCAGTAACCCCATCTAATCTGCACATCCCTGGACACCAAGGGACAATTTAGCTTAACCAATTCACCTAACATGCACATCTTTGGGCTCTGGGAGGAACCGGATGGCATGGAGGAAACCCACGCAGACACGGGGTGGGGACAGCAACATACAAACTCCACACAGACAGTCACCGAAGGCCAGAATTGAACCTGGGTCTCTGGCGCTGTGAGGCAGCAGTAATAACCACTGTGCCACCCCAACACATTTCTGGGGTTCCGAAGGTGCCACTCCTGAGGGCCAATGCCTCTCTGTGGATTGTAAACCTGCTCACAATGACAGCATTTATCCTCCCATCCCTGCCACATTGCCCGTGTCCTTTCTGATGCCTCTCAGCTTAGAGGGTGCAGTCTTAATGTGGGCCTTATAAGGCCAGAGCTAATGGAGGTCATCCTGCAAGGATATCTTCAGTCTTCCCCAGTGAAAGTCAGCAGCCTTCCAGCAGAAGCATTGGAGCACTAAGAGAGACAAAGGCACATGGTCGACAGACACTAAGGGAATGCACAGGGGTGATTAATTGATGTTTGTATGCAGTAGGACATGGTTCGATTAGAAAATCAGGGGCGAAATTCTCCGGCCCCCCGCAGGGCCGGAGAATCGGCCAGGGCCACCGAAAACCCCGCCCCCGCCGTGGCAGAAATTCTCCGCCACCCGGGAATTGGCGGGGGCGGGAAACACCACCCGCCGATCGGCGAGCCCCCTGCGGCGATTCTCCGGCCCGCGATAGGCCGAAGTCCCGCCGCTAGGTGGCCTCTCCCGCCGCCATGGTTTGAACCACCTCTGGTGGCGGCGGGATCAGCGGCACGAGCGGGCCCCCGGGGTCCTAGGGGGGCACGGGCCGATCGGACCCCGGGGGGTGCCCCCACGGTGGCCAGGCCCGCGATCGGGGCCCACCGATCGGCTGGCGGGCCAGTGCTGTGGGGGCACTCTTTTTCTCCCGCCGCCACCACGGCCTCCACCATGGCGGAGGCGGAAGAGAATCCCCCAGCGCGCATGCGGCGGTGGTGACGTCAGTGGCAGCTGAGGCACCGGCGCATGCGCGAACTGGCGAAGGCCTTTTGGCCAGCCCCGATGCCGGGCGGCGGGCGTCAAAGGCCGCTGGAGCCAGTTTGGGCGCCAGTCGGTGTGGTGCCAACCGCTCCGGCACGGGCCTAGCCCCTCAATGTGAGGGCTTGGCCCCTAAAGGTGCGGAGAATTCCACATCTTTGGGGAGGCCCGACGCCGGAGTGGTTGGCGCCACTCCGCTACACCGGGACCCCCCGCCCCGCCGAGTAGGGGAGAATCCCGCCCCTGATTTGGATTGTTTCTCTTTGGTATCTATTTATTTTGCATTATGGTCAAGTGGACACGGCAATCATCAGTAACAGAGAGGGGTGTGGGTGGGGTCTGTTGATGAATGGAGAATTGGGTTTCACTGGCTGCACAGTAAACCAGTGGATTGTGGATGGCGTGGCCATTTAGGCACTGCCTTGGTTGCCTTCTCCCTTTCTCGTCCACCTGCTGCTCATTATAGAGCTGGAGGTGCAAATGCAATGTTAGCATTCATGTCAATAGGGCTAGAATACAAGACCAGGGATGTATTTCTGAGACTGTATAAGGCTCTGGTCAGACCCCATTTGGAGTATTGTGAGCAATTTTGGACCCCTTATCGAAGGAAGGATGTGCTGGCCTTGGAGAAGGCCCAGAGGAGGTTCACAAGAATGATCCCTTGAATGAACAGCTTGTCGTATGAGGCACGGTTGAGGACTCTGGGTCTGTAGACGTTGGAGTTTAGAAGGATGAGGCGGGATCTTTTTGAAACTTACAGGATACTGCGAGGCCTGGATAGAGTGGACGTGGAGAGGATGTTTCCACTTGGAGGAAAAACTAGAACCAGAGGACACCATCTCAGACTAAAGGGACGATCCTTCAAAACAGAGATGAGGAGGAATTTCTTCAGCCAGAGGGTGGTGAATCTGTGGAACTCTTTGCCGCAGAAGGCTGTGGAGGCCAAATCACTGAGTGTCTTTAAAACAGAGATAGATAGGTTCGTGATTAATAAGGGATCAGGGGTTATGGGGAGAAGGCAGGAGAATGGGGGTGAAAAAAATATCAGACATGATTGAATGGGCTCGATGGGCCGAGTGGCCTAATTCTGCTCCTATGCCTTATAGTCTTACGGCAGTAAGGGCCTGATGATGGTGAGGTTGTGCCGCTGGTCACTGTGAATCTCATCACCCACTATTCAGGTGAACTCCTCCAGTACAGTCGAGATCAGCATGCCACTGGTCTACTTTATCATGATTGGTGTGGCCCACGTTGTAATCATGCTGCCCAAGTGTGTGTGGATTGTACACTGCAGCATGAGCTAATTTGTCAGTGGGTAACCCTTGTTGCCCAGTAGCCAACCTTTTATTTCCCATAGCGACTCAAATCCAGATGTTACAGTCAACCGCTGCAGGATGAAAGGGTCATGACTGATACATATAATCTGGGAATGGTTACAGCACAGAAGGAGGCCATTTGACCCTTTGTGTCCCTGTTAGCTCTCTGCGAGAACAACTCGCCTTGTCCGATTCCCCTGAGCCTTGCAATTTTCTTTTTTTCTTTTCAGATAGTTATCCAATTCCCTTTTGAAAACCATGGCTCGCAGCAAATTTCAGACAGTACATTCCGGATCCAAATGGTTGAGGATTCTGGGTCTGGACTCGCAGTGGAGGAACACTTTCCTCCCATCGTTTTTGGTTCTTTTGCTATTCATCCTGAATCAATGTTCCCCGTTTCTTAACACTTCGACTCATGGGAATGGTTTCCCCTTATCCAGACCATTTATGATTTTGAATAGCTCCACATAAACTCCACATCCTTCTCTCCTCCAAGGACAACAGTCCCAACTTCTCCAATCCATCCAGGCCTCTGACATTCCGCACTCGGATCCATTCTTGTAAATCTTTTCTGCACCCTGTGCAAAGCTTTCATCTTCTTCCTGAAGTGTGATGCTTAGAATTGGACACAACACTCTAGTTTAGGCTCAACTCGTCTTTTAAAAACACTCATCATAACCTCCTTGCTTTTCTTTCTCAAATGGATCTAGGATAATGTTGGCCTTATTAATCACTTTCTCAACCTCTCCTGTCACCTTCAATCATTTGTGCACATATCCACCCCGAGCCCCCTGCTTCTGCACCCACTGCAGCATTTTATCCTTTCTTTTCTATTGTCTCTCTGTGCTCTTCCTATCAAAATGAATCACTTCTCACTTGTCTGCATTGAGTTTCATCTGCCCCATGTCCGCCCATTCCACCAGCCTGTGTTCTCTTGAAATCCATCACTTTCCTCCTCTCGTTTCACAATATTGCCAAGTTTTGTGTCGTCTGCAAATTTTGAAATGCCCAAATCTAGGTCATTAATATATCAAGGAAAGCACAGGTCTCAATTCCGCCCCCTAGAAAGCTCCACCATGTCCCTTCTGCCATACCATGCACAGCTGCCAGGGTGTCATTTATTGACATGTCTCATAAACTGCCTACAGTCATATACCAATGAATGTGGAGGAAATGGAATCCCTTCACCTGCGTTATATCTCAGATTTCACCTCGGATGCTTACAAGGCCATGTACATGAAAGAAACATGCATGTTATTGAGTTACAACTCCACAGCATGCGACAATTGGCCCTGACAGATTCCTCATCCAGACATCAACCTGAATTACATGGCAGACCAAGCTTGCAGTCTGGATGGAGCATTCGGAAGCAGCACTCCAGAGTGGACCTTAGGATCAAGTAATCTAAACCCTGACTCTATGGAGGAGAGTAGGTGCAGGGGGTGTTGGAGGGGGGGGGAGGCAATCAGATTCCTGATCCCAGGAAGTGGGGTGCCCAACCCCTGGGAGAAGTCTGAATCTGTATGGGTATGACCCAATGTGTGACTTGCTGTCTCCCTAGGAGAATCTCCGTATGGAGGTGGAGGTCTGATGGTGGAGGGTTGGGAGAGTTTGAGGGCCCAGCAGGGAAACACTCCTGTTCCTCCTGACCCACAAACTGTGCTGTAAAGGCACTGCCTTCTCTGAGACTGCCTTTGCCTTGCTGCAATGGTCGGGATTCCTCGGACAAAGCAGGTTAGATTGGAGGTTTCTATCCACATCAACAAATTTAAAATACAAATCCACCTTCTATCTGCCTCCATGCACCACTACCTGCCTCCATGCACCATTCCGTGTGGGCACCAACCCAACTTTGGAAACCACCGAACATTTCTACAGTCACAGTAGAAATCAATCAGCAACTAACCTGAAAGTAGATCGTGAAATACAGAGGGATGAATTCTCTACCTCCCCAGCCACATGTTCCTTGGCAACACGCCGTCGCCGGCAGCGGGATTCTCCGTTCCTGCCGCCGGCCAATGGGATTACCCACTGTGGCCACCCCACACTGCCGCGAAACCCACAGGTGGGGGTGAGCTGCCGGCAGAACAGAGAATCCCGTCGCCAGAGAATTCATCCCAGAGTTTTTCTTAACCCAGGCATTTTCAAAGTCGGGGTTGCAACCCGGGGGTGGGTCGGGGGTATGTGGCGGGAGGGTCACGAAGCCATCCTTCGTGGCGCTCTCGATTGCACACATTCACACGCAACAGCCGGCTTTTAACAATGCTGGCTGCGAGCGGCCTTCAAAACGGCTGTGACCATATACAAAAATGCGGCCCCACAACATGTGCGTGCCCGCTCATCGGTGTGCATGCGCAGAGTTTTGTGCACGCGCACCGATGAGCAGGCATGCACACGTAGTGCGGCTGCGTTTTTTTTATCAGGTTGCGGCATTTTTGAAGGTCGCTCACAGCGACATTGTTAAAAGCCGGTTGCTGCTATCTCTGTCCGGTTCAGAAGTGCTCGGTTCTTCTGAACGAACATAGAACGTAGAACATAGAACAGTACAGCACAGAACAGGCCCTTCGGCCCTCGAAGTTGTGCCGAGCAATGATCACCCTACTCAAACCCACGTATCCACCCTATACCCGTAACCCAACAACCCCCCCCTTAACCTTACTTTTTAGGACACTACGGGCAATTTAGCATGGCCAATCTACCTAACCCGCACATCTTTGGACTGTGGGAGGAAACCGGAGCACCCGGAGGAAACCCACGCACACACGGGGAGGACGTGCAGACTCCGCACAGACAGTGACCCAGCCGGGAATCGAACCTGGGACCCTGGAGCTGTGAAGCATTTATGCTAACCACCATGCTACCGTGCTGCCCCCAAACGAAGCTGAGGCCGAGATTCTCCCCCCCCCCCACCCCCCGCCCTCCCCCGGCGACTAGCATCATCGGACCCACCCGCAGAGATCCAGTGCCAGGGCCTCCACCTCGGAACACGCCTCTGTCTACAGTGCGCTCAGCTTCCACGACGACGATGTCACCATCAGCGAAGACAAACTCAATGCCCTGATTCAAACAGCTAGTGTGACCTTTGATCCTTTCTGCCCTAGTCTGTTTGCCAAGGCATTGGCTAATATTGATGTCAATAGTCTGATCTGCAATGTTGGTGTTGGTAGCAGTGCCCCAGCTGCTGCAGCAGTTGTTTCCACCGCTGCCCCTGTTGCTGCTGAAGAATGAAGGAAGAGAAGAAACGGGAAGAATCTGAAGAGTCTGACGATGACATGGGCTTTGGTCTCTTCTATTAAACGTGCCGTGCAACAACATTGTCACAATTTATAAAAAATAAATAAAAATTGAATATAAAAGCCGGCTGCTGCGGCTGTTACCCGCAAATTTGCGCAATCGGAGACGCAGAAGATTTTAAAAAAACATTCTATGTAATCTTCCTGCCTGAAGGGAGAAAGAGAGCAGGCCACGCCCCCCGAACGTCACGTGCTTTGGGCGCGATTGCGATTCCTCCATTTTGTCAGCAGCAAACAAAGAAAGAGAAAATGGTGGGCCGCGAAGGTCGGCCGGCGTGGGTCCCGAAGGTCGGCCGGCGTGGGTCCCGAAGGTTGGCCAGTTGGTAAAAATGGGTCCCCGGTGCGGTAGGCTAAATTAGGGGTATCGCGGTACCTAGGTGGGATGTACCTTATACTGCAGTATGAGTGGTAGAACCTGCCTGCTGGTTCCGCCCAGCAGGCGGAGCATAAGAGTCTGTGTTTCACCCACAGCAGTCATTCTGTCCCGGAGCTGCTGGGGTAACTACTTGTTCATTAAAGCCATCAATTGGACTATAATCTTGCTTCAGTAGTGATTTATCGTGCATCACCTGGAATAAAAGTTTGAAAAACACTGGGCGCGATTCTCCCAGAGAGGGAGAAATCGTAAGGCTGGCGTCAAATCCGGGCGGGTTTGACGCCAGCCTCCCCCTCCCCGACCGGGAACCGATTCTGGTCCCCGGTCGGGGCTAGCATGCTGCCGCAGTAAACTCCGGCATCGCGGGCTTAACGAATTTCGTTAAGCCCGCTTGCCAGAGTTTGCGCCGGCTGACGCGTCACATGACGTCAGCCGCGCATGCGCGGATTGGAAGACTCCAACCCGCGCATGCGCGGATGACGTCATCGCGCATTTGCGCGAAACCCGCGCATGCGCGGGCCGGGATGCCCCTCAGCCGCCCCACGAAGTGATACAGCGGGGCGGCGGAAGGACAAAGAGTGCGCGGGAATCGGACCCGCTGCCCGGTGGGTACCGATCGCGGGCCCATGGCACCCTTGGCACGGCCGTGGTACTGCCGTGCCAATCGGTGCCATGGTTTTAAAAATCGGCACTTTACGGCCGTTTTTACGAACAGCCAGACCAGGTGTGTTTGCCGTTCGTAAAAACAGCCGTAAAGGGCTTGGACTTCGGCCCATCGGCCAGCTGAGAATCGCTGCTGGCCGTAAACAAACGGCGGCAGCGATTCGTATCGGGAGTCGGGCGTGGGGGGGGGAGAATAGCGGGAGGGCGTCAGACTAGCGTGGCCGTAAAATTTTACGAACCCCGCTATTCTCCGCACCATCGTGAGTGCGGAGAATTGCGCCCACTGTCTTAACCGGTGCGTGACTGGATAGTGTTGACCTTCAAAGGGACTTACATGTCCTTGATCATGGCCAGGATGTTACGGGCTCCCCTATCCAGCAGGATAGGACTATCCCCAAAACTGAATGGAGATTTAAATGGCTCGCCAGACCATCTGGGGGGCTCGGCACACCGCGTCGAGGCCATAAAATCCTGAGTAACTAGAAGCTAACATACAGGTACAGCAAGCAATTAGGAATGCAAATGGTATTGTGGCCTTTATTACATAAGGATCTGAGTTTTGGAGTGAAGATGCCTTACTGCAACTGTACAGAGCCTTGGTGGGACCACACCTGGAGCATTGTCATCTCATCACCTAAAGAAAGATATAGTTGCCACAGTGGGCATGCATTGAAGGATTGTTAAATTAACTCCTGGGATAGAGGAATTGTCCTTTATTTTCTGGAGTTTAAAAGAATGAGATGTGAGGCACGATTCAACCCAAAACTTTCTAAGTGTTATTTTGAGTGAGATTCAGCACCAGGGAACTGAACTCAGAGACCGGGCAGCCTTTTGAAAGGGTGCCCTGATCTCAAAGTGAACTGGTTAGTCTCCCCCCCACCCACCCCCTCCCACCCATGAGCTATGTCACCCCACACACACATGGCCACTACCCCACACCCCCGGAAGTGAGGGCACCCTGCTTAGGGGTTTCTGGGGACGCCCCCCCCCCCCCCCCCCCCCCCAAGTCCTCTTACAGGGCCACACCCCTCCAGGACCCCCACCCATCACCCCTAACATGCCAGAGGCCTCGACTTACCCCCACCCTTCAAACCCCCTCCACGCTCCTTTTATGGGCATGGCCCCCCCCTGGGCCCTGACAATTGACAGTGCCACCCTGGCACCAGGGAAAACTTGCACTGCCACTCTGGCAAGCTTCTGACAGCAGGTGGCAAGTGCCAACAGGGTGGCAGTGCCATGGTGCCCACATTCCAGGTGGAGGGCCAGAAGGCCATTCTACACTATCCATTACCATCCAGGGGCTTCCAGTGGCCCGGAAGACCTCCTGAGTGCCATTCCGCCTGGTCCACGTTCTTGTGGACTAGTACTGACCGGTCCCCGGCTGCAGCCTCCCTGGGGGGCCAGTAGATCAAGGGAGGCTGGTAGATTAATGGTAGGGTAGTCCTTATGTAGTTTCAAGATCTAGTTCAGCGAGCACCGTTTGGTCCTGACCCTTTTGGGCGGAGTTCCGATTCTGATGCCTCGTGGGAGTTGGGCACACTGGGCTAAATCGCTGGCTTTGAAAGCAGACCAAGGCAGGCCAGCAGCACGGTTCAATTCCCATACCAGCCTCCCCGGACAGGCGCCGGAATGTGGCGACTAGGGGCTTTTCACAGTAACTTCATTGAAGCCTACTCGTGACAATAAGCGATTTTCATTTTTCAAGGCATGAAGGCTGCCGGGACGCCTGCAGGAGGCCTCCCCCGGGATTTACGGCCCGTGTTGCGCTCTCACCCGAGTGCAGGACGGCCACTGAATCTTGGCCTTTGGGTGAGATCGACACCTCTATTCAATCACCACTTAGTCATTTGTTTGGGCATTGGGGGGGGTTTCTCCCCAGTCAAGCCCATACTTCTAAATTTTGTCAGCTGTGGGGACCTGAATTCTATGCTGACCGGCTCCTCGGAGATCGGGGCACCATCTTGAAAGGATGCCCCAATCTCTAAGTGCGCTTTGAGCTTGGGGGTCTCCCACCTGCCAGAGAGAGAGCAAGGGACGACCCTGCCTTTTTCCCGATCATCTCCAAAGGCCTGGGAGACCCTCCCAGGTGCCTTTAGGCCTGGTCACGTCTGTGTGGACCTGTACTAAATGGTGTCTGGTCCAGGCCTCGCTGGTAAGGCTGTTAGTTCCTGGGCGCCAGGAGAATCTGGTGCAGACATATTTAAATGAGTCGAATTGCCTATTTAAATATGTATATCTGGATCTCGTCCAGCGCCGGTGAGATCCAGATCACGACGTCTGGCAAGATTCGGATGAATCTCGGAAGATTTCTCAAGCGTTGAGAATCCCTCTCGCAAGATTTGGCCTCATTGCATCACCCAGTCGGGTGTGACGAGGCAGGTAAATCGCGCCTGTGATCTCATTCTAACACACAAAATTCTTACAGGGCTTGACAGAGCGGATGCAGAGAGTCTGCATCCCTTGGCTGGTGGGCCTAGAACCAAGTGATACAGTCTCGGATTAAGGGGCAGGCCATTTAGGACTGAGATGAGGAGGAATTTCTGCACTCAGAGCATGGTGAATCTTTGGAATTCTCTACCCCAGAGGGCTAAGGAGGTTCAGTCATTGAACACGTTCAAGACAGAGATCGATAGATTTCTACCTGTTAAAAACATCGAGGGATACAGGGATCATGCAGGATAATGGTGAAGTAGGTCAGCCGGGATCTCGTTGAACAGTCGAGCAAACTCGAAGCGCTGAATGGCCACCTCCTGCTCCTATTTTTGCTTTTCTGATTCTTTTACATAGAACTGATGGGATGGTCCTTCCTGCCTGATGAACACAAACGTCAACCATGGAAGCTCAGGTGAGGACATTAGCTGGAGTGTTCGGCTCCAAAATGCCTCCAATGTTATCAAAGCAGTATCTGATATCACAATGTTCTTCCTCTGCCTACCTGTGTTGGACTCTGACCAAAATGGCGCCCAGTGTGGTCAACATCAGATGTATTCATCCCTGGAAACCACGTGATGCACATACCACAAAAACAGGCACTGTGGAGCCGAATGCCATGGTCTCTCTGTCTCACAGGCTGTACGACTCCTGCAGCTGCGCTTCCATCATCACTCAAATGTGAAACAAAGTGGAAGTCACAAGTATTTTTATAATCCCCTGAAGGAGCGCGATCTTCAAAGCGCCAGAGCTGGTTCCAACATTGGACGAGGCAAAACAAGAGGGAAAACTCCACTTGCCTTGCTTTGAGAATGTCAATCAGATAAATGTGCCTGTCATAATGTGCTTTAAAGAGAATCATAATGGGGTTGCATGATGACTATATTGTTGACTTTACCCAGCAATAATTCCGCCTCAGGCAAGCAAACTATTTTTACAGCCTGTCCCATTAGTCACATATGAATATACTGACATCCTCCCAAAAGACCATCAAGAAACTATTTGTTTTCACTCAGTAAATACAGTTACAAATGACTAAATTGAAAGTTTATTTGCCTGCCCGTATTGCCTGCAAGTGCTCATGGCTTACCGGACAAATATTTTACCGGACAAATATTATTGGCTGAAGCTTTGAATCAGGGAATTTTAATTGTCAGAATTAAACTGACACGACAAAATAGAGAACTTTCATTTGCCTGGCACCTTTCACATCCTTGGGAAACCCTAATGCACTTCACAGCCAATCAAATACTTCTGAGGTATGGTCACTCTTGTAACCGATTTGTGCACAGCAAGATCCCAGAATTTGCAACCAAACAATGACCCAGTTAACCTGTTTATGGTGGTGTTGGTGAAGAGATAACCGATGACCTGGACTCCAGAAATCATCCTTGCTCTTCTTCAGATGGCGTCATGTGATCTTTTACATCCATTTAAGCAGGTAGACACGGCTTCAACATAAGGTGTCATCTGGCAGTGGAGAACGTGTCTAGTACTGCATTGAAGTGTCAGGCAGGAATATTAGCTCAAGTCTCTGGGGCTGGGGAGAGAATTATTCTTTAACAACCAAAGGAAAACGTGGAAATTTCAATAAATGGTCCTCTTGGTGTGTCTCTGACCCAGCCAGTATGTTTATTCTTCCCACAATGCATCATCATTGCTTTCGGAAGTAGTAATCCAGGAAAATAGGATTGTCAACTCTGGTTCGATTTGTTGCTAAAGGTTTAATTGCCCACGGCCCCTCACTTCCCAGCCATTTCGGCTCTGCACCCCACCCATTGGTTCCAGGGCACACTCATCCTCGGGCTCCGAGCAAATGGGAAAACAAACATTTCCTGATTGGCTAATCCTTGACTCCAGTTCAAATTTCTTCTCGACACCAATATTTTTAACTCGCAAACAAAAGTGTTCAAAGCAATATTTAAAAATAAAAAAAAGTTTTAAACCCTATTTGTTATTAGCGTCCTGCAAATGACTCTTCCATTCCTGTCCAATCTTGCAAGATTGGTGACCCTATTGGAAAAGCAAATTCCTGATGCATCCTCTAAATCAACTAAATGGGAGAGGACTTGCGCAACATTATCATTTCTTGTTCCTAAAATATCTTTGTTCTCTATATCCTTCAGAGCCCAGTGATCCCTTGTATGAGCAGTCTCCACGCCAACCAGGCACAGGTTCTGCTTTCATATTTAAACACTCAATTCCTTGCTTCAGCCGCATTTAATAAATAACATTTGTTAATAGATTTTTTTCACTTGGCTGCACCGTGTAACAGTCTTTAGATCAGTGAAGTGGCCCCCCCTTTGATTCTATTCTTATCCCTGCTCAGGTAGCTGTGAGGTCAGTTAGGAGCCGCTCAGCGACACAATCATTGGCCTGAACTTTACCAGCTGGGCAGGCCGTCTAACATTGGCAGGAAATGTGCACGGCTGGTGTACACTGACAGCCACCGGGCATTCCCTCCGAATTTTATGGGCGATGGCTAATGAAGTCTCACAGGTAGCACAGTGGTTAGCATGGTTGCTTCACAGCTCCAGGGTCCCAGATTCGATACCCGGCTTGGGTCACTGTCTGTGCGGAGTCTGCACGTTCGTCCCGTGTATGCGTGGGTTTCCTCTGGGTGCTCCGGATTCCTCCCGTAGACCAAAGATGTGCAGGTTAGGTGGATTGCCCTTGTACTGCCTTTGAACTGCCCTTCGTGTCCAATAAAGTTAAGTGTGGTTACTGGGTTATGGGGATAGGGTGGAGGTGTGGGGCTTGAATGATTCGGTGCAGACTCGATGGGCCGAATGGCCTCCTTCTGCACTGTATGTTCTAAGTTAATATCTCCTAAAATAATTTTTGGGTGAGAGAGGGTAATTGGCAATCCTTCATAATCCTTACTTGGTCAAAAGTGTACTTACATTGATAATTACTCGACTTAACTTTCTGTGGAACATTTAATGATCAAATGCAGCAGCTTCATGATAGTCACGGTGATGTTGCATGTGAGATGTTATTCTCCTGGAGCTAACCATGGAGTGATGCAAATC
The DNA here is from genome assembly GCF_902713615.1 of Scyliorhinus canicula. Taxonomy (NCBI): domain Eukaryota; kingdom Metazoa; phylum Chordata; class Chondrichthyes; order Carcharhiniformes; family Scyliorhinidae; genus Scyliorhinus; species Scyliorhinus canicula. Next base: position 95,668,280 of record NC_052161.1, on the reverse strand, counting down.
ATCCAGCAACTTACAAGATATCTCTTCTCCCCCATGAGTCACTGGCTGAGCGATACACTGAAACAGCCTATGTCGTTCACACACTTTCTTTTGGCAAACTCTGCAGGCCATTGTGGTGCTAGATCATCCAGCAAGTACGAAGGGAATGTCATTATCTCTCTGTGCTAACAAGGGACTCACGGGATTGGGATGATTTACCACACTGTGGAATTTACAGAACTAATCTGACTCATGTTAAGATCCTCCTGTGCTGTCTCTCTGACTCGGCCATTCTTCATATGTACTTCAGTCTTCAAATACAGTAATAACCTGTATTTGCATAGCACCACAAACATCAGCCTCCCCCCAGAAAAAGGGGGACGTATGGGGAAGAAGCCGAATGGTAGACCAAGCCCAAAGACAGACAAAATCTGGATAAGAAGTTGTTTTTTAAGGAGATTCATGAAGGAGCTGAGTGGGATGGGTGTGTGCTGAGATTAGGAAAAGCAGGACTAAGGAAAATGAAGGGGTGTTCATCAAAGAGGAAAAGCGGGGTAACGCAGAAGGACAGAGTCTGAGGAATAATGTCTACGATGGGGAGAGGGTGGGAGAGTTTTGGAAGGAGTAGGGGAAGGAATCCACACCGAGTCGTCAAAGAAACAAAACTTATTCAACAAAGTTAACTATTACACCCAACTCCAGTAGTTTCCCGCTGGGCCTTCCCTAGTCAGTGACTGACTGGCTGATTCTATTTATACAAATGCACAGCACACTGTTAAGGGTCCCCCACCCCCTTATCAGAAGTGCTCATATTCTGTAAATTCCACAATGTAGTGAATCAACCCTACTCTGCGAGTCCCTTGCAGGTTAGAAAAGTGAGATAATCACATTCTTTTAGACCTGTCTTCGTGATTAAAATAGATGCTTCTCATTTTATTTGCAGAAGCTGCCAGCAAGGAGCATTTTTACAAAGCTTCAGATTTTTGATGTTCTGAGGGGGTTCATGAAGGGAAAAAACCCAGTAAAAGAAGGGAAATAAGAATACTCGTCTGAACTGGTCTTGTATATCTTAAAATGGAACACCAGTCAAAACTGGGACATAAGGATAAGTTCGAAAGAGGGCACCGGCAAGCAGGACACTGGTTTGAAGTGTGTCTACTTCAACGCCAGGAGCATCCGGAATAAGGTGGGTGAGCTTGCAGCATGGGTTGGTACCTGGGACCTCGATGTTGTGGCGATTTCGGAGACATGGGTAGAGCAGGGACAGGAATGGTTGTTGCAGGTTCCAGGATTTAGATGTTTCTGTAAGAACAGAGAAGATGGTAAAAGAGGGGGGTGTGTGGCATTGTTAATCAAGGAAAGTATTACGGCGGTAGAAAGGGCGCTTGAGGACTCGTCTACTGAGGCAGTATGGGCCGAGGTTAGGAACAGTCGAGGAGAGGTCACCCTGTTGGGAGTTGTCTATAGACCTCCGAATAGTCCCAGAGATGTAGAGGAAAGGATTGCAAAGATGATTCTCGACAGGAGCGAGAGTAACAGGGTAGTTGTTATGGGGGACTTTAACTTTCCAAATGTTGACTGGAAATACTATAGTTCGAGTACTATAGATGGGTCAGTTTTTGTGCAGTGTGTGCAGGAGGGTTTTCTGACACAGTATGTAGACAGGCCAACAAGGGGCGAGGCCACATTGGATTTGGTACTGGGTAATGAACCCGGCCAGGTGTTAGATTTAGATGTAGGTGAGCACTTTGGTGATAGTGATCACAACTCGGTTATGTTTACTTTAGCAATGGGCAGGGATAGGTATATACCGCAAGGCAAGAATTATAGCTGGGGGAAAGGCAATTATGATGCTATTCGGCAAGATTTAGGAGGTATAGGATGGGGAAGGAAACTGCAGGGGATGGGTACAATCGAAATGTGGAGCTTTTTCAAGGAACAGCTACTGCGTGTCCTTGATAAGTATGTACCTGTCAGGCAGGGAGGAAGTTGTCGAGCAAGGGAGCCGTGGTTTACTAAGGAAGTTGAAGCACTTGTCAAGAGGAAGAAGAAGGCTTATGTTAGGATGAGACATGAAGGCTCAGTTAGGGCACTTGAGAGTTACAAGTTAGCCAGGAAGGACCTAAAGGGAGAGTTAAGAAGAGCGAGGAGAGGACACGAAAAGTCGTTGGCGGATAGGATCAAGGAAAACCCTAAGGCTTTCTATAGGTATATCAGGAACAAAAGAATGACTCGAGTAAGATTAGGGCCAATCAAGGATAGTAGTGGAAAGTTGTGTGTGGAATCAGAGGAGATAGGGGAAGCATTAAATGGATATTTTTCGTCAGTGTTTACACTGGAGAAAGACAATGTTGTCGAGGAGAACACTCAGGTTCAGTCGACCAGGCTAGATGGAATTGAGGTTCAAAAGGAGGAGGTGTTAGCAATTTTAGAAAATGTCAAAATAGACAAGTCCCCTGGGCCAGATGGGATTTATCCTAGGATTCTCTGGGAAGCCAGGGAGGAGATTGCTGAGCCTTTGTCCTTGATCTTTATGTCGTCTTTGTCGACAGGAATAGTGCCGGAAGACTGGAGGATAGCAAATGTTGTCCCCTTGTTCAAGAAGGGGAGTAGAGACAACCCTGGTAATTATAGACCTGTGAGCCTTACTTCGGTTGTGGGTAAAATGTTGGAAAAGGTTATAAGAGATAGGGTTTATAATCATCTTGAAAAGAACAAGTTGATTAGCGATACTCAACACGGTTTTGTGAAGGGTAGGTCATGTCTGACAAACCTTATTGAGTTTTTTGAGAAGGTGACCAAACAGGTGGATCAGGGTAAAGCTGTTGATGTGGTGTATATGGATTTCAGTAAGGCGTTTGATAAGGTTCCCCATGGTAGGCTATTGCAGAAAATAAGGAAGTATGGAATTGAAGGTGATTTAGCGGTTTGGATCAGTAATTGGCTAGCTGAAAGAAGACAGAGGGTGGTGGTTGATGGCAAATGTTCATCCTGGAGTTCAGTTACTAGTGGTGTACCGCAAGGATCTGTTTTGGGGCCACTGCTGTTTGTAATTTTTATAAATGACCTGGAAGAGGGTGTAGAAGGATGGGTTAGTAAATTTGCAGATGACACGAAGGTCGGTGGAGTTGTGGATAGTGCTGAAGGATGTTATAGGATACAGAGGGACATAGATAAGCTGCAGAGCTGGGCTGAGAGGTGGCAGATGGAGTTTAATGCGGAAAAGTGTGAGGTGGTTCACTTTGGAAGGAGTAACAGGAATGCAGAGTACTGGGCTAATGGCAAGATTCTTGGTAGTGTAGATGAACAGAGAGATCTCGGCATCCAGGTACATAAATCCCTGAAAGTTGCCACCCAGGTTAATAGGGCTGTTAAGAAGGCATATGGTGTGCTAGCCTTTATAAGCAGGGGGATTGAGTTTCGGAACCACAAGGTCATGCTGCAGCTGTACATAACTCTGGTGCGGCCACACCTGGAGTACTGCGTGCAGTTCTGGTCACCACATTATAGGAAGGATGTGGAAGCTTTGGAAAGGGTTCAGAGGAGATTTACTAGGATGTTGCCTGGTATGGAGGGAAGGTCTTACGAGGAAAGGCTCAGGGAATTGAAGTTGTTTTCGTTAGAGAGGAGAAGGCAGAGAGGTGACTTAATAGAGACATATAAGATAGTCAGAGGGTTAGATAGGGTGGACAGTGAGAGTCTTTTTCCTCGGATGGTGATGACCAATACGAGGGGACATAGCTTTAAATTGAGGGGTGAGAGATATAGGACAGATGTCAGAGGCAGTTTCTTTACTCAGAGAGTAGTAGGGGTGTGGAACGCCCTGCCTGCAATAGTAGTAGACTCGCCAACTTTAAGGGTATTTAAGTGGTCACTGGATAGACATATGGATGAAAATGGAATAGTGTAGGTCAGATAGGCTTCAGATGGTTTCACAGGTCGGCGCAACATCGAGGGCCGAAGGGCCCGTACTGCGCTGTAGTGTTCTATATGTTCTATGTTCTATGGTCTGATTAGGTTTTTCCAATTGCACATAATGCAGGAAAGTTTAACTGAATGTGACATCCAAAGACCATTTAAAACCCCAGAGTGACTGGTCAAAGTTAAACACAGTTTTTTTATTGTTTCAATTAAACTCTGTGGACGTGATTCTCCAATAATTGGGCTATGTCCGCACGCCAGCATCAAAACGCAGGAGTTGCACTCTAGACTTTCCTTAAGACTTTCTTTAAGAAAGTCCAGAGTGATTCTCTGACTTGCAGGGGGGCTAGCAGGGCCCCAAAGTGCTCCTCATAGCTCTGGCTGCAGATATTGACCCTGCACTTCCGGTCGGGAGTCCACGCATGCGCACGGCAGCAGCCTGCGGCGGCCGCCCCGTGCAACATGGCGGACTCACACCGTGGACCGTGATGAACGATGTAGATCTCCCTGAGAGCCCGCGTGCCCGCAGATTGGTGCCGCTCGATCGCCTGCCTGGCCGTCTGTGAGGTTGCCCCCCGATGAAGGATCCCCCCCGCCCCCTACCAGGGCGGCCGCAGAGTCCACAGCCGCTACCGGCCGTTCCCAACAGGCAAAACGTGGTTGAAACCATGCCGTCGGGAACCCGGCCAGTTTTCCTTAGAGACTCGCCACGGGGGCCTCGGTCAATGGCCCCCTACCGTGTAGACAGCGGGACCACAGAATCGCGGGAGCAGCATCGGACCAGATTTTGTCGTCGACACCCATTCACTGTCCCCACGCCGATCACGATTTCGGCGCGATGGCTCACAGAATCCAGCCCTGGGTTTCTATTGTTAGGAAAACAAAGGTGGCTTTAAGGATTTATATTTGTGTTGGTAAACATTAGAAATAAGTATAGTTCTAAATGGTTTCAATCAAATGTTTCTGTGTAAGGAAAGATAAAATCTATCATTAGAATCATGCCAGACAAATGTTTGTATGTGTGAGGGTTGGTTCAGTTTCAACTGTGCTTCATTTGTAGTTATAGAGGGTGACAGCGTGAAGAGTAAATAGAGGCTGGCAAAAGTAGCAGCGGTTGCTTAGCCTTCTAAGGTAGAACGGAGTTTGCTGAATTTGTTTGCAGTTGAAGAAGGACACCAGGGAATCAACATCTCTCAACGTTGCCAGGAGAAGCTAGCGAGGACAAGAGAGCCGGAAAGAAGCAGACTTCGCAAGGAACCAGATACAGCCCAGACAACCAGGGAATTGGGACAGAAAGAATGTCTTGAGAAGACAGATATTAAGAGAACAGACACCGAGAGCAAGATTCTCTGGCCTTCCCATGGCATGTTCCTTGGCAGCAGGAGGTGGCCTGCTGTTGGTCGGCAGTGAGATCTTCTGGTCCTCCCTCTGAGAATGGGAAATCCCATTGAATCCCCCTCCCCACGCTGCTGGGAAACCCATAGCGGGGGGTGCACCATTGTGGACCTGGAAGATCCTGCCAGTGTGAACAGCCATAAGATCTTGCCGTATTATTCAGGAGAATTCAAGAGAAAAGTAAAAAATGTGTTCTTAGTTAAAGAGAGGTTCAGTAACCAGAATAAGGAGGAAATCTCAAAGAAATCTATAAAATTCTAACAGGACGAGACAGGGTAGATGCAGGAAGGATGTCCCCAATGGTGGGAGAGTCCAGAACCAGGAGTCACAGCCTAAGAATACGAGGTAAACCATTAGGACAGAGAAGGGGAGAAAATGCTTACCCCAGAGTGTGGTGAGCCTGTGGAATTCACTATCACAGAAAGCAGTTGAGGCCAAAACATATATGTTTTCAAGGAGGCGTTAGATATAGCTCTTGGGACCAAAGGATATGTGGGGAAAGCAGGAACAGATTATTGAGTTGGATGATCAGCCGTCATCCTAATGAACGGCATAACAGCTCAAAAGGCTGAATGGCCTCCTCCTGCCGCTGTTTTCTATGTTTCCATTTAAAGTGGGAAAGAATGCTTCAGAGGCAATGAAATGTTTGATGCCATTTCCATAGAGTGTGGTAAGCAATAGTTAAATCAATTGTGAACAGGCTGTACAATAGTCAAGACAAAGAAATCCTGATTGGGGAAATTGAAATCCTGGATACTAGATTTGTGGGTAAAAATGGAGCTGACGCATTTTTTAAAAGAGTCATTTGGAAAGCCTGGACTGGATTTCGGAATGCAAATCGCTGATGGAAAACATTGTTGTTAAAGGATTTTAAAGTGTATTTTTGGGGAGTGGAGTTTGGAAACTCTTATGTGACATCATCTGGGGGGACTTTGAGGAGAAATCCACAGATACTTACTTGGGTTCAGAGCAGAGTGTGTGTTATGACACAGCCATTCTGAGTGTTTAGATGGACTTTTTGTTACTGAGACCATTGCAGTTTAAGATATACTTTCTAATCCTGATTAATCTTAAACTCTGTGCTTATTTGTCCAATTTTTCATGTTTAATAAGTTTATTTTCTTGTTGTTTAAACTAATTAGCAGTTCTGTGACTAGGGGCGCGATTCTCCACAAATGCGGCGAGTCGTAAAGGCTGCCGTGAAATTGGCCATGTTTCACGGCAGCCTCCGCGCCCCCTCCCAGGACCCTATTCTCCCCCCCGGGCGAGGCTAGCAGCGCGGCCCCGTGAAGCACGGCATCGCGGGCTTAGCGACCGTCGCTAAGTCCGCGCGCCAAGCGTCACGGCGGCTGACCCGCACGATGACGTCAGCCGCGCATGCGCGGGTTGGACGGCTCCAACCCGCGCATGCGCAGATGACATCATCACGCAAACGCGTCAAACCCGTATGTGCGCGGGCCGTCATGCCCCTCAGCCGCCCCGCGGACTGATCCTGCGGGGCGGCAGAAGAACAAATAGTGCGCGGGTATCGGACCCGCTGCCCGCGATCGGTGCCCACCGATCGCAGGCCCATGCCACCCTTGGCACGGCCGTGGTGCGGCCGTGCCAATCGGTGCCATGGTTGTCCGGGGCGGCACTTTGCGGCCGTTTTCACGAACGGTGAGAGCAGGTGTGATTGCGTTCGTGAAAACGGCCGTAAAGGCCTGGGAACTCGGCCCATCGGCCTGTGGAGAATCGCTGTTCGCCGTAAAAAATGGCGAGCAGCGATTCGTGTCGTGGGGCGGCCGTTGGGGGGGGGGGGGAGAATAGCGGGAGGGCGGGAAAATTGTCGGGAAGGCCCTCCCGCTATTCTCCGACCCGTCGTGGGCAGCAAAGAATCGCACCCTCTGTTTCTGTATGTTTTCAAAAAGAGTAAAAGTTGCTTTCATTTGAGCCAGGGTTCCATTTTGGGATCTTCCTATTATACCAACTGGGATCACAACAATATCATGTCCTCAGGATACCCCAAAACATTTCAAAGTCAGCTTTAAATCAATTAAGTCAGTATTAAGTCTCAGTGCTTTATTAAAATTAACATTAAGTTTGCACTGAAACCTTATTCTCCCAGTTGTTCATAATACTCCATCAGGCACAACCCCTAATCAACCATAGGCTCAACATCAACTGCAATCCCTATCCCAAATTCAGCCCAAAATTCAATCCTGCACTCAGCCCCAGAATCAGCTGCAAACCCAGCCTCTAATCAGCCCCAAACTCAACTCCAAACTTACTCAACCCCAAACCCAACCCAAAGCTCAGCCTCACCCACAAACCCAACCCCACACTCAGTCCCAAACTTAGCCCCGTCCCCAAACCCAAATTCAGACCCACACTCAACCCAAAATTCAGCCCCAACCTCAGCCTTGTTCTTAACCTCAACCACAACTGCAATGAAATTGTTAGAACTGTGAACAAATAAACCAGAGACAGTGTGGTATTGCCTAATTATGCAGCTGAGAATAATCTTGATTTTGTCATTTCTTTGCATTAGAGCTGTTATAGAAATGTAACTTCTCATTATTGCTGTGAGCCTATAATTCCATCGTAATGATATAAAAACAATTGTTTTATAAAGAATATGTAAGACAGATGGGGAAAGCTGTAGAGTATGGGTGGGGGGGGGGGGGTGGTGGCAGTGAGCAGTGTATGGACAGTCATCACATTAAACTAATTACATACCCAGTTCAAGGATACATAGGTAGCTGATGCGACCATCAATTCACACGAGACAGAGAATGGAAGTGAATTGTGGCTTTCATCAACTAGAACAGTGCCTGCCTGCGACTGCTCTGCAATGAGAGCCACCTACAGGGCAGCGGCTCTTCTCGCTTCCATCAATGGGGCGGAGCCAGGGGCGGCACCCACAAGGGCACCAACATGATACAATCAGTGTAGTACAGTACAATAGTCCATAGGTGGAGCCCACATGGGCAACAGCGTGGTACAATGTAATACAGTGGTGAATGGTCACCATAATACGTTCACCACAGTAGCTCATTATGAATCGACCTATACAGAACATGCTGGAAATACACAGCAAATCTGACAGTATCTGAAGAGAGAGAAACAGTTGACATTTCAGATTGATGACCTTCCATCAGAACCATTATGAGTAAGCTTGCTATTCAGGGAGTTTAGCTAGCTGGAAGCAGAGATTACTTTGCCTCCTGGACCTTTAGCTCTGTTTGAGGCAGCAGATATTAATCCCTCGCTGCACTGATTGCCGTTTTGCATTTTCCAAAGCATGAATCTTTGGCTCTGTTCAAGTCGCAGTTAATTCCTGTGCTGCTATTTGCTAATCTGCATACTAATTTTTTCCTGCATTGACAGCTTCGAACCCCGGGGCTTACTCTGCAATAAATCAAACCTGACAAACAGAAGTTTGTTGTTTTCTGTTTTTCTTATTTCTTTTGTGGAAGGATCTTTGACTGCAGAGGTGAGAACTGTCCCTTCTTTTCCTCATTAGTGAGAGAAGTTACACCGAGAAGGGCTGAGGACTAATTTCCTTGCATCAGCGATGAAATGCTATGCAGTTGTATCTGAATGATTATGTGTAATTAACCATGACGAGTAAAACATCTCTGTACCGTCCTTCTGTACACACAGCGCACCCTTTACACACACACAGAGTCAAAAAGTACCTGTTTTTATTATCAAGAGGTTTGACTGCTCCAGAACTGGAAGCAAGCAATAAGCTGCTACAGCTTAACTACCTCCACCAACATCTCTGCATCGAATGGCATTCTACTGACCCGGTGTTCCTTGGTATTTAAATCCCATTAAAAACATCCAGAGTCAGCAGCATGGGCTGTGTCTGTCTTAAAGCCATTGGCCTACTTCTAACAGAGGAGTTGGAGGATATAAAATAACACAGGATGCCCTGGACTTGTTACTGGTTACTTAAAGGAACAGGAATTTCTAACTCTTATCAGTGGCAATGGGTGACATCTCCACCCCTGTTTCGATCAGCCAACACAGCCATTTATTAACTAGCTCACACACTGACAGGAAGCAGAAGAGCTACAATCCACAGCTTTTAATATTTTTCCAAAGATAAAATCATCATCGTCTGTAAGGATTTGGGTATATACCCACACTCAGAGCCACAGGGAAGCTTCAAAACAAGCAACAGATCTGGGAACATTTGAAAGCTCTTCGCCCAATTCACATTTTGGAAACATGGAGCTACTTTAAATGTTAACCCCTGCTTTGCTTCGTGTCTGATTTTCAGAAATCAAGTGTTGGATCATTCTGACATCATGCAGTCATTCAACACTAAAATATTCCAGGCCAAATTCATGGAATGAATGAAGGTTACCAACAGCGAGCCACAACAGATCTGGCAGGGCTGGGGGTGGCGGTGTGGGGTGGCGGGGTACTCGTGCTGTCGAGGGTTATGGGCATTTCAAACAGACAAGTCAGAAAGTGTGGGGTGATCCCACAATCTCCACGCCACTGCAGCCATCTTGGTAGTTGGCAAAAAGTCACGGCCGGGATTCTCCGAGCCCCCGCGTCGAAATCGGCTCGGGGGGGAATAAGACTCCATGGGGAGTGTGGGGGGGTGCCTCCAGAATGGCCAGGCCCGCGATCGGGGCAACTGATCTGCAGGCGTGCGTGATCTGGGGGGCCTATATTCTTCCACGCCGGCCTGCTGTTTGGCTTCGCCATGTTGCGCGGGGGCCGGCGCTAAAACGGCCACCGCGAATGCACGGATGCACAGACCTGCGGCCGGAAGTGCAGGACCCGTATCGGCAGCAGGAGCTGCGTGGCACACGCCGGGGCCCTGTTATCCCTCTTGAAGTTGAAGACCAATCCGGAATTTTTGGAAAAGGTCTGGAGTGATTCACACCCTTTTTCCGGCAGGCGTGGGGACGTAGCCCCATTTTCAGAAAGTCCCGTCCCACATTTCTTCAGGGTGCATTTTCACACTTCGTAACTCACTTTTCACCCTTTGGAAGGAATCAGTCTCAGGATGTTGGCAGTGATGTCAAGTCCTGGCATTTATTGCCCAGGTCTAGTTACCTTGAGGTGGTGGCTGCCCTTCCTCGAGGACCACCATGCAGCAGCTCGGTATAACTGAGTGGCTAACAAGGTCACTTCATCGGCCAACACATTTGTTGGAAATGTAATCATGTGATATTTGATCACATGTCAATCAGTCACTTGGCACCTCCCATGTGATGCATTTGAACAGGGGACATTTGTCCAGAATACATAAAGGTTGCAAAAGTGATAACATGAAAACCAAACCTAATTTATTCCATGACTTCCACAGCCCAGAATTAGAAAGATGAAGCTCAACCTCAGAGAGAAGTACCTAAACTGACTAACTCCTGCAATGAAGCATAATGACAACAGTGCACATCACAGGCCAACATTAACTATCCCTTCCGATTGCTTGTGTTTCCCTTCTTTCCCCCTTATGTGCTTCCTTCTCTCTCTTTCCCCAAATTTCTCAGCCAAGATTCCAGGCGATATTCCTTGGCCCCAAACGCCACCACCCTCACAACCAGTAAGGAAGTGTGGCAGGATTCTCCGTTACTGAGTCTAAAGGCTGGATTCTCCGAGTTTGAGCCTATGTCCAGAGAATCTGTGGCGTTTTATGTGGGAAAAATTGGCACTGCCCCAGCACCCATCCTCCGACCGGTGAGGGTTAGCAGTCGCGCCACATAAAACGCACGGCCTCCACGAAATAAACGGCTGGAGAATTGCCGGGTCCGTGGCAGCACATGCGCATGGCGACGACCTGCAACAGTTGCGCCGTGCAACATGGCGCCGGCCATGCACGGACCTGAGCTGCCAGATAGTGTTCTCCCCCCCCCTCCCCCCCAGCAGCCCCCCCCATCCCTCGCCGAAACCCTAACTCCGCCCCCCGCCGGCCAGCAGCATGGCTCGACCTGACTGTGGTGACACTGTACCTAGCCGCCTCGCCGGGTTCCCGACTGCTGAGACCACACGTCAACCGCGCGGTCGGGAACTCAGCCTATCAGGGGCGGAGCATCGGGGGAGGGCCTCAGGTTCCGTCCTAATGATATGCAAATGGTGTTGACTGTCCGTGCTTTCCGGAACACATTGACGACACTGTCGAGGTGCTGGAGCAGTGCATTACGATTTGGCATCAAATTGGCGCCTGCCGCGATTTCGACGTCGGAACCAATTTTCCTCCCAATCGCCTTTCCCAAGATCGCTGTCGGCTAATGGAGAATCCCGCCCGTAGTGTTTCCAAATAGCAGGGGGGGCCAAGGGGGCTCAGAGATTGCAACTTATCCTGAACCAAAACAGCCAGCCTGGGGAGGCACAGTAGCACTCCTGTCTCACAGCGCCAGGTGTGATTCCGGCCTTGGGTGACTGTCTGTCTGGAGTTTGCATTTTCTCCCCGTGTCGGCGGTGGGTTTCCTCCGGATGCTTAGTCTTCCTCCAACAGTCCAATGATGCGCAGTTTAGGTGGATTGGCCATGATAACTTGCCCATCTGGGGCAAGTTAAGTTACGGTAATAGGGTGGGGTGGAAGGGGGCGTGGGCCTGAGTGGAATTCTCTTTAGGAGGGTCGCTGCAGACTCAACAGACCTGAATGGCCTCCTGCTGCCCTGTCGGGATTCTATTCTATGCATTCTAAGCTGCACAAAGGACTGATTCTCCTGAGTCACCACAAGCAGGGTTGAGGAGATCAATCACCCACTCCAGTAGGCTCCCCACCAAAAAAGGGGCATTGGGTCTCTGTCAGGGGGTATTAATGAGACATATGCATTGGGGTGTGACTGGAGTCACATATTTGCCAGAAATGTAAGAAGTCGCATCAGACTTCCTTCCCTATCAAACACCAGGAAAGCACTGAGATTTTACAATATCTTTGTGGTCATTTACAATTTCCAGACTTTTCAAAGTGGAATCTAAATTCTCAAACTGCCCTGGGGAGATCTGACGTCCTACTCTCCAGGTTATTAGTCCAGCTCTGCATTACTCGTTTGATTACATTATCACACCTAGCCAGCATATTTCAGTATTAAGAGCATAAATGAAAATGTTATCAAAGGCAGGATCAGCAATATGAAAGGAAAATACTCGGGATGCTGAAAATCGGAATTGCACCATTAAAGAACAAGCCGAATAATGACTCATCAAGCTGGAAACGCGAGTTTTTGTTTCCCTCTCCAGAGGCGTTGCTGGGCCTGCTGAACATTCCAGTGTTCTCTGCTGTGATCAGCAACAGGGGCTGGAATTCTCTGGCCGTTTGCTGGGGGCAGGATTCTCTGGTACCGCCGGCAGTGCAACCCCGCCCAAGAGTTTCCCGGCAGTGTGAGGTGGCTTCAATGGGATTTCCATTGACAAGCAGTGGGAATACAGAATCCCGCTGCTGAGAAATACAAGGCTTAGGAGGGGGGGGGGGGAGAATCGCACTCAAACAGCGGGATTCACTCACCACGGGGCCAGGCCGGAGAATCGCTGCGACCGGCCCAAATCGTGGCACGCCGCCCCGACGCCGGGACACGATTGTCTGGAGAGTGGAGAATTGGTGCCATTGGCGCCAGAGCGGTTGGCGAGTCACCGGTCGAGGGCCGCTCTACAGGGCACCCCCCGGCGATTCTCCGCCCAGGATGGGCCGAGCGGCCGTACAAAAAAAACCAAAGTTCCGCCAGCGCCGTTCTAACCTGGTCTTACCCGGTGGGACCTAGGCGTGGAAGGATCTGAGGGTGGCCTGTGGGGGGTGGAGGGGGAGCCCGACCCCGGGGGGGGGCCTCCGCTGTGGCCTGACCCACGATCAGGGCCCACCGATTTGCGGCCGGCCTCTCGGGCTGGGGGCCTCCTTTGTCCCGCGCCGGCCTCTGTAGCCCTGCGCCATGTTGCGTCAGGGCCGGCGCTGAGAAGGGAGACACCGCGCATGCGCGGAAATCGCGCCGGTACCACTGCGCATGCGCAGACCCGCAGCGCCCATCTGACGCTGGGATCGGCAGCAGGAGCAGAGTGGGTTGCTCCAGTGCCGTCCTGGCCCCCTGTAGGGATCAGAATTGCTGCTCTTGACGTCATTGGGAAAAGCAACGGCGTTTACGACGGCGTCAACACTTTGCCTCAGGGTCAGAGCATCCAACCCAGAGTGTCTCACTGAGTACTTTGCAGAAACTGTGAGATTAAATACAAGAATTGTTTACAGATCAAGTTTCACTAACAGAGGTTGTTCCAATCCTTTACATTTTAGGAGATATAGTGAGGGAGCTGGGAGGTTTCTCAGTAACTTTGCTGCAATGTTAAAGTAAGTCTACTTGTGACATTAATAAAGATTATTATTATTCCTAGTCAGCCATAATTCAGAAGGTATCGGTAAACCACTGCAGTACAAAAACAAAAGAAAAGTACAGCACAGGAACAGGCCTTTCGGCCCTCCAAGCCCGTGCCGACCATGCAGCCCGACTAAACTAAAATCTTCTAAAAGTACAAATAAAAGTTCAAAAGAAAAGTACTTGGTGAAACATTGGAGAAATTAAATTGGAGTCCATGTTGCCCACTTCGGGCATGGTATCTGCTCTTAGTGCCTGGTACCTGAAGGAGGAATTACGTTGTCAGTGAGTAAATGAACACAATGATACTTATCAGACCAGCGACTGCTTTGGTTTGGAATTAAACTTGCTCAACTGTAACCCATGTAAACATTGTACCCCACTGCCCAACCCTTATAAAGAGCCATTAGTACTTAGGGAAGTCTTACATTTATGACAAATCTTGTCATGTTTCCAGGAAACCTTACAAAATGCTTCACATACAATTAATTACTTTGAAATCCATCACCTGCTGTTAGATAGACATACAAAATTAATTGTATTTAATTTCAGTGGAGCAAAAAGGGGACTCGAGGGAGAAAAAGGTTAATAGTACATGTAAACCTTCATGCACACAAAAATGATCAATCTTCATAATTATTTTTCTGTGTGATTGGGGCTAAACAAATGAGTGCTTTTAGCTTGGTGACAATTATAGATGACCGCAGCATCACTCAGGGATACATTTCATTACCAGGTGAATGTGAAGCAAGCCTTGAGCTTATTGGTAACATTCATGTCTCAGAATCAGGGTTCAAACTGTTCCGAATGGGTGGAAACTAGCTCGGAATCCTGGGTTGTCTTCGAGTGGAATTCGTTACTCAGTCAGTGCCCTCCTCCCTGCAGGAACCCCCAAAATCCTCGAACCATGTAGAATGAGCTTCGCTATCGACTGGGTGTAAAGATAGTAACAGTCAAGGACGGGATATTCCTGTCAAACAATGAATAAGCTTGCACCTTCTTCCAGTACACCACCCTCTTCTCCAAGGGAAGATGTAGGCCTGAATGTTTAGGATGGAGGGAGCTTGGTTCCCAACATCTGAAAAGTGGGGATAAAACATCCCCTCCAGTTCCAGCTGCCCCAATGCCATGAGTGTTGATTGACACAGGCAGGACTATTGCCCTCACTTGGGAGGAAGGCCAATCAAGTTGACTGGCAGCTCTCCAGTCTCAGCACTCCCCAGAACCGGAAGGCAGGCAAGTGGCAGGAATCCCAGGAGGGTGGGGAATGTCTGGGAGGATTGTGGGGGGAGGGGGGGTCTTTCTGGGGATAGGCCAGGGGTGGAGACAGGTCACTGAGCTAAAGGGGAGGATAACCACTGTCAAATGAGGCCTTCTGATGGAGGCCTCCCCTCACCAGCTCTCCCTACCGCTTTCCCGCCTTCCCCCCACCCCTCAAACTGTCAGCGCCTGCAAACTTAAAAATTGAGGCTGGCTGGGAAAGGGCCATTAAGTGGCCTCTGATTAGGGAAGGGCGAGCTTCCCGTCTGAGGTCCTGCCAGCCCCAGGTTGGGTTGGGTGGGATCCGTAGGAAATCCCATCCATACAATGTCACTCTCCACCTCCTCCCCACTGCCTCAGAACCCACCAATGGGGAATGGAAAATTCTGGCCGTGGTAAACATCAGGTTTTATAAGTAGAAGCATTATTCTCGACAACCTTTCACATGTTGATCAGCATCGGAGGTGAAACTAGATTTAAAAGCCTCACTTTAGAGAGGTATAGTACTGAGGAGGCTGCCAGTCTGTAATTGTGATAATCTTTTTACTAATTTCTGCATGGATCTGGCGACATTAGTCATCAGCTGGAACAGAAATGAGTAAAACTTGAAACGATAGAATCCATTGAATCCCTGCAGTGCAGAAGAAGGTCACTCGGCCCATCGAGCCTGCGCCAACCCTCTGAAAGAGCACCCTACCCAGGCCCACTCCTCTGCCCTATCCCTGTAACCACACCTAACCTACATATCCTTGGACACTAAGGGGCAATTTAGCATGGTCAATCCACCTAACCTGCACAACCTTGAATTGTAGGAGGAAACCGGAGCACCCGGAGGAAACCCACACAGACTCGGGGAGAATGTACAAATACAGGCAGTGACCCAATGTTGGAATTGAATCGGGTCCTTGACACTGTGAGACAGCAGTGCTAACCACTGTGCCTCCCCCTTCTCGGGCCTCCTGGAGGAATGGCTTCCTTCTGTGCACTGATGCACTGAAGACACTTAAGGTGTTTGACAAAAGAAAACAGAGGTGAGAAGGGGAGAAATTGTCCTGTGCAGCAAAATGTTCTGACCTGAAGCAAACAGATTTGGGAGTAGCTTTCAAAATTGCATAGATACTGGATTGTAAAAAGAAATAATTATGTACGGCGGGATGGAATGAGTAGGATAGTGCGACAAATTGGAACTTACACACGCAATGTGGGCCGAATGTCCTGCATGATGAGGGCAGGCAAGAAACACGTCTTAATTCATTACAGATAAACCTGAAAAAGTAGTTCATTATGATCTGAAGTGGAATAGTAGTCCTTCCACTGATGAAAGCCCCGGTGTAACCGATGATGCAACTAACGCCACATGCCTGTGCAGCCAACTTCTCAGCATGGGCAGTGTTGAAGATTACAGCCCATTTTCCACTTAACATCTAGCACTAGACTAAACAGAATGTAATATAGTAATCAGTCTGTACATCAAACAACCACTTCCACAACAGTTAATACTGCTTATAAACAAGATTACCACATAATAGCTTTCAAATATACAATTCCAGTCATATGCTAAATACTTTGAGAAAGTTTATTCCACCGCCTCTAATTATAATTAGAACTTGCAAGGGGGGAGGGATTAGGAAGATACAGTTCTTTGGTAATGGACCTGATCCTTTGAGCTATGTAGCCTGTGGTATGCAGCCACGATGGGCTGGAAGTGAAATGGTTGGAGTCAGATGTGAGAGTAGTAAAGCCAAGCAGTTTTCTTAATTTCAAAACTACAGATTGGATGCATAAACTACAAACCCATCAATCAGCAAAACCAAGTTATCGCCCTCATTCTGTGCCAAGTGCACACAGCCACCAGTGTAAATCTCAATACTGCGCCGGAATTCTGTCTCACCCACAGTCAACAAGAAAATCTGCACTGATACAGCACCTTTCATGATCTCCGACTATCCCCAAGTGTGACATGGCCGAAAAGGAATTACAAATGCTGTCACTGATGTAAAACACAACATCCGATTCTTTATTCCCACTGCTTGTCAATGGGAATTCTCATTGAAGCCATCCCGCACCACCAGGAAACCCGCGAGTGGGGAATGCGATGTCGGCAGGAACAGAGAATCCTAACGGCCCGAGAATTCCAGTCATTAGTCGATAATCCATTTTAGTGTTGTTGGTTGAGGGATTCATATTTTCCAGGTTGTTTTGCAGCAATCACCCTGTCCTTTCAATAGTGCTCTGGGATCATTTATGTCCAGCTAAAAGCGCAGATGTGGCTAACGTCTCACCTGAAAGACAGCATTTGGGACACTTTCTCAGGATTCCACAGGGAGTCACCACCTTTGTGCTCAAGTCTCTGGAGAGAGACTCCAACCCCAGTCTTCTGACTCAGCAGCTGAGCCAGCCTGACACCTTCCATTCTGTCATATACCCTTTTCACTCTTGTGACAATGAGTGATGTTGGCGAAGCTGCACTGACCGACAATCGCAAGTTGCCCTGAATTGAATAGATTGAGTCTCCCGTGCAGTTGCAGGCCAGAGGGAATTACAGAGCTAGGAAGAGAAGAGATTAAGGAGGGCTTTGAAAATAAGGATTAGAAGTTATATAGTTGTTGGATTGGGAACCAGTGCAGATTGGAGAATCCAGAGGTGATGGTTGAACATGACATTGGGCTGGATTCTTCAATCTCCCAGCTGTGTGTTTCTCGCCGGCACACCGTTCGCTGGCGGCGGCATTCTATCATCCCGCCTCTTACAAATGGGATTTCCCATTGAAGCCACCCCACCCGGCCTGGTGCGCTACCAGTGGGAAACGAGAGGCGGGATTCTCCAACCCACCCCCCCCGCCCGGGTCGGAGAATCGGTGGGAGCCAGCGTGAATCCTACCCCCGCCGTCTTCTGAAGTCTCCAGCACCAGAGATTCGGCCGGGGCAGGAATCGCGCCGTGCCTGTCGGCGCCCCCCCCCCCCCCCGGCGATTCTCCGGCCCGCGATGGGCCCGCTGCTGTCATGTCGGTCCTGCCGGCGGGAATCAAACCACCTACCTTACCGGCGGGACCAGGTGGCAACGGGGGGGTGCCCCCACGATGGCCTGGCCCGCGATCGGGGCCCACCGATCGGCGGGCGGGCCGGTGCTGTGGGGGCACTCTTTTCCTTCCGCGTTCGCCATAGCCTTCACGATGGCGGACGTGGAAGTGACCCCCCCTCCTCTGTGCATGCGCAGGGATGACGTCAGCAGCCGCTGACGCTCCGGCGCATGCGCGGACTTCCGCCGGCCGGCGAAGTCCCTTCGACCCCGACTGCCGTGGCGACAAAGGCCTTTTCCGCCGGTCGGTGGGGCGCCAACCACTCCGCGCAGGCCTAGCCCCTCAAGGTTAGGGCTTGGCTCCTAAAGGTGCAGTGAAATCCGCACCTTTGGGGCGGCCCGACGCCGGAGTGGTTCACGCCACTCCATCCCGCCGGGACCCCCTGCCCCGCCGGGTAGGGGAGAATCCCGGCCCAGATTCCCAATGGCTGGATTATTCTGGCCAAGGTGTCAGTTAGGATATGGGTGAATTGAAATTTATGGAGGGTTAAAGATAGCCAGCCTAGAAATAAAATGAGTTCTAACAGGGAGAGTGCGCCACTGATTTCAGATAAATAGAGGCTTCACTAATATTCTCATCGCCATTTCATGTCGAGACTTTTGGTAATAGTTTCCTGCATGTATTAGGCTTGGAACACTTGTCTCCCCTCAGTTCCCATTTTGCACTGCTTACACTCACCATTGTTCCATTTAATAATGATTAGAGTGGTTTGTTTTGCTGTGAACGTATATTTAAACAGAGTGAAGCAGAAACGACCTGGAGATAGGTTTTAATCTGTGGTGCTGTCAGTAATTGGTCTCTCTCTGAGGATGAGATGTGGAGGAGCAGAGCTTTCACTGCAACAATCTATCAGCAAATGTCCAGATATACATCTTTGTCTCTGATCGATGGTCCATGCTGGGTAAAAGGCAACAATTTATTCATGTCTGGGACAGGATGGTTAGTGTATCTCTGTGTGTCAATGTTTGTATCTTCAGTTGTAAAATGAATAAGTTATAAACCCTGCGGCATCAGAAGAGTTGGTAAATCAAGGGATTATAAAATGTTCTGCCAAATGAGAAAGATGAAATTAGTGAGGCCGAATTTGTTTCTGTAATATATTTTTTGGGTCGAGCAGCAAGTTAAATGTTTATGTCCTCTTTCACAATGTCATTGCTACATTCAGGTCATTTGCATCATTTTCAACATTGTCTCCTGAAAGAACGACTGGTCGGACAGATTGGCATTAATTTCTTTCGAATAAATGGCACAAAAATGCAGGCCAGGTGACCTAAACCGGAGTACCAGAGAACCACAGAACCCCTACAGTGCAGAAGGTGGCCTTCAGCCCATCAAGTCTGCACCAACCCTCTAAAAGAGCATCCTACCTCGGCCCACTCCCTCACCCTATCCCCTTAACCACACCCAAGCTGCACATTCCTGGGGCAATTTTAGCATGGCCAATCCGCCTAACCTGCACATCTTCGGACTGTGGGAGGAAACCGGAGCACCCGGAGGAAACCCACGCAGACACAGGGGGAATGTGTAAACTCCGCACATAGAGTTTTCCAAGGCTGGATTTGAACCTGTGTCGCTGGCCCTGTGAGGCAGCAGTGCTAATGCTGTGCCGCCATTAACGGACGTTTTTAACAGTTCCACTCATGCCATTGTTACCACAGGGATTATTAGCTCTGGACAGAATTTATACTGAATGAATGTGCACAGAAGTGCCATGTGTTGGCACGGAGTGTATGAGGAGACATGGGTGGGAGGTGGGGAACATGAGCTGTCATGGATGGGGCATGGGTAATGGGCCTTTCAAACTTACTTTTCAGGTTATGATGCATGACCCCTCTTGAAGGTCCGTGAACCATGAGTCATGGAGAAACTGGCCCTACTCCATGGAAATGGTTGGTGGTTTTGGAGATGCCAACCGCACAATGGAGCTCGCTACCTAAATCCTTATCCCATGCCAGAAATGGGGTGGGAATCCCGTATCGGGTCCTGTCTGCCATTTTCAAATGGCTGCGGCGTCCTAATGACTCCACGTAAATCCGGCCATGGTTGATTTCTCTCCAACAGTTCTCTGGAGAGACTAGAGAAACTCCTGTTGTCCTCTTTGGAGCAGAGAAGATTAAGGAGAGATTTAAAAGAGATGTTCAAAATCTTATGTGGTTTGAAAGACTAATTAAGGAGAAACTGTTTCCAGTTGCAGACAAACTGAAAGATCGCGAACGGGATTCTCCGTCCTGCCAGCACGTAAAAAGTCTATTGGTAATGCATTTTGGAAGGTATAATGCAGGTAGGGAATATACAGTGAATGGTAGAACACTCAAGAGTATTGACAGTCATAGAGATCTAGCTGTACAGGTCCACAGGTCACTGAAAGGGGCAACACAGGTGGAGAAGGTAGTCAAGAAGGCACATGGCACGCTTGCCTTCATTGGCCGGGGCATTGAGTATAAGAATTGGCAAGTCATGTTGCAGCTGTATAGAACCTTAGTTAGGCCACACTTGGAGTATAGTGTTCAATTCTGGTCGCCACACTACCAGAAGGATGTGGAGGCTTTAGAGAGGGTGCAGAAGAGATTTACTAGGATGTTGCCTGGTATGGAGGGCATCAGCTATGAGGCGCGGTTGAATAAACTTTGTTTGTTTTCACTGGAACGACGGAGGTTGAGGGCCGACCTGATAGAGGTTCTCAAAATTATGAGGGGCATAGACAGAGTGGATAGTCAGAGGCTTTTGCCCAGGGTAGAGGGGTCAATTACTTGGGGGCATAGGTTTAAGGTGTGAGGGGCAAGGTTTAGAGGCGATGTACGAGACAGCTTTTTTTACACAGAGGGTAGTGGGTGCCTGGAACTCGCTGTCGGAGGAGGTGGTGGAAGCAGGGACGATAGTGACATTTAAAGGACATCTTGACAAATACATGAATAGGATGGGAATAGAGGGATACGGACCCAGGATGTGTAGAAGATTTTAGTTTAGACGGACAGTATGGTTGGCACAGCCTTGGAGGGCCGACACTCGGAAACACACTCTACCTCGGCCCACTCCCTCTGTCTTATCTCTGTAACCCCACACGTTGATCATGGCCATTCCACCTAACCAGAACATCTAACCTGTATGCCCCTTTGCAAATTCTTTAACTCCTTCACAAACCTAACTTTCTCACCAAATTTTGTATCATTAGCAAACTTAGATACGTTATACTCATACTAATCATCAAAGTCGTGATGCCCAAACATTGTTACAGCCTAACAACCTGAAATTCCCCTGTTTATTCTTATTTTTGGTTTACTGTTCATTAACCAACTCACAATTCATCTTAATAGATACTCCCTGATCCCATTCACCTTAAGTTTTTGTAATTGTCCCCCGCCTGGCCCACTATTGAATTATTTTTGAAACATCAAAAATATTACACGCACCGACCGGTTCCCCCTTATCCATCTTAATAGATAAACCCTCAATAACTTCTAACAAAATTGGCAAACACCAGTTCCCTTTCATAAATCAGTCTTGACTCTGACTAATCATTTTATGATTTTCCAAATGCTCTGTTATCATATCCCTAAAAATACATTCGAGCAATTTTCCTAAAATTGATGTCAGGATAAAACTGGTCGACAATTCCCTTTTTTTTTTCTCTCTTTTCTTGAACTGTGGGTTACATCTGGTAACTTCCAACCCACCGGGACCATTCATTGGAATGAGTTGAAACAGCCTTTTTAAAAGACTTTGGATTGTCAAAGGAAAGAATTGGGGAGATAAGGAGTTGCATGGCCTGAGGTCATGGAAACGAATGAGTTGGTTGTCAACACTGCACTTTATTAATGCATTCATTAGCTTTAGAATTTAACAGTTTAGGTCAGGGATTTACTTTGTCAGGTTTCAGTGTTTCACAGTAAGTGTTTACGGGCCTGTAAATTCATGGAGAATATTATTATTTTGCAGCATGTTATATAAAACTGCTATTGGGTGATCACAGGAAATTGTTCTTGCTTTAAACTTTCTCGATATGTTGCCAGTGTTGGCCGGACAGGTCACGTTTAGACCCAAATGACCCCATCGAACCAAACACATGGGTTGAGATTCTCCGAGCCCGCGCCAGGTTGGAGACCGGCGGGGGCGCGGGAAATTCCCACCACGCTGCTCCGATGCCGGGCCACCGAGAATCGGCGCCAATCACGCCTGTGCGATCGCAGCGGTGCCAGTCAGGGGCCGCTGAAATAGGCCCCTTTCCGCAGGCGATCGGCCGAACTCCCGCCGGTGTGGTTTACCATCCGGCGGAAGCTCAGACCTGCGACCGCGGTGGCAGTCCTGGTCGGGGGGCGGGAGGAATCTGACTCCGGGGAGGAGGAGGGGGGGGGGGGGGGGGGGCCTCTGCGGTGGCCAGGCCCGCGCTCGGGGTCCACCGATCAGCGGGCCATCGGGATCTGGGGGAGACCTACCTTCCTCGAGGAAAAAGTCCGGAGTGATTCTCGCCGGTTTTCCAACGGGTGTGGGCACTTAGTCCCCAAAAGGGAGAATTCCGGCCATGGTCCTCCATGGCTGGCCTCATGATAACCGATGTGAGCAGTTACGGCCCTTTCCGATCAGAAAAGGTGAGTTAAGTTGTGAAGACTATATTATTATGGGGAGCAAGGGTGGTCATTCCCACTCCCGCTAGAAAGGTATTATTGCAAGAGCTACGCTGTTCCCATCCTGGGATGACAAAGATGAAGATGCTTGCATGCAGTTACATGTGGTGGCCTGGGATGGATATCATGGAATTATAGAATACCTACAATGCAGTAGGAGACCATTCGGCCCATCGGGTCTGCACCAACCCTCTGAAGGAGCACCCTACCTAGGCCCACTCCCCCACCCTATCCCAGTAATCCCATAACCCCACCTAACCTGCACATCTTTGGACACTAAACGTCAATTTAGGATGACCTATCCACCTGACCCGGACCACATGGAGGAAACCCACAGCGACACGGGGAGAAAGTACAAACTCCACAAAGACAGTCAACCAAGGCCTGAATTGAACCCGGGTCTCTGGTGCTGTGAAGCAGCCGTGTTAACCACTGTGCCACCGTGCTGCCCTCATACAAACATAGAAAATCTAATCAAGTAATGTGATCAATGTCAAGTGGAGCAGCCCTTGCTGTCTGCAACCCAATGCACCTTGAGAGTGCACAACCATGGGTGCGATTTCTTGTCAATTTTGTCGACCCATTCATGGTCTCCCTGTTCTTGATCATTATAGATGCTCACGCCAAGTGGTTGGAATTACATGAAATGAAATCCACGACCATATCAGCAACAACAGATAAATTGTGACAGACATTTGCTACTGACAGGTTGCCCGAGGTGCTGGTCTCAGATAATGGGACAGTGTTTACTCGTCAAACTGCTTCAAATGGACTGTCTGAGAGAGACGTCCAAACATTCAAACCCGCCATGAAGACACCGTCATCGGCCTTTCTACAAACCAGACTGGCCTGTTCAGAAGACACCTCACGTCACCACAGGTGTCACACCCGCCGAGTTGCTAATGGACAGGCGCATTAGAACATGGTTGGATCTGATATTTCCGAATTTGACGGGGAGGGTAGAAGTAAAGCGGAACGTATAGAAGAGAAAACGCGATAGGCGAAGACGATAGGGAACATTTGAGGTAGACGACGTGACATATGTAAAGAATTTTGGTGCTGGTCTGAATTGGATCTCTGGAACAGACGTGGTCAGAACAGGTCCAGTGTCGTGTGAAGTAGATGTCCAAGGGAAATGGGTGAAGAAACACCTGGACCATTTGAGAAGAAGAGAATCACACACAGAGCCAATTGGGCAGCCCAGCCCTAATAAGCTTGTCAGGAATATTGTGACTGAAGAAAGTAATGTTGCAGCAAGATAACCCCAGGAAGAAGCCAGTGATGTTCCATTGGGAACTGGGAAATTCTTTGCATGGATGCACCTTCGGAAGTCGAGAGTCGGCCCAGTGAGGTTTACCTCAACTGTGGAATTATGACACTCCCAAAGGATCAAGAAATCCAGACCGACTTACTTTTTGAGGGACTATGTTGAGATCCGTTTATTGCATGATATTTTAAATAGTTCATGTGTTGTTGTAATGTGTTAATCAGGGACTTAAAGGGGGAGGGATGAGGCAATGTGTCCCTTTAAATGGGGGGGGGGGGGTGAGTTCTCGGAGAGTCGCGTGAACCGTGGGTCCAATCGCCCAGAGCGTGTGAACCCTGGGTTTGAGCACGGGATTCGCTGTTAGTTGGGAGTTTGGAGTCATGGAGTATGGTCACCTTTACCTTAGTCAATAGGTATTTTCCTTAACAAACCATTTATTTGTTCATCTACCTGGTGGCCATCAGTCTTTCAAGATACTTCATTTATGAAACCTCACCAGATGAAAGTGTAGCAGACCGATCAAAGGTGAAGATATCAACTGAGATTTGATTTTCATGAACCAAGTCATGGTTATGTATCAGAGAATACATCCCTGCTGGTGAAACGTCGTGTGGTGTGTATGTTTGCGTGGCTTTGCAGTTCTCCATCTTAGATTGAATGAGCAGCACCTCGGAATAAAATCTCTCATCGTGTTTGAAACAATCCAGAGTGTGGGCACCTCGAGCAAAAACAGAAAGTATGGACAATCGCAGCAGGTCTGACAGCATCTGTGCAGAAAAAATGGAGTTAACGTTTCGAGTCTGGATGACTCTTTGTCAACTTTGACAGCTTTGCTTTTGTTTCAGATTCCAGCATCTGCAGTAATTGGCTTTTATCTCATATCGTTCCCCTTTGGAGTTAACAGAGAAATATAACAATGGGGCTGGATTCTCCGTTGCGAGTCCACCCCAAGACCGCTGTTTGTGAGGGCGGAGAATTTGACCGCGCAGCGGCGGGATTTTCGTCTCCTGCTGCTTGTCAGTGGGACTTCCCATTGCACTTCATTAGCTGCAAAGGGACATCCTGAGGTTGCGAAAGCTTCTGCACAAATGCAAGTCCGTCTTTCTTTAAACTCATTGATATGGTTTGCATGAGCCCAGCCTGGAGTTGCTCTTTCAAATAGCTGTATTTTTCACCCCATCGACTGTGTGGTCTCCATTTATCAAATCCTTTGAGGAGCAAGGTTTGTGTTTGAAGCAAAATACCAGGAACGAAAAGCAAACATTATCGGATAATTGTTTGCCACTAACATGCACCACCTCTTATCGAAGCTTTGTTGTGATTGATTGAGAACATAGCTATCCTTTAGCTAGACATGCACACACATATACTGCTTTCAATTTCAGATGCTGAAACTACACAGGAAGGAATGGTCATGCCTGCATGTATCAATGAATGAATGGACTGTGCTGTCCTTTGCAAGGAAGCCTTGAATGGCCTCCGTTTCAATGCAAACACAAAGTGGTGAATAAAAAACTCTGAAAAGACAAGTTTCCGTTAATTCAGACAATGCAGCCCGTATATATACAATAGTATGAAAATGCATGAGCCTGATTTGAATCAAATTAAGTTACACGCTTTATTTTGTTCTTAACAGATCATGGGCGAAATTCTCCGACACCCAGCAGGGTCGAAGAATCGCCCGGGGCTGCCGAAAATCCCACCCCCGCCATGTCCAGAATTCTCCCACCCGCAAAAAGTCGGCGTGCCGCCAATCCCGCCGCCCACCTCGGAGAATGGCGGAGGCCGGCGGGAGGCTACGGGTTTCTGTGCTGCCGTTATTCTCCGGCCCGGATGGGTCGAAGTCCCGCCGACGTGGCCACGGGTCACATCGGCGTTAATCACAACAGGTATTTAACAGCGTCAACCAGTGCTGATGGTTGACGGCGTTCATCGTGGAGGTGGGTGACAGGCCAGGGGCGGGGGGGGGGGGGGGGGGGGGGGGGGGGGTGGAGAAATCACAGAGTGCGGGTGCCGGTGGGTTGAGGTTGGGTGGGGAGAGAGAGATCACAGAGTGCGAGTGCCGGTAGGTTTGGGGGGGGGGGGGGGGGGGGGGGGGGGGGGAGAGATCACAGAGTGCGAGTGCCGGTGGGTTGGGAGGGGGGGGGGGGGAGAGATCACAGAGTGCGAGTGCCGGTGGGTTGGGAGGGGAGAGGGAGATCACAGAGTGCGGTTGGGTTGGGGGGGGTGGGGTGGGGAGAGAGAGAGAGATCACAGAGTGCGAGTGCCGGTGCGTTGGGGGGGGGGAGAGAGAGATCAAAGAGTGCGGTTGGGTTGGGGAGGTTGGGGAGAGAGAGATCACAGAGTGCGAGTGCCGGTGGGTTGGGGGGGGAAAGGGAGATGACAGAGTGCGGTTCGGTTGGGGGGTGTGGGGAGAGAGAGAGAGAGAGAGATCACAGAGTGTGGGTGCCGGTGGGTTGGGGTTAGCGAGGGGGGGGGGGGGGGGAGAGGGAGATCACAGGGTGCAGGTGCCAGTGGGTTGGGAGGGGGGAGGGAGAGATCACAGAGTGCGGTTGGGTTGGGGGGTGTGGGGAGAGAGAGAGAGATCACAGAGTGCGCGGTGGGTTGGGGGGGGGAGAGAGAGATCAAAGAGTGCGGTTGGGTTGGGGAGGGTGGGGAGAGAGAGATCACAGAGTGCGAGTGCCAGTGGGTTGGGGGGGAAAGGGAAATCACAGAGTGCGGTTGGGTTGGGGGGTGTGGGGAGTGAGAGAGAAAGATCACAGAGTGCGGGTGCCGGTGGGTTGGGGTTGGCGGGGGGGGGGGGGGAGAGGGAGATCACAGAGTGCGGGTGCCGGTGGGTTGGGGGGGAAAGGGAGATCACAGAGTGCGGTTGGGTTGGGGGGTGTGGGGAGTGAGAGAGAGAGATCACAGAGTGCGGGTGCCGGTGGGTTGGGGTTGGCGGGGGGGGGGGGGAGAGGGAGATCACAGAGTGCGAGTGCCGGTGGGTTGGGAGGGGGGGGGGAGGGGGGAGAGATCACAGAGTGCGGGTGCCGGTGGGTTGGGGTTGGCGGGGGGGGGGGGGGGGGAGAGGGAGATCACAGAGTGCAGGTGCCGGTGGGTTGGGGGGGAAAGGGAGATCACAGAGTGCGGTTGGGTTGGTGGGTGTGGGGAGTGAGAGAGAGAGATCACAGAGTGCGGGTGCCGGTGGGTTGGGGTTGGCGGGGGGGGGGGGGGGGAGAGGGAGATCACAGAGTGCGAGTGCCGGTGGGTTGGGAGGGGGGGGGAGGGGGGAGAGATCACAGAGTACGAGTGCCGGTGGGTTGGGAGGGGAGAGGGAGATCACAGTGCGTGGGTGCCGGTGGGTTGGGGGGGGGGGGGGGGGGGAGAGGGGGGAGAGATCACAGAGTGCGAGTGCCGGTGGGTTGGGGTTGGCGGGGGGGGGGGGAGAGGGAGATCACAGAGTGCGGGTGCCGGTGGGTTGGGGGGGGGGGGGGGGAGGGGGGAGAGATCACAGAGTGCGGGTGCCGGTGGGTTGGGGGGGGGGGGGGGAGAGATCACAGTGTGCGAGTGCCGGTGGGTTGGGAGGGGGGGGGAGGGGGGAGAGATCACAGAGTACGAGTGCCGGTGGGTTGGGAGGGGAGAGGGAGATCACAGTGCGTGGGTGCCGGTGGGTTGGGAGGGGGGGGGGGGAGGGGGGAGAGATCACAGAGTGCGAGTGCCGGTGGGTTGGGAGGGGAGAGGGAGATCACAGAGTGCGGGTGCCGGTGGGTTGGGGTGGGGGGGGGAGAGATCACAGAGTGCGGGTGCCGGTGGGTTGGGGTGGGGGGGGGGAGAGATCACAGAGTGCAGGTGCCGGTGCGTTGGGAGGAGGGGGGGGGGGGGAGAGATCACAGAGCACGGTAGCATGGTGGTTAGCATCAATGCTTCACAGCTCCAGGGTCCCAGGTTCGATTCCCGGCTGGGTCACTGTCTGTGTGGAGTCTGCACGTCCTCCCCATGTGTGCGTGGGTTTCCTCCGGGTGCTCCGGTTTCCTCCCACAGTCCAAAGATGTGCAGGTTAGGTGGATTGGCCAGGCTAAATTGCCCTTAGTGTCCTAAAAAATAAGGTTAATGGGGGTTGTTGGGTTACTGGTATAGGGTGGATACGTGGGCTTGAGTAGGGTGATCATTGATCGGCACAACATCGAGGGCCGAAGGGCCTGTTCTGTGCTGTACTGTTCTAAAAAAAAAAGAGTGCGAGTGCCGGTGGGGGGATGGGACAATTGGGCGCAGCCAATTTGGCGCGGCCTTTTGGGCGCAGACGACAGAAATTCTTTTCGTTTTTGTGGCTAGTAACTTGTTGCAAATTGTTGCAAGTAAATTTAAAAACCTTAAATTAGTTCATTTAGTTTAGTTAATTTGATGATTATGAGCAAGGCTCCTCAAGTACTCAAATTTTCAAATTTAAGAACACTTTCATGTATTCTTTTAACTTTATTGTAAATTAAAAACCTTAAATTAGTTCATTTAGTTAAAAACCTTAAATTAGTTCATTTAGTTAAAAACTAAAGTTATAAAACCTTTAGTTTAGTTCATTTGGTAATTATGAGCAAGGCTCCTCAAGTACTCGATAGCATCCATGTTTTCAAATTTAAGAACAGTTTCATGTATTCTTTTATCTGCATCTCTATACTTTTTTAGTTTTTGTGGCGGTTCATGGCCGGCTAGTAACCTTTCATAATATGCATCTCTACCTTTCTGTACTTTACGCAGGCCATCAATTAGTTTCCATATGGTGGGATGATGCATGCCAAGTTCATATTTCAATCGACGGTGGGCTGCCTCCGCATTATTGTTTGTGCGTTCTTCCCCGTTTAATGTTCTCTGATAAAGGTTCCAAATCTCAGGGCGAAATAAAGGTGTTCGTCTACCATTTCCTCGTCTGTTCAGACGACCAACATATGTATCTTCAAACCAGTTGAGTAAATCTTGAAGTTCTTGCGGCAGTTGGGTCGCTAAAGCATCCAGATATTCATCGATATTCATCGATTTTGTTCAAAGGTACAAAGGCAATGGCAATAATCATTTTAGCTTTTAACGCGAAATCTGGATCAGTGTTATACAAACTACGGAACCCCATACTAGCTAGATGTTTTTGCATATTTTGAGCTAAATGAAAAAAACATCCTTTTATTTGAACATCAGGGAATATGTCTTTCATAGCACTGTGCGCAGCTTGTTCATAATCACAGACGATTGAACTGGGTTTCAAGTTGGGTTCGATTTCTTTCAATAATGCGAACATTCTCGCATATGTGGTGCGTTGCTTGTTGGGCAAAAGAGCATAAACCGTAGGAGTAACTCCTCCGTGTTTTTTTACCATAATTACATATATCTGAGAAAAGAGGCTGGGAGCAATACTGAATGTGCCATCTGCAAACCACATATCAGATGTCAATAAGTGCTGTAGCCAGCTCTGTCTTCCGAAGATTAATATGCGGTCGTGACCTGGTCCGCTATCACAAAGTAAAACATTTTCTTCCACTCCTGGTTGAGGGACATATATCCTGTAGCATTCTGGCACAATCAATTGTTGTAAATCACTTGGATTGGTGGGGGCGTTCAATACATAATTACGCTTTCTGCTTATCATTCTCCTCAAAGCAGATATATTAGGAATGGCTGGTAGACTAGCTTGGGATATGTCTGTCAAACATTCATTAACAACTACAGTCGGTGCCTCAAGGGTTTCCTGTGCTCTCTTTTTTATTTTAGTTTTCACGAGTGCAACCTCTACTTGTGCAGCAGAAGCATCATGCGAATGGCTGTTCAGCTGCCTCACCACGTTTGCAGCTTTAGTATGGAGACGTGCTTTGCACCGGTTTTTTTGCTCACAACGGCAAAATTTCACTTCGCTGTCACCTTTGCTTGTTTTGTCAAAGACGTAAAGGAATCCGTTATGAACAAATTTTTCTTTACCACGTTTCGTTGATACAGTAGTCCCCCGTTATACCGCGCTCCGCAATACCGCGGTTCGCGATATACCGCGGGGGGCTTATGGACCACAACTGTCAGTTGTGTCATTTTCAGCGGCCGGCTCACTTTGATCCGGAGAGGGAAGCTGCTCTCTCACTGAAACAATCAGCCGGCCGCTGAAATTGACACTGCCAACTGCTCTCTCCCTCCAATCCAACTTTTAAGTTTTAATGTTTCTGATTGGAGGGAGAGAGCAGCGGGCAGTGTCAATTTCAGCGGCCAGCTCACTTTGATCCGGAGAGGGAAGCTGCTCTCTCACTGAAGCAATCAGCCGGCCGCTGAAATTGACACTGCCGGCTGCTCTCTCCCTCCAATCAGAAACATTAAAACTTAAAAGTTGGATTGGAGGGAGAGAGCAGCCGGCAGTGTCAATTTCAGCGGCCGGCTGATTGTTTCAGTGAGAGAGCAGCTTCCCTCTCCGGATCAAAGTGAGCCGGCCGCTGAAATTGACACTGTTTTAATTAGATCCACGATGGGGGTTTTAAATTTATTTTAAAATCTATGCTAGCGGTTCCCATTGTGAGTATACGGGGGTCTGACCTCTCCCCCCGCCCCCCGTAGACTCACAATGGGAAGCGCATGCATAGATTTTTAAATAAATTTAAAACCCCCATCGTGGATATCCGCGGCTCGGATACAATGCGGGTTGGGGTCTTGGATCCCAACACCCGCGTTATAAAGGGGAACTACTGTACTGCCTCAGCCATCATATGGGTATGCGAATTGGTTTAGTTAAAAAATATATATAAAGATGGTGATAGAACGCACCAGCACGCAACTCAACGCACCCGCACCAGCAGCCAACTCACCTGAGGCTAATTCACAAATAAAGAAATGTTATTTTTGCGCCAAAACGTCCGGCGCCAAAACAGCCGGCTCCAAAACGGCCGCGCCACAACGGCCGCGCCCAAATGGCTGCGCCAAAACGTACCTAACCCTGCCGGTGGGTTGGGAGGGGAGAGGGAGATCACAGAGTGCGGGTGCCGGTGGGTTGGGAGGGGGGGAGATCACAGAGTGCGGGTGCCGGTGGGTTCGGGGGGGGGGGAGAGATCACAGAGTGTTGGTGCCGGTGTGTTGGGGGGAGAGGGAGAGAGATCACAGAGTGCGGGTGCCGGTGGGTTGGGGGGAGAGGGAGAGAGATCACAGAGTGCGGGTGCCGGTGGGTTCGGGGGGGGGGGAGAGATCACAGAGTGTTGGTGCCGGTGTGTTGGGGGGGGGGGGGGGAAGAGATCACAGAGTGCGGGTGCCGGTGGGTTGGGGGGGGGAGAGATCACAGAGTGCGGGTGCCGGTGGGTTGGGGGGGGGGGGGAGAGATCACAGAGTGCGGGTGCCGGTGGGTTGGGGGGGGGAGAGATCACAGAGTGCGGGTGCCGGTGGGTTGGGGGGGGGGGGAGAGATCACAGAGTGCGGGTGCCGGTGGGTTTGGGGGGGGGGGGGGGGAGAGATCACAGAGTGCGGGTGCCGGTGGGTTGTGGGGGGGGGGAGAGATCACAGAGTGCGAGTGTCGGTGGGTTGGGGGGGAGAGATCACAGAGTGCGGGTGCCGGTGGGGTTGGGGGGGGGGGGGGGGAGAGATCACAGAGTGCGGGTGCCGGTGGGTTGTGGGGGGGGGGGAGAGATCACAGAGTGCGGGTGCCGGTGGGTTGGGGGGGGGGAGAGATCACAGAGTGTTGGTGCCGGTGTGTTGGGGGGGGGGGGAAGAGATCACAGAGTGCGGGTGCCGGTGGGTTGGGGGGGGGGGAGAGATCACAGAGTGCGGGTGCCGGTGGGTTGGGGGGGGGGGGGGAGAGATCACAGAGTGCGGGTGCCAGTGGGTTGGGGGGGGGCCCTCTTTTGTGTCGTCACGCCGGGAGGCGTTGATTACGTCGGCCGACGTCAGCGGGTGACGCCGACGTGAATGGCGTAAAGCCGCTGATGGCCCATTCAGGCCCGGAGAATACGCGATGTTTCGCGGGGCCCGACGCCGGAGTCATCAGCGCCGTTTTTGGCGCCGAGTCCTGGGCATCGCGACGGTCACCGGAGATTTTCACCCCAGGTGTTAAATTTTTTAAAATTGTTTCATGGGATGTGGGTGTAACTGGCAAGGCCAACATTTTGTTGCCCATCCCTAATTGCCCTTGAACTGAATGGCTTAATGGGCCATTTCAGAGGGGATGTTAAGACTCAACCACATTGCTGTGCATCTGAAGTCGCATTAGGCCAGACCCGGTACGGATGGCAGATTTCCTTCCCTAAAGGACACCAGTGAACCAAATTGGTTTTTACAATAATTGATGACACTTTCATGGTCACCATTACTGAGGCAAGCTTTCAATTCCAGATTTATTAATTGAACTTAAGTGACACCAGTTGCCGTGGAGGGATTTGAACCCGGGCCCCCAGAGAATTAGCCAGGACCTCTGGATTACTAGTCCAGTGAAATAACCACCATGCCACATCTTCCCAGAACAGCGTGGCACAGTGTATAGATTACTTAAACTGAGGTGCTGACCCCCGAGCTGCTATTCTGCACATTCTCTGCAAACCAGCCTCATGTCCACGGACCCAGTTGTATGTTTATCTGCAACAGCCGTGACTCGCCTCTCTGGCACCACTGCTCCTCCCCCTGTGCTGTATCCCTCCCCCAGTACTGCTATCTGAGAGTGGCCTGATATAATGGAAGGAATGTGATGAGCTAGATAGAGTGAAACTGTTTATTTTGCTAGGACAACCACTCAGGCCATTTTAATGGCTCAACACCACATTTGCGAGGACAATTAGGGATGGGCAATAAATGCTGGTCTAGCCAGTGATGCCCATGCCCTGTGAAAGAATTTTTAAAGATAAGAACTTAGGAATAAAATCAGGTAGTGTCTTTCCATTCAAAGGAAAATGGAAATACTGAGCTCTCTGGAGCTGTGGATGTTGGGTCAACAAAAAGACTGTATTTGATAGATCTGTTAGAAAATGGTATCAAACAATATGGAGTGAAAACATGAAAGTGGAGTTCAGGTATGGGCCGGGATTCTCCCAGCCCGCGACGGGTCGGAGAATCGGCAGGGGCGCGGGAAATTCTCGCCAGGCCGCTCTGATGCCGGGTCGCCGGTTCTCCTGTGACCGGAAAATCAGTGCCAATCGCGCTCGCGTGGTCACTGGTCGGGTGCCGCTAAAATAGGCCCCCGCGGCGATTCTCCGCGGGCAACGGGCCGAAATCCCGCCGTGTCCCGCCAGCGTGGTTCAAACCTGGTACCAGCCGGCGGGAACTCGGACCCGCAGCCGCTGTGGACGTCCTGGTTGGGGGAGTGGGGATCTGACTCCGAGAGGGGCCTCCACGTGTCCAGGCCCACGATTGGGGGCTACCAATCAGTGGGCGGCCGCGATCTGGAGAGGCCCTACCTCCTTCCGTGCAGGCCCGTTGTTAGGTCCCCGACATGTTGCTCCGCGCCGACGCGCAGTTGGCAACCACGCGCATGTGCCGGCGCAGAGACAGCCGTCGTGTGCATGCCCGGACCCACGCCGGCTGTGTAGGGGCGCCTTTCACGCTGGAGCGGCACGCAGCACTCCACCGCAATGCTAGCCCCCTAAAAACTGGAGAATTGCTGGGCCACTCCGGTGTTTACGCTAGCATCAACACTTGGCTGGGATTTCAGAGAATCCCGGCCATGGTATTTCCAAGCCATCCATACAGAGGGGAAATTCACTCCTTAGATCTTAAGTACAGATGAATTAGGAGCAGGAATAGGCCATTCGGCCCCTTCAGCCTGCTCCACCATTTGGGGGAGGCAGTGGTGCGGAAGTATAGTAATCCAGAGACCCAGAGTCATTCTCAGGGATCCGGTTTCAAATCCCTGGTCTGGCCTACGTGACTCCAGACCCACAGCAAAGTGGTTGATGCTTAAATGCTCCCGGGGATGGGCAATAAATGCTGGCCCAGCCAGCGACGCCCACATCCCATGGACCAATATAAAGAAAATCTAGTCATGGCTCATATTGTGGCCTTCACTCCACCTTCTTGTCCATCCCCCATTATCCTTGACTCCCTTGTCGATCAAAAATCTGTGTAACCGAATATCTTCAATGACTTCGTCTCCACTGAAATCCAAACCCTAACAACCCTCGCAAGAGAAGAAATTCCTCTTCATCGCTGTCTTGAACCCCTTATTTTGAAACCATGGTCTTTATTTCTCGACTCTTCCATGAGAGGAAGCATGCACTCAGCATCTAGCCTGTCAAGCCCCCTCAGAACATGCTTCAATAAGATCACCCGTCATTCTTCGAAACTCCAATGAGCACAGGTCCAACCCGCTCAATTTTGCCTTATACGACAATCCCCTTGTAGCAGGAATTAATTCAGTGAAACCTCCCGATTTTTAAGAGTCCCATTTACAATGCCAGAAAGCAAACCAAAAGCAATGCAGAGATAACAAAAAATCCTTGTTTTGTTTGAAAAGGCAGCATGTTTATTGCAGCAAAGCATCCCATGCCGAAAGTGAACAGAATTTCTTATTTCAACTCAACTATCTGCTGCTTTTGGCAGTTTGGTTCCAAAATGATGTATTGGATAATATCACATCAATGCTACAGGAACCATGAAGAATATGAAATCAGTGTGTACTGGGCAGGCAATCTGCAGCACTAACATGTTCAGCGTACATAACTGTGTCTAATCCCTTTGAGCATAAATAAACAATTCGATCAACACACATTTCTCGTTACCTATCATTTGCCAGAGAATATCGAAAGCATCCTTCGCTAAACATGACTGCTGTCTAAAACAGTCTCCTCTTGCGTACACCGGCACTTCAGTGAGACAGAACCCTTGATCCCTTCTACCAGACACTTGCCATCCACAGCTGAGCTGCAACCTGAAGAGAATTGATGGGCATCTCTAGTTTTAAAAGTTATTTAGCCTTGGGAAGGTCTTCAGAGTTTTGCAATATCATTGGGATTAATTTATAATCATTGCCTTTCCTGCTGTTCGACACCTTTATGAGAATTTTCTTCTTAAACCTCCGGCAGAGTTGAGTCGTGATGTTGTGCACAGCAGATACCCACAGATACTTACAATTAATTTCTTAGCTATTTATTTTTCCTGCAGGCAGTCAACTCTCTTTAACGTATTTGGAAGAGGCAATCCCTCCCTTGGATATCTCTTTACCGTTGCAAAATCCTGGGTACCTTATGGAAATGGAACCATAAAAATCCTACAGTTTCAGAAGGCCATTCAGCCCTTTACCACTCCCGAGCCCACTCCCTTGTCCTATCCCTGTAACCCCATAACCCCACCTAACCTGGATATCTTTCGAC
The DNA here is from genome assembly GCF_902713615.1 of Scyliorhinus canicula. NCBI lineage: Eukaryota > Metazoa > Chordata > Chondrichthyes > Carcharhiniformes > Scyliorhinidae > Scyliorhinus > Scyliorhinus canicula. The sequence goes on along the minus strand of NC_052161.1, from coordinate 95,633,166 downwards.
ACTTAAGGAGCAATTTTAGCACGGCCAATCCACCTCACCAACACATCTTTGGACTGTGGGGGGAATCTGGAGCACCCAGAGGAAACTCACGCAGGCACGGGGAGAATGCACAAACTCCACACAGACAGTCACCCAAGGCCAGAATTGAACCCGGGTACCTGGCTGTGAGGCAGCAGTGCTAACCACTGTGCCACCGGGCCGCCCTGAAGTAAATCGTACCCCCTGAAGAAAATTGCCGATGTCATAACTCTCATTAATTAAACACATGAATAACATGAACAAGGTGCCACATTCAAAGTGATGGACTCCCATTATTCTTCGATGGTGAGTCTGGAAATGAGCAGAGGATTAACAAAAAGGACACAAGAGTTTATTGAAATTATGGACTTTGGATCAAGACAGCTTGATGCAAGCAACTAAGTCAGTGTAAATGTTTAATATTTGGCCGTCACACTCCAGACATCACACATCATTGCCAATGCAGATCTATCGCTTGAGTAAGATCAGAGGAAATAATAATTTCATCCTGAAGTCTTCTGATATAAATTCTCGAGATGTGCCTATCACTGAGTCCTAATATTAAAAGTGCAGAGCAGGTTAAACAAACCTGCATTTTAACATCTCTGCCCACCGGGATTTCCATGAGAAAACAAAGGAAGATTTGCATTTATATAACAACTTTCACAATCACAGGATGCCACAAAGTGCTTTACAGTGAATGAACTGCTTCTGAAGTATAGTCACTGCTGTAATGTAAGATATATAGACATCCAATTTGTGCACAGCAAGATCCCAAATACAGCAAGATGATCATGACCAGATAATCAGATTTTGTCAAGTTGATGTAAAATGGTATGCACCGTTAGACGTCTATGCATAGGAATGAAATGAAATTATTCTTATTAAATGCAGACGTAATCATACCAGAATTAACCTGTATGAAACTGAAACTAGCACAAGTGTTTTCCTTTCACACCACAATCTGGTACACTTAAATATTTAGGGCAGTCATATTAAAACTTTAACATCAATATCATATTTTCGGAATGTAACCAGTAAGACTATAAGATCATAAAACAGAAGTAGAAGTAGGCCATTCGGCCCCTTCAAGCCTGCTGCACCATTCAATGAGATCCATCGGGGGGGGGGGGGGGGGGGGAGAGGGCATGGTAGCACAGTGGTTAGCAATGTTGCTTCACAGTGCCACGGTCCCAGGTTCAATTCCCGGTTTGGGTCACTGTCTATGCGGAGTCTGCACCTTATCCTCGTGTCTACGTGGGTTTCCTCCGGGTGCTCCAGTTTCCTCCCACAAGTCCCAAAAGATGTGCTATTGGGTAATTTAGACTTTCTAAATTTTCCCCCTGTGTCCCCGAACAGGCGCTGGAATGTGGCGACTAGGGGATTTTCACAGTAACTTCATTGTAGTGTTAATGTAAGCCTACTTGTGACAATAAAGATTATTATAAATCATGACAGATCTGATCTGATCTGATGATCCTCAACTCCATTTCCTGCCTTATCCCCATAACTCTTTATTCCCTTCCTGATTAAAAATCTGCCTATCTCAGCCTTGAACACACTTAATGATCCAGCCTCTACAGTTCTCTGCGATAAATATCTCCACAGATTCACTACCCTATGAGAGAAGAAATTCCTCCTCATCTCTGTCTTAAATGGACGACCCCTTCACTCTGAGATTACGCCCTCTGGTCCGAGACTCTCCCACAAGGGGGAACATCCTCTCAGCATCGACCCTGTCAAGCTCCCTGAGAATCCTATATGTCTCAATAAGGTCTCCTGTCTAAACTTCAATGAGTACAGGCCCAAATTACTCTACCTCTCCTCATCAGAATATCCCCCCATACCCGGGATCAACCTTGTGAACCTTCTCTGGACTGCATGTGGAATATTAGCGATGGTATTAACACTAGTTCATTTTGACTATATTGAGAAAGTGGGGCATTTCTGGGGGTAGGTGGCAGTCACAGCCCTTGGGTTCTGTAATAGTATGTAGGTGGGCAGGTGGTCCTTTGAGTCAGGGAGGTTTGGGGATCCCAGTTACAGTGCTGCTGCAGCACCTTATCCAATAGATAAGGACAAAGACTGCAGGGTGATGAGCAAAATATCCACAGCATCATGTTCCAGGAGATTATTCACCTGTCGGGAGTGATTTGGAATGTGGGCGTGGTAAAGGAAAGTATAGTCAGGAGGATAGATAATGGCCGAAATTCTCCGGTTATTGGGATCCTCTTTTCCTGCTGACAGCGTACCCCCGTCAGATTTTGTGGCGGCGAGGGGTGGTTTCTTTTTTAAAATCTTTTTATTGGCATTTTCAAAATTATATACATTGCTGCTCGTTTTCATTTATTGTACAGTACAAAAAGGCTTTTTCTTAGGTTGCTCTATTTCCCATCCCACTTCTGTCCCCAGTTCGTCAACGGGGAATCCCATTGACAATCGGTGTGAGGATAGGCATGGGTCGAGATGGGGGTGCTCTTTCGGAGGGTCGGTGCAGACTTGATGGGCCAAATGGCCTCCTTCTGCATCGTGGGTTTTCTATGATTCAATGATCACAAAAGGGTTGGAAATCTTGTAGCAATTGTACAGGGCTTTTGTGAGCCTACGCCTGCCGTACTGTGAGCAGTTTTGGCTTCGAGGGAGTGCAATGGAGGTTGGGATTCCTTTCTGCAATGAGAGGATTGTCCCATGAAGGAAAGATTGAGAAGGATATGAGTGAGCTTTTCAGAGGACTCGACAGGACTGCTGCCAAGAGGTTGTTTTTCCCTGGAGAATTCCGTCATCCAGGTGGTTGTGACTGATAGAATTCTCGATCCAGTGGAGCAGTGTTCTTCAAACTTTCTTTCCGGAGACCCATTTTTATCAACCGGCCAACCTTCGGGACCCAACCCAGGCGATCTTCCCGACCCAGGCCGGCCGACCTTCGTGACCCATGCAGGCCGACCTGTGCGACCCACCATTTTCTCTTACCTTGTTTGCTGCTGCCAAAAATGGAGGAAATGGTTTTGGGTCCCTTTGGCCCTCGTATACGCTCCTCCAATGGAACCTGTTGGATGAAGGTGAAGCCTTCCGGTGTCAGAAAGTATGGGTCTCCATCTGCCCAAAGCTCTGAATTTTTTTCCTGTAAAATTTTATCAAATAAACCCCCGCCCCGAACTTGTAAAGAAAAGATAAAATGAATAAAATAAATGAAAAATAATAAAAATCAAATGAATAAAATAAATGAATAAATGAATAAAAACCACTACAGAACTTGTGAAACAAAAAGCAGCAACCGTTTAAAAAAAATAGCGGCCACACTCCACATGTGTGCCCAATTATCGACGCGCATGCGCAATGCGGCCAAATTTTTTTTTTAACATGGTCGCGGCCGCTTGCAGCCGGCGTTATGAAAAGCCGGCTGCTGCGCGGGGATTTGCGCGATCGGGAGTGCCGCGGACAACGGCTCCGCGACCCTCCCGACACCCGTCCACAACCCACCCGCGGGTAGCGCCCCCAACTTTGAAGAACACTGCAGTAGAGTTGTGAATGTTCATTCATCGAGAATATGCAAGGCCGAGATCGACATGTATCTGGACGCTGTATGGGGATTGAGCAGGAGGCGCCAATGAGACCGAAGATCAGCGATGACATGACTGAATGCTGGAGCAGACTCAAACAGGCCATATGCCAAACCCTGCTCCTATTTTCTTTAATGTTCTTAGATTCTCAAAGTGTTAAACATTTCACAGCTAAGGAATGGAGAGGGGAAGGGGTGGGGTAATGGTGGTGGTATTATTGCTGGACAATTAATCCAGAGTAATGCTCGGGGGGGCCCGGGTTCGAATCCCACCATGGCAGCTGGTGATATCTGAATTCTGTAATAATCTGGAATTAAGTCTAATGATGACCAGGAAACCATTGTCGATTGTCGTAAAATCCCATCTGGTTCACTAATATCCTTTAGGGAAGGAAATCTGCCGTCCTTACCCGGTCCGGCCTACATGTGACTCTCATGTGGTTAACTCTTAACTGCCCTCTGAAATGACTTAGCGAACCACTCAGTTCAAGGGCAATTAGGGATGGGCAATTAACCATTAATGATTTTTTTTAATGGAGCTATGTACGTAATGTAAGATCACATGTGCAGATCTCTCATCTGGAAAGGAGATTATAATCCCCGCTCACAGCACGATTTGCTGCTTTGTAATCCACGGCTACCTGTCTCAAACCAGCAGTATGCAACATCGACAGCTTTAATAGTACTATAGTCTGTAGGTACCCTGTGTGGCGATTGTTCTGCTATTTATGCCCCAAACCATCCCATCACGATCAGAAACTCTAGACAGGGTTCTCCGACCTCCCAGCCACGTGCTCCTTGGCAGCGAATCGGAGCGCCATTTCCTGGTGGCGGGATACTCTGTTCTCGCCACTGTCAAAGGGATTACCCATTGAAGCCACCCCACGCTGCTGGGAAACACAATCGTGGGTGCGCTGCCAGTGGGACAAGAGAGTCCAAAACTAGCGAATGGCTGGAGAATTCCAGCCTCTATTTCCTGGAGAAAATGCGCTCAGCTATCTCCCACTTTTCTGAAGGTCGGGCAGTGGATGTGGTGTATATGGATTTCAGTAAGACATTTGATAAGGTTCCCCAGGGGAGGCTCATTCAGAAAGTCAGGGGGTATGGGATACAGGGAAATTTGGCTGTCTAGATACAGAATTGGCTGGCCAAAAGAAGACAGTGAGTGGTAGTGGATGGAAAGTATTCTGCCTGGAGGTCGGTGACCAGTGGTGTCCAGCAGGGATCTGTTTTGGGACCTCTGCTCTTTGTGATTTTTATAAATGACTTGGATAAAGAAGTGGAAGGGTGGGTTAGTAAGTTTGCTGATGACACAACGTTTGGGGGAGTTGTAGGCAGTGTCGAGGGCTGTAGCAGATTACAACAGGACATTGACAGGATGCAGTGCTGGGCTAAGAAGTGGCAGATGGAGTTCATCCTAGGTAAATATGAAGTGATTAATTTTGGAAGGTCAAATTTGAATGCTGAATACAGGGTAAAAGGCAGGATTCTTGGAAGTGTGGAGGAACAGAGGGATCTTGGGGTTCACGTACATAGATCCTTCAAAGTTGCCACCCAGGTTGCTAGGGTTGTTAAGAAGGCATATGGTGTGTTGGCTTTCATTAATTGGGGGGATTGAGTTTAAGAGCCGTGAGGTTTTGCTAAAGCTTTATCAAACTCTGCTGAGACCGCATTTGGAATATTGTGTCCTGTTCTGGTCGCCTCATTATAAGAAAGATTATAGAATTTACAGTGCAGAAGGAGGCCATTCGGCCCATCAAGTCTGCACCGGCTCTTGGAAAGAGCACTCTACCCAAGGTCAACACCTCCACCCTAACCCCATAACCCAGTAACCCCACCCAACACTAAGGGCAATTTTGGTCACTAAGGGCAATTTATCATAGCCAATCCACCTAACCTGCACATCTTTGGACTGTGGGAGGAAATCGGAGCACCCAGAGGAAACCCACGCACACACGGGGAGGATGTGCAGACTCCGCACAGACAGTGACCCAAGCCGGAATCGAACCTGGGACCCTGGAGCTGTGCAGCAATTGTCCTATCCACAATGCTACCGTGCTGCTCCATGGATGTAGATTCTTTGGAGAGGATGCAGAGAAGATTTACCAGAATGCTGCCTGGACTGGAGGACCTGTCTTCTGAAGAAAGGTTGAGGGAGCTAGGGCTTTTCTCACTGGAGTGAAGAAGGAAGAGAGGTGACTTGATAGAGGTGTATCAGGTGATGAGAGGCATAGATTGAGTGGATAGCCAGAGACTTTCCCCCAGGGTGGAAATCGCTGTCATGAGGGGACATCATTTTAAGATGATTGGAGGAAGGTATAGGGGAGATGTCAGAAGTCGGTTCTTTACACAGAGAGTGGTGGGTGTGTGGAATGCACTGCCAGCAGAGGTGGTGGAGTCAGAGTCATTCGGGACATTTAAGCGACTCTTGGACAAGCACATGGACAGCAGAAAATTGAAGGGGTGTAGGCTAGGTTGACCTTAGATTAGGACAAGTGGTCGCCCAAACATTGTAGGCCGAAGAGCCTGTACTGTGCTGTACTGTTCTATGCTCTATATCCAAACCAGAGCACCAAACCACTCCCCTTTTTTTTTACAGCACTGTCCGCCATTTTCTAAAACTGCTTTCAAAATAACTCCGGAGGTAAGTGTGTAAGGTAAGTGGGCATGATGGGTAAAAGGGTAGGGTAGAAGGTGGGTAGGGCGGTTGGTGGTTGAGGTGGGTAGGTGGCTGAGGTGGCAGCTGGGTGATGCACGATCAATCATTACTGAAGCACAATTGTCGTCCAATTGAAGGCTTTAATGAAGTTAAAGCTAGTTACCCCAGCAGCTCCGGTACAGAATGACTGCTGTGTGTGAAACACAGACTCTTATGCTCCGCCTGCTGGGCGGAACCAGCAGGCAGGTTCTTCCACTCATACAACAGTATAATGTACATCCCACCTAGGTACCGTGATACCCTAACATAGCCTACCACACTGAGTAACTATCCAGGTAAGTAAATCGGAACTGCCCAATGTCACGTAATCTAACCCAGAGTGGGAGATTCTTCCAGAGAATTCCAGAGGGCAGGGGAATTGCTCATCGGAATTTGAAACTTCAGATGACAATTCCCAAGGTGTCTTTGCATTGGAACTTCCAAGTGCAATTTCTAGGGTACGTGGTCTCTTGACCTGTGTGTCTGTAAACAATGCAATGTACAGAAAATCTGTGTACAGCATGCACTGTATGACAAACACACACCTCTGTGTACAGCATGCACTGTATGACAAACACACACCTCTGTGTAAGTGTGCACTGTATGACAAACACACACCTGTGTACAGCATGCACTGTAGGACAAACACACAGATCTGTGTACAGAATGCACTGTATGACATACGTACACTCTGTGGAAAGCATGCACTGCATGACAAACACACTCTGTGTGCAGCATACACTGTATGGCAAACACACACCTCTGTGTACAGCTTGCACTGTATGACAAACACCGACCTCTGTGCACAGAATGCACTGCATGACAAACACACTCTGTGTGCAGCATACACTGTATGGCAAACACACACCTCTGTGTACAGCTTGCACTGTATGACAAATACCGACCTCTGTGCACAGAATGCACTGTATGACAAACACACACCTCTGTGTGCAGCATGTACTGTATGACAACACACACTCTGTGGATAGCATGCACTGTACAATAGACTCTCTGTGTACAGCATACACTGTATGGCAAACACACTCCGTGTACAGCATGCAATGTATGACAAACACACACCTCTGTGTGCAGCATGCACTGTGTGACTAACACACACCTCTGGGTAGCATGCACTGTGTGACATACACACTCTGTGGATAGCATGCACTGTATGACCTCTGTGTACAGCATGCATTGTATGACAAACATATACCTGTGTACAGCTTGCACTGTATGATCTCTGTGTACAGCTTGCACTGTATGACAAACACACACCTCTATGTACAGCATGCACTGTATGACAAACACACTCTCTGTGGACAGCATGCAGTATATGATATATACACACTCTTGTGTATCGCATGCACTGTATGACAGACTCTCTGTGTACAGCATGCACTTATGACAAACACATTGAGCTGGATTCTCTGCCAGGAGCTGCTGGTAATGGAGCGGCCCTTCTGTTGTTGCTCGACCCCAACCACAACCCCAACCCTAACCCCAGGTGTCGACTAGCGATGACAATGCGATCGACACTGTCAGGAGCCAGCAACCCGCATCGCGAGACACCCCGGATCTCGAGTCTGGGGAAGACACCAACTTCCCATCACAGCAGCCTCCAACACCCTCCACCATCCCAGAGACACTCACCTCGGTTCGACATGTTAGTGAAGAGGCTCCTGGGATACTATCTGGTGTGCAGCACACACACCCCTGAGGGGGCAGATGGTTGGAGGGTGGGCCGACCCCAGGGACTAGCTGCTGAGCAGATAGGTTTTGGGCTTCTGGAATGGACAGTCCCATTGATTATGAAGATGCAGACTCAGAGCTGATGTGGCATAGACCTAGAAGGTGGTGGTCCACTACCTGTGCTCTATGGCCACGAGCATGCAGACCCTGGTTGTGGCGAAAGCGGATTGACAGGGCCAGATGGCAGAGGAGCCTCAGAGGGTATCTCCACTCTCAACCTGATCCCATGGAGAAGCCTGGTGGCAATCAGGCACACTGAAGGAGGAGGTAATGGGGCCCATGCTTCTGACTCCTGTAGGGGAGATGTGGAGCACCGCATGCCTCAGACTCCCCCCCTGTCCCTGGCGCATATGAACAAGGTGGCACCACGCCACCAGAGACACACAAGCAGCAGCCGGGCCCATCCAGGCCCGGTCACCCAAGAAGACGGCCAGCAAAGGGAACCCAGCTCACAGGGTGGGAACGCAGATGGCCTCCTCCACTCATGATGCACCGCCTGGAGATCCCCTGAGGCGTAGAGGTAGGGCCTGTAAGGCCTGAAAAGTAGACACCAGTTAAGTTGGCATGGGTGCAGGGCACTGTATATAGTGTTAGGGGCTAGAGCACAAAGCTGTATATATTTGTTCACATTAAATAGCTGTGCACAAAGTTATAACCTGTCTCTGACAAAGGTTGTGAGGGCTGGAGATACCGATGCCAGCGGTTCACTCCGTGGCCCCATCCAGCATCTCCCTGTAGGGTTTACTCTGTGCTTTGCCTTGGGTGGGCCATATAATGGCCCCCGGTGGGTGGTGACCGGTTAGGCTGGGGGTAGTACGGCAGAGGGTGGGGCAGTGGGATGGAGGGTGGTGGCGGGGTGCAGAGGTGGTGGGTGAGGGCTGGTGTGCAGAGGGTGGTGGGGTGGGGCACCCGTAGGGCTGGTGGCAGTCCCACGACCAGGGGCTATGGTGGGCGCTCAGTGGAATGCGCAGCAGGGTGGCTGACAGGCAGGCCGCGGCAATGGTGGTCTGTGCCTGGCCAACCCCATCCATGGGGGCGGTCACCCCCAGCCCCATAGCCCATCCTCTAGTCGTCTGGTCCGCTGCCTCGGTGAGGGCTGGGGGTGACCCCAAAGTTTGTGAGGGCTGGCAATACCGATGCCAGCGGTTCTCTCTGTGGCCCCAATCCAGCACCCCCCACCACCAACCACCATCAACCCCCCCTCTCCCACGAAGCCAGCACAGCCAGTGTCAGGACTAGCAGCCCATGTCACACCTCCACATCTCCTACCTCCACTCTCTCCCTCATCAGCCACAGTGCGTGCTTCATGATTTTTAAAACCACAAATGAACCTCGCTGTCGGGAATTCCCCCCAGCGGAGGTGCAGGATCACGGAGGCCCTGGAAAATCCCGGGTCAGGCCCACCAATGATATGCCAACAATGTTAAAAGTATCTGCATTGAAGCCGCTGTCGAGGTAGCAGAGAATTGCGATTCGGCATGAACCCGGCATCCGCCACAATTTTGGCGTCAAACCCGTTTTGCGAGTCTGGCGTCGGCCGAGGGAGATTCCCTCGCACTGTGTACAGCATGCACTGTATAACAAACACACTCTGCATACAACATGCACTGTATGACAAACACACTCCATGTACAGCATGCACTGTTTGACAAGCATATACTCTGTGTACAGCATGCATTGCATGACAAACACACTCTCTGTGTACAACATGCAAATATGACAAACACACACCTGCGTACAGCGTGCACTGTATGACATACACACACTCTGTGGATAGCATGCACTGTATGGCAGTCTCTGTGTACAGCATGTACTGTATAACAAACACACTGTGTACAGCATTCGCTATATGACAAACACACTCTGTGTACAACATGGACCTATGACGTATGCACTCTATATACAGCATGGACTATATGACAAACACACTCTGTTTATGGCATGCACTGAATGATATACGCACGCTCAGTGTGCATCATACACTGTATGACAAACACACACTCTGTGTACAGCATGCGCTGTCTGTGTGTAGTATGTACTGTATGATAAACACACTCTCTGTATCATGCATGCATTACAAATCTTGCATAAAATGATCCATGTAGAATTTCAGCAGGTGATGGATTCATTGAACATATGAGACAAATAAATTGCAGTTTCCAACCCCAGTACAGCATGTTCTGATCTGAGATATCAGCTTCCTCACCGTGATGTGTATCTAACTAATCCAGTCTGCAATAAATAAGCAGAAGATATACAGGCAGCACACAGAGTATTGGACGTGAGTGAACTGCTGGCATTGATCCAGCATGTGCTCCAGTAAAATGGTGCAATCATGTTTTATAATCTTTTACTGAACACAATAAACAGGCAAGTGTTTTGTACATAAAATGTGTGTAGGGGATTGAATTATTGATAAATTATTTGAGATCAAATCTTCAAGGAAAAACATGAATTACAATTAGTCAGGCACTAGTTAAATCTCAGTTAACCACAGAACAGGTTTCAGAGCTTGGTTCTTGCAATGCAACACACAAACTGGGAAATTGCCCTTCAGGGAAAGGGTTCATTCAGTATAAATACACTGAAGAAGTTTTCACTTTTCCGGGACCCATACTTCAAACCACCCACAAGGCCAACGTTGTATTTAAACAGTAAAAATATAGCGATCGGTACACGCTTCACAAAAGGTGCCCAATTTAGCTTGTTGTTGTTTTAACTGCAGTGATGATATTCCCAGGTTATTTGGCTGAATGTTTTGCTTTTTTGCTTTGTCGAGGTGTGCTCGCCCATCAGGAAATCCTGAATCAATCAAATGCTTTCTACTTTACATTCAGTATCCTTCACAGAGTGTGTACAAATTCTGAGACAATAGACCTGCAGTGATCCTCCTGGCATCTTCCTCTACATTTATTGCGAGATTTGGGCATGTTCTTTGTATCCTTTGTTCATGACGTGGGCGTCACAGGCTGGGCCGGCATTCATTGCCGTTGAACGGAGTGGATGGCAAGACTATTTCAGAGGGCAGTGGGTCTGAAGTCACATGTCTGCCAGACAAGACAAGGTCGACAGACTCCCTTTCCTAAAGGACATTAGTGAACCAGATGGATTTTACGGCAATCAGCAATGGTTTCCTGGGGCAGGATTCACTGACCCCCCCCCCCAGCCAGGCCGGAGAATCGCCAGGGGGTGGCATGAATCCCGCCCTGCCGCCCCGACGCCGGCTGCAGGAGTCTCCGCCGCCGGTTTTTCGGCGGGGGCGGGAATCACGTCGGTCGGGAGCCATTGGCCATTTTTGGCCTGTCCCGCCGGAGTATATTATACCAGGTCCGTACCAGTGGGACCTGGCTCTGCTGGCGGCCTGCGGAATCCTCGGGGGATGGGGTGCGGGAGGATCTGGCCCTGGAGAGGGGCCCCCACTGTGGCCTGGCCCGCGATCGGGGCCCACCGATCCGCGGGTGGACCTGTGCCATGGGGGCACTCTTTCCTTTGCGCCGGCCGCTGTAACGGTCCGCCATGGCCGTCGCGGAGAAGAACCCCCAGCGTATGCGCTGGGATGATGCCAGTACACGCTGGTGCTCCTACACATGTGCCAACTCGTGCCAGCCGGTGGAGGCCCTTCAGCGCTGGTGGCACAGCGTGGTGCCGGCCTAGCCCCTGAAGGTGCGGAGGAATCCGCACCTTCCAGGCGCCCGACGCCAGAGTGGTTCATGGCACTCCTCGGCGCCGTTACGGCCCGCCCCGCTGGTTAGGGGAGAATCCCGCCTCTGGTCACCATTAGACTTTTAATTCAAGTTATTTCCAGATTCAAATTTCACTATCTGCCATGGTGAGATTGGAACCCGGGTCCCCAGAGCATTGCCCCGGGTCCCCAGCGCATTGCCCCGGGTCCCCAGAGCATTGCCCCGGGTCCCCAGAGCATTGCCCCGGGTCCCCAAAGCATTGCCCCGGGTCCCCAGAGCATTGCCCTGGGTCCCCAGAGAATTGCCCTGGGTAACTGGATTTCTAATCCAGGGACTAGTCCTGACTATTTACTGATCTTAATTTTCAGTTTTCGTTTGCGTGGGTTTCACCCCCACAACCCAAAGATGTGCAGGTTAGGTGGATTGACCACGCTAAATTGCCCCTTAATTGGAAAAAATTAATTGGATATTCTAAATTTATTTTAAAAAAGAAAACATTTTGAGTTTTCTTTTCTTTTGTGGCAACGTATATAGGCAGGAAAATTGACCACTAGGAATCACTGTTGAGTTCAATCTTTGTAGCTGAATAACAATGAGTAACACTCCAAGCAACAATGAGTAACACTCCAAGCAACAATGAGTAACACTCCAAGCAACAATGAGTAACACTCCAAGCAACAATGAGTAACACTCCAAGCGACAATGAGTAACACTCCAAGCGACAATGAGTAACACTCCAAGCGACAATGAGTAACATTCCAAGCAACAATGAGTAACATTCCAAGCAACAATGAGTAACACTCCAAGCAACAATGAGTAACACTCCAAGCAACAATGAATAACACTCCAAGCGACAATGAGTAACATTCCAAGCAACAATGAGTAACATTCCAAGCAACAATGAGTAACACTCCAAGCAACAATGAGTAACATTCCAAGCAACAATGAGTAACATTCCAAGCAACAATGAGTAACACTCCAAGCAACAATGAGGAACACTCCAAGCAACAATGAGTAAAACTCCAAGCAACAGTAAGTAGCACTTCAAGCAACAATGAGTAATGCTCCAAGCAACAATGAGTAACACTCCAAACAACAATGAGTAACTTTCCAAGCAACAATGAGTAACATTTCAGGCAGCAATGAGTAACACTCCAAGCAACAATGAGTAACACTCCAAGCAACAATGAGTAACACTCCAAGCAACAATGAACAACACTCCAAGCAACAATGAGTAACACTCCAAGCAACAATGAGTAACATTCCAAGCAACAATGAGTAACACTCCAAGCAACAATGAGTAACACTCCAAGCAACAATGAATAACACTCCAAGCGACAATGAGTAACATTCCAAGCAACAATGAGTAACATTCCAAGCAACAATGAGTAACACTACAAGCAACAATGAGTAACACTCCAAGCAACAATGAGTAACACTCCAAGCAACAATGAGTAACACTCCAAGCAACAATGAGTAACATTCCAAGCAAAAAATGAGTAACACTCCAAGCAACAATGAGGAACACTCCAAGCAACAATGAGTAACACTCCAAGCAACAGTAAGTAGCACTTCAAGCAACAATGAGTAATGCTCCAAGCAACAATGAGTAACATTTCAAGCAGCAATGAGTAACACTCCAAGCAACAATGAGTAATACGCCAAGCAACAATGAACAACACTCCAAGCAACAATGAGTAACACTCCAAGCAACAATGAGTAACATTCCAAGCAACAATGAGTAACACTCCAAGCAACAATGAGGAACACTCCAAGCAACAATGAGTAACACTCCAAGCAACAGTAAGTAACACTCCAAGCAACAATGAGTAACTTTCCAAGCAACAATGAGTAACATTTCAAGCAGCAATGAGTAACACTCCAAGCAACAATGAGTAATACGCCAAGCAACAATGAGTAACACTCCAAGCAACAATGAGTAACATTCCAAGCAACAATGAGTAACATTCCAAGCAACAATGAGTAACACTCCAAGCAACAATGAGGAACACTCCAAGCAACAATGAGTAAAACTCCAAGCAACAGTAAGTAGCACTTCAAGCAACAATGAGTAATGCTCCAAGCAACAATGAGTAACACTCCAAACAACAATGAGTAACTTTCCAAGCAACAATGAGTAACATTTCAGGCAGCAATGAGTAACACTCCAAGCAACAATGAGTAACACTCCAAGCAACAATGAGTAACACTCCAAGCAACAATGAACAACACTCCAAGCAACAATGAGTAACACTCCAAGCAACAATGAGTAACATTCCAAGCAACAATGAGTAACACTCCAAGCAACAATGAGTAACACTCCAAGCAACAATGAATAACACTCCAAGCGACAATGAGTAACATTCCAAGCAACAATGAGTAACATTCCAAGCAACAATGAGTAACACTACAAGCAACAATGAGTAACACTCCAAGCAACAATGAGTAACACTCCAAGCAACAATGAGTAACACTCCAAGCAACAATGAGTAACATTCCAAGCAAAAAATGAGTAACACTCCAAGCAACAATGAGGAACACTCCAAGCAACAATGAGTAACACTCCAAGCAACAGTAAGTAGCACTTCAAGCAACAATGAGTAATGCTCCAAGCAACAATGAGTAACACTCCAAACAACAATGAGTAACTTTCCAAGCAACAATGAGTAACATTTCAGGCAGCAATGAGTAACACTCCAAGCAACAATGAGTAACACTCCAAGCAACAATGAGTAACACTCCAAGCAACAATGAATAACACTCCAAGCAACAATGAGTAACACTCCAAGCAACAATGAGTAACATTCCAAGCAACAATGAGTAACACTCCAAGCAACAATGAGTAACACTCCAAGCAACAATGAGTAACACTCCAAGCAACAATGAGTAACACTCCAAGCAACAATGAATAACACTCCAAGCGACAATGAGTAACATTCCAAGCAACAATGAGTAACATTCCAAGCAACAATGAGTAACACTCCAAGCAACAATGAGTAACACTCCAAGCAACAATGAGTAACACTCCAAGCAACAATGAGTAACACTCCAAGCAACAATGAGTAACATTCCAAGCAAAAAATGAGTAACACTCCAAGCAACAATGAGTAACACTCCAAGCAACAATGAGTAACACTCCAAGCAACAATGAGTAACACTCCATGCAACAATGAATAACACTCCAAGCAACAATGAGTAACACTCCAAGCAACAATGAGTAACATTCCAAGCAACAATGAGTAACACTCCAAGCAACAATGAGTAACACTCCAAGCAACAATGAATAACACTCCAAGCGACAATGAGTAACATTCCAAGCAACAATGAGTAACATTCCAAGCAACAATGAGTAACACTCCAAGCAACAATGAGTAACACTCCAAGCAACAATGAGTAACACTCCAAGCAACAATGAGTAACACTCCAAGCAACAATGAGTAACACTCCAAGCAACAATGAGTAACATTCCAAGCAAAAAATGAGTAACACTCCAAGCAACAATGAGTAACACTCCAAGCAACAATGAGTAACACTCCAAGCAACAATGAGTAACACTCCAAGCAACAGTAAGTAGCACTTCAAGCAACAATGAGTAACACTCCAAGCGACAATGAGTAACACTCCAAGCGACAATGAGTAACACTCCAAGCAACAATGAGTAACATTCCAAGCAACAATGAGTAACACTCCAAGCAACAATGAGTAACACTCCAAGCAACAATGAATAACACTCCAAGCAACAATGAGTAACACTCCAAGCAACAATGAGTAACACTCTAAGCAACAATGAATAACACTCCAAGCAACAATGAGTAACACTCCAAGCAACAATGAGTAACACTCCAAGCAACAATGAGGAACACTCCAAGCAACAATGAGGAACACTCCAAGCAACAATGAGTAACACTCCAAGCAACAGTAAGTAGCACTTCAAGCAACAATGAGTAATGCTCCAAGCAACAATGAGTAACACTCCAAGCAACAATGAGTAACTTTCCAAGCAATAATGAGTAACATTTCAGGCAGCAATGAGTAACACTCCAAGCAACAATGAGTAATACGCCAAGCAACAATGAGTAACACTCCAAGCAACAATGAGTAACACTCCAAGCAACAATGAGTAACACTCCAAGCAACAATGAGTAACACTCCAAGCAACAATGAGTAACACTCCAAGCAACAATGAGTAACACTCCAAGCAACAATGAGTAACATTCCAAGCAACAATGAGTTACACTCCAAGCAACAATGAGTAACACTCCAAGCAACAATGAGTAACACTCCAAGCAACAGTAAGTAGCACTTCAAGCAACAATGAGTAACACTCCAAGCAACAATGAGTAACTTTCCAAGCAACAATGAGTAACATTTCAAGCAGCAATGAGTAACACTCCAAGCAACAATGAGTAATACGCCAAGCAACAATGAGTAACACTCCAAGCAACAATGAGTAACACTCCAAGCAACAATGAGTAACACTCCAAGCAACAATGAGTAACATTCCAAGCAACAATGAGTAACATTCCAAGCAACAATGAGTAACACTCTGAGTAACAGTGAGTAACATTGACAGAAGCGTCTTGGCAGAGCAGCACTAACGTTAAACCCGTTCCTCCAATTGTGGGCTCCCACACCTTGTACACTACTTGTTAGTTGAACCTATATTTCCGAACCTGAAGATTGTGGATTCTAACTCCATTCTAAACATTAAACGTATAATCCAACTACAACCATTCAACCCTGCTCTGAGGGAATGCTGCACTGTCAGAGGTACTGCTTTTCAAATGAGACGTTTAACCAAGGTCCAATCTACCTGCTCTGGTAGATGTAAAACAGTCAGAGCAATATTTGAAGAGAAGCAAGTGTGCCTCAGTGACATGGCTAAATATTCCATCAACAACCTGCATTCCTAACTGCATTATCAGTTCATTCATTAATTCTCCATTTGAGTGAATTCGTGGTGCACATCTTTGAAGATGTAACTAGTAGAGTTGACCAGGGAGAACCGATGGATGTGGTTTTTATAGACATTCAGGAGGCTTTCGACAAGTTCTCACATAGCAGATTACTATGTAAAGTTAAAATGCGAGTAGTATCTTGAGATGGTTAAAAAGCTGGCTAACAGACAGGAAGCGAAAAGTTGGAATGAATGGGTCTTTTTCCGATTGGCAAGTAGTGACTAGTGGAGTACCGCAAGGGTCTGTCCTAGGACCCCAACTGTTCACACAGGGCCGGCTCAAGGCACCGGCAACTCGGGCAGCCGCCCGGGGCGCCATGTGCTCGGGGGCGCCAGATACTCGGGTCCCGCGCATGCGCAGTTGGGCCGGTGCCAACCAGCGCATGCGCGGTGGCCGCCCGCCCCCAGGGCGGCCCCCCGGCTCGGTCTGCCCCCCCGCTCAGTCCCCCCCGCCCCCCCTCGGTTCCGCCCCCCGCACCGGCCTCGGGTCCGCCCCCCGCGTCCGCCCCCTCTCAGGTCCGCCCCCCAGCCCCGGGTCCGCCCCCCCTTCGGGTCCGCCCCCCCGCACCGGCCTCGGGTCCGCCCCCCCTTCGGGTCCGCCCCCCGCGTCCGCCCCCCTGCGTGTCCGCCCCCCTCTCGGGTCCGCCCCACAGCCCCGCCCTCAGGTCCGCCCCCCCTTCGGGTCCGCCCCCCTCGGGTCCGCCCCCCCGCCCCCCCCTCGGGTCCGCCCCCCCGCCCCCCCCTCGGGTCCGCCCCTCCTCGGCCTCGCCCCCCCCGCCCCTCCTCGGCCTCGCCCTCCCCGCCCCTCCTCGGCCTCGCCCCCCCCGCCCCTCCTCGGCCTCGCCCCCCCCCCCTCGGCCTCGGCCCCGCCCCCCCGGCCACGCCCCCCCCCCCCCCCCAATGTATTATCTACAAATTTGCAGATGACACAAAGTTAGGTGAGAGGGTGAGCTGTGATGAGGATGCAGACATGCTTCAGCAGATTTGGACAGGCTGAGTGAGTGGGCACTTGCATGGCAGGTGCAGTATAATGTGGATAAATGTGAGGTTATTCACTTCAGTAGCAAAAATAGGAAGGCAGATTATTATTTGAATGGGTATAAATTGAGGGAGGTGGATACTCAGCGAGATTTTGGTGTCCTTGTGCATCAGTTGCTGAAAGTGAGCGTGCAGGTACAGCAGGCAGTAAAGAAGGCAAATGGTATGTTCGCCTTCATAGCGAGAGGATTGGAGTGTAGGAATAGGGGCGCGCGATTCTCCGAAATGGAGACAAAGTCCCGACGTCCGGAGTGAAAACCGGAGTGTTTCATTCCGACGCCGGAGCCCGCTCCCAGCCCCCTATTCTCCCGCCCCCGGGGGCTAGGAGCGGCATCGCGTATTTTACGCGTGCTGGGCCTTGGCACCATGTATAAAGCGGCGCCGCGTAAATGACGCGGCCGGCGTCGCGTAAATGAAGTCACCCGTGCGTGCGGGTGCGGCGTGCCAGGAATTGCGTGGCACCGGGGCGATTCTCCCGGTGGGGGGGGGGGGGGAGGAGAATGCCGCCCAGGATGTTTTACTGCAATTGTAGAAGACATTGGAGTACTGTGTGCAGTTTTGTTGCTCTTATCTGAGGAAGGATGTTCTTGCTGTGAGGGGGGTGCAGTGAAGTTTTACCAGGCTGATTTCTGGGATGGCTGGATTGTCATATGAGGAGAAACTAAGTCGGTTAGGATTATATTCATTGGAGTTTAGAAGAGTGAGAGGGGATCGCATAGAAACGTAGAACATTCGAACAGGATTAGACAGGGTAGATTCATAAAGAATGTTCCCGATGGTGGGGGAGTCCAGAAGAGGTCATAGTTCGAGAATAAGGACCGAGGTGAGGAGAGATTCCTTCACCCAAAGAATGGTGAATCTGTGGAATTCATTACCACAGAAAGTAGTTGAGGCCAAAATGTGTGAAATTTCAAGAATTAATTAGATATAGCTCTTGGGCTAAAGGGATCAAGGGACATGGAGGTGGGAGGGCGGGGGAGGGATCAGGGTACTGAACTCGATGATCAGCCATAATCATAATGAATGGCGGAGCAGGCTCCAAGGGCCGAATGGCCGCCTCCTGCTTCTATTTTCTATGTTTCTGTATATAACATTGGCTGCTACATCTGTCACCATTTGGAAAACCCTGACAATAACACAGTAAGATGTTATGTAAAGGCAAGATCATTCTGGCATGACAGAACAGTTCCCAAGAGGTAATAAACACATCTGTAGAAGACTCTGGTGCAACCACACTTGAATACGGTGCATGCTTCAAGGAAATCTATGCCTTGGGAGCAGTGCAGAGCTAGGCAATCAAATACTCACCTTCAGGCCTCTGAGCTAAGTGAAGAGCTTGAGCAACCAGATGTTGTTGGAGCAGAGAAGACTCGGGAGAGATAATATTAAAGCATTCAAGACTCATCAGGGAATCATAATAAGGTCTTGATAATATCTTTGAGATTGTCACAAATGTTAAAATTGGGGCCAAATGATTTGGGTAAACTTACACAGAGGGTGGTGAACATATGGAACGTGCTGTTCAGGGAGAAATTAGAAGAAGAATTAGACAGAATGGGAAATTGAGGGTATTCAATAGTCTTTTCTGCTCCTGAAATGTCTCTTAAGGGACATACTGTACCCCTCAAAGTTATTAGGCAAACATCCAGATTGTCTGTCCCGACATTCCAAACAATTTCTTCCCAGCTGCTTCCCAAAGACAATTCCACCCCCCTGTGCAATCTGTTTCCCAAACTACAAAGAAATTGCAGGGTATCACCTCAATTTATACCATCCAACCTTCAACTTTGCCTTCAATTATTAATTATTTTCTTTATTCTAATGAACAAAGTATCTTGGAGTCTGATCTGATTATCCGCAACCCTGGTGGAAAAGAACATTTTTAAAAATCTTTTTCTGAGGCTTGTTAACTTTAAATCCTTTCACCCAATTATGGGCTCCCAGACCATGTAAGCAACCTATTTATTTTTGTAATATCCTGACAGATGGATGATCGCCAGATGGATTAACAATGTATTAAAGTAGCAACTATGTACAGAGAGGGAGTTAAGATCTTGGCCGGGACTCTCCGAGCCTCTGTGCCAAAATGGCGCTCGGTGCTGGAGCGGAGAATGGGGCCTCAGACCAGCGATCGGGTCCGACGGCGGGACGCGATTCTCTGGCAACCGGAGTATCGGCACCAGATGCGCGTGCGCGCGGTCGGCGTGGTGACAGTCAGGGGCCGTTGAAAGAGGCCCCCGCGGCGATTCTCCGCAGTCCACCGGCCGAGTTCGCGCCGGCGTGGTTCACGTATGGTTCCACCAGGCGGGAGCTCGGCGTCGCGGCTGCGGTAGCCGTCCTGGTGGGGGGGGTGGGGGATCAGTCTCCGGGAGGGGCCTCCACGAGGCCTCGCGATCGGGGGCCACCGATCGGCGGGCACGCACAATCTGGGGGGGGGGGGGGCTACCTTCGTCTGCGCCGGCCCGCTGTGCCGGCCAGCAGTGCAGGGCCGCATACGGCAGGTGGAGCTGCGCAGAGCACTTTGGCGCCGTGCTGGCCCCCTGTGGACCACCGAATCGCTGGGCCAAGAGGCTCGTTGGCGCCGGCGTGAAACACTCCAGTGTTTACACCGGGGTCAACACTTGGAGAATCCCGGCCCCCATGTTGAAGACTCTAAACTCTGAACTGACTCGGAAAATGCGCTTCCCCCCCCCAACCCCCACCCCCCCAACCCCCCCAACCCCCACCCCCACCCCACCCCCCCACCCACGCCCCCACCCACCCCAAGGATCCTGACCCATTGGGTCAACCATATCTTACTTTCAATGTGGCACACTCCACTCTTGATGGGCTGGTGATACTCTTTTTGACATTGCTGCCAGTTCAGAGTGTCAGCATGGCACCAGGCCAAGGTATTTTAACAGAAATAGCCTGTTAAGATATTCATGTGACAGGAAATTAAAATATTCATTTTCCCCTGCTAATTATATGGAATAAGCGATAAATGAGTGGGTGTAGTGATTGCAGTGAATCATATAAACAACTTCACAAACCAGTAAGGTAAATCTTGACAGTGCTGATGCGACACTCTGATCCCCTAGAAAATGTCACAGCCTGCAGAGTGCTTCACTTATTTTGTGAATCAAGAGTTGCTGCTGAGTTGAATGTTATATTTTGCATCAATGGGATGGCTGCCTGGTTATTGTGCTGCTTCACATATTGTGACAGGGAGGCAAGATGAAATTAACACGCTCAACCTCTAAGCTAACCGAGGGTGACAGCGTGACTGAGTAATGCCCAGTCACTAAGGTGACAAAGGGCAGTACACCAAACTTGTATTTTCAAGTGTGTGTTGAAGTTGTATGAAACTTCGGTGAGGCAACAGCCGGAGTACCGCGTGCAGTTCAGGTCACCACATAGGAAAAATGTGATTGCACTGGAGGGGGTGCAGAGGAGATTCACCAGGATGTTGCCTGGGCTGGAATATTTACATTATGGAGAAAGGTTGGACAGGATTGGGTTGTTTTTATTGGCACAGAGAAGACTGAGGGGTGATCTGATCGAGGCGTACAAGATTATGAAGGACATTGGCAAGGTGATGAGGCAGCAGCTGTTCCCTTCGTTGAAGGGTTCCTCATGAGGGGACGCAAGTTGAAGGTGAAGAGCAGGAGGTTTAGGGGGATGTGAGGAAAAATGTTTTTACTCAGAGGGTGGTGATGGTCTGGAATGCACTGCCTGGGAAGGTGGCAGAGGCGGGTGACTCACATCCAAAAATACCTGGATGAACACTTGACATGTCAAAACATTCGAGGCTATGGGCCAAGTGCTGGCAAATGGGATTAGGTAGGCAGATGAGGAGCTGGATTCTCCGCACCCCGATGGCGAGGTCGCGTCTGGCGCCGGGGCGGAGAATCCAATTTTGCGCATGCAAATTGGGTCCGGCGCCAGTTCCTTGATTCTCTGGGCCCCGAAAAGCGGCATAGCCGGAAAGTATGCCGTGCCGCGTATCCCTCACCTGCGGCCATTGCCAGAGGCCCGCCCCGCTATTCTTCACCCCCGCCTGGCCGAAGTCCCAATGGCGCATTTCTAATGTGGTCCTGCTGTACGGGATACTCGCGTGGTGGCTGCGTTCTCAGTCCGTGGCCACCATGGTCGGGGGCGGGCCAATCGGAGGGCAGGGGGGGGCCTCATACGGGACCAGGATATTTTCGAGCGGGCGGTCCGGGTCGGGCGCACAGCCGATTAGGGCACCGTTAGGAGGTCCAGCTCCGCGATCTGATTCCGCCATGGAACACGACGTGGACGCTGCCACCATGTGCATGTGAGGCCTCTGACCCGGACGTGTGGGGGCCCATACCTGCAGCTAAAGCTGCGAGATTCATGACGGCTCCCTGCTAGCCCCCTGCAGGGGTGTAAATATGAGACCTTCTGACGCCAATTTTTCTGGCGTGAAAGGCCACAGTTTTTACGATCGCGTGGGGACATAGTCCCTGAAACAGAGAATCCAGCCCCAGTTGCCTTTTATGTGTCGTTGCAGACTCGATGGGTGAAAGGGCCTCTTCTGCACTGTACGTTCTGTGATTCTGTGATGGATAATTATGAGTGTTGCATAGTGTAAAACATAAATTTTCAATGGAACAGATAAAATACAGATATTAATAGAACAGACAATTGAGCAATGGTTCAATGTATTTTGCTCTCAATACTCCCTGGAAGGTTAGAAAGCCGTTCTGCTAAAACTGTGGAATGAGCAGGATCACAGATGCCAACATGGTCTGCAGAGGTTTCAAATAATATTTGATTCAATTACGAATCTAAATTTTCCAGTGAAAATATCACTCAGCCATGGGCATGACCTAACAAACAGAATGCAAATACCACAGGATTGTTGTCCTGATATATGGTGCTAAAAATGACATGCAATTATACCCAGACAATTTTTTGTTCCTGCTGATTTAATCTGGCACTGCCATAGATCAGGCTCTCAGATATGTCAGCAATCTCTCTGGGGTCATAATTCAAGATTGCAGTTATTAACAGTGATTATTTTTTCCTGTGACCTTATCCTGGAAATTGGTCCTTAATTTTTCTTGCTCCTAAAGTTTGCTGCTGTTTTTTTTTATTTCCTCGTGGTTTTCATGAAGGGGGTGGTCAAGCCGACAGCAGCTTCTCGTCCATGGAAAATAAACTTTCCTTGTTTTAAGCTCCAGAATTCCACTCTTCCCGAGGCCAAAGGAGTTAATAAGCAGGCAGATTGGTGCTTGTCCTTTCCAACGTCACTGTTAAACTTGAAGATTGTGCAAGGTGATCACCGGACAGCAGGGAAGGGCCCTCGGGTCCTGTCCCCTGGACACCACAGCATGGATCAGAGGCTTGCCTATGGGTGTGGGCCCACGCACTAACATTCTGTGACAGTACATGTATTCACTCTGCTATTTAACAAACTTGTCTCCTGGTGCATACATTTCATTCTGGAGACGCGAACGCTTTGATCTCAAGGCTGAGTCTATTGACGAGGAGAGAAATTCGTGAAATATTTAAGAGCAAAGACAAAGATACAAGAGAGCCAGGACATGTAAGAGAAGAGAAGCAAGCATTATTTTCTCCCAACACCTCTCACTCAAACCCACTCCAGGAAGCTGTGGACAGCTTTTAGTATAAGTTATTGTAAAATGAAGTGAGCGGCAAAACTGTAGGCCGGTATCATCCTCAGAGTGGCAATCTCCTGCAGATTGCCACCCTCGACAGACTTACCCAGGCTGGAATTCGCAAAGCCCCGTCTCACCCCACATTCCTCACTCAGGCTGGGTGAGACAGGGGGCGCGATTCTCCCAGCCCCGCGCTGGGCTGGAGAATCGCCGCCACACCGCTCCGACGCCGGCGATTCTCCGAGGTGCGGAGAATCGGCGCCATTTGCGGCGCGCGTTTGGCGCAGCGCCGGCCGCGGGCCACTGTCCGCGTCGGGGCCGCCGATTCTCCAGCCCATATGGGCTGAGTGGCCGTGCGGAAATAGCAGAGTACCGCCGGCGCCGTTCACCCCTGGTCGCTGCCGGTGGGGACTCTGGCGAAGGATCGGGGGGCAGCCTGTGAGGTGGGGAGGGGGGGTGGATAGAGCGGCTCCGTCCCCGGAAGGGGTGCCTCCGATGAGGTCTGGCCCGCGATCGGGGCCCACCAATCAGCGGGCCGGCCTCTTCCCCCCCCCAGGCCTACTTTGTTGCGCGGCCGGCCCCTGAACCCCCACGACAGTGCAAACACTTACATAGAACATAGAACACTACAGCGCAGTACGGGCCCTTCGGCCCTCGATGTTGCACCGACCTATGAAACCGTCTGAAGCCTATCTGACCTACACTATTCCATTTTCATCCATCTGTCTATCCAGTGACCACTTAAATGCCCTTAAAGTTGGCGAGTCTACTACTGTTGCAGGCAGGGCGTTCCACACCCCTACTACTCTCTGAGTAAAGAAACTGCCTCTGACATCTGTCCTATATCTATCACCCCTCAATTTAAAGCTATGTCCCCTCGTGTTGGTCATCACCATCGGAGGAAAAAGACTCTCACTGTCCACCCTATCTAACCCTCTGACTATCTTATATGTCTTGTCTCCATTTCGGAGAATTGTGCCCAGGAGCAGCAAAGTGCAGCCCAGGCTTCATTAACGAGGAGTAACTGGGTAGCAGAGAGGTAAGAAATGGCCCCTTTTTATGGCACTAGCTGCCATGAAGGAGCTGTTTAAAGGGACAATTAAAAGTATTGCATCGGAGTTGGGGTGTCCGTCCAGGAGGCGACTGTCAAGATTGGGGTCAGACTGGGCTGCACAGGGAGGGGAAGGGGGGGGGGGGGGGGTGCCGGTTCAGGTCAGGCCATGAGGGGAGCTTGGGTGGGGGAGGCTCGGGGGTGGAGCTGGGTTGGTGGCGTTCCTGGGGGTGCCCCATGTGAGGCTAGGTCTGGGTGTTTAAATAGTTATTCTAGAGTTAGAAGTAATTTTTTTTTCTCTAACTCTTTCAGAGTAACTATCAGGGTAAAAACGACAGAACCATCCGAAGTTAACAATTTAAATCGCTTCTGTCAGATGGTTCCCAGCCCAGCGCAATTGTCCAGAGGAAGTTAGCATTTCTGAAAACCTCCTCGAGGGATTCCCCAGCGCATCATTGGGGTACCCCCTGAATGCAACGGTAGGGAACCTAGAGGTTATGGGCCTTTGTGTCACACACAAACCACCTGGCACTAAGAAAAAATAGAAAAATATTTGAGTTCATGCAGCACGTTTTACAGCCTTGAATGCTCCAACGTGCTTTATTGACAATTCAAGAGTTTTTGCAGAGCAGTCACTTCTGTAATATTTTGGAAACACAGCAGCCAATTTGAGTCTGACAAATAGGGAGGTTAGTATCTGGGATTATTAGTCAATGCAGAAGGTACAATTATTGATGAATCAACAGAAGTTTGTGGAACAATGTAATCATTGTCTTTATAAATTCAAAGTGCCCAATTCTTTTTTTTTCCAATTAAGGGGCAATGATCCTAGTGGTGGGATCAAGGCAGCCCCTGGGCTGGTTGGTGGGCCTGTGTTTCCCGCCACACTCAGTATCGTGGAGGATTCGGGCCCGGAGGGCGACTGTCCGAAGGCTGTCAGCCACCCAGTGTCGGGTGCGCAGGGTGCACGAGACGCTCGTGCCTGACATTGTGTCGCCCCTCACCCCCTCGGGGGTCTCCCGGAACCTGGCACATCATAATTGAAGGTTCTTTTATATTTCTGCCTCCGTAGATAGTTCAGGCAGTTGCCCCCCCCCCCCCCCCCCCCATCAACATCCCGACTCCCTCCCTTCCTGCCACCCTCCTTTCCCCTCTCTCCCCACCACCCCCCTTCCTTTCCCTTCTGTTGGCACAGAGGTGAGGTTAGCTGGTCGCTCCAGCGCAAAGTTTAGTGCTTGTACCATTTGTTTTTTGTAGAAACGTGTTGTGAACTGTTTTAATAATCAGAGTATCCACACCCCCTCTCCCGTATATGAAAATGAAAATCGCTTATTGTCACGAGTAGTCTTCAAATGAAGTTACTGTGAAAAGCCCCGAGTCGCCACATTCCGGCGCCTGTTCGGGGAGGCTGTTACAGGAATTGAACCGTGCTGCTGGCCTGCTTGGTCTGCTTTCAAAGCCAGTGAATTAGCCCTGCGCTAAACAGCCCCTGGCACATTGGCACAGAGGGGAGGGTACCCTGTTTCTCCAACACAAAATTAGTCTTTGTACCTTTTGGCCTTGTATATATTTTTTACTGTTTCAATAAAAAGATATGGCCAACCCACCTACCCTGCACATCTTTGGGTTGTGGGGGTGTGTGTGCAATCTCCACACGGATAGTGACCCGGGGTCGAACCTGAGTCCTCAGCGCCGTGAGGCAGCAGTGCTAACCACAGCATCACTGTGCCACCCGGAACAATGTAATCATAGTACCAGTCCTGGAACTATTTTTGTTTTGGGAACATAAGGACGTCTGGAATCAGAAATGTCACTTAGCTCATACCCACTGCTTCTGAAAACAGGATACAATCTGTTTCATTGACTGAATCTCCCAAAGAAACGATCTGGTTGGCAATTTCCTGCCCATGATCGCCGGTGATGTCATGAGGTTCACACCCACAAAGGGCAGGAGCCTCATTTTAATGGATTTCAATACATTCAAATATCATTAATGGGCCTTGCCGCCACATAATCCCCCATCACCAAATATTCGTACCTCATTGACGTCACGTCACGTCGACAAGGTTCACAACGGGTTTGGCGAAGTGGGAAATAGTCAAGGGAATCTCTCTGGGGGCACAAAGGTAAGTGTAACCCCAGGGAGGTCATGCCCAGCACTGTTCCTTGGCACTGCCCACTGGCGCAGGTTGGCACTTGCAGGTTGGACATGCCAACCTATGCCAGGAGGCAATGGAAGAGGTGGACACTTGTGGGAGCCCCATGGGGAGGATTGGGGGGGGGGGGGGGAGGAAGCAGACTCTGAAGGGGAACTTGCAGGGCACTAGAAATGTGTTTTCAAGGCTCAACAAATATTTGGATGCTCAATCAATGGAAACATGAACGCACACGTCCAGAGGGCACACTAAAATCAGATTTTCAATACAGTTGAATGCAGAAAAGAAATTATCCACTGAATAAGGTACTCTAATGCATATGAACACTGACAGGATGCTGATAAATGTAATGGTCACTTAACTTTTAAGCACAGAGCACTATGATCAATCATTGCCTTCAAAATATCCTTGATTTATCACACATCATCTAATTATCACTGTTGGTAAACCCTTTGAAACTTACATATTATGACTTTAGACTTGGGTTTCCACCACAACACCTTGGAGGAGCCCTGAGTCACATCTATGAACAAAATGGGCCTGACTCCATGAAAACAGTGTGCGATTTAAAATGCCTTGCCCAGCACTGGAGTAGGCAGGGGCACGTTACTGTGTGCACTCACCAACTGGACCCTTATCGCAGGGCCATACAAATCCTATAAACAAGGAATGGGAACAGAATTCCCTACCATTTTTAAACCCCACCATATCTCTGTTCTGAGACAGGTGGAGGCAAACTCAGAACAGCCTATACTTGAAAAGGGAAAACTTCAGGACTATGGGGATAAAAGTTGAAAGAGTCGGACTAATTAGGTAACTCTTTCAAAGATCCAGCATAGGCATGATGGGCTGAATGATCCCCAATGCTGTAATATTCTCTCTAAACATACTAAGAAAATAAGCAATGCAACAGTGTCCTCACTTAATGTCGGTCACGCAATTAATTCTTCGAACA
Source organism: Scyliorhinus canicula (assembly GCF_902713615.1). Classification (NCBI taxonomy): domain Eukaryota; kingdom Metazoa; phylum Chordata; class Chondrichthyes; order Carcharhiniformes; family Scyliorhinidae; genus Scyliorhinus; species Scyliorhinus canicula. The sequence goes on along the minus strand of NC_052161.1, from coordinate 95,605,675 downwards.
GTTGAAAATCACCAAAACTGTCAATTACTTCATGAGCTTTGCCACACGGAGCAGAGAGTTTAAACTGTGAGCATGGTTCTGGATTTGAGCTGTCATGAACACCTGCCACTATGTTAAGGAAAAAGATTTGATACTTACAGGTGACACAAATAAAAAACAAAATCAAAGGAATATGGAATCTCTTCAAAGTGTAACAGAAAGCCATATATAGGGCTAGATTCTCCGCAAATGCGGAGAATTGTAAAGGCTGCCGTGGGTCAGGCCGTAACCCACGGCAGCCTTCATGGCCACTTCCGGGGCCGATTCTCCCCCCCGGGCGGGGCTAGGAGCGCGGCCCCGTGCGCCGATGACGTCAGCCGCGCATGCGCAGGTTGGACAACGCCAACCCGCGCATGCGCAGTTGGCGTCTTTCTCCTCAGCAGCCCAGCAAGACGTGGCGGCTTGATCTTGCCGGGCGGTGGAGGGGAAAGAGTGCGTCTGTTTTGCGCGCTGGCCCGACAATCGGTGGGCACCGATCGCGGGCCTGTCCCCACCCGAGCACAGTCGTGGTGCTCCCGTGCCAATCGGGCCTCTAGATGCCCCAAACAGGCATCTGGCGCCCGTTTCACGATGGCAGCGAGCAGGTGTGTTTGCTGTCGTGTTGAAACGAGCGTGAAGGGCCGGCCGCTCGGCCCATCGGGCTTGGAGAATCGCCGCTCGCCGTAGGCGTGGGGGGGGGGGGAGAATAGCGGGAGGGCGTGAAAAATGTTGGAAGGCCCTCCCGGCGTGGGGGGCGGAGAATCGCGCCCATAAATCGCCAAGGCTGTGAAGGGTTGAAGACACAAAAGTAGATTTCTCCTTCCTTTCCTGCTCCAAAAATAAATTTGTGAAATTAGATAATCTTCTTGATGTCAAACCTTTCCCAGAGAGGTTAAAAAAACAACTAACCACTGTGCACAGTGGCACAGTGGTTAGCACTGCTGCCTCACAGCGCCAGTGACCGCAATTCAATTCCAACCTTGTCTGTGTGGACTTTGCACTTTCTCCCTGTGCCTGCGTGGGTTTCCTCCGGGTGCTCCGGTTTCCTCCCCAGTCCAAAGGTGTGCAGGTTAGGTAGATTGGCCGTGCTAAATTTCCCCATAGTGTTCAAAGGTGGGTGGGTTAGATGGGGTTATGGGGATAGAGCAAGGGAGTGATCCAAGTTCGTGTGTTCTTTTTGAGGGTCAGTGCAGATTTGATGGGCCGAATGGCCTCCTTCTGCACTGTAGGAATTCTATGGTCCTGTGGTTCTTACATCCAAGCAAAGAGCTACATGACAAATTCCTCAAATATTTTGTTCTGTGTTCACATTTGAAATTGTCCTTTCAATTTCTGAGCCGAAATAACTTGCGTTCTTGTTGAACAACAGTGGTCCGAGCAATTCCTGTATTTTGACTATCTTACCACCTACAGAGCTCTGACCTGATGAGTATTCCCAGCAACCACAATCTTTGCTTCCCTTTGCGATCTGTGTTGTTACGACCAGGTGAGGTGCAATGAATTGGCTCCCTCTGTTCAAGCTCCTCCGTTAGTCACAACTGGACTTAAGTTTCTTATTCACAAGGATATGCCTTTTCCAAATCCAAATATATCTGAATAATTTAAGCTGTGAGAAATAAAGAGCCAAACAAACAAGGTTTTCCAGAGTTAAAGGACGAGAAAGTCTATTACCAATAAACCCGAGAAAGAAAATAATAAATATGTGGGGCTGAATTCTCCATCTGCGTGGGATCTTCCGTTTTGCTGGCAGCGCACTCACGCCCGCGGATTTCTCGATGGCATGGGGGTGCTCAAAATTGGAAACCCCATTGGCCGGCTGCCGACATGGAGGATCCCGCTGCTGGTGCGATGGGACGGATATTCCTGCCCGTGATGTCACACACATGCACGTAAGGCAACAGAAGGCGGGGAGGAAGTGAAAGTCCAAATAAGAAAAAGGTTAAATCATATATAGTGGGGGCTTCAGGATGGTGCAGTGGTTAACACTGCTGCCCTACCGTGCCGAGGACCCAGGTTCGACCCCTGCCCCGGGTCACTGTCTGTGTGGAGTTTGCACATTCTCCCTATGTCTGCATAGGTCTCACCCTATGGTGAGATTGGGTGATACATTTATTCCAATAGAGAGTTTTGATGAAGTCCTACTTGCAATATTTTGCAGAGAATACAGCTTGGCCAGTAATACTTCACCCATTGTGTATTTCCAAGGAGTTTTTGGATGGATCAGTCTGTGCCAGCCATTGTTTCAATATCCACACTTTGCATTTAAGGTCTCTTCCAGAGTTGTGCTGAGTCTTTGAATTACAGGAAATGTCTCTCACTTCACATTCCCCTGAGAGCGATATATTTGTTTTTTTTACCCTCACCTTGGAAGTTTGCCTTGAATTTCCAAGTAGTTTCCTCTGCCTCGCTTCAGATTGCAAAATATCCAATCAGTTGAAAGTTGGAAAAATCATGTTTTCAAATACAAAGGGGCATAGCCTCGTGACAGTGTTGACTATTTTATTATAAAATTTTCAGTCCCAGATGTTTTCCTATCACATCTTTGAGCAAGGTCTCCATTATCTTTCCTCTTACCGACGTTCAGCTACTGGTGTAGAGCTCTCAAGATTTGCTCCAGCTCCTTTTTTAAATATAGGAATCACATCATTTATCTGCCAGTTTACTGGCTCAATGCCCTCTTTCCATTTAAGATCCTGCTCAAAGGTCACGAGCAAGCTCTTAGCTTCTCCTTCTATTCTCCACTATACCCACTCAGTGTCTGTCTTTCCTTAGGTCTGCAAAGTGTCATGAGAAGTTTTCCTATGCTAAATAAGTTATACAAATGTGAGCTGCTGTTTGGTTGCTGTTGGAACGGAAACCCACTATTGTTCCCACTGGAGAAGAGGTGCCCTTACATAACATAAGCATGACCTCTGGGTTCTTGAACTAACTGCCTCGATTCCTGCTGTACCTAAGAAGAGAGGCAACCCGTTGATCAAATGAAACGTTGAAACCAGTGGGTTACTGAGATGCTGTTGCTAGAATGGTGATATTGCAAAGACAATGATAGCAGTAGAACTCCAGGTTTGAATTATTCCAGGTTTCTATCCCCATGCCACTCGTGTATAAGAGATAGTCCAGCTGCTGAAGGCATATGGAAACACACCCACAGACAGATACATATATACTGGGAGAATAGACAGAGTACAACAACTGTTCAATATTTCATTTGCTTGCTTTTCTATTACTTGTTTCTGTGCATGATTTTCCCACATTCAAAAGATTTATTTTTATATTAGCTTTGTGCCATATAACTCCAGTGTCAAATCGCAAAAGAAAATCACAAGACTAGAATGGAAAATGTGGAGATTGTCTCCAAGTAATAATTACAGATCGGCAATTAGATAGCCCAAAGACAAAGGGCGGGATTTTCCAGCCCTGCAGACTGCCACGATCATCCAGTCCCGCCATAGGTCGATGGACTTTTGTCTGGGCCTCTGAATCTCCGGCAGATGTCTCACCACGACAGGGTTAACTAAAACTTCCATGGAAAAAGACTTTGAGTCACTCTCATGCTGAAAGAATGAAAATCTCCAGACTTGGAGGAAGAAGGTGCTGTTAGAGAAGCTGGGAATGTGGGGCTGGATTCTCTAATTTTGGGACTATGACCCCACGCCGTGAAAGAGCTACATATTCATAGCCTTGCAGGGGGCTAGCAATGAACCATCATAAAACTAGCAGCTTTTGCTGCAGATACGGGCCCCTGCACTTCCGGGTCAGAGGCCGCACATGCACACGGCAGCGGCCTCCAGCGGCCGCTCCATGCTCCATGGCGGACTAGACCGCGGAGCTGGACCTTAAACATAGTGCTCCGAGGGCAGCACGGTGGCGCATTGGTAGCACTGCAGTCTCACAGCGCCGAGGTCCTAGGTTCGATCCCGGCTCTGGGTCACTGTCCATGTGGAGTTTGCACATTCTCCCCGTGTTTGCGTGGGTTTCGCCCCCACCACCCAGAGATGTGAATTGAACATGCTAAATTGCCCCTTAATTGGAAAAAATGAATTGGGTACTCTAAATTTATTTTAAAAAATGTAAAAAAAAACATAGTGCCCCTGAATGGCTGCTCGCCCGACCCAGACCGCCTGCCCATAAATTGCCCAGACCCGTATAGGGCCCCCCTGCCCTCCAATCAGCCCACCCCGGACCAGGGCGGCCACGTACGGAGTCCGCAGCCACCATGCTAGTATCCCAACTGGCAGGACCATGAGTGGTCCACGCTGTCGGGACTTCATCCGGTCGGGGCAGAGAATGGCAGAGCAGGCCTCCAACAATGGCCGCAGGTAGGGTATATGCGGCGCAGGCCCGGAGAATCAGCGAACCGGCGCCGGTCTCGATTCCATGCAGGGGAAATGGATTCTCCACCCCGGCACCGGCCGCGATTTCGCCGTCGGGGTGCGGTGAATCCAGCCCGTGGTCTATAGAATAGAGGTGGTCATGGGGAGATTTAATCAATGTTATGAAGAGTTTTGATGAAGTAGATAGATTGTTCTATTGGTGTGTGAGTTAGTAACCAGAAGAGACATCTCATGAAAGAATTAAAAAATAGATAAGTGACAAAGGCAGAGATGAGGAGAAATGCTTTCTGAGCAAATTGCATTGGGCTGGAACATGCTGCCTGAGTGAGTGGTGAAAGTAGATTCATGGCATCTTTCCACAAGAAATGGAGTTGGATTCTATTAGCAGGATTTTCTGACCCTTCTTGATGGTGGGATTTTCCGGTCCTGCCGAAGGAGACCACCCCCCACCCCGTGGCGGGTTCACTGGCCGCGGATAGGTGAGGCAGGCAAAACACCGTGGACATTGGCATGAACAGATGATCCCGCTGGTGGCCAATGATGAGTTGCCATCAGAAAACACATGAAAAATCCCGCCCGATGATTCCATTAACTATTTCGGACAGCGTGAGAAAGCCAAATGAGAATACAAACGAATCCCAATCAAATTTGACATCCTTCCTGCTAACACTGCCATTCTTTAACCTCAGGTTTATTACTCTCTCCAAAGCAAAAAGGAAAATCACATAAACATTCCGCAGTCTGCTCTGTCCAACTGCGGCTACCCCTCAGCAGCACAGAATCACACAATGATAGAAAAGTTACAGCACAGAAGGAGGCCATTCGGTCCATCTCTCAATGTCAGCCCAAAGCCACCCAAGTGCTCTTTCTAATCTCACCTTCCTGCACCCGGCCCATAGCCCTGTAGCTTAGAGCACTTAAGTTGCAGATCCAGGTACTTTTTAAAAGAGTTTAGGGTCTCTGCCACCATTAACTTGGGCAGCGAATTCTCACTATCCTCTGCTTAAAGAAGTTCTTCCTCATGTCCCCTCTACACCTTCTGCCACTTATCTTGGATCCTCCACCAAGGGAAACAATTTTATCCTGTCCACTCTATCTCTTCCCCTCGTAGTTTTGTACACCTCAATTAAATCACCCCTCAGCCTTCTTTGTTCGAAGGAAAATAACTGAATAACTGATCTGAAAACATACGGGCAGGTTCCATATGTACGACACCCATCTCTACCCTCACTACCACTTCTGTCCATTCCCCTCCACTGCTTCTGGATTGTCACACTACTTGTCCACCATCGAATACTGGCTAAGTAGAGATATCCTGTAGTTAATGACAAAGCTATGTATTGGGTCCCCAGTATAGGCTTGGTTCTTTAACCATCGGCTCGATACGCTCCTTGGCAACTGTCTGTAACTGAGCCAGGCTGTTTGCAATCTCAGTTTTGTATATGATCTTGAGATGAGCTTCCTGCTATGTATCCGTGCCATTACTGAGGCTTCCTCCTGTCACTTCGTTAACATGGCCTGACTCTGACCCTACCTCAGCTCATCCGCTGAAACCCCTGTGCCAACTGACCTAACTTGGTTAAGCCTGGTTAAAAACATTGAGGTTTGAAAATTGGCATACTTGAATTTCAAATCCCTCCATGCCTTAACTCTGTCATCTCCCCCAGCCCCTCAACCCTCTGAGAAAGCTGCGCTCATCTAATTTCGGCCTCGTGCATCCCCATTTTTAATTGCTCCATCATTGGTAACCGTGTCTTCAGCTGCCTCAACCATAACCTCTGGAACTCCCAACTTAAACCTCTCTGACTCTTCTTTCTTCCTTTGGGACACAAATTAAAATTCCCCCTCTTTGGCCAAGGTGTCGGTCATCTAACCTAATATCTCCTTATGTGGCTCAGGGTCAAATTTATTTTCTTGTGGGACGTTTTACTACATTAAAGACGTTGTATGAATGCAAGTTCTCGATCTCGGAGCTGGCCAGCCCAATGGGGTCAAAACATTGACCTTTCTCCCCGTGGAGTTGGGCCAAACCCTTGCAAAACTGCGAGAATGGAAACCTCTTCTGGGTCCGAGGTGAAACGAATGGACAGATTCAAGACAATTTGTGCAAGGAGGACTTCAGATGACACAAATTGTGCAGAAATTAGATCGGGGGCAGATGCACGAAGCTAAAACAACAAAACCTGCTGTGCCGTTAAGTGTCGAGATTGAGATCAGTAGTTTCTCACTACAGTCGCCTTACTTCATATCAAACCTTCGATCTCCGTATTGGATGTGGTCGATCATGGAGGCCTACTTGGTACGGAGTCAAGCTATGTAACTTATTGTCCCCCTGTAACGTAGAGAGATTCCTGTAGTCTGTACTGAAGAATAATCCTGAAGCTCCGGTTTCCCCCCACAGTCCAAAGACATGCAGGTTAGGTGGATTGGCCATGATTAGTTCCCTTAGTGACCAAAAAGGTTAGGAGGGGTTATTGGGTTACGGGGATAGCATGGAAGTGAGGGCTTAAGTGGGTCGATGCAGACTCGATGGGGCGAATGGCCTCCTTCTGCACTGTATGTTCTATGTCTATGTTGCTGCCTGCCCCCTGCTGAATTTTACCAGCGATTCCTGTTTTCATTTCCGAATTTCCAGCATCTGGAGTATTCTGATTTTCAACGTCTCCCGTCCATCATGAACTTGGTCTGATTACCTGCCTACCTGTATCAAGCTACTGACATTCCTGAATGGTAAGCGTGTGATGTTGACACAGAGTACCAATTGTTGCGATGCGATGAATTTTTGACACCAACATCCCTCATGTTAACCCGCACAAGAAAACAAAATGAAGACGGTGATCGATCCCGTCACGTTCTCCATTTTCCTTGTTTCGCCGGTGCTGGCAAATGGAAACTTTTGAATGAAGTGTGGTGCAAACGCTCAGCGGAGAACTCTAGAATGGCTTGGGCTCTGCATTTAAGAATATCCGCAGACACGTCTCAATACACTGTGAGGTAATGAACAAATTTAAAGTTTATGACAAGAACAAAACAAAAGTCGAATCATTCAGTGATGCTCAGTGTCACATTCAGAACACAGGGTTAAACCTGTTCTTGGATATCTCTGAGTAATACCTGTCACACATTGACATTGTGCAGACACTTTTTTACATTGAGCATTTGAATAGGTTTGTGTTATACTTTGAGAAATAGATATTACATTGATTTGTTTGGAACATTCGCTGGCGTTTGAATGCTTTCCCTTGAATCGCTGTCACATGTAGAGGAGGAGGACGTTCAGCCCATCTCCTCTGTGCTGGCTCTTTGAGAGGTGTCAAATTAATTGCACTCTCCTGTTGGTTCTGCTGCACTTTTTATTTCCTTTTCAAGTATATATCCATTTCAGTGGGAACAGAAGCAATCTGTTACCGGGCAGAGTACCACCTTTTAGGCCAATTCATTGGCTACCAGCCACATCACTCAGTCCAGATAATCACTGATGTCAGTCTAAAACAGCACAACCTTCTGGATCTTCCTGTTTGAATTAAAGGTGCAGGCAACTTTGCCTGCAAGTATATATTGGAAGTTATAAATGTATTATTTCCAGCTCATTTTCAAGCAGTGAATTTTAGCTCACATGTTTAAAAAAAACTTTTAATCTCCTCTCGGGTTCTTTTTGCCAATTACTTGAAATCCGTGCCTTCTGGTTATTAACTCCCCAGCAGTGGAAATTGTTTCCTCCTGCCGACTCTATCAAACCCTTCACAACTGAACATCACTGTTAAATCACCCCTTAACCTTCTGCTCTGAGGAGAACGATTCCAGCTTTACTGTACACCCCACGCATAACTGTGGTAATGCATGACCTGACGCAGGGGGACTGACAGAGATAACCATACTTGTTTAAATAATTTTCTGCTTCCTTTCAGAAACTATTGACAGCCTCACAATGGAATTGGCTGGGAGAGGTTACTGATGCTCAGACGCCAAATTAACACAAAATCAACCATTTTGTGACTCTCAACAACTCTATTACATCTCCACTTAGCTTACTCAGCCCGAAGTAAAATAATCCTAGCTTCTCCAGAGTCTCCATCCGGACTATTGGAAGAGCCCTTCTGGGTTATTCCATGTATGTTCCCTATTTCCCCTTTATTTTATTTCTGCCATTACATTTTCTGATCCATGGATGTTTAATGGACATGTGACTTTAAGGCAAAGTTGCCTGCACCTTTAATTGAAACAGGAAGATCCAGAAGGTTGTGCTGTTTTGGACTGACATCAGTGATGATCTGGACTGAGTGATGTGGCTGGTAGCCAGTTAATTGGCCTAAAAGGCGGTGCTCTGCCCGGTAACAGATTCGTTCTGTTCCCACTGAAATGGTTCAAAGACCTAAGGATGTTCAGGGCAGCTTGTTGATGAACAATAGGAGGGGCCAGGGATAGATCCTTGGGGGACAACAGATGTAACATTGTGGGAGCAGGAAGAAAAGCCATTGCAAGTGATTCCTTGTCTACGATTAAATAGATAAAAATGGAAATAGGTGAGAGCATTGAACAGCAGTTGAGAGACATTGGAAGAGTGTGGTGTGGTCAACCATGTTAAAGACAGGTTGAGAAATAGTTTGTCTTTTCGCATTGGGTGTCGTTTGTGAATATAATAAGAGCTGTTTCAGTTCTGTGGCAGGGGAGGAAACCTGAGTGGTAGTGTTATTTATTCATCCATCAGGTTGCTGTACATCTTAGTTGCCTAATTCATCTATTAACAATGCGGAGAATACATTAGTTTCAAACCTGTAGCAGATGTATTTACAACACTTTAAAACATTTCAGAGCTCATGGGCTGGATTCTCCGAGCATCCTCGCCAAAATCGCGATCGGCGGGTGGCAGAGAATGGGCATTTACACTGAAATCCAGTCAGACGCCGCTCCCAAGATTCTTCGGTCCCCGGAGAATCGCTCGCGAATTGCACGTGCGCAAACTACATGGCGCGGGTAGGGGGCCATTGACAGAGGCCCCCACCGCGATTCTCTGAGGAAAACTGGCCGAGTTCCTGACGGCATGGTTCTAACCACCTATCGGCCATCGAGAATGGCCAGTGGCGGATGCGGACTCAGTCCGCGGCCACCCTGGTTGAGGTGGGGGGGTGGGGAGATCCATCATCCGGGGGGCCTCATGGATGGCCAGGGGGCCGAACGGGCATTACGGACCCGCAGGCGTCCACGATCTCGGGGGGGCCTACATTCATGGTGCCGCTCCGCAGGCTGAGTCCGCCATGTCGCACGGCGTGGCCGCCGCAGGCCGCTGCCTGGTCCCCTGGGGGCTACCGGGGACCCGGATTAAATCTCGCAGCTTTAGCTGCAGATAAGGGCCCCCACCACACGTCCGGTTTGGAGTCCACGTATGCACACGGTGATGGCCTCCAGCGGCGGCACCGAGCTCCATGGCGGACTCGCACCGCGGAGCCGCATCAAGAAATGAGACCCCCCCCAATCGGCTGTGTGCCTGAGCATCTAACCCTGCAGATCTAACCCCCGGCCGCCTATTAAGGCACTCTGGTCTCCGACCCCCCCGCCAGCATCTCGACCTGCAATGGGTGGTTAGTTGCACGCTGTCGGGAACTCGGCCGGTCAGGTGAGGAGGATTGCTGGGTGGGCCTCTGGCAATGGGCCCCCAGCCGCACGGCGTACTCCGCGGCCACCCCGATTTCCAGTGTCTGGAGAAACACCAACTGGCGCCGAGCCTGATTAGAGCGTGAAAGTGAATTCTCCACCCCCATGCCGAACGCGCTTTTGGTTCAGGGCTGCAGAGAATCCAGCCCATGGTGTCAGCAAGAAGCCAGGTCTTTCTCTCCAGAAGCTTCTAGGTCAATTAGCACTCTAGCTCCACACATGCAATAATGAACAGTTGTCCATACAAGAACAGAATAGCACAATCAAATACAGGTCAATCAAACCATTGAACAATGTTGTGCAATGATACAGTCTGCTTCTAGTTGTTTCTGCTCCTGGGACATTTTAGCATGGATTGCAAATGGCAGCCATCTCAAGTTTTGTGAAACGAATGGAATTGATATGTCAGCATGAGGAACATGACGGAATCCCCTTTATCTTCACAATGCCAATAAATAAGGACGGACACTGGTGTATAGAGCCGATGATATAACTCTATTTAATGTGTGGCACAGTGGTTAGCACTACTGCCTCAGCACCAGGGACACGGGTTCAATTCCGGCCTTGGGTGACTGTCTGTGTGGAGTTTGCACGTTCTCCCTGTGTCTGTGTGGATTTCCGCCTGGTGCTCCAGATTCCACCCACAGTCAAAAGGTGTGCAGCATGGGTGGATTGGCCATGCTAAATTGCCCGCTAGTGTTCAAAGGGTAAGGTGGGGTTACAGAGATAGTGTGAGTGGGGCTTGGTTAGGGTGCTCTTTCAGAGGGTCGGTCCAGGCCTGAGGGGCTGAATGGCCTCTTTCTGTACTGTAGTGATTCAATTCCATAATACTATGACAATTCCAATGTACTCCTGGCTAGTGTCTTACATTCTACCCTCTGGAAACTTGAGGTTGTCCGCTGGCGGCCCAGTGACACAGTGGTTAGCACTGTTTCTTCACAGCACCAGGGATCCAGGGGTATGATTCTCGCTTTGGGACATTTCTACAAATATATGGAACAAATAAAGAGTGGCTAAGGTAAATATTGGTCCTTTAGAGGATGAGAAGGGACACTTAATAATGGGAGATGAGGAAATGGCTGAGGAACTGAACAGGTTCTTTGGGTCGGTCTTCACAGTGGAAGACACAAATAACATACCAGTGACTGATAGAAATGAGGCTATGACAGGTGAGAACCTTGAGAGGATTGTTATCACTAAGGAGGTAGTGATGGGCAAGCTAATGGGGCTAAAGGTAGACAAGTCTCCTGGCCCTGATGGAATGCATCCCAGAGTGCTAAAAGAGATGGCTAGGGAAATTGCAAATGCACTCGTGATAATTTACCAAAATTCATGAGACTCTGGGGTGGTCCCGGCGGATTAGTAATTAGCAAACATGACACCACTGTTTAAAAAGGAGGTAGGCAGAAAGCGGGTAATTATAGGCCAGTGAGCTTAACTTCGGTAGTAGGGAAAATGCTGGAATTTATCTTCAAGGAAGAAATAGCGAGGCATCAGGATGGAAATTGTCCAATTGGGCAGACACAGCATGGGTTCATAAAGGGCGGGTCGTACCTAACTAATTTAGTGGAATTGTTTGAGGACATTACCAGTGTGATAGAAAATGGTAGCCAATGGATGTGGTATATCTGGATTTCCAGAAAGCCTTTGACAAGGTGCCACACAAAAGGTTGTTGCATAAGATAAAGATGCATGGCATGAAGGGTAAAGTAGTAACATGGATAGAGGATTGGTTAATTAATAGGAAGCAAAGAGTGGGAATTAATGGGTGTTTCTCTGGTTGGCAGTCAGTAGCTAGTGGTGTCCCTCAGGGATCAGTTTTGGGCCCACAATTGTTCACAATTTACATTGATGATTTGGAGTTGGGGGACCAAGGGCAATGTGTCCAAGTTTGCAGACGACACTAAGATGAGTGGTAAAGCAAAAAGTGCAGAGGATACTGGAAGTCTGCAGAGGGATTTGGATAGCTTAAGTGAATGGGCTAGGGTCTGGCAGATGGAATACAATGTTGCCAAATGTGAGGGTATCCATTTTGGTAGGAATAACAGCAAAAGGGATTATTATTTAAACGGCAAAATATTAAAACATGTTGCTGTGCAGAGAGACCTGGGTGTGCTCGTGCATGAGTTGCAAAAAGTTGGTTTATAGTTGCAACAGGTGATTAGCCATGATCTCATTGAATGGCGGAGCAGGCTCGAGGGGCCAGATGGCCTACTCCTGCTCCTAATTCTTATGTTCTTATGATTCCCGGCTTGGGTCACTGCCTGTGCGGAGTCTGCACGTTCTCCCCGTGTCTGTGTGGGTTTCCTCCGGGTGCTCCAGTTCCCTCCCACAAGTCCCGAAATATGTGCTTGTTCGGTGAATTGGACATTCTGAAATCTCCCTCAGTGTACCCGACCAGGCGCCGGAGCGTGGCGACTGGGGATTTTCACAGTAACTTCATTGCAGTGCTGATGTAAGCCTACTTGTGACACTAGTACAGACTATTATTAAATCCTGCTGTCTGTGTCCAAACGTGCAGCTAAGCCTATTCCCCTACCACCCTGTGCTCACTGACCTACATTAGCTGCCGTTCGAACAATGTCTCGATTTTTAAATTCTTGCTGTGTGTTCAAATCCCTCCGTGGCCTCACTCATCTCTCTCTCTGTAATCTCCTCCTGCCCCAGCAGCCTCGGAGATATCTGGCCTGCATTCAGTTTGGCCTGTCGAGCATCCTGGTTTAATTCGCTCCACAACTGGTGGCAATTCCTTCAGCTCCTGGGCCTCGAATTCTGGAAATTTCCTGCTACCGCCCCACCGTTCCACCTCTTTACTTCATTGACACACTCCTTCATACCCAGACCTCTGACCAATCTTTCGGTCATCTGACCTAGGCTGGAATTCTCCCATGAAGTATCTTGGAATGTTATATTATGTCAGTGGCGCTATACGAATATAAGTTGCTGTTGTTAATCAGAGTCAGACAGGTGTCTTAAAATATCAGGGCAGGAGTCAGAGGCCTTTGCCTCAGAAAAGCTCTCAAATGAAAAGCAGAGAACTTACCAAAATACTCTCAGATCACCCAGGTTCAAGTTATCTGCAACCCTTGAATAATTTGAGGGAGAAGATTAGGATGATTAGAAGCGATAACTGGCCGCGTGAACTGGATAAATAGTGGATTTGGAAAAGTACATTTCCTTTTGAGGATTGGTGGGTGACTAACAGCTGTGCTATCAGCTCTGGATATCTCTAATTGGGCTAGACTGCAATTATTTTTATCAATGTGTGACTGGAGCAAAAAAATAACAATGCAAGTCATGTGTTTATTAACCATAATTAAACACAATTATAGACCGAGGGTTATGTGTAAAAGCGCAGAGATTTCGAGAGGACACATTAGCATAACGCAGCCTCTGACTCCTTAACCACCCACTGGCTTTCATCAACACGCACTTGGATCCTATTGAAGCAGAAAATAAAGTAAGTGCACACAGAGAGCCATACACACAGCAGTCAGCAATGCATCAAAACTCCCAGAAATGTCTAACGCACAATTTACTTCCATTTATAATTGCAGATAAGCTCAAAAGGCGCTCATGAACATTTGGCCTTAGTAGGAAGCTACTCAGGCAAAGCAGCTGGGTTTTCAATCCCAGGCGACATGAGGCACTGTCCTGAAGTTTTGCTGGAAGGCCAAGCCCATCTTAATTTACCTAGGCCTCACGATCCTGCCTACTGTCTGTGTGGAGTTTGCATATTCTCCCCGTGTCTGAGTGGGCTTCCTCGGGGTGCTCCGGTTTCCTCCCACAGTCCAAAGATGTGTGGGTTAGGTGGATTGGCCACGCTAAATTCCCCTTAGTGTCCAAAAGGTTATGGGTTTACGAGAAGGGAATAGAGGATAACAATAATAGATTTAGATGAGAAAAGATGGGTAGGGCTCAGGAAGAATATAAAGACCAGTATGGACTGTTTGGGTCAAATGGTCTGTTTCTGTCTCATATATCCTCTGTAAATATGGTGTCCTGGTTTCTATATGAACAGGTGTGGCATGTGTGGTGTCTAGGCCAGAGAAGCAGCCCAGGGGCTGGATTTTAGTATCCCCCAGCCGCGTGTATAAGACCATAAGACCATAAGACATAGGAGCGGAAGTAAGGCCATTCGGCCCATCGAGTCCACTCCACCATTCAATCATGGTTGATTTCAACTCCATTTACCCGCTCTCTCCCCATAGCCCTTAATTCCTCGAGAAATCAAGAATTTATCAATTTCTGTCTTAAAGACACTCAATGTCCCGGCCTCCACCGCCCTCTGTGGCAATGAATTCCACAGACCTACCACTCTCTGGCTGAAGAAAGTTCTCCTCATCTCTGTTCTAAAGTGACTCCCTTTTATTCTAAGGCTGTGCCCCCGCGTCCTAGTCTCCCCTGCTAATGGAAACAACTTCCCTACGTCCATCCTATCCAAGCCATTCATTATCTTGTAAGTTTCTATTAGATCTCCCCTCAACCTCCTAAACTCCAATGAATATAATCCCACAATCCTCAGACGTTCATCGTATGTTAGGCCTACCATTCCTGGGATCATCCGTGTGAATCTCCGCTGGACCCGCTCCAGTGCCAGTATGTCCTTCCTGAGGTGTGGGGCACAAAATTGCTCACAGTATTCTAAATGGGGCCTAACTAGTGCTTTATAAAGCCTCAGAAGTACATCCCTGCTTTTATATTCCAAGCCTCTTGAGATAAATGACAACATTACATTTGCTTTCTTAATTACGGACTCAACCTGCAAGTTTACCTTTAGAGAATCCTGGACTAGGACTCCCAAGTCCCTTTGCACTTTAGCATTATGAATTTTGTCACCGTTTAGAAAATAGTCCATGCCTCTATTCTTTTTTCCAAAGTGCAAGACCTCGCACCTGCCCACGTTGAATTTCATCAGCCACTTCTTGGACCATTCTCCTAAACTGTCTAAATCTTTCTGCAGCCTCCCCACCTCCTCAATACTACCTGCCCCTCCACCTATCTTTGTATCATCGGCAAACTTGGCCAGAATGCCCCCAGTCCCGTCATCTAGATCGTTAATATATAAAGAGAACAGCTGTGGCCCCAACACTGAACCCTGCGGGACACCACTTGTCACCGGTTGCCATTCCGAAAAAGAACCTTTTATCCCAACTCTCTGCCTTCTGTCTGACAGCCAATCGTCAATCCATGTTAGTACCTTGCCTCGAATACCATGGGCCCTTATTTTACTCAGCAGTCTCCCGTGAGGCACCTTGTCAAAGGCCTTTTGGAAGTCAAGATAGATAACATCCATTGGCTCTCCTTGGTCTAACCTATTTGTTATCTCTTCAAAGAACTCTAACAGGTTTGTCAGGCACGACCTCCCCTTACTAAATCCATGCTGACTTGTCCTAATCCGACCCTGCACTTCCAAGAATTTAGAAATCTCATCCTTAACGATGGATTCTAGAATTTTGCCAACAACCGAGGTTAGGCTAATTGGCCTATAATTTTCCATCTTTTTTCTTGTTCCCTTCTTGAACAGGGGGGTTACAACAGCGATTTTCCAATCCTCTGGGACTTTCCCTGATTCCAGTGACTTTTGAAAGATCATAACTAACGCCTCCACTATTTCTTCAGCTATCTCCTTTAGAACTCTAGGATGTAGCCCATCTGGGCCCGGAGATTTATCAATTTTCAGACCTTTTAGTTTCTCTAGCACCTTCTCCTTTGTGATGGCAACCATATTCAACTCTGCCCCCTGACTTTCCTGAATTGTTGGGATATTACTCATGTCTTCTACTGTGAAGACTGACGCAAAGTACTTATTAAGTTCCTCAGCTATTTCCTTGTCTCCCATCACTAGATTACCAGCGTCATTTTGGAGCGGCCCAATGTCTACTTTTGCCTCCCGTTTGTTTTTAATGTATTTAAAGAAACTTTTACTATCATTCCTAATGTTACTGGCTAGCCTACCTTCATATTTGATCCTCTCCTTCCTTATTTCTCTCTTTGTTATCCTCTGTTTGTTTTTGTAGCCTTCCCAATCTTCTGACTTCCCACTACTCTTTGCCACATTATAGGCTCTCTCTTTTGCCTTGATGCATTCCCTGACTTCCTTTGTCAGCCATGGCTGCCTAATCCTCCCTCTGATAACCTTTCTTTTCTTTGGGATGAACCTCTGCACTGCGTCCTCAATTACTCCCAGAAACTCCTGCCATTGCTGTTCTACTGTCTTTCCCACTAGGCTCTGCTTCCAGTCGATTTTCGTCAGTTCCTCCCTCATGCGCCTGTAATTACCTTTATTTAACTGTAAAACCTTTACATCTGATTCTACCTTCCTTCTTTCAAATTGCAGACTGAATTCTACCATATTATGATCACTGCTTCCTAAGTGTTCCCTTACTTTAAGATCTTTTATCAATTCTGGCTCATTACATAACACTAAGTCCAGAATAGCCTGTTCCCTCGTGGGCTCCATCACAAGCTGTTCCAAAAAGCCATTCTGTAAACATTCAATGAATTCCCTTTCTTTGGGTCCACTGGCAACATTATTTACCCAGTCCACCTGCATATTGAAGTCCCCCATGATCACTGTGACCTTGCCTTTCTGACATGCCCTTTCTATTTCGTGGTGCATTTTGTGCCCCTGGTCCTGACCACTGTCAGGAGGCCTGTACATAACTCCCATTATGGTTTTTTTGCCTTTGTGGTTCCTCAACTCTACCCACACAAACTCCACATCGTCTGACCCTATGTCGTTTAGTGCTATTGATTTAATTTCATTTCTAATTAACAAGGCAACCCCGCCCCCTCTACCCACCTCTCTGT
This sequence comes from Scyliorhinus canicula, assembly GCF_902713615.1. Classification (NCBI taxonomy): domain Eukaryota; kingdom Metazoa; phylum Chordata; class Chondrichthyes; order Carcharhiniformes; family Scyliorhinidae; genus Scyliorhinus; species Scyliorhinus canicula. The sequence goes on along the minus strand of NC_052161.1, from coordinate 95,588,858 downwards.
CTTTTCGATAGGTTGTAAATCCCTGGATGTTTAACTGCCAGTCCTGAACCCCCTGCAACCATGTCTCTGTGATGCCTACCACATCATACCTGCCAGTCACAATCTGGGCCACAAGCTCATCTACCTTGTTCCGTACACTGCGTATCTTGGAGACATGCTGTTCGTTCGTGGCGGGATTCTCTACTCCCGCCGCTTGGCAATGGGATCTTCCATTGGCAACACTCCACGTCACCAGGAAACCCGCAGGTGGCGATGCGCTGCCGGCAGAAATAAAGAATCCCAACAGCAACAAATTCCAGACTAGATATCTGAATGACAGGTAATTGTAACCATAGATCTTTCCAAATCTTTATTCAGGGCACTGAGGAGAATGTTGATGGGTTTGGAGGGGTGGCAGGCTCTTGTACTCTCGATTTGACATGAGCCAATGTGACCCAAGGAAGTGGAGAAACGGGCCTGTAATCCAATTGGCCCATAGCCAATGAGGCATCTTTCTGTTGACCTTGCAAAAGCCAATAGGATCAGGTGATCATTGGGGTGTGAGCTCATGGATCTTTAGTCCCACCATGTAGATCTTTTCCTTTAATCACAAATGACTGAGAATAAGCTACAACAGTATTGTAAGCTTTCACTAAACATGCTTCCAATGTGTCTGTAATCCTGGAGTATGCTGGTCAGCTGGGAGGACATATTTGACCGAGATCCCAATACCTCTCTCTGTGTCCCAAGTGCTGTACAGGAGGCTGCCTCAGGATGCGGGAGGTCGAATATAACAGCTGTGGACCACCCGAACCACACACAGACAAAATGGCCATCGCTCCGAGGCAGCATGGGACCCTTCATTCCAAAATCAGCTCTGTTATCTTTGACTTAAATGATTTTCCCGCAAAGCTGTCTGCAAACAGACAGCTCAGGCAAAATTATAGCTTCTCTGGGTCATTTATATAACTGGAAATATGAAAATTAACCATGGCTGTAGCTCTAGAAATGGAATAAGAAAAAGTAATATCGAAGTAAAGGAATAATAGTAAAGTTAAAAGTCCCGAAATCCTGTGTGGTCAGGGTGTTAGAATTGCACAATTTGTGTGGGTGGAGGGAAATTTAAGGCGGCATGGTTATACCAGGTTTCTGCCCCTTTTGTCAGTCAATTCGGAATGCAGAGGATATTGGGAGGGGAAGGGGAACAATAGAGAGAAGCAGTTCTGGCTGAATGACATTTACCCAGCAGAATTCCCACAACTTTCTCTTTTCTTGCCCTGAGCACAATGGCCCACTTTTTTTAGCACGAAGGACAGCCTCTCAGTCTTGGCGAAATTGGCATAAAAGTGGCTGAAATCCCACATCAGAACATGGCCAATTCCCATTTTTGGGCAGGTGGGATCGGGAACGGGCATGTTTCATGTGTGAGCAATTTTCAGAGACAGCTGGTCTTTTAAATTTTCAGCTGCCTCCACACAACTGAGAATTTGTGAGAATGCCAAATGTGCATATTAGACCAGGGAAGAGAAAGTCTGAATTTTGTGGATATATTTAGATGGCCAGGGCACCCCTTTGGAGAGGTAAGTACCCCTTTGGATCTGGTCCTGTGACATCTTTTGTGGTAGATCGTGATTTTGGTGCAGGGCTGGTGTCCTTTGGGGGAGGTTTGGTGCCCTTTTAAATTGTTAAAATTAGGCATGAATGTGCGTAAAAAGTGCATAAATGCATTACTGTCAATCTCATTAGAACCGACAACAGACATGTTGAAATCAATTGTCAAAACTGTCAAAAGCATCTATCAAAGCGAGTTGTGAAATGTGCCACGGTGAACTGTAAAAAGGAGCTTTCAAGCATTTAAAAGTCCTACCCTTCACACCTTTGAAACACAATGTCTGGAAGTTAAAAAAAATGATTGCTTTCTATTTCTGACATAAGACTGAAGGATTCCATTATTGCATTGTGCTGCTTGAGTGATTTCACAACCAGCTATTGGCACAGTCGGGTGCTTTCAGTTTCACAGGTTGAGTGACAGCTACAAGAGGTTTCTAGACTCTCTGAAGTGGGGCTATGAATTCTAGTTCTTGTTGTTGATGGAGATTGTGTACTTGAATGAAATGTTTGTTGTGACAAGGCTTTACTTTGCTGAAGGAATACAAATGGAGTAAATAAGTTTTTTATGATTGAAACGGTTCATTTTCAATATAGTGGACAGTTAGAACTTTGTTTTATCAAACTTTAGCTCATCTCTGCAAGGTTCTTGAGGTCTGCCCATGGTAGATACTGGGTCTGTCTGCAGGGCTGGTGATAGGTGGGGGGCATGGGTTGGCACTATGTTGGCATAGGGGCTATAAAAGGCCATGGGAGTTGGGCGGAGGAACATATGTTGGCATGGAGGATTTCAGTGGTTATGGGGTGGATGGTGGGCATGATGTGGCATGTGTGGGCACGGATGAAGGAAGGAGAGTTAGGGTTAGGGGTATGGTGGGGGTGGGGATGCTGCTCTGAGGGCTGGAGGAATGTTTCATGTTTCATTCTTTATTTTTAAATTTCGGACCAAAAGTCTGGAAATTCAAAGCAGATCTTCGATCTAGCTTACCTTCCAGACAGCCTCCATTCCAACTCACCTACCCCAAGTTCATGTTGAAGCCTAAACTGTTCAACATCCGGGCAGCTATTTTTAAAGATAAGGGGCAGGATTCTCCTATTCTGGGATTATGTCCCCACGCCACCGTTCCGACGGTGGCAGGAAAACTGGCGCAAAACAGCCACCAATCCTCCATTTTGCTGGGGGCCAGCAGGATGGCAGCATAGAGCACCCGGCTCTAGGTGCCGATATGCCCCAGAGAATTGCCGGGACCATGGCCACGCATGCGCATGGCAGCGGCCTGCAGCGGCTGCGCCGTGCTTCATGGAGGAGGCTGCCCGCGGACCCGGCCCGCAAAATAGTCCCCCCCCCCCCTTCGGCCGGCTTGCGTGCCCCGGACCACCCCCCACAGTGCCCCCAGCCTCGAATAATGTCGTCCCCCCCCCCCCCCACCTGCAGATCGGCCCTCCCCCGACTGTGGCGACGCTGGACTGAATCCACAGCCGCCACGCCCAACAGGAACTCGGCCGGTCGGGGATGGAGCATCGGGGGGTGGGCCTCAGGCAGTGTCCTGAGGACGTCGATATGTGGCGTGGCATGGCGTACTCGCAGAGTACGCCGCTTTAGAGGGGTGGAGCATCGCAAAAGCGGCGCCGCCCCCGATATCGTCAGGAATTTAGATTCTCCGGCCGATCGCCGAATACTATTTCGGCGTCGGCGACCAGAGAATCCAGCCCAGGTTTGCAGAGCTGGGAACTCTCCCTCCCCTGACCCAGGAGTGAAAACATGTTCATTGAGAGACACAACATAGTCCTGACAGAAAAGGAGTTGGGAAAGTGGTCAAATCAAAACTTGCGTGTTCTTTATCTGATCCTCAATTGGTTGGTCTATTTACACTGCGGTGGAAATTTATTGTCATAGACCCACTTCACCTGGTGAGTTATTGTGTATTGCCAATAAATAATTTAGTGACCCCGTTGAGATGAAATCAGAGCAGGGTTGAAGACGGGTTAGGTTACGGAGGTGAAAGTGGGCACGTTTGGTGATGGGTTTGTCGGAAGCTCATCTCAGTCAAATGGGATGCCAGGATTTTGATGTGAGTTAGTGGCCAAAGTGGGAGTTGGAGTCCTTGGCTGGAGGACACAGTTTGTTGCTACGCCCCAAAAGCAATGACCGGAGATTGACAGATATAGATATATGCACAAAATTGAGTTATGTGTCCCAAGAAAAATCAGACCTCATTGTGTTCAGACTAATGTGTGTACACTAGTTCTGAATGTTTTATTCACCCTGAGCTTGGGCACGAGCATGATGCGATTATTTCCATAATGGTGCATAATTAATATGCATTGGACTAGTCAGAAATGAGGCTGTGAAATTTCCCTGCAATTAACAGGCATAACCTTGGTGGGCAGCAAAGAAATTGGACAGAGAGATGTTCCACCAACCACCACAATCCAATTCCACTCTGTTATCTGGCTGCACATGTTACAATGGGGTACAAGTGACTGTAATATCCCACATTGGACTTAGGGATTTAATGGGTGGGAATGATGATCTTCCCCGATTTTCTCGCAGAGAATGAGCTCCCAACTGAGGGGAGGGAAAATTCCATTAAGCATTGTATAAAAGTCAGCCAATAAGGCACTGACCAGAGAGAGGCCCGTTAGCAATCTACTGGAAAGTATATATACCGTACTTGGAAATAAATCAAAGTTCTTTGTTTCACTCAGCGTGGACTCCCTGTGTCCTTAAAATGACAAAATGGTATTAAATGGCATACCTCCTGCCACTTTAAGCCTCAGCAACAAGTGAATACAATGGTCATCTGTGCATCCCTGACAGAGTGGCATTAACAATTCTTGAGGCCTTGGGCTCCAAGAGCACTTGGGGCCTCCTCTCCCTGTTCTGAGCCTTTAAAACATAAACAAAATTCAGCAAGATATAGGCCTGTAGAACCATCACACAATAATAAAGTAAATCAAATCACTAGATATTACAGTCAACTGAAAAAGATCTTGGGGCTGTGTGCAATTGTTCTGTGTTATGGGGAGTTTTATCGAAGCCTTTGAGTAAAGGCTTGGTAGGCCCAAGTGTTAATTTGCCCTTGTATTGTACAGCATTATAAAGAACCATCAGGGGAGGAGCAGGGCCAGTCTGCTGAGTGAAAATAGATTGTGGACTATTTGACTACTTTGCAGGATGCATTAGTTTCAAATCGCTAACTAATTGACTTTGTGGCAAAATACCAAAGCAATTCCTTCCCCATCTCCGAATCACCTGAGGCCGAAATCCCAGCACTCACATGAACCCATGAGGTTGACTGTGGTTTGGGGAAGCTTTTATTGGCAGCTGGAAACAGGAGCCAAGGAAAGTCCAGTCTAATATTTTTGATTAAATTCTGAATAAATTCTGAACATTTTAATGTTTCTGTTATAAATTAACTTGGATATCAAATTTAAACCATCATATGTCTTGATTTTTAATGTTCTGATTTAGGAATTCAATCCTGCTATTTGTCACAAATAGTACATCTGAAACTAAACTGTGGTCTTTAGAAAATCCTCCTTTATGTAGGGCTGGATTCATGATTTGGGATATAAGGGGCGGGGTTCTCCAATCCTGGGGCAGAGTGTCCACGCTGTTGGAAACGCCGTCGCATTTTACGACGGCGTGAACGGCCCGCTCCCACGTCTAATTCTGGTCCCTACAGGGGGCCAGCACGGCGCTGGAGCGGTTCGCACCGCTCCAGCTGCAGATCCCGGCGCGAACTGTGCACCACGGGCTCTGTGCATGCACAGTTGTGCCAGCGGCAACGAGGACATGCGCAGTGGCACCGGCGCCAACACGCGCATGTGCAATGGCCTCCTTCCATGTGCCGGCTCTAATGCAACATGGCATAGGGCTACAGGGGCCGGCGCGTAGGAAAGGAGGCCCCCAATCGTGGGCCAGGCCACATTGGAGGGGCCCCCCCCGGGGTCAGACCCCCCCTCCCCTCTCCTCTCCCCCCTCTCCCCTCTCCCCCCCTCTCCCCCCTCTCCTCCCCCCTCCTCCCCCCCCCCCAACAGTCCGACACCCGACCCTTACACGCCGAGGTCCCGCCGGCCGAGAGTAGGTTAGAACGGCGCCGGCGGGACTCGGCTCTTTTCCTACGGCTGTTCGGCCCATTCGGGCTGTAGAATCGGCGGGCCGGCCGCGTAGAGCGGCCCGTGACCAATGCCGCGCCAACCACCCCAGCACCAATGGCGCCGATTCGCCGCACTGTGGAGAATCGTGTGCCGGCGACGGGGTGGCATGCGCCCATACGCGGGGATTCTCCGGCCTGGCGCAGGGCCGGGAGGATCCCGCACAAGGGCTGGATTCACCGTTTTTGAGACTAAGTGCGGAGGATCTGTGATGTTTTACGTCAAAGAAATCGGCGGCGCCTCCTCACTGATCCTGCGACCAGTGAGGGGCTAGCAGCCACGCCGAGTAAAACTCCTGGCTCCTATGATATAACCGGCCGGAGAATGGCCGAGTCCGTGGCTGCGCATGCGCATGCGCACATCAACCTGCAGCGGTCGCTCCGTAAAACACGGCGCCGCCGGCCGTGCGCGGACCCGACCTGCCAGATACTGCCTCCCTGGCCACCCCCTGGCGATCCTCCACTGGTTCCCCCAGCCTCCATGTAAGCACACACCCCCCCACCCCCCACCCCCACCCCGGGCCAGCAGAACAGCTCCCGCCCGACTGTGGTGGCGCTGGACAGAGTTTGCAGCCACCACGCCTGGTTCCCGACCGCTGAGACCACACGTCGACTGCACCGTGTGGAATACGAGGGATTCCCAGGAAATCCCACAATCGGGCCGCCATCTTGAGCAGGTGTGAAGTGTGTTGCTGGCGAAACAGAGGATCCCGCTGACGGCAAATCCAGCCCCTCATCTTCAGCACCTTCAGGTAGCCTGACCTGATGGCGAAGGGGAGAAAGGATTGGCCACCCTGTTCTCGAAGAACATGTCGAAGAACATGACTAAGGGCTATCTATTCAAAGAAAGAGGCTCTTCCCACTGAATGAAACTAGTTGATCTTCCATTGCAAAAATCTGTTGACGACTGAATGTTGCAGACTGGCATGCTCCAAGGTCCATAACTATGATTCAGTACTGAGTGATTCTAGGTAGCTTGGGCCTGCTGCTGAAATGGGGAAAGTCCATCATTTAAGACCCTCCTGCCATTGCATACTGAGGGGCTGGAAACAGGGTTAAAAAAATCTCTCGGGCTGTAAGCACAAGAGAATCTTAAACATAAAATGTAAATGCACTGAAACAAGTAGATAAGTTTGTCTATTTCGGGCAAATGATAGCAGACGATGGTAGATGTTATGTTAAACGTAGAAGAAGGATAGGGATAGCCAGAAGTAATTTTATGAAGGTGAAAATGTGCAAACAACAGGAATATTCAAGCTGCTAGGTCAAATGAGGCTACATTCTACCCACTTTCCTGTCAGCCTCAGAGGCCTGGACAGTAAATAAAGATCTGTGGATGAGACTCCGAGACCTTTGTAATGTGGGTGCTATTACGTAGGCTAAAATTCCATACACCGACCACAAGACAAATGAGAAGGTGTTCAAAATCGCAAACACAAGAAGAACTCTGCAAAGCGATAACTAGAAGTGAAAGTATTTTGACCATTTGATCACAGCTGAACTGCGACAGAGATCCCTTTGAGGGTAAAGTGAAGGATGGAGAAAGATGGGTCGACATACACACAGTTGGATGAAGGATATCACAGAGTGGCTGCAGATGGGAAGAGGTGGATGTGTGAGGACGGCACAAGACAAATAAGGGTGACATACCGTTATAGCAGATCTCCTGGTATGAGTAGTGACAAGCAACAGCAGCAGTAAATCATAGAATTTTTTTTCATAGAATTTACAGTGCATAAGGAGGCCATTCCGCCCATCTAGTCTGCACCGGCCCTTGGAAAGAGCACCCTAGTCAAGCCCATGCCTCCACCCTATCCCCGTAACCCCACTTAACCTTTTTGGTCACCAAGGGCAATTTAACATGGCCAATCCACCTAACCTGTACATCTTTGGACTGTGGGAGGAAACCGGAGGAAACCCACACAGACACGGGGAGAACATGCAGACTCCGCACATGCAGTGACCCAAGCAGGGAATTGAACCTGGGACCCTGGAGCTGTGAAGCAACTGTGCTACCGTGCTACCCTCAAATGTATATTTCAATGTACATTTTAAATCTAACCTGTAAGTGTCGTGAGAGAAACTGATCTGTGTCGCATGCCATGTAATACAACATTTGAACTGTTATGTAATATATCATCGGTAGCTTTATAAATAAAGAATATTTTGGGGAAGAAACACAAGATTCCAACTTGCTGATCGTTGGCCTTACAGCCTGGAGCCTCACTGACTGTTTGATCTCCAGGATCAGACTCCATCTGTTGGATATATTTGTAATGACAAGGAGCTGACAGCCTCATCTGGGTTCTCAGCTGTACTTGCAGCACAAGCACATAATCTGGACTGACGGCCCAGTGCAAGGCAGTCAAGGCTACGGGCCAAATGCTTGGAAATGAGATTATAATACTTAGGTGGTTGTTTCTGACGTTCGTGATGGGCCGAAGGGCCTTTTCTGTGCTGCAGATCTCCACAACTATGCAGTACGAAGGGAGTGCTGCGTTGTCAAAGGGATTGCCTCTCAACTATCACATCTTGCTGGACAGGTAGATATTAAAGGGGCCATAGCCTTGTTCAAGAAAAAACACATCCTGGTCATTGTGTATTCCTCAACCAATGGCAACAAAAGGTTGCTTATACAGAAATTGCCCTCTTCACGTTTGCTCTTAATCATTATGGAACACGCTGAGGTGCAATATTATTGATTTCATGATATACACTCAAACGTGACTCCATGTCCAATATATGCACAGGATCAGGCTTTGCAGCCTTTCTAATTTATTCTGGGAATTCGATCATGGCTGATCTGTATTTTAACTTCACCCACCTGCCTCAGTTCAATAACCTGCAATGCCCTTAAATCATAAAAATCTTATCAATCTCAGTTTGTAAATGTTCATTTGACCCACAGCCTCATCAGCTTATTAAGGCTGTGTTCCAGATCTCCATTTCTCTCTGTGTGAATGTCTGGGTGAGATATGGGTTGAGTATAGAATATAAGAGTGAGGGGGTCGATTAGCTCAGTTGGTTGGACGGCTGGTTTGTGAGGCGGAGCGCGGGTTCAATTTCCATACCGGCTGAGGTGATTCATGAAGGCCCCACCTTCTCAACCTTGCCCCTCGACTGAGGTGTGCTGACCCTCAGGTTAAATCATCACCAGGCAGCTCTCTCTCAAAACAGGAGAGCAGTCTATGGTCCTCTGAGACTATGGCGTTTTTCACTTTCATCAGAATGGGTCGCTGGTGTGGGAGTGGATGATTTCCATATATGTCATTCTACTCTGAACAGTCTTAAACTCCTGCGTATCTCATCAAGATAGCCCATATCATCTGTTTAATCTCTCTTTATAATAATCTTTAATTGGGCAGCACAGTGGCGCAGTGGTTAGCATTGCTGCCTCACGGCACCGAGGTCCCAGGTTCAATCCTGGCTCTGGGTCACTGTCCGTGTGGAGTTTGCACATTCTCCCTGTGTCTGCGTGGGTTTCACCCCACAACCCAAAAGATGTGCAAGGTAGGTGGATTTATCACGCTAAATTGCCCCTTAATTGGAAAAAATAAATTGGGCTCTCTAATTTTTTAAATAAAAAAATAATAATAATCTTTATTGACACAATAGGCTTACATTAACACTGCAATGAAGTTACTGTGAAAAGTCGCCACATTCCAGAGCCTGTTCGGGTACACTGAGGGAGAATTCAGAATGTCCAATTCACCTAACAGCACGTCTTTTGGGACTTGTGGGAGGAAACCGGAGCACCCGGATGCAACCAGACACAGAAGACAAGCAGACACAGAAGACAAGCAGACACAGGAAGAACGTGCAGACTCGCAGAGACAGTGACCCAAGCTGGGAATTGAACCTGGACCCTGGCGCTGTGAAGCAACAATGCTAACCACTCTGTGACCGTGTCACCCCTTACTCCCAGTTATAAATTAAGTAAAACATCCATTTGCTGGGTGGAAAATTGAGACTGCCACTAAGGTAAATATAGCATATCTTGTCTAAAAAAGGTGTGGGGATGGCGGGAGGGTTGATTTATATGTGGAGTATCTTCAAAAACATAGGGCGCAATTCTCCGCACTCACGATGGTGCGGAGAATAGCGGGGGTCGTAAAATTTTACGGCCACGCTAGTCTGACGCCCTCCCGCTATTCTCCCCCCCCCCACGCCCGACTCCCGATACGAATCGCTGCCGCCGTTTTTTTACGGCCAGCAGCAATTCTCAGCTGGCCGATGGGCCGAGTTCCCAGCCCTTTACGGCTGTTTTTACGAACGGCAAACACACCTGGTCTGGCCGTTCGTAAAAACGGCCATAAAGTGCCGATTCTTAAAACCATGGCACCGATTGGCACGGCAGTACCACGGCCGTGCCAAGGGTGCCATGGGCCCGCGATCGGTGCCCACCGATCGCGGGCAGCGGGTCCGATGCCCGCGCACTCTTTGTCCCTCCGCCGCCCCACTGTATCACTTCGCGGGGCGGCTGAGGGGCATCCCGGACCGCGCATGCGCAGGTTTCGCGCAAATGCGCGATGACGTCATCCGCGCGTGCGCGGGTTGGAGTCTTCCAATCCGCGCATGCGTGGCTGACGTCATATGATGCGTCAGCCGGCGCAAACTCTGGCAAGCGGGCTTAACGAAATTCGTTAAGCCCGCGATGCCGGAGTTTACGGCGGCGGCATACTAGCCCCGACCGGGGACCAGAATCGGTTCCCGGTCGGGGAGGGGGGGGGGGCTGGTGTCAAACCCGCCCGGATTTGACGCCAGCCTTACGATTTCTCCCTGTGTGGGAGAATCGCGCCCATAATTTTCAATCTGAAAACAATTGTGTTGCCTGATACGCCGGGTTGGCTTCCATGCCACAATTTAGGGCAAACATTCTTGAAAAGTAGATAAGGTCTGTTTATGTGTCATGATTTGAAATTATTTAAATCCCACATTGTATAAAGAAAGAATGTTACCTAATCTTGCAATTTCAATTGAGGTCTTTGTTGGCATCTTCGATAAGTATTATTTTTCATTGTGCTTGACTGAGTTTCAAAAGCTACAATTAGCTCAGCAGGGGGTTCTGAGTTCACAGTTTGATTGATTCAGGGATTCACTTTAGATACCTGGGTGCAGGTTGCTCAGGTTTGAGGGCAGGGCTCTGTAGGTACAACATTTCTAGTTTGGTGGGGAGAGTGAAAGCTGATGTGGCAAGGTGGGATGGTCTCCCTCTGGCATTGGCGGGTCGGGTACAGGCGGTTAAAATGAACGTGTTGCCGCGATTTCTGTTTATTTTCCAATACCTGTCGATTTTTCTGCCAAAGGCATTTTCAGAGAGATTGAAGGAATGATTACCTCGTTCATATGGGGAGGGAAGGTGGCCAGAGTTCGAAAGGTGCTGCTACAGAGGGGAAGGCAGGCAGGGGGTTTGGGTCTTCCGAACCTGATGTATTATTACTGGGCGGCGAATGTGGAGAAGGTGCGGAGCTGGGTCAGAGGGGTTGATTCCCAGTGGGTCAGAGTTTGTGTAGGGGGTCGGAAATGAAGGCGCTAGCAACATGGCCACTCCCGATAGCCCTGGGGGAATACTCAGGGAGTATAATAGCTTCATTGAGAATTTGGAGGCAGTTTCGGCAACACTTCGCGTTGGGGGCAGGGTCAAAGGAAATGGCAATTCAGGGGAACAACAAATTTGAGCCAGGGAAGTAGGACGGAAGTTTCCAGAAATGGGAGGAGAAGAGGATCAAGACACTAAAAGATTTTCATGGGGGTCGGTTTGCAGGATTGAAGGAGCTGGGAGCGAAGTATGGTCTGGAGCAGGGGGAAATGTTTAGATATATGCAGGTTCAAGATTTTGCCGGGAATGAGATACAGAGCTTCCCGGTGGAGCCGGCCACCACATTGCTGAAGGAGGTGCTGACGACAGAGGGACTGGAGAAGGGAGTGGTGTCGGCAGTTTACGGGGTTATTTTGGAAGAGGAGAAGGCACCACTGGGGGATCAAAGCAAAGTGGGAGGAAGAGTTGGGCGAGGGGAAGGAGGAGCGGTTCTGGTGTGAGATGCTCCGGAGGGTGAACACCTCCACCACGTGGGTGAGGTTGGGGCTGATACAGCTAAAGGTGGTATGCAGAGCGCACCTCACAAGGGCGAGGATGAGCTGGCTCTTTGTGAACGTTGTGGGGCGGGGGGGGGGGGGGGGGAATCACATTCATATGATTTGATCCTGTCCAAAGCTGGAGGATTACTGGAAGGAGGTTTTTAGGCCAATCTCTAAAATGATCCACATGAAACTGGACCAGGACCCTCGGTAGGCCACATTCGGGGTGTCGGACCAGTTGGGGTCGGAAACAGGTGCGGAGGCAGATATTGTAAACTTTGCTTCATAGATTGCCCGAAGGTGAATCCTGTTGGGATGGAGTGCAACCTCTCCATCCTGTACTCTGGCGTGGCGGGGGACCCTGTCGGATTTCTTGACTTTTGAGAAGGTTAAGTTTCAACTGAGGGGAAGGATGGAGGGGTTCTACAGTTCAGGGGCGTTATTCATTATGCACTTTCAAGAATTGGATAACATCGAACATTGTGGGGGGGGGGAGGGGGACTGTATGTGTTCATGGTGACTATGGGTGATTCCTGATTCCTTTTTGTTATTTGTTTATGTTAACATGCGGGCAGTTGTTTGGGTGTTTGGTGGGAGGATGGGATCGTTGTTGATATGGTGATTGAGATTATATTCGTTACTGCTTATTTATTGTTGGTGGGTGTAAATTTGGGAGAAAATGTGAAAAAGGAGGAGAATACAAGTATGAAAAATAAATTGGTGATTCCTTTCTACCTACAAAATTCTGCTTGTATTGGACCAGTTCACTGCTTTTGAAATTAGACCTGGATCAATTCTGAGTGAAAAAGGTCTTTCGATCCATTTATCGCATCCTTTACAATACACCAGACACACAAACATTTTGATATTCACTTGAACAACCAGATAGAAACCCAATTCAAAACCTAACTTGTAGGATGCAATTTATAAACTGCAGCTGTCTCTCACAACCACACAGGGTTATTAACCTTGGCAATGAGACTCAAACAAGCAGAGTATCACCAAATGAATCAAGTTGGCAATCACTATGCCAGGTGTACCAAGCTGACACCCACAGCGTTCAACAATGCCTCACCAAGTGAGCCAAGATGGCATTTGCCACGTTCACCACTACACTGCCAACTGGTCCAATACAAGCCCATCACAAAATAACGGGAGCTATGCAACACCTTACACTCTCACTGAAGATAAGCAGGTGATTTTTTTTCTGAACAAAGAATTAGCAGCAACAGCGTGCATTGAGCGCAGATTCGATAGGTTTTGCAATATTTGATTGCTATTTGCTAAAGAGATATTTGCCCCTTAAATACCTCTTTAAATTTAATGGCCGGGATTCTCTGAGCCCGCGCCAGGTCGTAAAATCGGCGGGGGCGTGGGAAATTCCCGCTACGCCGCTCCGACGCCGGGCCGTTGATTCTCCGGCGACCGGAGGTTTACATCTGGTACCACCCGACGGGAGCTCGGACACGTGGCCGTTGTGGTGGTCCCGGTTGGGGCGCGAGGGGAATCTGACTCCGGGAGGGGTCTCAGCGGTGGCCAGGCCCGCGATTGGGGGCCACCGCGATCTTGGGGGGACCTACCTTACTTCGCGTTGGCTCGCTGAGTGGCTCCGCCATGTTGGCAGCGCCCACGCCGAAGTGGGCTGCCGTGCACATGCGCGGCCGCGCGGTCTGGACAGCTGGACCCCGCCGGCAACCAGAACTGTGGGATGCAGCCAGGACCCTGCTAGCCACCTGGAAAACAGAGAATCACCCTGGACTTTCAAGGAAAAGGTCCTGAGTGATTCTCGCCCGTTTTCCGCCGGGCGTGGGGATTTGGTCCCCAAAAAGGAGAATCCCAGCCAATGTGTCTGTGATGGAAAACCGAGGAAGATAGAAAATAATAAGGTGCGACTGATAATAACTTTCAGATAATATAATCAACAGGAAACCTTGCCATCGAGCAGAGGACTGGGACTAATGGACTGCTCCATGGGGAACCAGCATGGACCCATGGCCTCCTTATTTAATGCAACAGCCACTGTCAAATCACTTTCTACAGCTTTTGCAGAAATAAAATTTATAAATGCCAGTTATAATGCTAAGTTCGAACAAATTGTAACAGTCTTTTTGCCATGTACACATCCTGTATGCATTTCAGAAACTTGAGTGGACGATCATTTAAACGCCATGGTGACTAGGTCAGGTCAGAAGTTATCTGCAGCGAGTGGCTGACCTTCTGACTCTAGAAAGCACTTCACTGCGCCCAAGCACCAGTCCGGAATGTGGTGCAATACTTACCTGACTGAATGCAACAGCAACAACACTCAAAAACACCCCAGGAGGGCAGCGCGGTGGCGCAGTGGTTAGCACTGGTGCCTCACGACGCCGAGGACCCAGGTTCAATCCCGGCTCTGGGTCACTGTCCGTGTGGAGATTGCAATTCTCCCCGAGACTGCATGGGTATTACCCCAACAACCCAAAGGTATGCAGAGTAGGTGGATTGGCCACACTAAATTGGCCCTTAGCTGGCCAAAAAAAAAAAAATTCGCCCCAGGTACAATCCAATCCGCCTCATCTGCAACTCATTCACCAGCTTAAAAATCCAGTCTTCCATCATTGGCAGTGTGTATCAACCACAGGACATACTTCAGCAGGTTGACAAGGCTTCTTCCACAGTGCCTCCAAACCAGTTCCCTCGACTATTTTGAAATAAAATGGCACCAAATGCATGGGAACACCACCACCTCGAAGTTCCACTTCAAGAGGCACACTCTGTCCTGACTTAGCACCATTCTTTCATGGTCACTGGGCCAAGATCCTGGAATTCCCTACCTAACAGCACCAAAGGAGCACCTTTACCGTATGGACTGTACGGTGTGAGAACAAGGTGAGCCACTGCCTTTGCAAGGGCAGCTAAGGATCGGTAATAAATGCTGGCATTGGGAACAAGTTCCACATCTCAAAAAGTGACATTCAAAACATTCACAATCAACAGAACCACTGAGCCAATTACAAAAAAAAATGAGCCACTAATGAACCCATAGCTGCTGCTTAAAATTTCATACAGGCATAATAAAAAGTTTTTCTAATTTATCATATATCACTCGGGCACAGTCAGGTGAAGTCTACAGACTGAAACCAGGGACGTTCAACAGTTAACTTTCACAGAACAGATGAGCACGAATAGGCAACACAGCATTGATCCAACTCAGTTAGGCTTTCTACTGTTCTAATCCCAATTTCCTGCCAAGCAAGTAATATCTCCTTTTGAGCATCGCAATTGACTTTCCATTGACAGTCCTCTATAGCTGTGTATTCTATATTCTCAACACATTTATGAGGTTTTGTATTTAAGTTTGCCATAATTAGTTCAGGTCAATATGTATGACGGCCGAATCTGCACCGACAATCTGAAAGAGAATCCCATGTAGGCTCACTCCACCCCCCCCCCCCCCCCACCCCCGCACCCCCCCTCCCCCGCTCTATCCCCATGACCCCCGTAACCCCACCTAATCTGCGCATCTCTGGACACTAAGGGGCAATTTATCATGGCCAATCCACCTAAGCTACATATCTTTGGACTGTGGGATTTTGGACTGTGGGAGGAAACTGGAGCACCAGGAGAAAACCCACGCAGACAGAGGGAACATGCAAACTCCACATGGACAGTCACCTGAGGCCGGAATCGAACCTTGGTCCCTGGCGCTGTTAGGCGGCAGTGCTAACCACTGTGCTACCTCTGAGCCTCTGCTGAGCCTCTAAGGGGTGGAAATTTGCGCTGGGTGGCAGCATCGGATGGGTTACCTATCATACAGCCCACTCGATATTCAGCTTCAGTGATTTTATCGGAGTTGAATATTGGGCAGGGTGTACAACAGGCCGGGGATGTGACCCCACCAGTTTGCTGCTATTGGCCAAGATGCATGTCTACTTCTCGGTCTCTTGCAGCCTCACGTGTGGTGATTTGCCCAGCATTGAAAGAGCATTGCTTATGTATCCTTCCTAAGTTCAAAACATTATAATTGTCCAGTTAAATATAGAATAGAATATAGAACAGTACAGCACAGAACAGGCCCTTCGGCCCTCGATGTTGTGCCGAGCAATGATCACCCTACTCAAACCCACGTATCCACCTTATACCCGTAACCCAACAACCCCCCCCTTAACCTTACCTCTTTTTAGGACACTACGGGCAATTTAGCATGGCCAATCCACCTAACCCCGCACATCTTTGGACTGTGGGAGGAAACCGGAGCACCCGGAGGAAACCCACGCACACACGGGGAGGACGTGCAGACTCCGCACAGACAGTGACCCAGGCGGGAATCGAACCTGGGACCCTGGAGCTGTGAAGCATTTATGCTAACCACCATGCTACTGTGCTGCCCCTTATACTGGAGTAAAACCTCTGATGGACTCTCCCAGTCTACTACAGTAACCATGGCGGAAAATTGGTGAAACTTTGAAGAAATGGAGTACGCAGTCATTGTCACTGGTTTCCCACTGTTTTTACAAATGTGTTGCAGTGAGAGATCAGGATTTGGAAATATATCACCGCTCCTTCACTGTCGCTGGGTCAAAATCCTGGAACTCCCTCCCTAACAACACTGTGGATGTACCTACACCACAGGGACTGCAACGGTTCAAGAAGGCAGCTCACCACCACCTTCTCAAGGGAAATTCGGGATGGGCAACAAATGCTGGGCCTAGCCAGCGAAGGCCACAGCCTGCGAATGAGTACAAATAAAAGAGGGCCCCGGCGAAATTCTTCAATTCTTTACACAATTACTTCACTTCTTTACACAATATTGAAAACATTACAAATATCACTTAGTTTTCATTCGTCGTGCACAATTGTCAAAAGCTATCATTAACTTTAAAAAAAATAGACCCATTTAGATGGTATTTCTGGCCTCTCAGCAGTGGACGCAATTTGCCATTGGCCACCAGTGCGATCTTCCGTTCACGGCAATGTCTTTGGCCTTTTACGAGGCTCGGCCTTCCCGCTGTGGGCGGGGTGTGGGGGGGGGGGGGGGGGGGCGCCTTCACCTGAAAACCCCACCCTTTGTTAAATAAACATGCAGATTTGTGCTTTTATGGTGGCCTTAAATGTCTATGATGATGTTAACTATTTAGTCTGTGGGTACAATTATATATGCTGCTCCACATTCCTGGAATATAGACCCTGCCTCCATGGATTCCTGCTCAGTATTATCAATGTAACCATCCTTAAGGTTTCACATGTGTTCCCGTATCTCAGGGTCACCCAGGATATTTTAAGTGGTGAAGTTCGGTAATGGCAGTCAATCTTATTGACAGGTTGCTGAAGTACTGCAAACATACATACAGTAGGAAAAGATGCATCCAGTGAGACAAAAGAGAAAATCAATTGTTACTTACAAACCCTATTAAGGGAGCGTTCAAAAAAGTAAATTACATTGAATATAAAATAGCCCTTGATTAACTACAATACGTGCTCTGGTCAACAACAGTATGCAGATCTGGGCCTGGATTCTCATCCAGGGAGACTATGTTCTCTTCTCCCGCCGGTGTAGAATCATTCCTGGTCAGCGCTGGTTCTCGAAGCGGTGCCCAGAAGTGATTCATTCTCCCTTGTCATGCTAATGTATGCATGGCGGCGATTCCATTCTGAATCCCGCTATCGGCCGTCATTTCGAGCAGGTTGCCCAATGCTGAAGCCCACGCTGTCCCCCCCCCCCCCCCCCCCCCCCGCGCCCCCCGGCAATGCAAATCCTGATCCCCTCCCACCCTGCTGACAACTATGGGCATCCCCCTTCCCCCATCCCCTCCTACCCCCACCCCCCACCACAGGAATTAATGGGTCATCCCTCTGCCCCCACAACACACATGCATGAGGTGACCTAACACCCACCCCCACGACACCACACCAGATCTCCATCAGAGACCCCCATACCAGAGCTGCACCACATCAGAGACAGCCCAGGTTAGAGACCCCTCATATCAGATATCCCCCATATCAGAGGCCCCTCATATCAGAGACCCCCATATCAGAGCTGCACCACATCAGAGACACCCCATGTTAGAGACCCCTCGTATCTGATATCCTCCATATCAGAGACCACTCATATCAGAGACCCCCCCATCAGACCTCCCCCTCCGAGTGCCCCCATACCAGAGATCAGAGATCCCCGATATCAGAGACCCCCATGTCAGAAATGCCCCTATATCAGAGACACCCCATGTTAGAGACCCCTCATATCAGAGATGACCCCATATCAAAGACCCCCCAGATATTTATCAACATGGAGTGCCTTTTCTGATAAAACATACTTCAATCGTAAAATGTCTGAAAGAATGTTACAACATTTCAGAAAGGCAACATTTCACAATAACATTCAGGGGCCGGGTAGGGGAGAGTCCCGCCCCAGGTTCTCTATGTTGGCTCTTGAGGTGCTTCAATACAGACAAAGAAACATTGCAGATATTTCAAAATGCTCATTACAAATGGTGTAAAGTTATTTATTTTGCCCACCTAGATTAAGGTTGCATTCTGAGATGCTTCAACACAATTGTGAAACATGTAATATTCGCTATGTACATTCAGTGCGAGTTATTCAGCCCGAGGGGGCTCAATACAATTCAATTTCTCTCAGTTCAGTCTGGTTGAAAGGTCATAGACAGCGACCTTCTCCCATTGTGCCTGTCCGACGGCTGCTCTAAGCCTCAGTGTATCCCTCAGCATGTAGTCCTGGGCTTTGGAATGTACCAGTCTGCAACACTTGGTTGGGGTCAACTCTTTGCACTGGAAGACCAACAAGTTTCGGGCAGACCAAAGAGTTGATAATCCTCCATCAACAGTTGACGTTTGTCTCTGTGTGAGTCCCTGGGAACAGCCCGTAGAGCACAGAGTTCTGCGCCACAGAGCTGCTTGGAATGAACCTCGACAAAAACCACCTCGGCTCTCTCCAGATTTTCTTTGCAAATGCACATTCACAAGCAGTTGGTCAGCGATCTCAACTCCAACAAAGTCACCTCGAGGGCAACGTGTGCATGGGATGAGAGTCCGGGCTTGTAGGAATGATCTGACAGGAAGGGCCTTTCTCACCACCAGCTAAGCTGGGTCTTGGTGCTTGCTGGAAAGTTCTGCAATGAGGTGTTAATAGAACATTGAACAGTACAGCACAGAACAGGCCCTTCGGCCCTCGATGTTGTGCTGAGCCATGATCACCCTACTCAAACCCACGTAACCACCCTATACCCGTAACCCAATAACCCCCCCTTAACCTTACTTTATTAGGACACTACGGGCAATTTAGCATGGCCAATCCACCTAACCCGCACATCTTTGGACTGTGGGAGGAAACCGGAGCACCCGGAGGAAACCCACGCACACACGGGGAGGACGTGCAGACTCCGCACAGACAGTGACCCAGCCGGGAATCGAACCTGGGACCCTGGAGCTGTGAAGCTTTTATGCTAACCACCATGCTACCGTGCTGCCAGATAACTGACAGTCTGCTCAGGGAATCATCCGACAGCATCCACCACCTGCTTTTCCGGAAGGACTTCGAGGATGTTACATGCAGACCACTGCCTTGTGATCAAAGGTGTTTCTCTGCATATGGTTTCCCACAAGGGACAGGTAGTACAGCACGGTCCAACTACTTGGAGCGTTCCACAGCTGCATGGCCAGACCCATATTCTCAACACTGGGGATAGGTCGAACCTCAGCACGTAGTGACACTTGGTGTTTGCGGACCGAGGGTCTACGCATAGTTTGATGCAGCCACACACAAAGGCCATCAGGTATCGGGCGATGTTGGGTACATTTTTCCCTATTTAACTAGAAGTTTGTATATCGCATCCCTTCAAATGCGGTCAATTTGTTTACCCCCAGATGAAGATGGCGAGGGCAATTGTCACAGTGCAGGAGTGAGGAGTGAGCCAGACCTGCACCACAAAGAGTGATTTGAACCTGATGGCCAGCTTCTGACTTGTAATGGAGAGGGAGCGTCGCTCCCACATACCCAGTTTTTGGTCCATTATACTTACTCGCACCATCCAATTTCTCACGCATGCCCTGGTCCCTCCGCACCCTATCGCTAACACCCTCAGGCCGTCTGACCTGCTGGGGATTGAGACCCAGGATTAGTCTGTCCAGTTACCAAAGCACATGGCCTCGCTGTTGTTGCAATTTACCTTGGCACCTCAGGCCAATTCGGACTGGTCGCAGCTGTTGATCCAACAGCGGATCTAAACAGAAGACGGTGACATGGTCTCTGTACAGAGAGGCTTTGGGTGGCTGCACTGCCTGGGATTGTCACTATGCCCAAATCCTTCCTGATGGACTCAGCGAAGGGTTTCATACACATGAACAGGACGGCAGAAACATACTCTCGTACACCTACATCAGGTCATGGCCAATCCAGTCCCACAGAGCTGGATACAACTCAGCTGCTAATCCATCACATCCGGGGATCTTACTCTTCTCGAAGAACGCATGGACCTCAGTCAACTCATCCAGAGTTAGCGGTATAATCCAGGCTCTCCCACTCACTGTCCTCTAAAACCTCCAGGATAGATGACAGGACAATCTGGGTGACCATCATGCACTGTCTGAACATGATACACAGGGCGCGATTTACCGGCCATATTACACCTTTAAGACAGCACGCGCGGCCAGTAGATGCCAGGAGATCCCTCTTCTGGGATCTACCCAACTCCCCACGCCTCCTGAGCTCTAACATGATTTCACGAGACATCGCAATGTGAATCCCACCCATTGTGGCCGGGATAACTTTCTGGCAAATCTACATATTAGAGTGAGACAGCATTCTCACAATCTACCAAGGTGTGGTATCTAACACCCTCGTCTTACTCTTCTCGAACAACGCATGGGCCTCAGTCAACTCATCCAGAGTTAGCGGTATAATCAAGGCTCTCCCGCTCACTGTCCTCTAAAACCTCCAGGATAGACGACAGGACAATCTGGGTGACCATCATGCACTCAGTCCAGCAAGCCCCGTTCAGTGCTGATCTCCACAAATGGGGACCAGATGGAATGTCACTTGTGGGGTCTCCCAGGAGATTGGAGACACCCATGTGCTTATCCTCTTGGCCGGGTTGCACCCTAGCACCGCTGGTGCCGACCAGAAACCTTGGCAGTGCCAGCCTGGCATCCTGGCAGTACCACCAAGGTGCGCAGGTTGGCACTGCCAAGTTGGCATTATGTCCATGACGGAGCCTGGGGGTGCCCTGTGAGGGTGCAGGACCCCGAGGACCCCTTCCAGGTCAGTTGGGATTTTGGAGGGGTTTGTGGGTTACATTGAGGGAGGTCGAGAGATCAGGACACCATTTTTCAATGGCCTTCCGATTTCCTTCCGCATTTAGGATTGTTTTTTTCCACTTCGAGTGCCGGGAAACACCCGGCTAAACGTGCTGGCTACAGGATTCTGTTCCCATTTGGGTACATCGTGCCCACAATCTGGTTTATTACTATTGTCAGTGTCTTATTTGCTCCTTCATCCTGATTGAATTTTGTACCTCTGGGAACTGTTTGGCAGTGTTGTTTCATTCGTCAATCCTAAATCAGGGCACCACAAGATGTTATATCCATGTAAATTAGAGAGGATAGCAATTTAAACTTCATAAGGGACATCCAGTGCTCTCTGGGGCACAGAACTGGATAAAAATGTATCTTACATTCAAGCTCTTTCAGCATGCCTATCTGACAGCCAACATTCAGATCTGAGTGTTTTTGCAAAAACCTTTTTGATAAAGTCAAATCGTTACTGAAGAAGTACCGAGGAATAAGATCCTCATGAGGATTATTCCTTGCGACAACTTGGGAAAAGGCAAAATAGACATCATGTTCGGCCTCACATACCCTGTGAGAAATACCCACAATCCAACAGTCCAGTATTCCTTTATCAGTCCTGCACAAGCTAGAAGTTTGAGGAGTTGAGTCTCGTTTTTACTTCGTTTTCACTTGGGTCCAAATTTCTCACATGGACATCACAAATTAAAATGCCAAGATTATCACCTCAGGACATAGAATGTGATTCAAACGCTGTCTGTTGCTTTGAAGATAATAAATGACTCATTCTCAATCCTGCTTCCTCATTCAAGCAGATATTATTTTTTAAATGCAGTATTATAACCAGTTTGTGTAAGGTCCATTGAGGTCAACAACAAAGCCAGAGCTAACAGTACTACTTCTGGTTCCGCATTTATTCCCTCTTATTGAACCATCAGGATCATGTATTTGAAGCTCTGTTTAGCCATGTCTCAGAAATTAGGCCGTCAACATGCTAAACTTAAATGCACCAAAGATTTTGCAAGTCAGGTTAAGCGTATTAAGGTGATTACATATTGTATCAGCTGAAGATTGGTTAAAGAGTTCTACTGAGTCCTCTGTGGTGTACATGATCAAATCACCACATATAGATAGAACTAGAGTTTGGCACATTCCTCACATTTGAGTGAAGTCGATGCTATACTGGCCCTTTATACAGTGACGGCTACTAAGATATCTGAGTGTCTCGTCTTGGAGATGTTTATTTCATAAGTTTAAACAAGGCTGTTATAATTCAATGGAAGCTTGATTCGAAATGTACTGCAGCTTCACATGTTTCCCATGGGGCAGGAAACTTGAGTGTGAAATGCAGAAGGGAGGGTAAAGTAGCTCACTTGAATGATACCATCCATCATCTCCTTACTTCCTCCACTACCGACGCACAGTGGCAGAAGTGTACACCATCTACAAGATGGCAGCTGGTGCATGGGAACGCCAACACCCGCAGGTTCCCCTCGAAGCCACTCACCATTCTGACTTTGAACTATATCGCTGTTCCTTCATTGTCACTGGGTCAAAATCCTGGAACGCCGGTGTAACAACAATGTGGGTTACCTACGCCACACGGACTGCAATGGTTCAAGATGGAGTCCTGCCGCCGCCTTTTCAAGAGCACTTAGAGGCAAGCGCTAAGTTTTGGCCTTGCCAGTGACGGCCACATCCCAGGAATGAATAGTAAGAAAAGTCACTGACTTCACAAAGTGCCTTTTCTAGCAGTCCTGTGGGTTAACAAGTGCAGAGATGCCCCAAAAACCCCTCACTCCACCCTCCTCAGGCCCTTCAGGTTAGCTGCCAGGATCTCCCAGGCTCTCTTCTCAGCCGACCACTCTCTCCACTCCATTATGGTCAACTTCCCTCCAAAGGTGAACACCCGCTTCCACGGCCTCCTTTTCACTGGCTTTCGCCCCCAAGAATCCCAAGCTGCAGTGTCCAGCTGCTGGCACTCTCTCCCACCACCCACCAGGTTGTTCACTTCACCAGCTGCAGTCCGAGAGTTGGACTTACAAGAAGTCAATAAAGCCCTGACGTCAGGATTAGCGGGACATCCGTGGCCCTGTCATTGCCAGGTTGCTGGGTCAGTTGTGGCCTCACTGGTACTTTCCAGAGCCATGGGTCGGAATTCACCGGCCACTGGGATTTAATAATAATAATGATAATCACTCATTGTCACAAGTAGGCTTCAATGAATTTACTGCGAAAAGCCCCTAGTCGCCACATTCCGGCGCCTGCTTGGGGAGACTGGAACGGGAATTGAATCTGCACTGCTGGTCTTATAAGAACATAAGAACTAGGAGCAGGAGTAGGCCATCTGGCCCCTCGAGTCTGCTCCGCTATTCAAATGAGATCATAGCTGATCTTTTGTGGACTCAGCTCCACTTTCCGGCCCAAACACCATAATCCTTAATCCCTTTATTCTTCAAAAATCTATCTTTATCTTAAAAACATTTAAGGAAGGAGCCTCAACTGCTTCACTTGGCAAGGAATTCCATAGATTCACAAATCTTTGGGTGAAGAAGTTCCTCCTAAACTCAGTCCTAAATCTACTTCCCCTTGTTTTCAGGCTATGTCCCCTAGTTCTGCTTTCACCCACCAGTGGAAACAACCTACCCGTATCTATATATTTATTCCCTTCGTAATTTTATCTGTTTCTATAAGATCCCCCCGCATCCTTCTAAATTCCAACAAGTACAATCCCAGTCTACTCAACCTCTCCTCGTATCCAACCCCTTCAGCTCTGGGATTAACCTAATGAATCTCCTCTGCACACCCTCCAGCGCCAGTACGTCTTTTCTCAGGTAAGGAGACCAAAACTGAACACACTACTCCAGGTGTGGCCTCACTAACACCTTATACAATTGCAGCATAACCTCCCGAGTCTTAAATTCCATCCCTCTAGCAATGAAGGACAAAACTCCATTTGCCTTCTTAATCACCTGTTGCACCTGTAAACCAACTTTTTGCGACTCATGCACTAGCACACCCAGGTCTCTACACAGAACATGTTTTAATATTTTATCGTTAAATAATAATCCCTTTTGCTGTTATTCCGACCAAAATGGATACCCTCACATTTGGAAACATTGTATTCCATCTGCCAAACCATAGCCCATTCACTTAACCTATCCAAATCCCTCTGCAGACTTCCGGTATCCTCTGCACTTTTCGCTTTACCACTCAACTTAGTGTCAAAGAACAAAGAACAAAGAAAATTACAGCACAGGAACAGGCCCTTCGGCCCTTCCAGCCTGCGCCGATCCGGATGCTTTATCTAAACCAGTCTCCTATTTTCCAAGGTCTACTTCCCTCTGTTCCCTCCCGTTCATATACCTGTCTAGATGCCTCTTAAATGTTACTATCGTGCCCGCCTCTACCACCTCCGCTGGTAAAGCGTTCCAGGCACCCACCACCCTCTGCGTAAAAAACTTTCCACGCACATCTCCCTTAAACTTTCCCCCTCTCACCTTGAAATCGTGACCCCTTGTAACTGACACCCCCACTCTTGGGAAAAGCTTGTTGCTATCCACCCTATCCATACCTCTCATAACTTTGTAGACCTCAATCAGGTCCCCCCTCAACCTCCGTCTTTCCAATGAAAACAATCCTAATCTACTCAACCTTTCTTCATAGCTAGCACCCTCCATACCAGGCAGCATCCTGGTGAACCTCCTCTGCACCCTCTCCAAAGCATCCACATCCTTCTGGTAATGTGGCGACCAGAACTGCACGCAGTATTCCAAATGTGGCCGAACCAAAGTCCTATACAACTGTAACATGACCTGCCAACTCTTGTACTCAATACCCCGTCCGATGAAAGCAAGCATGCTGTATGCCTTCTTGACCACTCTATCAACCTGCGTTGCCACCTTCAGGGTACAATGGACCTGAACTCCCAGATCTCTCAGTACATCAATTTTCCCCAAGACTCTTCCATTGACCATATAGTCCGCTCTTGAATTTGATCTTCCAAAATGCATCACCTCGCATTTGCCTGGATTGAGCTCCATCTGCCATTTCTCTGCCAAACTCTCCAATCTATCTATATTGTGTTGTATTCTCTGACAGTCCTCCTCGCTATCTGCAACTCCACCAATCTTAGTATCATCTGCAAACTTGCTAATCAGACCACCTATACCTTCCTCCAGGTCATTTATGTAGATCACAAACAGCAGTGGTCCGAGCACGGATCCCTGTGGAACACCACTAGTCACCCTTCTCCATTTTGAGATACTCCCTTCCACCACTACTCGCTGTCTCCTGTTGCCCAGCCAGTTCTTTATCCATCTAGCTAGTACACCCTGAACCCCATACGACTTCACTTTTTCCATCAACCTGCCATGGGAAACCTTATCAAACGCCTTGCTAAAGTCCATGTATATGACATCAACAGCCCTTCCCTCATCAATTAACTTTGTCACTTCCTCAAAGAATTCTATTAGGTTTGTAAGACATGACCTTCCCTGCACAAAACCATGCTGACTATCACTGATAAGTCTATTTTCTTCCAGATGTGAATAGATCCTGTCCCTCAGTATCTTCTCCAACTGTTTGCCTACCACTGACATCAAGCTAACAGGTCTATAATTCCCTGGATTATCCCTGCTACCCTTCTTAAACAAAGGGACAACATTGGCAATTCTCCAGTCCTCCGGGACCTCACCCGTGCTCAAGGATGCTGCAAAGATGTCTGTTAAGGCCCCAGCTATTTCAACCCTCACTTCCCTCAGTAACCTGGGATAAATCCCATCCGGTCCTGGGGACTAGTCCACCTTAATGTCTTTTAGAGTACCCAAAACTTTCCCCTTCCGTATGACAACTTGACCTAGAGTATTTAAACATCCATCCCTAGCCTCAACATCCGTCTTGTCCCTCTCCTTTGTGAATACCGTCTGCAAACGTGCACACATTGCACTTGGTCCCCCAACTCCAAATCATCTATGTAAATTGTGAACAATTGTGGGCTCAACACTGATCCCTGAGGGACATCACTAGCTACTGATTGCCAACCAGAGAAACACCCATTAATCCCTACTCTTTGCTTTCTATTAATTAACCAATCCTCTATCCATGCTACTACTTTACCCTTCATGCCATGCATCTTTATCTTATGCAGCAACTTTTTGTGTGGCACCTTGTCAAAAGCTTTCTGGAAATCCTGATATACCACATCCAGTGGCTCCCTGTTATCTACTGCACTGGTAATGTCCTCAAAAAATTCCACTAAATTAGTTAGGCATGACCTGCCTTTATGAACGCAAGCTGTGTCTGCCCAATGGGACAATTTCCATCCAGATGCCTCGCTATTTCTTCCTTGATGATAGATTCCAGCATCTTCCCTACTACCGAAGTTAAGCTCACTGGCCTATAATTACCCGCTTTCTGCCTACCTCCTTTTTTAAACAGTGGTGTCATGTTTGCTCATTTCCAATCCGCCGGGACCACCCCAGAGTCGAGTAAATTTTGGTAAATTATCACTAGTGCATTTGCAATTTCCCTAGCCATCTCTTTTAGCACTCTGGGATGCATTCCATTAGGGCCAGGAGACTTGTCTACCTTTAGCCCCATCAGCATGCCCATCACTCCCTCCTTAGTGATAACAATCATCTCAAGGTCCTCACCTGTCATAGCCTCATTTCCATTAGTCACTGGCATGTTATTTGTGTCTTCCACTGTGAAGATCGACCCAAAAAACCTGTTCAGTTCCTTATCTCACATTATTAAATCTCCCTTCTCATCCTCTAAAGGACCAATATTACAATAAAAGACCAATTATCCACTCTTTTTTGTTTCACATATTTGTAGAAACTTTTACTATCTGTTTTTATATTCTGAGCAAGTTTACTGTCACATCTATCTAACTCTTCTTTATAGCTTTTTTAGTAGCTTTCTGTTGCCCCCGAAAGTTTTCCCAGTCCTCTAGTCGCCCACTAATCTTTGCCACTTTGTGTGCTTTTTCCTTCAATTTGACACTCTCCCTTATTTCCTTAGATATCCACGGTCGATTTTCCCTCTTTTTACCGTCCTTCCTTTTTGTTGGTATAAACATTCCAAGCCAGCTGTCTTAGCCCACTGTGCTAAACCAGCTCGCGGGGATTTTCCAGCGGCTTGGGTTGGCTTCAATGGGAAATCCCATTGTCAACCGGTGGGAGAATCCAGCCACCAGGGAACGGCATGCCATCGAGAAACACGCGTCGGGGGGAACGGGAGAATTCTGCTCAGGGTGTTTTAATAATAACAATCCATTATGTCTGTTATATAATAGCTGGGAACTGGCTGGATGAGGGAATGAAGGGGGATTTGCAGGCTAATGCCGCACTGACATAACCAATCAATATAAATCTTCTGCAAAATACCTCCTGCAGAAGATCAAAGGGAGAGGTATTGTAAGAAGACATTTCAGTATGTGTGACAATGTGTGACATAGGCTGTATGAATGCATTGTACTTTTACTTACATTGTGTGAGCAGGAGTTTTAAGTTTGAAAAGAAAATAACATCTCTGCTATAATTTTTCCCTTCGCACTCATAATTATGTTGAGAGCTCGCTGTTATATGGTAATCGTTCAAGTAGTGTCTACTTATCCTGATCTACATGAGACAATTCCCTGTTTAATTGACAATTCAACAGTAACAAAGACAATGTAGTGTGCTGGAGTAGAACTAGTCCTGTGTATCTTGCAAAAAAGAATCAAACAAGACAAACTGCTTGGTGCCGACAACCATTAAATCACTCCTAATTATTCTGCTGAACAGCTGCCTGAATTTAATCATGCATAATTGATTCCTCTTTTATATAACTTCATTAACTTGCCGCAAAACACAAAAATAATAGATTTGTTTACCTTTCACGCCAAAGTTTCTAATGTGTTATACTATGTGTAGTCAATTCGTTATTCAATACCAATGAATGACTTGAAAGGAAAATTAATTTATCAATTAGTTGTTTGGGGATTTGGTCCCAAAACTAGCTTTTGCTCTTTGTCATAGTTTATTCATCTCAGCTTCCAAAAACTGTAAGTTGAAGGCTATTGTCAAATTGGTCATTATTTCACAATTTGATACGAACAGAACAGCAGAAGAAATAAGAGTAGACCATTCAGCCCATCGAGGCCGCTCCACCCCTTTGTAAGATCCTGGCTGATCATACGAGGTGCCAGTCGGACCCTCGGACGTTCTCCGCCATTCAGTAAGGCCATGACTGGTCCGATTGTAACCTCAAGCCCACATTCTTGTCCACATGCATAGTGGGCTAAACAGCTGGCTTGTAATGCAGAACATGGCAAAAACGTCAGCAGCGCGGGTTCAATTCTCGTACCAGCCACCCCGACCCTGGTGCCAGAATGTGGCAACTAGGGGCCTTTCACAGTAACTTCATTGAAGCCTACTTGTGACAATAAGCAGTTATTATTATTATTATTATTACATCCCCTCCCCCAGCTATAACCATTCATCCCGCCCACTGTTCATATTTCATAATTCTCTGAGACACCAAACATATGTCCCTGGTTTAAATATTTTAATTTTGATTTGATTTATTATTGTCACATGTATTAGTATACAGTGAAAAGTATTGTTTCTAGCATGCTGTACAAACAATGCATACCGTACATAGGGAAGGAAGGAGAGACTGCAGAATATAATGTTACAGCTATAGCAAGGTGTAGAGAAAAGATCAACTTAATATGAGGTAGGTCCATTCAAAAGTGAATGATGGCAGCAGGGAAGAAGGTGTTCTTGAGTCAGTTGGTACGTGACCTCAAACTTTGGTATCTTTTTCCTGACGGAAGAAGGTGGAAGAGAGTATGTCTGGGGTGCCTGGGGTCCTTAATTATGCTGGCTGCCTTTCCGAGGCAGCGGGAATTATAGATAGAGTCAATGGATCGGAAGGTGGTTTGCGTGATGACTGGGCTACATTCACAACCTTTTGTAGTTTCCTGCGGTCTTGGGCAGAGCAGGCTCCATACCAAGCTGTGATACAACCAGAAAGAATGCTTTCTATGGTGCATCTGTAGAAGTTGGTGAGAGTCGTAGGTGACATGCCAAATTTCCTTAGTCTTCTGAGAAAGTAGAATCGTTGGTGGGCTTTCTTAACTATAGGGGGCGATTCTCCAATATTGGGCCCAAGTGTTTGCGCCGTCGTGAATGCCATCGCGTTTCATGATGGCACGAACAGGGCCTGGGTACGAGCGGGGGCCAGCATGGTGCTGGATCGGTTCATGCTGCTCCAGCCTCCTTACGCCGCGCCAACCTGCACATGCGCAGGGGACTTCTTCCGTGCGTCGGCCCCGACCAACATGGCGTCGGTGCTCAGGGGCCGGCCGCGACATAAAGTAGGCCCAGGGAGGGAGAGACCGGCCCGCCAATTGGTGGGCCCCGATCGCGGGCCTGACCCCATTGGAGCCCCCCCCCCACCCCCGGTGAAGGAGCCCCCCTCTCCCCCCCCCCCCCCCACACACACACAGGCCGCACCCTGACCGTTCCTGCAGAATTCCCACCAGCAGCGACCAGGGGTGAACGACGCCGGCGGGACTCTGTCGTATCGGCGCGGCCGCTCGGCCCATCTGGGCCGGAGAATCAGTGGCCCCGCCAATTCCAGCAGCCCGCGGACGGCGTCACGCCAAAGGCGGCGCGCCAATGCCGCCGATTCTCCGCACCTCAGAGAATCGCGCGCCGGCGCTGGGGCGTCGTGGCGCGGTTGCGGCGATTCTCCAAGGCTCAGAGAGTCGACCCCATAGTGACGGCATTGGGGGACTAGGACAGGTTGTTGGTGATCTGGACACTTAAGAACTTGAAGCTCTCGACCCTTTCTACTTTCCACTTTGGGGGGCGCAATCTAACAGCAATGCCGCGCTTGACTCGGGGCGCAACGCGGCCAGTAAATTTCGCGAGGGGCCTCTCGCAAGATTTACCCGGCTCGTTACGCCTCGCGAGATCTAATGGGATCTTGTAAGATGTCAGAATCTAGATTCCACCCATGATGGGTGGAGCCTAAACTTCCATATTCAAGTGAGTAGTTGGCCTCACTTGAATATGCCTCTGGGGATCTTCCCAGTAACTGGGATTGAATAAGCTCGCTTCGGATACTCCCAAATCGGCCCCATTTAGCACTGGTCTCCACAAACGTGGACCAGGTAGAACGGTGGGGGGGGGGGGGGGGGGGGGGGGGAAGAGTTCCAGATGATTGGTAGCCTCTGGGTGGTTGGCCTCTGGGCAGGGTGGGACCCTGGCACTGATGTCAACCAGGCACCTTTGTACTGCCAGCCTGGCACCCTGGTAGTGCTAAGGTGCACAGATGGCATCGTGCCCACGACAGGGATTGGGCCCGAGGTGCCTTGCCCATGTGAGGGGGGGCTCAAGGACCCTCAGATCGATAATTTGCAGGGATCCGGGGGGTCGGGTTGGAAGATGGAGAGATCGGGGTGCCATTCAGTGCCAGAAATGAAGTGCAGCCTCGATGGGGCCTTCCTCGCCGAGGTCTGTAAAAAGAACAGTCCCGTTTAATAGCGGGGTCGTTGTTGCCGCTATAAGTGCCGGGAAACACTGCACTAAACGCACTCGACACGGGTCTTTTCCCGTTAAATCGTGCCCGGAATGTAATTAATCTAAATCTTATGAAAGGGCAGAATGATGGCTTCCCTTGAATTTTTCCAAACTGTGATTCCTGCAGCACGATCTGCAGAACAATCAGCACTAATTAAAACTTAGTCACGATGCAATTTAAAAAAGAGTATCTTTGTTCCTTCGAAGGTTAAAAGAATGCAGAGTTGGAGAGAATGGAGAACCAATGTCATCATGTCTTCCAGGGTTCAGAAACTTATCACAAAACCTTATCTTTAAAGCCTGTGGTACAGTCTGCCTTCAAACCACAGCGTCACAGACACACACATAATGTCAGCAGATCTCCCTACTCGATTGTACCTGCTCGTGACCATTTAGTTTCTCTGATCCAGAGAATGATGTTGCGGCTCTCAATTATTGGGGTCTTTTCTCTTGGAGCAGGTATTGATCAGGTGGGCAGAACTTTACCATGTCCGATCAGATTTGGAGGAGGCCCGATCGATTGTCCTGTTTGGGCCTCATTTACATTGAATTGGCTGCACTACTACTGCCGGTTATAGGCAGAATTGGGAGGTTGGGGTGAGAACGGTTTGGGTCAGCTGCCCTTGAGCGGGCTGCAACAGCATTTCAAAAAAAAGGCTGGAAGTCTCTGGATTGAAATAGAGCAGCAGATTTCCGCATCGTGGGCCTTGTGCACAATCCAGAGCAGCAGAGAGCGCGAGCAGAGGCTTTGAAAGATAAAGGCAGGCAAGTGCCTGCAGGGAAATTCAGTGCCAGCTTTCCTGACTGAAACCACGGAGATGGCCAACTCCTGCCTTGTGCCAGCTGTGGTTTGTGTGCGTTGAGGAATTGACAGCTGCAACTTGAGCAGTTGAAATGGCTGTGGAGGCCGGATGCTGTTGTCCCATCTTCTCTCATTTAAATCTACCATCGTATGCATCTCTTCCTTCTCCTGCAAATGTCCAGATTTCCCTCAAATACTTCGATGCTGTTCACTTCAACCATTCCCTGTGGTAGTTAGCTCCACATTCTCCCTGCGCTCTGGGTGAAGAGGTTTGTTCTGAATTCCCTCTCCGGTTACGTGGTGATGATCTTATATTGATGCCCTTAAATTCTGCTCTTCCCCACAAGAGGTAACATTCTCTCCGGCTTGGATTCTCCGGTCCCTCAGCCCCGCGTTTTTACGGCGGCATGCCGTTTGCTGGTGGCTGGATTCTCTCTTCCCGCCGTTTGTCAATAGGATTTCCCGTTGAAGCCACTCTACACCTCCAGAAACCCGCGGGCGGGAGTGCGCTGCCGGCAGGAAAAGAGAGTCCTAAAACACTCAGCCTCCTTAAACGGACACGATTCAGGAGTGTGGTTACCTCCACATCTGTAACATTCCACTTGAGCCATTACTGACTGATTACCTCTTCTGTATCTCTTTGATTTGTTGGTGGCTGATAGAAATGGACTTTTCTAGTCAGCTATAACCATGAGAGTAAGGGGAGATGTTAGAGGTAAAAGGTGAAATTATTTTCCGTTTTGGCACACTGCTGGCTACAGGTTCCTGCTCTAACTGGTGAACAACACCATGTTGTGTGCTCTGCAGCTCTTGTGCACCATTTTCAGTGCTTTTCATGGCCAGCGCTATCTCTGTTGCTGGTTTAAACATTATGCCAACCTCTGCAAGCAATCTGTATTGAATAGTGTTTTTGCTCATGACACAGACTAACCTATCTTGCATCATCTCATTCAGGGTGGCTCACAGAGTGACAAAATCTCAATACCCCAATAATTACTTCAATTTAGCAATGTTAGTCAGGATCAATTCGCCTGGGGCTATCACCCTCAAAATAAATATGAATCTCTGGAGTATGACTGATGGTTGAGGTTACATTTGAGTCGTCACTAAATGCCCAAGCTCACTAAATGTTTTGGAGTCAGGCGTCCAACTTCAGGCTGCAAGACTGTGAATAAGGTTATATATCCGAGTTCCACAAACATTTCGGAGAATTGATTTGTGTTTCGCCTCCTCCGCTATTTTGTTTGTTTGCAAATAATACCCAAGGCGTTCAATGTATTATGTCCAGTCATCCGTGGAGGAGTCAAATAGGTCCATTCGTCCAAAGAGAGGCACTCTGGTGAGTACTTCGTTTTTAGACTTCGATTAAATCAAGATACACATAGGTGTAGGGCCAGAGGCAATGTCAGGGTATTTTATCCCGATTGGTCACCCAGGCCATTTGACCCTTACTCTGCTGTGTTGCCCTGAAAGGGACAATCACTACAGCACCATACATTCAACACAGTATTTCTTTGAAGGGTAGTCACTGCCGTAATGTAGCAAATTCCTGAAGACCTTTGATAGGGTCATACACAGTGTGATGAATGGAGGAAATTGTTATATAATTATCTTTTTTTGCAGTAATGTTATTAAAAATCATGATTTAAAATACAGGCAGGGAAGCGACTGAAGCTGTAATTAGAGTGTAAAAGTGAGCTAATAATTGATCTTAACCGTTTACCTGTTTAGAGAGAGATGGCTAATGGAATATTGTTAATGTTTCTGGATGTTCCCTGAGATGCAGTTAATTAATGAGTGGTGGTGTTTAGTCCCAGCTAAGCAGGTCATAGAACATCTTTTGGGGATACAGATGATGTGATTAATGGGAGGAACCAGTCTGTCTGTGGTTTTGGCAGTTTTGCCATAGGATTGGAGTCTGACAAGACATAACGTTTTCAGGTTGTTCCTGAAAGGTTCTCTCTCCCAAGGTCTGCACAGAGAACAGCAAGTAGCCATGATTGCTAACTTTATTTATGAGTGAATTTTGAACTGTGTTGGATTGCTTTGTTGAACTATACATAGTAACAGGAGTAGATAGCGAGTTAAAGATTTTCCTTTCATTTAAGGCTAAAAGGGTGATGGTCTGTGTGGAGTTTACACATTCTCCCCATTCTGCATGGGTTTTCTCTGGCTGCTCTGGTTTCCTCCCACAGTCCAAAGATGTGAAATGAAAAAATGAAAATCGCTTATTGTCACGAGTAGGCTTCAAATGAAGTTACTGTGAAAAGCCCCTAGTCACCACATTCCGGCACCTGTTCGGGAAGGCTGTTATGGGAATCGAACCGTGCTGCTGGCCTGCTTGGTCTGCTTTCAAAGCCAGTGAATTATACCTGTGCTAAATAGCCCCTGTTACTTCAATTTAGATGTGTAGGTTAGATGTGTAAGATGTGTAGGATACGTGGGGTTCTGGGATTATGGGGATAGGGTGGGGGGTGGGCCTAGGTAGGGTGCTCTTTCAGAGGGGCGGTGTGGACTCAATGGGCCAAATGGCCACCTTCTGCACTGTAGGAATTCTAAGAACTGGTTAACTGTTAATCGGAAAACTATTTATTTGTTCTTGATGTGGTTAATTCCGTGCATAAATTAAAGATTGTTTTACCATAAGAGATGCTTATTGGTCATGGGGTGAATTATCCTTTCCTCACAGTTTTACAATTGACAAATTGTTTGGTTTTTCTTGTCCGGTATTCAAACAGAAATTGGGGTCTGGTCTGATATCCGAACAGCAGACCCTAACGGAGTTCCTCGCTCCAGTCTGCATTTCCAACTTACTTAGAATTTACAGTGCAGAAGGAGGCCATTCGGCCCATCGAGTCTGCACCGGCTCTTGGAAAGAGCACCCTACCAAAGGTCAACACCTCCACCCTATCCACATAACCCAGTAACCCCACCCAGCACTAAGGGCAATTTTGGACACTAAGGGCAATTTAGCATGGCCAATCCACCTAACCTGCACATCTTTGGACTGTGGGAGGAAACCGGAGCACCCGGAGGAAACCCACGCACACACGGGGAGAACGTGCAGACTCCCCACAGACAGTGACCCAAGCCGGGAATTGAACCGGGGACCCTGGAGCTGTGAAGCGATTGTGCTATCCACAATGCTACCGTGCTGCCCGATATGAGTGGGATTTGAACGCACGTCTCCAGAAGAGACAGCAACCTGAATGCATCGCCTTTGACCGCTCGGCCATTCGGATGCGTTAATCTGTCGTAACTGTCGTACAACTACTGATCCTGAAACAGCAAAAAACCCAACTAAGCAGAATGAAGCAGAGAAATCACTCAAATCCTCAAAGCAAAACCACTGAATGAACTCCCACAAGGTTGAAAACAGCGAGACTAGCTATATAAATACTATGGTTATAAGAGCGGGTCAGTGGCTGGTAAACGTGCAGTGAGTAACTCTCCTCCTGACTCCCCAAAGCCTATTCCCCATCTAAAAGGCACACGTCAGGAGTGTAATGGAGGCCTGGATAGAGTGGACGTAAAGAGGATATTTCCACTTGTAGGAAAAACTAGAACCAGAGGACACCATCTGAGACTAAAGGGACGATCATTTAAAACAGAGATAAGGAGGATGTTCTTCAGCCAGAGGGTGGTGAATCTGTGGAACTCTTTGCCACAGAAGGCTGTGAAGGCCAAATCACTGAATGCATTGAAGACAGAGATAGGTTGATGATTAATAAGGGGATCAGTGGTTATGCGGAGAAGGCAGGAGAATGGGGATGAGAAATTATCAGCCATGATTGAATGGCGGAGCAGACTCGATGGGCCGAGTGGCCTAATTCTGCTCCTATGTCTTATGGTATCTCCAAACCAGTGAGTACGCTGCACAGGTATCTACC